>NC_044031.1:527375678-528018980 GCF_901765095.1 Microcaecilia unicolor
TAAGATTTTGAGGGTGAAATATGTTGATATATTTTCCTTGTTGTCTAGGGAGCAGGAGGGGTCTGATAAAAAGCGGGATAGTTCTAAGGATGAGGGTAAGGGAAGGAAAGCGAGGGTCCCAAAACAATATTCAGTTGGATGCTGGCTTTTCATATTTATGCCAGTGTGTGTTAGAGGAGGCTTGACCCGTGCTTATCCTCAGTTGTTGAAGTATTCTGATTTAATTTTGCATGCATGTCGTACAAATGGTGGATGGTCTTTGATCAATTATGATGAGCATTTTCGGTGTAGTTTGACCAAGGACCAGGCTGAGCATTGGGGTTTTCGTGATGTTGACCTATGGATCATGGAAATAACCTCCTCGAAGGTCGGCTCCTTTCATTCAGGATCTGCTTTTGGAGCATTTGGGGGGTGGGGGCTCAGTGAGCGATTTCTGGGTTCTCCTTGGGTCGTCCTATGTCCAGATCACTGCATGGAACAAGTTCTTCCTTTCCATTACCCTCCAGAGCGAGTGGGGAAGGAGGCAATTTTTGTTTCCATTTCAGTGCAGGGCATTGTGATTGAACAGGATGTAATTACTGACATGGTTGTAGCCACTGTGGAGGTTCACACCCGGCTTTCGGATGTTTCCATTCCAGATAGAGAGGTAGGTTTGTCATTCATATTTTGAGATGGTTCTTTTTCAGTTGGCATTTACAGTTTGTTTCTTTGGCGCTTTTATGTCGGAGAGTTGGTAGCTCCTTCAAAGCGTGCAGATGGATCCACTGATTTGCTGTTGGCACATGCGCCATCGCCTCAGACTAGGCCAGTGATGGTGAACCTATGGCACGCGTTCCAGAGAGGGCAGGCAGAGCCCTCTCTGTTGGCACGCGCGCCGTCGCCTCAGCCAGAGTCGTACTGCCGCTCATAGGCGCCGACTCCGTGGGTGGTGTGGGTGCTCGAGCACCCCAAATATTCACCCACCGGAAGTTAGCTGCCTCCCTCCCTCCGAGTTCCAGGGTCGTCGTCCGTCCCTCTCTCTCTCCCAGTTTCAGGGCCCTCTCTCCCAGTTCCAGGGTGGTCGTCCCTCCCTTCCTCCCTCCCAGTTCCAGGCCTTCCTCCCTCCCAGTTCCACTCCCTCCCAGTTCCAGGTCCCCCTCCCTCCCTTTGAGTTCCAGGCCCCACTCCGTCCCTCCCTTCCCTCTCTATATCCTTTCCCTCCCCCTCCCTCCAATTTCCAGGGTCGTCGTCCCTCCCCCTTCCTCCCTCACTCCCTTCCAGTTCCAGGTCCCCTCCCTTCGAATTAAGAAAATCATCTTGACTTACCTCGTAGGGGTTACGGCGGCCGGCAGCAGCGGTAAGAGGCGTGCAGGCTCGGCCCTTCTCTCTCTCTTAGCTCTAGTCCCGCCCTCATTTCCTGTTTCTGCAAGGGCGGGACCAGAGCTGAGAGAGAGAGAGAAGGGCTGAGCCTGCATGCCCCTTACTGCTGCTGCCGGCCGCCGTAACCCCAATGAGGTAAGTCAAGATGATTTTTCAAATTCGAAGGGAGGGGGCCTGGAACTGGAAGGGAGGGGTGACGACCCTGGAACTCGGAGGGAGGACCCTGAAACTGGGCGGGATGGACGGACGACGACCCCAGAACTCGGAGGGATGGAGGGAGCGAACTTCCGGTGCTTTAATACTGGGGGTGCTCGAGCACCCACGGAGTCGGCGCCTATGAGCGGCAGTACGACTCTGGCTGAGGCGAGGGTGCGCATGCCAACAGAGAGGGCTCTGCATTCCCTTTCTGGTGTGCGTGCCATAGGTTCGCAATCACTGGCCTAGGAGTTTGTGTTTGAAGCTTCAACGTTCTAAGGCAGACCAGGCGGTTAGGGGTACCTGGGTACATCTGCGAACTTCTGCTGGATTGGTGGCTTGCACAGTACGTTGTGCTCTGTCTTATGTCTAGATACGTCCGCCTGGTGGTTTACTTTGGCTGGTATATGAGAACTGGAGTCCTTTGACTCATTTTCAGTTTGCTGCTGTTTTACGGGTGGATCTTCATTATTTGGGTTTTGAGCCTTTCCATTTGGGGACTTACTCATTTCGTATTGGGATGGCTTCATCTCCTGCACAGTGAGGGGGGGGGGGGGGGTTGCCCTTATGTTATTCGCCATTTGAGGTGCTGTCATTCCCACCATTTTTTGGGTTACATGCAATGTTCTATTGATTCTATGTTTGTTAATTTATTTTCTGAGTTTCTTTTTCAGAGTTTTTTTCTTCCTGATTTCTGCGTTTGGCTCTTGGTACATTCAAATGTATTCTGGGTCCAGAAGGGGGCAGTTGAGTCCCAGTGGGGAGCGAACTTTGGCTTCACAGAACAAGGCATTCAAATTCACTGGCTGGGGATTCGTGGGATGCTGTGGGATCAGCTGATGCCTAGTTCATTTAGGGGGAATGACTTATGCCGGGTGAAAGGGATTGATTTAATTCATTATATGAACCAGGATTTGGCTGTGGTGAAAAGTTCTTTTCCTTCTGCATGTTTAGTGTGTTCTTGTATCCTCCCTCATTTGGTGTGTGGAAGGAGGCGAGGAAAGTAGCAGCTACTGAACACCTTCAAAATCATGTGATTTCTAAGGTACCGCTTATTGTGGGTTTAGGGGGTTTGGTTCATACCCACAAATTGATTTCTGCTAATGGTCCTGATCGGTCAGATGGAATCCAATTGTCTGAAAATGGGCAGGATATTTTTATTAGCAGTATTCATGATATTTTGGAGGCCATGTTTGGGTGGCTGAAGAGGCTGCAGCTTATTGGGGGTGGGGGGGAGAGCAGTGACAAACTAGGCTGTCACCGCTTGTGGCAAAATTTTGGAGGTTGATTAAATTGACGGGAAGGCCTTTTGTAAAGTGTGGAAATGAACGAAAATAATGGATTTGCTACATCATGTGTGTCATCGCCATGATTATATTGCCCTGAATTACTGCGGACTTTTGGGATTGGATGAGGTTACGGCTAATTGCTTGCTGAGGGTAATTCGGCACCGACTGGCTTCATTTTTGAAAAGAATAGAAAGGCATCTCTAGGACTTGTGTTTTCTGGTAACTTATCTTTTAAAGTTTAAATTAATATATTTGTTAATTATGCAAAATCATCCTCTCAGGATTTGCCTCATGTGTAGCGTGGCATTGTTCCTAGTGGCTCCAGTATGACGGCAGGGTCATACACTCTGTACAATAGCACCCTTGGATTTTCAGCTGTCTCAAAAATTGTGTCGTAAGATTTTGAGGGTGAAATATGTTGATATATTTTCCTTGTTGTCTAGGGAGCAGGAGGGGTCTGATAAAAAGCGGGATAGTTCTAAGGATGAGGGTAAGGGAAGGAAAGCGAGGGTCCCAAAAACAATATTCAGTTGGATGCTGGCTTTTCATATTTATGCCAGTGTGTGTTAGAGGAGGCTTGACCCGTGCTTTATCCTCAGTTGTTGAAGTATTCTGATTTAATTTTGCATGCATGTCGTACAAATGGTGGATGGTCTTTGATCAATTATGATGAGCATTTTCGGTGTAGTTTGACCAAGGACCAGGCTGAGCATTGGGGTTTTCGTGATGTTGACCTATGGATCATGGAAATAACCTCCTCGAAGGTCGGCTCCTTTCATTCAGGATCTGCCTTTGGAGCATTTGGGGGGTGGGGGCTCAGTGAGCGATTTCTGGGTTCTCCTTGGGACGTCCTATGTCCAGATCACTGCATGGAACAAGTTCTTCCTTTCCATTACCCTCCAGAGCGAGTGGGGAAGGAGGCAATTTTTGTTTCCATTTCAGTGCAGGGCATTGTGATTGAACAGGATGTAATTACTGACATGGTTGTAGCCACTGTGGAGGTTCACACCCGGCTTTCGGATGTTTCCATTCCAGATAGAGAGGTCGTGGACAATTTGGCAAGGGTGGAGGCACACTGGTGGGCTCAGTGTTTGATCAAGTCACCTTCACCTATTAAGTTGTTTGCATGGCATTTATGTTTGTAGGTGTATCCTGATTGTACATCCACTCAGTTAGTTTGGGATAGGTTGTCTTTTTGGCTTTGTCATTCCCTTTCCTGGCTCTCATTTGACTCATGTTTGTTGGAATTCTACTACTACTACTACTTAACATTTCTAGAGAGCTACTAGGGATACTCAGCGCTGTACAGTTTAACAAAGAAGGACAGTCCCTGTTCAATGGAGCTTACAATCTAAAGGACGAAATGTCAAGTTGGGGCAGTCTTGATTTCCTGAATAGAGGTATGGTGGTTAGGTGCTGAAGGCGACATTGAAGAGGTGGGCTTTGATCAAGGATTTGAAGATTGGCAGGGAGGGGGCCTGGCGAATGGGCTCAGGGAGTTTATTCCAAGCACGGGGTGAGGGAGGCAGAAAGGGCGGAGCCTGGAGTTGGCGGTGGTGGAGAAGGGTACTGAAAGGAGGGATTTGTCTTGAGAGCGGAGGTTACGGGTAGGAACGTAGGGGGAGATGCGGGTAGAGAGGTAGGGAGGGGCTGCAGATCGAGTGCATTTGTAGGTTAGTAGGAGAAGCTTGAACTGTATGCGGTACCTTATCGGAAGCCAGTGCAGTGACTTATGGAGAGGGGTGATATGAGTATTTCGGTCCAGGCGGAAGATAAGACGTGCAGCAGAGTTCTGAACGGACTGAAGGGGGGATAGATGGCTAAGTGGGAGGCCTGTGAGGAGTAGGTTGCAGTAGTCAAGGCGAGAGGTAATGAGAGAGTGGATGAGAGTTCTTGTGATGTGCTTGGAGAGGAAAGGGCGAATTTTCCTAATGTTATAGAGGAAGAAGCGACAGGTCTTGGCTATCTGCTGGATATGCGCAGAGAAGGAGAGGGAGGAGTCGAAGATGACTCCGAGGTTGCGGGCAGATGAGACGAGGAGGATGAGGGTGTTATCAACTGAGATAGAGAGTGGAGGGAGAGGAGAAGTGGGTTTGGGTGGGAAGACAATAAGTTCGGTCTTGGCCATGTTCAGTTTCAGGTGGCGGTTGGACATCCAGGCAGCAATGCCGGATAAGCAGGCCGATACCTTGGCCTGGGTTTCCGCAGTGATGTCTGGTGTGGAGAGATAAAGCTGGGTGTCATCGGCATAAAGATGATATTGGAAACCGTGAGATGAGATCATTTTTGATTATGTTTTTCAAATCATTAGTTTTGTTGTGAATAGTTTTGTTTGAAAACAGGTGGGATATTATACCCTATGAATGAGACAAGATCACAGGCACAAAAAATCTCATGTAGATATCAGTGTCCTGGTGTTCAGACCTTGGCAAAGACCTTGGTTTCTGAGGGTATTTCCCACTAGTTAGCTATTGCTGTGCAATCTCTTTTCATGTGACCCTTTGAGATTGTGTTTGGCTGTTTTTCAGTGTTTTTGTATTAGATTACCTTAGCAGGATTAACAGTCCATACTGTCTATTGACTTAGTTATCTGATTCTAATCAGTATGTCTACTAATTCTTGGCACTCAGCGTACAGTTTCTCTATGGAACAGGCCAGTGATCTACTTAAATTACCTACAGAATTTTCAAACTTAGAGACTGTTGTCACCAGCAATATTTGGAATGATGTGATTTCCAAGAATAAAGCCATCATTAAAATGGAAATGAACAGTGGAATACTAGTTGAGTATTGTAAGGTGGAACGTATTCCACGAGGATTGAGAATAAACAAAGCACCACAGGTATTCACTGATGACAGTGAGTTTATGGACAAGTGGAACCACTTTTTGAACAAGTGCTCATGTGATTTAATGTTGCTCATTATTGAGAGTAGCCTTGTGAAATCCAACAAATTGAAAGACGAACTAGATGCAGATATTCAGGCCCTTAAGAACAATTGCCCTTTGGAAGATTTTAACAAATAGTTGTCTGAATATAAGGAAACTCTAGTCATAAAAGGGCCCCTGGTGTCACTGTAGGGGTGTCATATGGCCAATGTCAGTTAAATCGATTGGACTAGGAAGTTACCATTTAGTCATGTAGTTAAAAATTTAACCATTTTGTAAATCAATGACTGAACAGAGTTTGAGAAGTTAAAGTGTTGAAATAATTTATGTGAGAATTTATTTAATAAAGCCGCGGCCCAGTCTTACCTTCCTGCTATAATGGATTTTAGATGTATTTTCCAACTTTGGGAGAAGGGTTAAATTAAAACTGCCTCCTATTATCCAATTGCCTGCCCCCAATGCCAATAGTTGAGTCTCCAACATAGAATAAAAATCTTTTTGATGATGATTATGTGCATACACAAAGATCATGTTATAAACCTTCCCTTAAATATCCAATTTTAGAGCCAAGTACTGACCCTGTAGGTCAGGTACACTGCATAAAATCTAACCTTGAAAATCCTTAAATATCAATATCCCCACCCCTTGGGCTTTTTCTTAGGAAGAGAATCAAAAAAACAAAATGGATAGTTATGGATAGTTCTTAAGATATAGCATTTTCTCATCCTTTCTAAAGTGGGTTACCTACTACTACTACTACTACTACTATTTAGCATTTCTATAGCGCTACAAGGCGTACGCAGCGCTGCACAAACATTAAGCATATGGAAATGGACAACTTGGAAATCTCTTTAAACAGACATTGTTTCTTATATGGGGAATTAAGACCTTTTACATTCATTGTCATCACCTTACTTTCTCCTATTAAGTAAGGAAAAAGCTAACAGAACCATAAACTGTGATGCAATAACATTTGAAATAAGTACATATTAGCATCATGTACATCATCCCGAGAAACATCCTCCTACTCTCCCTCACATCTCCTCTTTCCCTCTGTAAAACCCACTTCCTTCAACCCTTCCCATTCCCCCACCCCAATCATCCCCCTAGCTCAGTTCTCTCCCAGCTAAATTTGATGAATGGGAATAAGAGGAAGGACTCCATACACCCCTCCCCCCTGGCACCTAGTAATATATTTCAATCCAAATCATAACCAGGCACCCTAAACAATACAGGCTCAAACTAATCAGCATAAATTATGCAAAATGTGATCACTATGAATTTGTATAAAAAAAACATCAATACCCCCTGTTGCGACGTGTTCTAATAGGATATGATCTGAAGGAGCATATAAGGACATGATATGCCATATGATCAACTGTAAATGAATGCCTGTTGGCAGTTCATTTAACCCCTCGCGTCTCCCATAGGGGTTGTTTAGGTTGTCTGCAGGAGGTGGACTTTCCTGGTGTTGACCCTTTGCCATTGTGGTGTTATCTCTTTCATTGTTGGGGCCTCCTCCATGATTTCCTCCGATGATCAGCTTCCCAGGGTCTGCAAGACTTCCTTGTGGACACTCAACAGTTTTTTCCTTGTACTCCAAAGCTCAGCCTGAAAGGAAATGTCCTTTGATATCATATCTGCTCCTTTCTCAACTTGCCAATAATATCTCTGCAATAATATCTCCTATTATCTCCAGTTTCCTAAGCTTCTGTAATGAGATGGCTTGGTTCATCTCATTAGCTGTAAATGACATGGCACAAAGAGGTCTGTGCGCATGCTCGATCTACATATCGGTACGCAGGTCTGTCCACAAGGTCACGATATTAGCTCTGGCAGCCGCCAAATCTGCTTTCAATTCTTCAAACCATTCCCGGAATTCATCCAACCCAGTAAGTGACACATCTACTTGATCAGCCAAGTCCCTGCAGTTCCCATACCCAGGTTATTCACCACCGCTGTGTTTTCACTCTCACAGCATAGCTGGCTGTTTCCTTGCTACACAGATTCCTGCAGATCCAGCACTTGCTTTCTGTTCACCATACAGCATAAAGAAGCAACAGTTCAGGAGTAGTTGATTACTACTGTTAGCAACTATAAAGGGGTACTTTTGGTGATAAATGTCTGTCAGAGTGCGTACTGTTTCATTGCTATTGCCCCCCCCCCCCCCCCCCCCCAGAATTGCTTATCAGCCTTTCCTCTAGGCAAGGGTTATCAAATGAGTTGATCTTTTGAGCAGCATGGTTCACTTGGACAAAACTTCTCTTCTGGCTTTTTAGCACATGTCAGTGCATTTCTCAGGTTTGAAGAACATTTTAGATTTTTTGTTAATTCTGTTATACATTTCAGATTTCCCCTTTTCTGTTCAGGTTGTTTCACATTATCCACAAGCTTTGTGGAAGATGTATACTTTCTCTTCAGGCTTGTGGGGCATAAATTCTCTTCAAACTTTGTGGGATATTTTAGGGTCTTCCGTGGCTGTGTGGGAGACGATGATTTCTCTGACTCTGAAAGACACTTCAGTTCCTCCTCTGGTTGTGTAGTGTATAACTTTGTTTCCTCTGTATGGAAGGGATATGTCATCTTTGGAACAGAATAGGCTCTGATATCATCTGTACTTTGAGTCTGCTGAATATCACAGGCCCTGGATTGTGGATCTTGCCGTATTTTTTCAAGGCTTGTTTTTAATACTGCATGAAAAGAAAAAGAAGAAGAAAGAGAATTAGGGAAAGAGAATCTAAAAGAAAGGATTCATATTGTAGTCAAAATAGAAAATCCGGACAGGAGACAGAAACATTGAGAAAAAAATACAAAAATCTAGAATATGAATAATGGAAAAGAGAAAACAGGAAAAATATATTATCAGGACTTTTATAAATCTTTGTGTGATTTTATAATAATCAAATGGATTTAGAAAACCATAAATTGGCAATTTCCTATTCTGTCATATTAGGTCAGGTTTTTATGAAAAAAGAGGGAATTCAAGTGAAATCATTTTAAGAAAAATAATGACAACCAAAAAGAGAAAATGATTAAACAGAAGAGAAAGAAGAGCCAGCCTCACTGCCATACTGATCTCACAGTCAATCCCCTAGTACGATCTGCTCCCCAGGTTAGTATTCATAGGCAGCTAAGTAGAGGGCATCATGGTCATTGGTTGAGGGAAATGCCTTTTAGCCAGACTGATGTTTGTGGGTTCTAGAAGGGCCCCCAGTCAAGGATCATCACTGGAATGACCAAACTAGGCATGTTAAGGAGGTGGGGATAGAAAACAGGAGAAAATCTCCAGGCAGTTTCAAATGAATGCTCATGGTGCCACATCCCAACACTGGCTGCAACTAAGATGAATGTATAAAGGAGCAGGAGGAAACTTCCAGGGTTAAAAAAAAAAGAAAAGAAAAAGAATCTGTAAAACATGAGAGAATACAAAAGATTTCAAAATTCAATGTTTCATATGACAAATGTGTTCTTATTAGCTATTATCCTCCTAATTCTATAAAAGTTGCCATAAATTGCGCACACAATTATGGGCACATATTCAATTTGTGTGCATAATTTAAGTGAATAACAAGCCAATTAATGCCAATAATTGGCTTTTTAACAAGCAATTATTGGCAGTAAATTGGTGTGGAATCCACACAAAAAGTTTATGTTCGGTCCTAAAATGGGGCAAGGAACAAATTGAAAAACTGAAAGCAGACAAAGCCATTGGCCAGAAGAAATATATCTCAGGATATCAAGGGAGTTCAAAGTTCTGGTAGGTCCTCTTAAAGATTTGTTTCATAAATCCTTGGAGATGGGAGAATAGCAGATGTGGTCCTTGTTCATAAAAATGATGACAGAGAAAAAGTGGGAAACTACAGGCCACTATGCCTCTCTTTGGTGGTTGGAAAAATAATGGAAGCACTGCTGAAGAACAGTATAATGAAGTTTCTAGAATCCAGCGAGTTGCAAGATTTGAGGAAATGTGAAGATACTCACCTGATGCAGGTGTTCTCTGAAGACAGCAGGACATATGTTCTCACATCTGGGTAATGTCATCTGCGGAGCCCCAGTACAGATGCTGCCCAGTGTTCCTTTTCTGGAAGCTTATTGCAGGTCTACTGTGCAGGCACATGTCTTCTCGACTGCTCAACTTGCACGGGACCCACAATTATATAAAAAGCATAGAGAATATAAGTCATGGGGGTGTGTGTATGGGGGTGGGGGGGTGGGGAGAGTATGTGAGAACATATGTCCTGCTTTGCTTGGAGAACATCCAGTACAGGTGAGTAACTTCGGTCAATAGGGACTTGCAAAGGCAAGGCCAACAAGAAGCAATAATTCTAACAAAAAGAAAAGGAAAAATTATGTCTTGCCTGATAATTTTCTTTCCTTTAACTGCAGCAGATAAATCCAGAGACTTGTGGGTTGTGACCATTTACCAGCAGGCGACGAATTACAGGATGGTATGTATGCTCCTTGGTTAGACACTATTTCTCATAACAAAGCAGAAGGAATAAAGAGTTATAATAGTTCCTCTTTCTCACAGAGAAGCAGCATGAACAGTAGAAAACAGCTAAATCTTTCAGCTCCAAAATGAGCCATTACCCTAAACTGAGAAATGAACAAACCATGAGAACATAACACTGAAGAAGAGTGGGGTTCTGGATTAATTTACTGATCAGGTATGACATAATTTCTCTTTCCTTAGCACCTGCAGCAAATGAATCCAGAGACTTGTGGGATGTAGCAAAGCAGTCTTTATGTAGGGTGCGAATTCAAAATTCCTGTGGAGAGCACCAAACAGGGGAAAGAAGAGTCTGCTCAAGCCACAATATCCAGATGATAATGCTTGAAAAAAGGAGGCAGTGAAGACCAAGCAGTTTCTTTACATATGCCTTATTTATTTATTTTTTTGTTACATTTGTACCCTGTGCTTTCCCACTCATGGCAGGCTCAATGTGGCTTACATATTGTATACAGGTACTTATTTGTACCTGGGGCAATGGAGAGTTAAGTGACTTGCCCAGAGTCACAAGGACCTGCCTGTGCTTGAAGTGGGAATTGAACTCAGTTCCCCAGGACCAAAGTCCACCACCCTAACCACTAGGCCACTCCTCCACTCCCTTCAAGGGAAAAAATCATGATTCCATCAAAAGGTCGCTAGGGCCTAGCAGAATATGCTCAAAGAGAAGCCGGCAGCTGCTTGCTGGAAAGAAGGTATGCAGAAGCAATCGCCGCCTTAATCCAGCAAGAAATAGGCACCTTAGATGCTGCATGACCCAGATTTGAGCCTAAAAACAGAACAAAAAGATGATCAGATCACCTGAAAACATTGGTAACTTGCAAATACTGGAGAAGCAATCGATGAACATCAAGACAAAAAAGCAAGTGAAAATCCATCCTGCAATACTACTACTACTACTTATCATTTCTATAGTGCTACTAGACGTACGCAGCGCTGTACACTTGAACTTGAAGAGACAGTCCCTGCTCGATAGAGCTTACAGTCTAATTAGGACAGACAAACAGTACAAACAAGAGATAAGGGAATATTAAAGTGAGGATGATAAAATACAAGTGAATAAGGGTTAGGAGTTAAAAGCAGCATCAAAAGGTGGGCTTTTAGCTTAGATTTGAAGACGGCCAGAGATGGAGCTTGAACTCTATTCCAGGCATATGGTGCAGCAAGATGAAAGGAACGGAGTCTGGAGTTAGCAGTGGAGGAGAAGGGTGCAGATAAGAGAGATTTACCCAGTGAATGGAGTTCCCGGGGAGGAATGTAGGGAGAGATGAGTGTGGAGAGGTACTGAGGAGCTGCAGAGTGAATGCACTTATAGGTCAATAAGAGGAGTTTGAACTGTATGCGGAAACAGATAGGAAGCCAGTGAAGTGACTTGAGGAGAGGGCTAATATGAGCATAACGACACTGGCGGAATATTAGTCGTGCAGAATTTTGAACAGATTGAAGAGGAGAGAGATGGCTAAGTGGGAGACCTGTGAGAAGCAAGTTGCAATAGCCTAAGTGAGAGGTGATAAGAGTGTGGATGAGGGATCTGGTAGTGTGCTCAGAAAGGAAAGGGTGAATTGTGGTGATATTATAGAGAAAGAAACGACAGGTTTTAGCAGTGTGCTGAATATGTGCAGTGAAGGAGAGGGAGGAGTCGAAGATGACCCCAAGCTTACAAGCTGATGAGACAGGAAGGTTGAGAGTGTTATCCACAGAAATAGAGAGCTGGGGAGGAGGAGAGGTTGGTTTAGGGGGAAAGATAAGAAGCTCAGTCTTGGTCATGTTTAGTTTCAGATGGCGCTGAGACATCCAGGCAGCAATGCCAGACAGGCAGGCTGATACTTTGGCCTGGATTTCGGCTGAGATTTCTGGTGTGGAGAGGTAGATCTGGGAGTCATCAGCGTAAAGATGATACTGAAAACCATGGGATGAGATATAGATGGAGAAAAGAAGAGGTCCCAAGACAGATCCCTGAGGTACACCAACTGACAGTGGGATAGAAGTAGAGGAGGATCCACCAGAGTATATACTAAATGTATGCTGGGAGAGATAAGAAGAAAACCAGGAATCTCTTTCCTTAAAAGAGAGCATAAAAAGAGGCTGGCTAAGATGAAAAGCCAAAACCACCCTAGGAAGACAAGAAGGAAAGGTACAAATAGTCACTCTTGAATCCGACAAAAGGAAGGAACAGATCTCTGTCTGACCATGCCTGTAGCTCAAACTCTATGAACTGAGGCAACAACTACTAGATGGATAGATTTAAAAGGAAGATCTTTCAAAGTAGCCTGCTTCAAAGGGAGCCTTTTTTTTTAAGAGCCCAAAAGACCATCCTAAGGTTCCACTCAGGACAAGGACAATGAAGAGAAGGCCTAAGACAATGAGCCCCTTTCAAGAAATGAACCCCATCTTTATGAGAAAAGAATGAGCAATCCAGAATCTAATCCCAGTAACAGGAATGAGCCACCAACTAAACTTTAAAGAGTTATAAGCGAGACCTTGCAAAGATCATCCTTCAAGAAGGAGTGGCCTAGTGGTTAGGGTGGTGGACTTTGGTCCTGGGGAACTGAGTTCAATTCCCACTTCAGGCACAGGCAGCTCCTTGTAACTCTGGGCAAGTCACTTGACCCTCCATTGCCCCAGGTACAAATAAGTACCTGTAAGTCGCATTGAGCCTGCCATGAGTGGTAAAGTATGGGGTACAAATGTAACAAAAAAAAATATGTGTGGCAATGAGGCCCGAAACAGAGACACCCATTCAGGGCATCATGCTTCAAAATTCACCAGACACAAGCATATGCAGCTAAAGTTGAGTGTTTTTGCCCCATAAGTAAAGTTGCAGTAACATAGTAACATAGTAGATGACGGCAGAAAAAGACCTGCGCGGTCCATCCAGTCTGCCCAACAAGATAAACTCACATGTGCTCCTTTTTGTGTATACCTTACCTTGATTTGTACCTGTCCTTTTCCGGGCACAGACCATATAAGTCTGCCCAGCACTAACCCCGCCTCCCAACCACCAGCCCCGCCTCCCACCACCGGTTCTGGCACAGACCGTTTAAGTCTGCCCAGCACTATCCCCACCTCCAAACCACCAGTCCCGCCTCCCACCATTGGCTCTGGCACAGACCGTATAAGTCTGCCCAGCACCATCTCCGTCTCCCGCCACCGGCTTTGCCACCCAATCTCGTCTAAGCTCCTTAGGATCCATTCCTTCTGAGCAGAATTCCTTTATGTTTATCCCACGCATGTTTGAATTCCGTTACCGTTTTCGTTTCCACCACCTCCCGTGGGAGGGCATTCCAAGCATCCACTACTCTCTCCGTGAAAAAATACTTACTGACATTTTTCTTGAGTCTGCCCCCCTTCAATCTCATTTCATGTCCTCTCGTTCTACTGCCGTCGCATCACCGGAAAAGGTTCGTTTGCAGATTAATACCTTTCAAATATTTGAACGTCTGTATCATATCACCCCTGTTTCTCCTTTCCTCCAGAGTGTACATGTTCAGGTCCGCAAGTCTCTCCTCATACGTCTTGTAACGCAAATCCCATACCATTCTCGTAGCTTTTCTTTGCACCGCTTCAATTCTTTTTACATCCTTAACAAGATACGGCCTCCAGAATTGAACACAATACTCCAGGTGGGGCCTCACCAACGACTTATACAGGGGCATCAACACCTCTTTTCTTCTGCTGGTCACACCTCTCTCTATACAGCCTAACAAACTTCTAGCTAGGGCCACCGCCTTGTCACACTGTTTCTTCGCCTTCAAATCCTCAGATACTATCACCCCAAGATCCCTCTCCCCATCCGTACCTATCAGACTCTCCCCGCCTAACACATACGTCTCCCGTGGATTTCTACTCCCTAAGTGCATCACTTTCCATTTCTTTGCATTGAATTTTAATTGCCAAACCTTAGACCATTCTTCTAGCTTCCGTAGGTCCTTTTTCATGTTTTCCACTCCCTCCGGGGTGTCCACTCTGTTACAGATCTTAGTATCATCCGCAAATAGGCAAACTTTACCTTCTAACTCTTTGGCAATGTCACTCACAAATATATTGAACAGAATCGGCCCCAGCACCAATCCTTGAGGCACTCCACTACTTACCTTTCGCTCCTCCGAGCGAATTCCATTCACCACCACCATCTGGCGTCTGTCCGTCAACGAGTTCCTAATCCAGTTCACCACTTCGGGTCCTATCTTCAGCCCATCCAGTTTATTTAAGAGACTCCTGTGGGGAACCGTGTCAAAAACCTTGCTGAAATCTAAGTAGATTACGTCCATAGCTCGTCCCTGATTCAATTCTCCTGTCACCCAATCAAAGAATTCAATGAGGTTCGTTTGGCACGATTTCCCTTTGGTAAATCCATATTGTCTCAGATCTTGCAACTTATTGGCTTCCAGGAAATTCACTATCCTTTCCTTCAGCATCGCTTCCATTACTTTTCCAATAACCGAAGTGAGGCTTACCGGCCTGTAGTTTCCAGCTTCTTCCCTATCACCACTTTTGTGAAGAGGGACCACATCCGCCGATCTCCAATCCCTCGGAACCTCTCCCGTCTCCAAGGATTTATTAAACAAATCTTTAAGAGGACCCGCCAGAACCTCTCTTAGCTCCCTCAATATCCTAGGGTGGATCCCATCTGGTCCCATGGCTTTGTCCACCTTTAGCTTTTCAAGTTTTCATACACACTCTCTTCCGCGAACGGTGCTCTATCCACTTCAATCTCATTTGTACTTTTTGCAGTCCATCGCGGTCCTTCTCCAGGATTTTCTTCTGTGAAAACAGAACAGAAGTATCTATTTAGCAAATTTGCTTTTTCTTCATCATTATCCACATAGCGGTTCGCAGTATCTTTTAGTCTCACAATTCCCTTTTTAGTCATTCTCCTTTCACTAATATACGTGAAGAAAATTTTGCCACCCCTCCTTACATTTTTAGCCATTTGTTCTTCCGTTTGCGCTTTCGCCAGACGTATCTCTCTCGGCTTCTTTCAGTTTCATCCGGTATTCCTCCTCGTGTCCCTTTTCTTGAGTTTTTTTGTATTTCTGGAACGCCAACTCTTTAGCCTTTATTTTCTCAGCCACTTGCTTGGAGAACCATATCGGTTTCCTTTTTCTCTTGCTTTTATTTACTTTCCTTACATAAAGGTTCGTGGCCCTATTTATAGCTTCTTTCAGCCTGGACCACTGTCCTTCCACTTCTTGTATTTCCTCCCATCCCATCAGCTCCTTCCTCAGGTATTCCCCCATTTTACTAAAGTCAGCATGTTTGAAATCCAGGACTTTGAGTTTTGAGTGGCCACCCTCCTCTTAAGCCGTCATATCAAACCAAACCGTTTGATGGTCACTGCTGCCCAGGTGGGCACCCACTCGGACATTTGACACATTATCCCCATTTGTGAGTACCAGATCTAGCGTCGCTCCCTCCCTTGTGGGTTCTGACACCATTTGTCTGAGCAAAGCACTTTGAAAAGCATCCACGATCTCTCTACTTCTTTCCGATTCCGCAGACGGAACCTTCCAATCTACATCCGGCAGATTGAAATCTCCCAACAACAGCACCTCTCTCTATTCTTCCCCAACTTTTGAATATCAGCGATCAGATCTTTATCTAGGTCCTCCAATTGTGTCGGGGGTCTGTAGACAACACCCACATGGACAGAGGTTCTATCCTCTCTTTTTAAGGTGATCCATATCGCTTCTTCTTTTCCCCAGTTCCCTGTCATTTCAGTCGCTGTGATATCATTTCTCACATACAGAGCTACTCCTCCACCTTTACGCCCCTCTCTATCCTTCCTAAAAAGATTATAGCCTGGTATGTTTGCATCCCATTCATGGGAACCATTGAGCCATGTCTCTGTGATTGCAACTATGTCCAAGTCTGCCTCCAAGATTAGGGCATGAAGGTCATGAACTTTATTGCTTAGACTGCGAGCATTTGTGGTCATCACTTTCCATCTACATTTCCAAGTATGCGTTTCGGTTTTAGTGATTTGGGGGTGTCTTTTCTCTTTGGGTACCTTCATATCTTTTTGTTCCAACTTCTTTGCTTTTTCTTTTTCTTCTGCCTCAGTTTTATGTTCAGGAGCATCACAGTGCTGTAGTGGAGCAAAAGAATTCTGTAGGGGCAAAACTTGTGAGGGCGGATGCTTCTGTGTCACATAACGAAGCCTGCCTGAGCCTACTGTGAACCATCTATTCTTAGGTGGTATTATCCTTTGAGGCAGTGGTGAGAATTTGGTATGATTCTGTGCAGTATGATTTTGTGCAGTCCTAGAAGTTGCTTTAAGTGCATTCAATTCCTGCTTTACTTTGCTGAGCTCCTGTTTTAAACTAGCAAGCTGAAGACAGAAAGGACAAGTTTTAAGTCTCCAGAAGCTTGGTCTTGAAACTAAAGCACCACAATTATTACAGAGAATAAAAGTCATCTTGATTTGTTGAAATGGGTATGAAAAGGTGTACTATGATGGGGTTGTAATTAGGGTGGGGTTAATTTATGATATGTAGTATATTTGGTAAAGCTATATAGGAAGTGTCAGTCTTGGGGTGGGTGGGCTTAAGCGTAAGACCTATGGAATGTGTTTGCTGTAACCTATCTCTAGAACAGCATTGAAATTCCAGAGCCACAAATGTAAGGTAGGGGGAATCAGAAAATAATCTTATCTGAGAGCACCCAAATCCGTCCAGCTTCTGTTCTGTGTAGAGACAAAAACCACATGGAGAGAGAAGCTCCACCTGTGCTATGCAATTACCTTACAACAAAAGCAGATGGGGGAGGGGAGGAATTCCACACAGTATGGAAGCAGAAGGGAAAAATTAAAAACACAAGAGAAACTACTACCGATTTTAAAGCACTTGTTAAATCCAGTTCTCAGATTTTCAACTATCAAATACAAATAGCCAATAAGCAGTTTTAAAATCAGTTACATAGAATACAGATATCAATTAGAAATAGCCACTAAGCAGTTAGTTAGGAAACACAGATTATGAGATCACAAGTTTAGCTGAGCAGTTAAAAATAGGGTTTTGGTTTTTTTTTCCTGGTATAATAGAAATACAGTGACAGACTAGGATTGGGGGGGAGAGAGTTGTCCAGAGCCACAAGTGTAGGGTAGGGGGAATTCCCCCTACCTTACACTTGTAAAGTTGCAGTGATATTGCTAGCCTATCCTTTCCTTCTCCATTTTGGCTTCTCAAGAGCCAGGCTATGGACCAAAGCAGGAGGGATCCTCCATCCGAATGGGACCCTAATGGAGGAGTCCGTGACTCAGAGGAAGACAAACGGTTTCCCACTAGACAACGAATCAAGCCCACATACACCGGTCTCCTGGGCCAATCCGGAGCAAATCAATGACCAACCCACAATGACGGCAGGAACACAAAGCAGGGCTGACTCCAGCCAAGGCTGAAGAAGAGCAGCTATACTATCTGAACCGACTTTTCATTTTCTGCCGAAAAACCTGGAAACTCTGACAATGTGATGTGTCACCATGAGATCTATTAGGGAGCTGCACCTTCAAGTTACCAGGTGGAAAGTGTCCAGCACCAGCTCCCATTCTGTTGGGTCCAGGAGGTCCTGCTGCAGAAACTCGCTTTCCCATTTTGAGTTTCCACTAGGTGGGCGGCTGAAAACTGCTGCAAATGCCTTTCCATCCAGAGAAATAGAAGGCAGTGAAATAGAGTGCCTCTCTGCCTGTTGATGGAAAGGACAAGAGCTTGGAAGAGAGTTAAAAAAAAATAGAAAAGCAGAAAAGAGACACTTGAACCAACAACAAAGGTAGAAAAATTATTTTTTTTCTAAATGTATTAATTATAAGGTGTCAGCTTTGGGAAATGTGCATATCTGATATTTTGTATTTCAGTCTCTATTGCTATGCTAGATTTCCTGTACAGGTCTGGAATATGTTTGCTTTTGGCAGGGTTGTTAATTGGAGGTCTGAAAGGGTCCCCCCCCCCCCCCCAATCCGTAGTATCTTGGAAAAATGGAATTTAATTTTTCTCCTGGGGGGGGGTGTTCACTGTATTGTAGATACACCACTGTGCTAAGAAGCATCCTCTTCCATTGGCAGAAGGAAATGGCGTTAATAAGAGAGGGGCGGATCTGGGGGTATGGCTTAAATCTCCCTTTCAAAGATGGGGGCCCCCTTGGCAGTTCTGTTATTTGATGTATGTGCTGCCAAAAGGAGCAGTTTTGGAAAGCCTGGGAGCTGCAGGGGAGCCTATGGGGAGTATTCCCAGTTTAAACAGGCAAGAGAAGAGGAGTGGGGGAATAGGGACCTTCACCCCTCAGGCAAGGCCCTGCAGGACCGAGCCAAAGCCGCACAAAGTGGCACTAAGTGCGACTGGGGGCTGTGGAGCAAAGCTCTGAGCTCAACTAGGTTTGGTCCCGAGACTGTAATCTGGTAGCGACTGTTAGGATCGACCATGCTGTGCGGCTGTGGCCAGCAGAATGGGGAGCTGGACCACGGACAGGAGCAGGTCAAGAAGACCCCAATATCCCATCCTGCACATCATTTAAGAATTGTTATGATTCTGACGGTTTGGCAGGGGAAGGGGGCTGGACTTCACTCCTGATTGGCTGGCAGGGTCTGACTGACGTCAGGGGGGGTACTTTAGCTTGCTTCCTCCTGCCCTTCCTGCTTTGGCGTTATATTTCCTTGTGACTAGGAAGCCATGCAGGTCTTAGTCAGAACGTGCTCTGTGCTCTGGCTTTGATCTGTGTTTCTGTTTAGGGATTCCTTTTCCCTGCCCCTGTTTGTGTTAGCTGGTTGCAGCGTGTGTGTTTGGAGCTGTAATCAGCTCACTGCCTCCAGTTGGGCTCTCCCTCTCTGTGTGCCATTCTCAGTGGGAAGCCGGCTGTGTGTTTGTTCAGTGGGGGCTGTGCTCCCGGGAGCTTTCTTTCTGTTTTTGTTTTCAGGATCTCCCTCGTGTGCTTGCCTGCTAGCTCAGTAAGTTTAGCCCTTTGTGTGCTGTGGCTCTGCCTCTGTCTTCTGGGTGTTCTGTCAGAGATTTCCTTTCTCTTCTGTTGTGTCTTTTCCCTGGCTTTTGGCTGGGGCCAGGGTTTTTCTTTTGTTTGCTGCTCCTGTCTCTGGCTTGTAGGGGCTTCCTGTATTTAGTTCCCCTGTCCTGCGCTGGTCCCCTGGGAGGGTGTTGCTCCGCTCTGGTTCCTTTGTTACTCCCTTTGCCTTGTGGGTGGTGTTCAGTGCGTGGTTGGCACCTTGGAGTCCCGGGGGGACTCCTGGGTCTCTTTCACCCCTCCCTGTGTGTGTCTGGGTTCCAGTTCGGCCGTGAGGCCCGCCCGAGTGGCTCTGAGCGCCTGGTTTCCAGTTCGGTCGCAAGGCCCGCCTATATGCCTATTTCCCTTTCTTCCTGAGGTGCTGCGGGGGAGGGTAGGTTAGGGGTATTGCGTAGCTGGGGTGTGCAGTGGTGGGTCGGTCTCCCCTTGGCCTGGGTCGGCGCTCTGCTGGCCTCGGCCAGGGCTCAAGGGCTCATGACCAACCCAACGGATTACAGAACTTCAAAGCCATGAGCTCGACCGATCCATCTCCTATGCAGCTGCTCCAGCAACTGCATGCTCAGCTACAACAGGTATCAGGAGTTGTGAACTCACTGAGTCAGCGCGTGGACTCACTGACTGTCACTGGGGCTGCGGAGGGCCCATCGGCTCGTACCCCACCGGGTTCCCTCGCATGCGGCTGAGGCATTTTGGTGGCTCAGCCTCCTCGATACGAGGGCGATAGTAAGACCTGCCGGGGCTTCCTCAATCAGTGCCAAATTGTTTTCGAGTTGCAGGCCCGGGATTTTCCTTCGGATCGTGTGGGATAACAGAGCATCTGTATCTAGAAAGAGAATGAAATCAAAGCAAAACTAATGACCTTTACACTTTTAACGACGCACAGGGCAGCAGGTACAATACTAAACAAAGGCATAGAGATGTGTGTAACCTGTGTGGAGTGGCAGATAGAATGCCCTACAAGGAGTGACAAGTATAATTCTAACCATTTCTAAGGGAAGAGTGGAGGAGTAGCCTAGTGGTTAGTGCAGCAGACTCTGATCCTGGGGAACTGGGTTCAGTTCCCACTGCAGCTCCTTGTGACTCTGGGCAAGTCACTTAACCCTCCATTGTCCTAGGTCCATGATGGCGAACCTATGACACGCGTGTCAGTACTGACACGCTTAGCCATTTTCGGTGACACGCGGCCGCATGTGGCCGCATACAGAGAAGCAGCGGCGTTCCCCGGGGCGGATCGCCGATGCGTCCCCCCCCAGGTGCAGCGCGACCTCCCCCCCCCCCCCGGCGAAATCACCCGGTGCATGTTTACCCGCTGGGGGGGTGCCGTGTGCGCTCCTATTGGCTCCCTCCGAGTCCTCCGCTTGTTCCCTCCCTGCTGCTCCCTCTGCCCCGGCTCCTGCACGGCCGTTAGGACACACCAAGCTCAAAAGGTTGCCCATCACTGTCCTAGGTACAAATAAGTACCCTGTATATAATATGAAAACCGCTTTGAATGTAGTTGGAAAAACCACAAAAAGGCAGTATATAAGTCCCATTCCCTTCCCTTCCTGGGCATACTAGATAGACCATTCAAGTATTTATGTGCTGTCATTTACCATGTTACCTCAAACAGAAAGAATGGGAGGATATCCAGCACAGTGGCGTAGCTAGGTGGGGCGCAGGAGGAGCGGTCGCTCCCCTAAATCAATTTTTCAAAAAGACGGCGCCTATGCGGTGCTTCCCGCCTATGCACATGTGCAACCAACTTCCTGCTTGCACTTAGGAACAGGATCGTCATCCGGTCATCATCGCCTGCTGCTGTGAGCCGTCCAGTCCGCACACTCCCCGTCTCCCGTTCCCACACTGTGCTGCCTGCAGAAGTACTTGAAGCCAGGAGAAGGAGAAAGTCCTGCTCAGCCGAAGCTGCAGCGCTGTTGCACAAGCTTCCCCCACAGAAGAAAGGCAGCCTGAGAGCCGGTACATGCATCCAGTGTGAGAGAAAGGAGAGATGTGGATAATGTAAGGAGGAGGGGGGGGGGGGGGGGGGGGAGCCAATATCACAAGCTGCCCACAGAAAAAGCATCCAGCGGTACATCCAGTGTAAGAAGCTGGCAATCAATCACGGGCTGCAGATTTGTGCTGAAAGGGCTGGTAGAGCGGGGGCCCCAGAGAAAACCAAACACACAGAAAGGCGCAGCCTATGTGCTTCCAGCCTACCAGCGCACACACACACACCTCCACGGAAGCACAAAGCAGGCATCTTCCTTCAGTTCGTCAGAAAGCATGGTATGGTGAGTCCGGCCTCTGCTGCTCTGCATGGGGGGGGGGGGCAAAGGGGCAGCCAGCAATGGCTCCTGCAAGTGGTGGGCTTGGATGGATGAGCTGAAGTGCATCTGCTACCGTGCGCACCGCAGGGGCGTATCTGCGTGGGGCCACAGGGGCCTGGGCCCCCGCAGATTTCGCCCTGGCCCCCCTCCCCGCCGTCAACCCTCCCCCGCTGCTTACTTTTGCTGGCGCCGAGGTCCGACCCGCAATCTCCGTTTTTCGTCTTCCTCCGTGGCCATGCTTCCAGGAAGTAATGCTGCAGTGCTGATTCGTTGAATCCAGTTCGACGTCTGACGTCAGACGTCGAACTGGATTCAACGAATCAGCACTGCAGCATTACTTCCTGGAAGCATGGCCACGGAGGAAGACGAAAAACGGAGATTGCGGGTCGGACCTCGGCGCCAGCAAAAGTAAGCAGCGGGGGAGGGTTGACGGCAGGGAGGGGGTGGAGAGAGGCGGCGGCGGCGGCGGGGGGGGGGGGGAGGGAGGCAAAAATGTGCCCCCCCTCTCTGGCTGTGGCCCCCCCTACCGCCGGATTCCAGATACGCCACTGGCGCACCGTGTCTGAAGCACTTCTCTTCCACAGCATGTGTGACAAGTTCATGCAGGGAACAGAGGGCACAAAGAAATCCTAGCCCTCAGTCAAAGTAAAACTTGGTGAACAGAAAGGAAGCTGAGCTTTGCAAGCAGCACATCTCGCCCACTCCTATAATTTCAATCCAAGCTGCAAAAGGTGCTTCCTGCTCCAGTGGCGTACCAAGGAGGGGGCGGTGGGGGCGGTCCGCCCCGAATGTCGGCGGGTGGGGGGGTACTCCGCCGTCTCCTGCCACCACCCTGCATTTGTTTTTAAAATCTATTCAGCGAGGGACGCAGGCAGCGCCTCGTGTCTGCCCTGCTGTGTGGTTTGAAAAATGAAAATCGCTTCGCTGGCGTCGGGCCGGCCTTCTCTCGCTATGTCCCGCCCACTTTTGAGGTAAGTTCCTATTTCCTCGAGGGCGGGACATAGCGAGAGAAGGCCGGCCCGACGCCAGCGAAGCAATTTTCTTTTTTCAAAGCACACAGCAGGGCAGACATGAGGCGCTGCCTGCGTCCCTCGCTGAATGGATTAAAAAAAAACGCAGGGTGGTGGCAGGAGAAGAGGGCTCTGTCGCTCTCCACGGAGGGGGGCGCTCAGATGGGAGAAGGAGGTGGGGGAGCTCAGAGGGGAGAAGGGAATTGGGGAGGGGTGGGGGGAGCTGAGAGGGGTTCTCAGAAGGGAGAAGGGAACTGGGGAGGGCTGGGGGAGCTCAGAGGGGTTCGCAGAGGGGAGAAGGGAATTTGGGGAGGGGTGGGGGAGCTCGGGTTCGCAGAGGGGAGAAGGGAATTGGGGAAGGGTAGGGGGAGCTGAGAGGGGTTCTCAGATGGGAGAAGGGAACTGGGGAGGGGTGGGGGAGCTCAGAGGGGTTCGCAGAAGGGAGAAGGGAATTTGGGGAGGGGTGGGGGAGCTCAGAGGGGTTCGCAGAGGGGAGAAGGGAACTGGGGAGGGGTGGGGGAGCTCAGAGGGGTTCGCAGAGGGGAGAAGGGAATTTGGAGAGGGGAGGGGTGGGGGAGCTCAGAGGGGTTCGCAGAGGGGAGAAGGGAATTTGGGGAGGGGTGGGGGAGCTCAGAGGGGTTCGCAGAGGGGAGAAGGGAACTGGGGAGGGGTGTGGAGCTCAGAGGGGTTCGCAGAGGGGAGAAGGGAATTTGGGGAGGGGTGGGGGAGCTGAGAGGGGTTTGCAGTGGGGAGAAGGGAACTGGGGAGGGGTGGGGGGAGCTCAGAGGGGTTCTCAGAAGGGAGAAGGGAACTGGGGAGGGGTGGGGGAGCTGAGAGGGGTTCTCAGAGGGGAGAAGGGAACTGGGGTGGGGTGGGGGAGCTGAGAGGGGTGCCCAGAGGGGAGAAGTGGATTGGGGAGGGGTGGAATGCTCAGAGGGGAGAAGGGGTCTGAAGCTGGAACTGGGGTCTGACAAGGGGGCAGGAGAGAGAATGGGTCTGGGGCTGAAAAGGGGGGATGCAAAGCATGTGGTGGATGAAGGGGGCTGAAACTGGGGGCTGAAAAGGAGGGTATTTGGGATAAGGGGGCTAGTGCTGGAACTGTGGGCTGAAACGGGGCAGGGGCTGAAACTGGGGGCTTTAAAGGGGACAGGGAGAACTGGCTGGGGCTGAAGCTCAGGATTGGTGAGAGAAAAGGGCTGGGGTTGAAACTAGGGGCTGAAAAGGGGACAGGGAGAAGTGGCTGGGGGCTGAAGCTCAGGACTGATGGGAGAAAAGGGCTGGGGACTGGTGGGATAGTGGGGCTGAAAAGGGGGGCAGGTGGGAGATGTGGGCTGGAACTAGGGGCAGGTGGAACTAGGGGCTGAAAAGGGGGGACAGAGAGAGAGGACAACAGACCCTGGATGGAAGTGGGGAGCGTGAGGGAGGGCAGACCCTGGGTGGATGGGAGAGGGAGGGCAGACGGATTGAAGGGGCAGAGAGAAAGGGCAGATGGTGGGTGGAAGGGGGAGAGAGAAAGAGGGCAGACTGGGGCAAATGGTGGATGGAAGGGAGAGAGAGGGCAGACAGTGGATGGAAGGGGCAGAGAGAGAGAGGGCAGACAGTGGATGGAAGGGACATTAGAGAGGGCAGACACTGCATGGCAGAGAGAGAGCAAAGACAGATCCTGGATGGAAGGAAGACAGTGAAAAGAAGATGAGAAAAGCAGAAACCAGAGACAACAAACCGTAAATATGTATTTTTATTATTTTGCTTTAGGATATAGTATTGTAGTTGTGTTGTTTATAAATAGAACATGTAAATAAGGTAATTTTTTTATTGGACTAATTTTAATACATTTTGACTTAACTTTCAGGGAACATAACCCCCTTCCTCAGGTCAGGATAAGATACTGTAACAGCACTATACTGTACTGACCTGAGGAAGGCCTCTGGAAGCTAAATGTATTATTAGTCCAGTAAAATGGTATTATTTTATTTTCTGTATTTGTTTTATTTATATTTGTTAATTTGTAAAGTGGTGATTGGTATTTGTTAGTTTTTTCAAATTTACATCTGCTGTCTTTATATTTTGCACAGTACTAGGGGACATTTTCTGTTCCTGTGGTGTTGCATTGTATGCAGAGTCTGGCATCGGGGGTTCAGTTTAATTTTTGTCTAAATAGAAAGTTTATGATTACTTATTCTATAGTGGATTAGGGTGTATCTGTGTTTGTGAAAAAGACATGGCTTTCGGTTGGCATTGACTGTGCAGGATCGACGATCTGTACTAATCTGTCTGTTTTCGTTTTACAATAGGTGAATTGATGTTCTAGTGCTCACTGTAGTGTTTAAGATGCTTTCCTTTTCCTTGTGGGACTCGTAGAAATTACTGCTTATGGTATGGTAGAATTGCTGTATAGGTCCTGAGTGTTTTGTATTCTCGGTATGCCTAGTACTGGATTTGGGGGGGAGGGGGCGTGTTAAAAAATGACCGGCCCCGGGTGTCAACTACCCTAGGTACGCCACTGTCCTGCTCTGACAAACTGAAGCAAGCAAGGTTTACATCACAAACAGAAAAACCAGCAAAAACCCAAATTCTCAGAGCAGCACACTTAAATGAGACTAAATGAACTGCACTGTGTTTAACTGTTCTATGAAAGTTATAGATTGGCAGCAGCATGTGACAATTTCCCACTAAGTTCTCCTAATGCACCTCACGCCTGATCTACAGGACCGTCTGCAATTGAAGTACTGAGAACCACACGGAGCTTTTCCAATGCACTTTCAGTCCTGACCTGAAGTATCCCTGCTATTTTACAGCTGGAACCAGAACCTTCTTCATAGTTCAGAGAACTTTGCCACTAAGATTATTAGCAGGGTACCAGACTTTTTCCCAGAAACCCTGGATTGCTTACTGGTGATTCAGTTGTAGACCCTCTCCTGTATTCCACTGGCAAGGGGGATTACAGGACCTAAAACAGCATGGTTTCACTAGAGGCGGGTCTTGTCAGACAAGTCTATACTGATATCTATGCTGCTGAGTTTAGTGGTTCACCTGAGCAAGAGGACACACAGTTTGTGACCTCTGAAAGCTTACTCAAGGCATACACTAAGAAACATATTCCACCAGGGATGGACTGACACTGATCTGGGCACCCCGGCACTATGGGTCATGACTACAATGCACATGTGTGGGGAGCCATACCGTGCACAGAGAGCCAGAAACAAGGGATATGAGCTCATGGAATATTCCATAGAAAGACTTTTATCTGTGGCAGCTGAGCTGGGAGAACCAAGGCAAAAGCCAGATTTCCAGTGGGTCCTGAGGAGGCAGCAGGATGCAGGGGACGCATTAAAAAGTACAATTACAAAAATAGCAAAAGCACAGCATTTACAAATGTGTGGAGCTGTCAAGATCCACCCATAGCAGTTTTGAAGAAGTCAGTCTTCTATAATTGCTGTTAATTCTAGATGCTGGAGAAGATCTGCTTTCCACCCCCCAATGTAACCTAGACTTACAGTGATGTTTGCAACTGGGAGGGGGGGGTACCCCTAAAAACACAGAGAAGGTACATTCCTGGCTGGAAGGGGCCCTTTGGAGGACATTTGCACAGGGGATGAGTTAGACTTTTTCAGAGCTGGCTCAACAACATTCTTCTCCTCCTGCTCCTGGCTTCAAGCAGTGCAGTTAGGCTGTTTTAGTGATGTTCAATTTTTATTTTATGGTATTTAAATCTAGATATGGGAAGCTTTCAAATAAATTAAAAAGCTGTCAAATAAGTAAAAAAGAAAATCTTTTGTCCTGCACCTTTTAAGGCACTGTCTAATGCTTATCGAACTGGCATAGCTTTAAACTTTTTACAGTAGGACCACACATTTATTTTAATAATCTTTTGCTACTGCTTTAGCACATGCATAGCACGCGCCGCGGAACGGTCCCTGGACCCTTCTTACCTTACCCCCTACAGCCAAGCCAGCCGTTAAAGAAGAAAGAAGAACAGCTCAGAGCTCACATCCATCAGCCTCACACAGCCAAGGCCAAGCGCCACCGATGAGGACCGTGCGCTGAAGAGGACCCTGGCCTGGGCCCCGCACGCCCCCACATTGCAGCCTACCTGCACTGCTTGAAGCCAGGAGCAGGAGGAGAAGAATGTTGTTGAGCCAGCTCTGAAAAAGTCTAACTCATCCCCTGTGCAAATGTCCTCCAAAGGGCCCCTTCTAGCCAGGAATGTACCTTCTCTGTGTTTTTAGTTGTACTCCCCCCCCCCCCCCCCAGCTGCAAACATCACTGCAAGTCTAGGTTACATTGGTGGGTGGAAAGCAGATCTTCTCCAGCATCTTGAATTAACAGCAATTATAGAAGACTGACTTCTTCAAAACTGCTATGGGTGGATCTTGACAGCTCCACACATTTGTAAATGCTGTGCTTTTGCTATTTTTGTAATTGTACTTTTTAATGCGTCCCCTGCATCCTGCTGCCTCCTCAGGACCCACTAGAAATCTGGCTTTTGCCTTGGTTCTCCCAGCTCAGCTGCCACAGATAAAAGTCTTTCTATGGAATATTCCATGAGCTCATATCCCTTGTTTCTGGCTCTCTGTGCACGGTATGGCTCCCCACACATGTGCATTGTAGTCATGACCCATAGTGCCGGGGTGCCCAGATCACTATCAGTCCATCCCTGGTGGAATATGTTTCTTAGTGTATGCCTTGAGTAAGCTTTCAGAGGTCACAAACTGTGTGTCCTCTTGCTCAGATGAACCACTAAACTCAGCAGCATAGATATCAGTATAGACTTGTCTGACAAGACCCGCCTCTAGTGAAACCATGCTGTTTTAGGTCCTGTAATCCCCCTTGCCAGTAGAATACAGGAGAGGGTCTACAACTGAATCACAAGTAAACAATCCAGGGTTTCTGGGAAAAAGTCTGGTACCCTGCTAATAATCGTAGTGGCAAAGTTCTCTGAACTATGAAGAAGGTTCTGGTTTCAGCTGTAAAATAGCAGGGATACTTCAGGTCAGGACTGAAAGTGCATTGGAAAAGCTCCGTGTGGTTCTCAGTACTTCAATTGCAGAGGGTCCTGTAGATCAGGCGTGAGGTGCATTAGGAGAACTTAGTGGGAAATTGTCACATGTAACTACTGCCTGCTTTAAGCCAATGCTGCTGCCAATCTATAACTTTCATAGAACAGTTAAACACAGTGCAGTTCATTTAGTCTCATTTAAGTGTGCTGCTCTGAGAATTTGGGTTTTTGCTGGTTTTTTTGTTTGTGATGTAAACCTTGCTTGCTTCAGTTTGTCAGAGCAGGACAGTGGCGTACCTAGGGTAGTTGACACCCGGGGCCGGTCATTTTTTAACACGCCCCCCCCCCCCCCCCAAATCCAGTACTAGGCATACCGAGAATACAAAACACTCAGGACCTATAGAGCAATTCTACCATACCATAAGCAGTAATTTCTACGAGTCCCACAAGGAAAAGGAAAGCATCTTAAACACTACAGTGAGCACTAGAACATCAATTCACCTATTGTAAAACGAAAACAGACAGATTAGTACAGATCGTCGATCCTGCACAGTCAATGCCAACCGAAAGCCATGTCTTTTTCACAAACACAGATACACCCTAATCCACTATAGAATAAGTAATCATAAACTTTCTATTTAGACAAAAATTAAACTGAACCCCCGATGCCAGACTCTGCATACAATGCAACACCACAGAAACAGAAAATGTCCCCTAGTACTGTGCAAAATATAAAGACAGCAGATGTAAATTTGAAAAAACTAACAAATACCAATCACCACTTTACAAATTAACAAATATAAATAAAACAAATACAGAAAATAAAATAATACCATTTTACTGGACTAATACATTTAGCTTCCAGAGGCCAAAATCTCCTTCCTCAGGTCAGTACAGTATAGTGCTGTTACAGTATCTTATCCTGTGGAAGGGGGTTTTGTTCTCTGAAAGTTGTCAAAATGTATTAAAATTAGTCCAATAAAAAGATTACCTTATTTACATGTTCTATTTATAAACAACACAGCTACAATACTATATCCTAAAGCAAAATAATAAAAATATATATTTACAGTTAGTTGTCTCTGGTTTCTGCTTTTCTCATCTTCTTTTCACTGTCTTCCTTCCATCCAGGATCTGTCTTTGCTCTCTCTCTGCCATGCAGTGTCTGCCCTCTCTAATGTCCCTTCCATCCACTGTCTGCCCTCTCTCTCTCTCTGCCCCTTCCATCCACTGTCTGCCCCCCCTCTCTCCCTTCCATCCACAATTTGCCCCAGTCTGCCCTCTTTCTCTCTCCCCCTTCCACCCACCATCTGCCCTTTCTCTCTGCCCCTTCAATCCCTCTGCCCTCCCTCTCCCATCCATCCAGGGTCTGCCCTCCCTCACGCTCCCCACTTCCATCCAGGGTCTGTTGTCCCCTCTCTCTGTCCCTCCTTTTCAGCCCCCAGTTCCACCTGCCCCTAGTTCCAGCCCACATCTCCCACCTGCCCCCCTTTTCAGCCCCACTATCCCACCAGTCCCCAGCCCTTTTCTCCCATCAGTCCTGAGCTTCAGCCCCCAGCCACTTCTCCCTGTCCCCATTTCAGCCCCTAGTTTCAACCCCAGCCCTTTTCTCTCACCAATCCTGAGCTTCAGCCCCAGCCAGTTCTCCCTGTCCCCTTTAAAGCCCCCAGTTTCAGCCCCAGCCCCGTTTCAGCCCACAGTTCCAGCACTAGCCCCCTTATCCCAAATACCCTCCTTTTCAGCCCCCAGTTCCAGCCCCCTTCATCCACCACATGCTTTGCATCCCCCCCTTTTCAGCCCCAGACCCATTCTCCCTCCTGCCCCCTTGTCAGACCCCAGTTCCAGCTTCAGACCCCTTCTCCCCTCTGAGCACCCCCACCCCTCCCCAATCCCCTTCTCCCCTCTGGGCACCCCTTTCAGCTCCCCCACCCCTCCCCAGTTCCCTTCTCCCTTCTGAGAACCCCTCTGAGCTCCCCCCACCCCTCCCCAGTTCCCTTCTCCCCGCTGCAAACCCCTCTGAGCTCCCCCACCCCTCCCCAAATTCCCTTCTCCCCTCTGCGAACCCCTCTGAGCTCCCCCACCCCTCCCCAAATTCCCTTCTCCCCTCTGCGAACCCCTCTGAGCTCCCCCACCCCTCCCAAGTTCCCTTCTCCCCTCTGCGAACACCTCTGAGCTCCCCCACCCCTCCCCAAATTCCCTTCTCCCCTCTGCGAACCCCTCTGAGCTCCCCCACCCCTCCCCCACCCCTCTCCAAATTCCCTTCTCCCCTCTGTGAACCCCTCTGAGCTCCCCCACCCCTCCCCAGTTCCCTTCTCCCCTCTGCGAACCCCTCTGAGCTCCCTTACCCCTCCCCAAGTTCCCTTCTCCCCTCTGCGAACCCCTCTGAGCTCCCACACCCCTCCCCCACCCCTCCCCAGTTCCCTTCTCCCTTCTGCGAACCCCTCTCAGCTCCCCCCACCCCTCCCCAGTTCCCTTCTCCCCACTGCAAACCCCTCTGAGCTCCCCCACCCCTCCCCAAATTCCTTTCTCCCTTCTGCGAACCCCTCTGAGCTCCCCCACCCCTCCCCAAATATCCTTCTCCCTTCTGCGAACCCCTCTGAGCTCCCCACCCCTCCCCAGTTCCCTTCTCCCCTCTGCGAACCCCTCTGAGCTCCCCCACCCCAATTCCCTTCTCCCCTTTGCGAACCCCTCTGAGCTTTCCCAACCCTCCCCAAATTCCCTTCTTTCCTCTGCGAACCCCTCTGAGCTCCCCCACCCCTCCCCCACCCCTCCCCAGTTCCCTTCTCCCTTCTGAGAACCCCTCTCAGCTCCCCCCACCCCTCCCCAATTCCCTTCTCCTCTCTGAGCTCCCCCACCCCTCCCCAATTCCCTTTTCCCCTCTGCGAACCCGTCTGAGCTCCCCCACCCCTCCCCAAATTTCCTTCTCCCCTCTGCGAACCCCTCTGAGCTCCCCCACCCCTCCCCAAATTCCCTTCTCCCTTCTGAGAACCCCTCTCAGCTCCCCCACCCCTCCCCAATTCCCTTCTCCCCTCTGAGCTCCCCCACCTCCTTCTCCCATCTGAGCCCCCCCCTCCGTGGAGAGCGACAGAGCCCTCTTCTTCTGCCACCACCCTGCATTTTTTTTAATCCATTCAGCGAGGGACGCAGGCAGCGCCTCGTGTCTGCCCTGCTGTGCGCTTTGAAAAAAGAAAATCGCTTCGCTGGCATTGGGCCGGCCTTCTCTCGCTATGTCCCGCCCTCGAGGAAATAGGAAGTTACCTCAAAAGTGGGCGGGACATAGCGAGAGAAGGCCGGCCCGACGCCAGCGAAGCGATTTTCATTTTTCAAACCACACAGCAGGGCAGACACGAGGCGCTGCCTGCGTCCCTCGCTGAATAGATTTTTTTTAAAAAACACAGGGTGGTGGCAGGAGACGGCGGAGCACCCCCCCCAGCCGCCGACACCCGGCGCAGACCGCCCCCACCGCCCCCCCCCCTTGGTACGCCACTGGAGCAGGAAGAACCTTTTGCAGCTTGAATTGAAATTATAGGAGTGGGCGAGATGTGCTGTTTGCAAAGCTCAGCTTCCTTTCTGCTCACCAAGTTTTACTTTGACTGAGGGCTAGGATTTCTTTGTGCCCTCTGTTCCCTGCATGAACTTGTCACACATGCTGTGGAAGAGAAGTGCTTCAGACATGGTGCGCACGGTAGCAGATGCACTTCAGCTCATCCATCCAAGCCCACCACTTGCAGGAGCCATTGCTGGCTGCCCCTTTGCCCCCCCCCCCCCCCCCCCCCCCCCATGCAGAGCAGCAGAGGCCGGACTCACCATAAGATGCTTTCTGACGAACTGAAGGAAGATGCCTGCTTTGTGCTTCCGTGGAGGTGTGTGTGTGTGTGTGTGTGTGTGTGTGCGCGCTGGTAGGCTGGAAGCACAGAGGCTGCGCCTTCCTGTGTGTTTGGTTTTCTCTGGGGCCCCCGCTCTACCAGCCCTTTCAGCACAAATCTGCAGCCCGTGATTGATTGCCAGCTTCTTACACTGGATGTACCGCTGGATGCTTTTTCTGTGGGCAGCTTGTGATATTGGCTCCCTCCCCCCCCCCCCCCCCCCCCCCCCCCCCGCCTCCTCCTTACATTATCCACATCTCTCCTTTCTCTCACACTGGATGCATGTACCGGCTCTCAGGTTGCCTTTCTTCTGTGGGGGAAGCTTGTGCAACAGCGCTGCAGCTTCTGCTGAGCAGGACTTTCTCCTTCTCCTGGCTTCAAGTACTTCTGCAGGCAGCACAGTGTGGGGACGGGAGACGGGGAGTGTGCGGACTGGACGGCTCACAGCAGCAGGCGATGATGACCGGATGACGATCCTGCTCCTAAGTGCAAGCAGGAAGTTGGTTGCACATGTGCATAGGCGGGAAGCACCGCATAGGTGCCGTCTTTTTGAAAAATTGATTTAGGGGAGCGACCGCTCCCCCTGCGCCCCACCTAGCTACGCCACTGTGCTGGATATCCTCCCATTCTTTCTGTTTGAGGTAACATGGTAAATGACAGCACATAAATACTTGAATGGTCTATCTAGTATGCCCAGGAAGGGAAGGGAATGGGACTTATATACTGCCTTTTTGTGGTTTTTCCAACTACATTCAAAGCGGTTTACATATTATATACAGGTACTTATTTGTACCTAGGACAATGGAGGGTTAAGTGCAGGGATGTGCTGGTAAATTTTTAACAACGGGCTCTCTCTCTGGGCATATCCGGCACTGAAATTCTTTTTTTGTGGGGAAATACATGCCTCTCTCTCCCCTCCCTTGTGCGGGCACGCTAGGCATACCTTTGCCGAGCCCCACCAGCCAATAAATGGACTGCCACCATTCTCTGCTGCTTGTTTCTGGCTCTGAGCAGCATGATGGAACCTTCTTGCACTTGCATGGAAAGTCTCAGCCTGATGCTCAGAGTCAGAAACAAGGAGCAGGGAGTAGCAGCAGCAGCAGCAGTCTATTTACTTGGCTGGTGGGGCCAGCATTACTGCCAGCAAAGTAAAAATGAATTCAGGAGGGGGCCCAAGCCCACATTTTGGGAGTCAGTTGTTAAAGTAGCCATGGGGAGGCCTACTTTAACAACCGGCTCCCAAAATTCTTAAAAACTTAACAAACGGCTCTTGCGAGCCCGTGAGAGCCTGCTCCAGAACACCACTGCCTGCATAGGCCGCTCTAATGAACCCGAGTACAACATCTGAGGCTTAGCAAGTAATCACATTTTTGGGGGGTGGAAGGGGGTCAGTGACCACTGGTGGAGTAAAGGGAGGTCATCCTTGATTCCCTCTAGTGGTCATCTGGTCATTTAGGGCACCTTTTGTTCTTTATTCGTTATAAAAACAGGTCTAGCTCAAAACCACATTAGTTTTTAGTCCTGGATGATTTTGATTTGTCTAAAGAGAATCCACGTGCGTGGAGAACTCAATAGATCCCATGAAAAGTAAAATGTAAACAAAAAGGTGGGAATGTGAGCCAGGCTATCCAATAACTGGACCTAAAGTCAAGTTTAAAAGAAACAATATTTATTAATTTTCAAGCAAATAATAATAAAATAATCCCACATTAAAAATGACTCGACACAACGTTGTGTTTCGGCCAGATGGCCTACATCAGGAGTCTATAAACAAAAAATAATACATAAATACATGAATAAGATGTACATTGAAATAAAGTCCAATGAAAAAGGACATTTAAAATATAGAATATCATAAACTATACCATGTTGATATAAATACTAATATAAATGATATGTCAAATGATGATAAAAATGCTAGAAAATAGATGTTGTAAGACAATAACCAAAGATAATTACCATGCTAATATAAATGGTATGTCAAAAAATAATAAAATAATGATGAAATGATGATAAACCGAAACATGTTGAGAGGCATAACTTTGAATGCAGAAAACATACATTAAACTAAATGCATGTAAAGGAAACACTTACATAAAATATAAAATGTAAATTATAGAATGACAACACATACTGCAATTTTAGACTTCCATATCCAGGCTTTGTAAAAACGAGATTTGGATGTCCATGCAATATGAATGTCTAAATGCCAATTTTCAGATGTCCAAAACAAGAATAAAGCTTCTAAAATAAGGGCCATAATGTCAAAAGAAACTACTTATAGCATTAGTTAATAACATAAAGCAAAATAAATAAAATAAGCATATCCACATTTAATAAAAATTTAAAATACATATAGATATTTACAATAAAACATTTTGCAACTATCAAACTTTCACTAAATTTGAATTATATAACAAACATTTTCCCTCTAACTAAGGCTGAAAGGAGGGTGCTTAACTATAAGACTATACCAATCCCTCACAATAAATAAAAAATACTATCTCAAAATTTGAGCAACTGTACCAGCTATAACCACAGTCCAACATCACAACACTAAATCCTACTAAATCTCTCATAGCTTATTGCTGCTCCCAAAGAACTACCTACCAGATAACCCCCCCCCCCCTTAAATTCATCTCTGGGTGTGACCCAGCTCTGGCAGATGCAGCACCGGAGAGGCAGTCCATGGGGACTGGACAACCACAGGCCCTTCTTAGTCATGCAGCTGATCCTAGTTTGAGTTCATGCTTTGCTCTTTCTTTCTCACCCTCTGCCTCAATTTATGAGTCAGGCCTTGACAGCAATGGGAATATATTAGTTGTCCTACACTTACTGGCAAAAGTTTCCATTCTGATGTACACAATTCTCATCCCCCCCCCCCCCCCCATACTTCCTGCTAGCATCTTACGATCTCAACTTTGGAGTATCCATTGTACTGGAATGGCCGCTGTCAAATTCTTTAAGCTGTGTTGAAATTTTATAAATGGGCAAATTGGAAAGGGAGATACAGTGTAAAACAGATTCCTTATTTCAGTTTATTTGTTAGTACAGTTTTCCCCATTATTGTATCATATCATAATTGTAGTGTTAAATCTGGTTTCTAGTTGTGCAGAGTACAGAATTTAAAAAATCACACAAACTTGTTCTATAATTTCTGAAAAACAAAGTAAAAAGAATGCAGAGGTTTGAACTTGATGGGATAATGGGTTCTTTCAAGGAAAAGGTCTTGAGACACATTTTTATCTTTCTAACTTTCTTCCAAGTTTCTGTGTTCTATACCTGACTTCCCCTATTGCTTCCTCTTTTCACAGGGCCATAATTAGGGGTGGATGAGAGAGAGGGGCAGCCACCCAGGGTGCAAAGCCCATTGAGGATGGGAAACAAACTGAAATGCTAGTGTAGACAGGCAGCAGATGAAAAGCTAGGATGAATACAGTTCTCTTCTTAACATTCAGGTTGTGGGGAAGAGGACAGAACAAAAAGGACAGAGCATCAGAGTGGAGGGAGTTAAAGAAAAAGGGGATGAGAGCAGAGTGAGAAACGTGGGGCACAAGTATTCTTGCCTGCCTTGGAGGTTAACATGCTTAGTTACAGCTCTACCTTCTCACCAAACATACACCTAAAAATCCTAATTGTTAAATTCATCCAAACCCGCCCTCTTGATACTTTACCCCTCCTGTTCTGTACTCACTAGGCATCTGTGACTTTCTTTTTCTTTTAGGGTTTTGCTTTTTGTGTCTCCTTCTTCCTGAGAGGACAGTTGATAAGAGGTTCCAGCAGATTCAGTAGAATTCTTACTGCATGGCTGGATGCTCTTCTGAACCAGAGATTCTCTGATTTCAATGATCTCAGGTTCAGCACATGTGCAGCCTACATCAGACACACTGGATACAGCAATCTCATGATCTGTGGAGTCTCTTGGTAACAATGGCTCCAATATTAGACAATGGAAGTCATCCTCTTCGGTTACATTCTGGAACTGGAAATGTATTAGGGAGCAAAGGTGTAAACACTGGTGCTGGTATTGATTGTGTACATTCTCCACTGGGCTGTCAGTAACTGCATCTCTAGACTGGAGCACTGAATCTTCCTGGGATACCAGTCCATTTTCTGTGAACTCTTGAGCCATTCTAGAGGCACTGTTGCAGGTGCTTGCCTGAGTCCCCCATTCATCAGACTCAGTAGTAGAAGGTATTTCATTCACCTGCACAGAGTCTGTAAATGTGCCACGTGAAAAGGCCATCTTTTCAGATCTTCAGAGATCTATGGCCCTGAAAGCTTAATCCAGCAAGAATTTCCGAAGAAACTGAGTTCAATGCAGATAAGCTGAGTTCAGGAACAAAACTATATGTAAAAACTGACCTGTGAAACAGAAAATTAAACAGGATTTTATCAATAGAAGCTCCACAACCCCATTAATAAAGCAAGAACATTTCAAAAGAGTACAGATACCCTAAAAGAATAAACCCATAAACCCTTCAAGAACAACTGAAAGCCCCTCCTGAAAATGATGAGTTCCTCAGGCCAACCCTCAGCACCGATCACCTACTCCCTTAAAACACAATCAAGCACAGAATCCAAACATCAGTTCAAACCTAACCTTAAAATTCACTGAAGAATACAGTCAGAATATCAGAGAATTTAGAGAAAGGTTAGTGGAGGTAACTGTTAGAAAATCTATAATGACATACCTGACATCTTTTTAAAATTTGTTTGTGATTTTTATTTCCACAGTAACCCTGAAGATTCTATGATCCATTCTTCTAATGGAACCTGATGAGTTCATATTGATGATCAGAACTTTCAAACCCAGCTCAGAGACCGTAAAGAGAGGGAAGTTGGGTGATTATTTTTCAAAAAGGCGGTAAATAAATCCTAATAAATAAATAAATAAATTAATTAATTAATTAATTAATATCATACACCTCTCAGCAAATCTAAGGGAAGCACCACCAACTTCCCCTTCAAGGAGACAGAGAAACCAGATCCTTCGCTAGAAGCAAATGCACATTTCATTTTCATTCTATCCTTATCCCACCTCCACACTCAACATGATCTTCTCTCTCTCTCTGCCATCCACTGCCCCCCCACCACTTCCACAATCCTCTCCCCCTCTGATACCCAGCACACCTGTACAATTTTCTTTCCCCAATTCACGATTCCTTCTCTCCCCTGATTCCTTGCCCCCCCGCCCCCCCCCCACTTCCACACACACACACAGAGTTTATTTCCCACTTCTTCTCGTCCTCTGGCTCGCTTCATTCTACCAGTTTGAATGCTTGGTGTCAGCAGGTCCTGCAGGAATATGGGGCCCCATACATTCAAACTGCAGACTGAAGCCAGTGGTCAGAGGCAGACAGCATGACCTACTGCTCACTTCTTTCTGAAAAGGCAGAACAGCACAGTGTAGAAGGTATTGGGAAATTGAGAGAAGATTAGGAGGGAAGTAGATATTTGGGAGGGAGGAGAAAGAAAAGTCTACATGAAGAGGGGAAATCATGAATTTTCAATAGGCAAAAGAGAAGGATGGAGGCTGCTGTATAGGGGATCCTGAACCTGGACAGGAGCAGGCCAGAGAGATGGGCAGATACAGCTAAGGACAGGGAATATATTTACCTGTCTCCTCCGGACAGCTCTAGCTGAATGGAAGCTGATTTATGAAGTTCATCAGAAAATACCCTGTGAAGTAATCTGATTGGTCCAGCAGTGCATTCATAATACACGTGTCAATGAATGAGTATTTATTACATCACAGATGGGCTACTGAGCTGGGCTTCAATCACCTTTCAAAACGCATACTGTGGTACATTGATGACATTTTTATGATTTGGACTGAGGGGGAAGACAAATTCCTTCAATACATACCATCCTACAATCAGATTCAAAATTGACTACAACCCCAAAATAATCTCCAAGAATATTGCCTCCTCCCTCAAAACACCCAGGGAAAATCTGCTAAAGTACAAAGAAAAAAAAGGCAGAGACAGAATCCTCCTTTTAGTGACATACAACCCAGAGCTGGAAAAATTGAGAAAAATCATAAAAGAGCTACAGCCTCTACTCCAGGAAGATGAATTACTGAAAGAGATATTCCCATCCCCACCAGTGCTAGCTTTCAACACAAGCCAACTTAAAACACAAGCTAATTAGAAGTAAGCTCCCAACACAGACTCAAAAAGAAGAGAAGGGCACACATCCTTTCAAACCCAGCTCAGAGACCAGTAAAGAGAGGGAAGTTGGGTGATTATTTTTCAAAAAGGTGGTAAATAAATCCTAATAAATAAATAAATTAATAAATTAATTAATTAATATCATACACCTCTCAGCAAATCTAAGGGAAGCACCACCAACTTCCCCTTCAAGGAGACAGTGAAACCAGATCCTTCGCTAGAAGCAAATGCACATTTCATTTTCACTCTATCCTTATCCCACCTCCACACTCAACATGATCTTCTCTCTCTCTTTCTCTCTCTCTCTCTGCCATCCACTGCTCCCCCCACCGCGTCCACAATCCTCTCCCCCTCTGATTCCCAGCACACCTGTACAATTTTCTTTCCCCAATTCACGATTCCTTTTCTCCCATGATTCCTTGCCCCCCCACTTCCACACACCACACACACACACAGAGTTTATTTCCCACATCTTCTCGTCCTCTGGCTCGCTTCATTCTGCCAGTTTGAATGCTTGGTGTCAGCAGGTCCTGCAGGAATATGGGGCCCCATACATTCAAACTGCAGACTGAAGCCAGTGGTCAGAGGCAGACAGCATGACCTACTGCTCACTTCTTTCTGAAAAGGCAGAACAGCACAGTGTAGAAGGTATTGGGAAATTGAGAGAAGATTAGGAGGGAAGTAGATATTTGGGAGGGAGGAGAAAGAAAAGTCTGCATGAAGAGGGGAAATCATGAATTTCAATAGGCAAAAGAGAAGGATGGAGGCTGCTGTATAGGGGATCCTGAACCTGGACAGGAGCAGGCCAGAGAGATGGGCAGATACAGCTAAGGACAGGGAATATATTTACCTGTCTCCTCCGGACAGCTCTAGCTGAATGGAAGCTGATTTATGAAGTTCATCAGAAAATACCCTGTGAAGTAATCTGATTGGTCCAGCAGTGCATTCATAATACACGTGTCAATGAATGAGTATTTATTACATCACAGATGGGCTACTGAGCTGGGCTTCAATCACCTTTCAAAACGCATACTGTGGTACATTGATGACTGAGGGGGAAGACATAGAGGCATATTTTCAAAGCACTTAGCCTTCCAAAGTTCCATAGAAACCTATGGAACTTTGGAAGGCTAAGTGCTTTGAAAATATGCCTCATAAGTACATAAGTAATGCCATACTGGGAAAAGACCAAGGGTCCATCGAGCCCAGCATCCTGTCCACGACAGCGGCCAATCCAGGCCAAGAGCACCTGGCAAGCTTCCCAAATGTACAAACATTCTATACATGTTATTCCTGGAATTGTGGATTTTTCCAAGTCCGTTTAATAGTGGTTTATGGACTTGTCCTTTAGGAAACCGTCCAACCCCTTTTTAAACTCTGCTAAGCTAACCGCCTTCACCACTTTCTCCGGCAACGAATTCCAGAGTTTAATTACATGTTGGGTGAAGAAACATTTTCTCCGATTTGTTTTAAATTTACTACACTGTAGTTTCATCGCATGCCCCCTAGTCCTAATATGTTTGGAAAGTGTGAACAGACGCTTCTCATCCACCTGTTCCACACCACTCATCTACTATGTTACTATGTTAGTCATTATTTTATATACCTCTATCATGTCTCCCCTCAGCCGTCTCTTCTCCAAGCTGAAAAGCCCTAGCCTCCTTAGTCTTTCTTCATAGGGAAGTCATCCCATCCCCGCTATCATTTTAGTCGCCCTTCGCTGCACCTTTTCCAATTCTGCTATATCTTTCTTGAGATGCGGTGACCAGAATTGAACACAATACTCAAGGTGCGGTCACACTATGGAGCGATATAACGGCATTATATCATCCTCACACCTGTTTTCTATACCTTTCCTAATAATACCCAACATTCTATTCGCTTTCCTAGCCGCAGGAGCACACTGAGCAGAAGGTTTCAGTGTATTATCGACGACGACACCCAGATCCCTTTCTTGGTCCGTAACTCCTAACGTGGAACCTTGCATGACGTAGCTATAATTCGGGTTCTTTTTTCCCACGTGCATCACCTTGCACTTGCTCACATTAAATGTCATCTGCCATTTAGCCGCCCAGTCTCCCAGTCTCGTAAGGTCCTCTTGTAATTTTTCACAATCCTCTCGCGATTTAACGACTTTGTATAACTTTGTGTCATCAGCAAATTTAATTACCTCGCTAGTTACTCCCATCTCTAAATCATTTATAAATATATTAAAAAGCAGCGGTCCTAGCACAGACCCCTGAGGAACCCCACTAACTACCTTTCTCCATTGTGAATACTGCCCATTTAACCCCACTCTTTGTTTCCTATCCTTCAACCAGTTTTTAATCCACAACAGGACATTTCCTCCTATCCCATGACCCTCCAATTTCCTCTGTAACCTTTCATGAGGTACCTTGTCAAACGCCTTTTGAAAATCCAGATACACAATATCAACTGGCTCCCCTTTGTCCACATGTTTGTTTACTTCTTCAAAGAACTGAAGTAAATTGGTCAGGCAAGATTTCCCCACACAAAAGCCGTGCTGACTTGGTCTCAGTAATCCATGTCCTCGGATGTGCTCTGTAATTTTGTTTTTAATAATAGCCTCTACCATTTTCCCCGGCACTGATGTCAGACTCATCGGTCTATAATTTCCCGGATCTCCCCTGGAGCCTTTTTTAAAATTCCTTCAATACATACCATCCTACAATCAGATTCAAAATTGACTACTCCCCAGAAAAGTCAATTTCTTGGACACCACAGTCTCAATCAGCGATGGCAATATACAAACATCTATATACAAAAAACCCACAGACAGATGCAGCTACCTCCACAACTCCAGCTTCCACCCTTAACATACAAAAGGATCCATTATTTACAGCCAAGCCACAAGATACCACCGTATCTGCTTGGACCCAGAGGATAGAGACAGACACCTTGAAACCCTGACTGCATCCTTCAAACAGAAAGGCTACAACCCCAAAATAATCTCCAAGAATATTGCTTCCTCCCTCAAAACACCCAGGGAAAATCTGCTAAAGTACAAAGAAAAAAAAGGCAGAGACAGAATCCTCCTTTTAGTGACATACAACCCAGAGCTGGAAAAATTGAGAAAAATCATAAAAGAGCTACAGCCTCTACTCCAGGAAGATGAATTACTGAAAGAGATATTCCCATCCCCACCAGTGCTAGCTTTCAACACAAGCCAACTTAAACACAAGCTAATTAGAAGTAAGCTCCCAACACAGACTCAAAAAGAAGAGAAGGGCACACATCCTTGCAATATATCCAGCTGCAAACTATGCCCACACACCTCACAGGACTCCACAGTCATTCACAAAGGAAAAATATTCAACATAAAGGAATCCTTTACATGCTCATCTTCCAATGTGGTATACATCATCCAGTGTAAGAAATGTGACCAAGGATGCTATATTGGAGAAACCAGCCAAATGCTAAAGACAAGATTTAACTTACATAGACATCACATGAAAAATGCTAGTGCCAGCCAGGATGCCACACCTGTGGGGCAACACTTTACTAAACCTGAACACTGTACTAGCGATTTCATAGTAAGAATCCTGAAGGGTAATTTTAAAACAATACAGTCAGAATGATTGAATATTTTGACACCCAACAGACAGGACTTAATAAGGATCTGGGTTTTCTAGCCCATTATAAACCATAAAGTAGTATTTCTCTGTTTATTTCTCTGTATATCACCCTCCTCTCACCTACCCACATCCATCCTGTTAGAATATCAATGAAATGCTTTGATGTCCCCATGCATACCCCCACCCTCCCACTCTGTCAGACTGTCAAAGTAATGCTTTGATGTTTCTCTTATATATACTATCTGCTACCACATTTGCTTATTTCCGATCTGGCGAAGAAGGGCAACCTTCGAAAGCTAATCAAGAAATGTTTTAAGTTATGTCCAATAAAAAAGGTATCATCTTATTTTCTTTTCCATGTTTTATTTTGTTTGATTTCTATTGAAAACAATATAGGAACGTAAGACCTTTGAAGTCAGAATGATTAAGCATTTTGACACCCACCAGACAGGACTTAACAAAGATCTGGGTTTTCTAGCCCATTACAGGCCATAAAATTGTAAATTGCACTGCTTTGTTTGTCACCCTCCTGTCTCCATGCATATCCCTCAGTCTCACCTATCCGCTTCCACCTCCACCCCCACCCTGTCAGATTGTCACCTTATTTTCTTTTTCATGTTTTATTTTGTTTTATTTCTATTGATTAGCTCGTGGTAGAAATCAGTTGGCAGTAAACACAGAGATGCCCATAGGAATATAATGGCCATCTCCGCTTTTAGTAAACGACCCCCAAAGCACGCAATTGCAACGGGAGTGTGCATATGAGCAGGTCAGGGACATGTCTTGCAGTTGCATACGTATGTTATATAATACTATCACTTACATGCACTATTCGTGCACATTTACACCAGCCATTCAGCTGGCATTAAGTGCTTGTGCGTAAAGTTAGGTGTGAAAATGACAACTTTTTCTGTTATGCATATAATTTCTATTATTGAATTGGCACTTAGAGCAACCTTTTTTGAATTGCCACAGTGAGATGGCGCATTTTTGGCCATTCTTAGCAGAATAACTGACGCTCTTTCAGATTCACTGGGAATCATTTGTACACTGCACTCTTCCAGTCCTGCCAGAGATTTCTATTGAATTCAAGACTGGGTTTTGACTGGTCCAATCAGGGACATTCACTTTCTTCTTCTCGATCAACTCCATTGTTGATTTTGCTTTGTGCTTTCCATCATTCTTCTGCTGAAAAAATGAATCTTATCCCCATTTCTAGGTCTGTGACAGACTGAAACAGCTTTTCCTCCAGGATCTACCTATTCTTTCTAGCAACATTCTTTCCTTAAAATTCACAAGCCCCACTGTCCTCACTGCTGCAAAATATCCTCACAATATAACGCTGCCACTACCATTCTTTACCACAAAACCTCCCACGTGCATGCAGTGTCTTCTAAGTGTTCCTTTGCAAATACTATGTAGCACAGAATCTCCCAAATTCTATATATGGCCCTCAGAATTGCGTGTGCAAATTGAATAATGAGCCAAGTAGTGATGATAATTGGACCGTAATAATCAATTGTCAGTGCTAATTGGGATTAATTTAAATTTACTACACTCTAGTATTGTTCGGATGCAGATCGACTACAATATACAAATACACAAAAAAAGGATCTGCTGTCAGCAAATGACATAAAACTGCCTACAGCTCAAGCTGTATTATGACCAGCAGAAAAAAAAAAGCCTCAAAGAGCTTCCAGGTCCTGAATCGATCTGTTGAAGCTATAACGGGTCCATGGACCCTGCTTTCATCACTGGCCAAAAAAAACCTACTATTATATCAACCTGCTGGTGAGGAATAATCTCTATAACTTCATAGGCAATTAACTACATTTATTTTAAATCGATAAACACCACACTTAATTTAAATTTAAACATGCATATTTATGAGTGGCTCCAAAAACAGGGTGCGGCCATGGGAGAGGGTGTTTTGTAAAAGGAGCCCCATGTTTTTTTCAAAACAAAAGCTGAATAGGAATTAGAAAATATACTTTCCTGAATAGAATTAAAACTATAAATAATAATTTTTCTTAATGAAGATGGCTTAAGAGGAATGAAAACTTTACACACACACACATATATGCATGAACTGAATAAGCACTAAAAGTTTCAGAAGAGGACTGAATAAAAACTAGAATTAATGTGTCTATTTTGCAAGAACTGTAATTATTTGTCATGAGTTTGTGAACGGAATAAAAGTAATATTCCAGAAGAAGACAATTGAAACTGGAATTAAGATTGTCAGAACTAGAATAAAATAGAATAAATTTATATATTTTGTAACTGAATAAGAGCTAAAACTAAAATATTATGCTGAATTAAAATATCACTGCATAAAAGAGACTAGATAAAAGGCTGGAGGACGGGGTACAGGAGAGAGAGAGAGAGAGACTGGTGGGGATCTAAGCTATGGTGATATGTGAACAAAGAGGCCTCTTAGTTTCAGCTATCAAGTTAGTGATGTCACACAGCTGACAACATGATTTGGAAAGAGAATTTTCAGAGGCACCTTAAGGAACTGATTTACTAAAGATTCTTCATGACACAGAGTAGGAAAACAACCTTAGTAAATCAGTTTCTAGAAGAACTACTGCTGATCTAAGATGGGATTCTCGCCCCTCCTTCCTTACCTGCCTCCCTCTCTCCTCCCCTACAAAAAAAAAAAAATGTCACTGTGGACAGGTTTGGAGGAGTGGAGGAGAAGCCAGAGAGGTTTCCTCTGCTGGCTCCTAGATTTAACAAAATTTGTTGAGGTCAGTTGTAATAAAATAATCTTGAAACTGTTGCATAGTCAATATATTCCTCAGTCTCACTTAGCCAGGGTCCTCTGTAGTTCTTTTGAAGTAATTTGTAGGTTTTACAGTGATCTTCTTCAGTAGGTTCCTTCACGTACAGGTACTGGTTTTGGAGGGACAGCCCAACTGAGGCAATGTGTTGGTAGTTCCAAAGTGTTTCTACTTTAAAATAATTGACCTGACAGTGCACCAAGGAATATATTAACACAATGACATTTGTAATAGCTTTCTCCCAATCGCTACCTTTGGATTACTTTATTGGGGAGTTGTTTAGGCGCACCCCAATGTCCTAGATTGGTCTGAGAAGGGAAGATGCAAATTTCAGGTTCTAAAAGACCTCCTGTGTAGGGAGCCAGTCCTCAAGGGAATAGATTTTGAAAAACCTTTCATATTACAAATGGATGCCTCAGAGACAGGATTGGGGGCAGTCCTCTCTCAGGAGTTCAGGGGAGAGGAGCACCCAGTTCTCTTTCTGAGTCGGAAGTTAAATTCCGCCGAACACAATTATGCCGTGATCGAGAAAGAGTGTTTGGCCATAAAGTGGGCCGTGGATGCCCTAAAGTTTTATCTACTAGGGAATCCCTTTACACTCGTCACAGACCATGCCCCACTGCGGTGGTTGCAACAAATGCAGGGCCAAAATGCACGGCTTACTTGATGGTATTTAGCCCTGCAAGCTTTTTCATTTGAGGTACAACATAGGGCAGGTAAACTACATAGCAATGCTGATGCCTTATCTCGAATTGCGGACTCCCCAGAAGGTAGCCAAAAAAAGTGGAGAGCCGCAATTATTTGAGGGAGGGGGTATGTAGTAAGGAAGGACAACTTAGGCACACTGCAGATCTAGGGGATATAGAACTATCCTACCCACAATGCCAGGAGGGAGAAGGAAGGGAAGGCAACCTAGAGACTCCGACATGGAATCCTTCCCTAGGAAGGAAGGGAAAGACACCGGGGAAAAACAGTTATACTAGAGGGTGGCCAGTAGGGGGAGCAGCAATGCTAAAACTCCATTTCCATGGTTAAGAAATCAATATAAGATTCCACCCACCTGGGAAGAAGGAGAGAGACAGTGTTGCTAGGTGGGCGGTTTTACCGCCCAATTGGGCGGTTTTCCGCGACCCGCCACGGGAAATTTTTGCCCGCGGCGGGTTGCGGTTTTTTTGGGCTTGTTTGGGTCTTTTGGGCGGTTTTTTTAAGCGGTTTTTCGGCCGTGGGGGGCGGGGTTAGTGACGTTCTGGGCAGGGCCGATGATGCGGGAGGTGGGGCCAATGACAGGGGAGGCGGGGCCGATGACGGCGAGGGCGGGGTTGATGACGGCGGGGTTGATGACGCGGGGTGGGTGTGTCAGGGGCGGGGTTTGACTTTGGGCGGGTTTTGGGCTGGATTTGGGCTCGTTTGGGTGGGAAAAAATTTTCCACCTGGCAACCCTGGAGAGAGAAGATACAGGCCAGCTGATGAGAGGGAGGAATTGGGTGAGAAGGTTGGAGACGCTCCTGATTGGATGGAAGGCATTGAAGAGGGACCTGATTTACCTGTAGTGGAGAACAGGTTGGAGGAGCAAGTATCTATGGACTATGAGAATACAAATGTCTGAAGTTTGCAAGTATAAAGGAGAGGCAGCGGGCGGACACAGAGAGAAGTTGCTGTGAAGAGGGAGGTGAGCTGCCCAGCCTGCAGTACTCTGAGAAAGACAGTATGCAGAGAGCAGGTGATTCTGTTTTTTTTTTCTCTTTTTCTTGCTTGATTTTTCTTGTGATAGACCAGCTGAAAGGCTTATGTGTGAAAGAGAGAAGCTCAGGCCCAAGAGGACAGAGCCATGGAAGTTACCTGCCCCACACTGAAGGCTAACAGCATCACAATAGAAACAGAGAAAAGTGTATGCCGATAAAGACCATATGGCATATCCAGTCTGCCCATCCATGCCATCTATTCTCCCTATTACTTCCTTAGACGTTCTATGTACTTTTCCAAGCTCTCTTGAATTCAGATACTGTGTTCCTCTCCACCACTTTCTCTGGGAGGCTGTTCCACAAATTTACCACCCTTTCCATGAAGAAGTAATTCCTCAGGTTACTTCTGAGTCTATCCCCTTTCACCTTCATCCTATGCCCTCTCTTTCCAGTGCTTCTTTTCAATTGACAGAGACTCACCTCCTGTGCATTTATGCCACATAGGTATTTCAATGTCTCGATCATATCTCCCCTCTCCCGCCTTTCTTCCACAGTATACATATTGAGATCTTTAAGTCTGTCCCATATGCTTTATAACGAAGACCACTGGACCAGCTCCATCCTGTTTATATCTTTTTGAAGGTGCAGTCTCCAGACTTGCATACAATATTCTAAATGAGGTCTCACCAGAGTCTTATACAGGGGCATCTTTATCTCCTTTTTCCTACTGGCTGTTCTGTCTTTTGACAGCCTTGCCTAAGTTACAGTGGAACCCTGGAATGGGTTAATGTTTATTATTTCACTGCTAGGTCATGTGAGCTAGGCATTGTGTGTAGTATAGTTTATGGTAATGCAACCACTCTTGACAAGCTCTGTTTCTATTGGTCTTTACCTTCATCTTCTCCTCTGGGCTTGTGTGTGCCCTACTTTCTAGGAGACGGTTAAATTCAGGAGAGTTCTGCATCAGTAAGGGAAAAGTGCACTGTTATGATAAACCTTACATCGAGACTTGCTCTACAATATAGTGTTGCATAACCACTGAGAAAAATGGAATGGGAAGAGCAAAATGTTAAAATAAATTTATGGTTCAAGCTGATAAATGAAGTAAATCCAGTTGAGGCATACGTTAAAATTAAACCAACAACGTTTGTTGCCAGTGTGGTGTTGAACAGGAGCAAAGGAAGGCATTGGGAAGAACACCTGATCGATCAGCCCATTTTTAGCAGAAATTTGGGGGGAGGGGAGGCCACTTCCATAACATCTTTTCTTCTCTCGGTTATCTCTCTAATTGTTCTATCCATCTCTTCAGCGTCTATCACCCTTCCTTCTCCCTCACAATGCCTTCTCTTGTCCAGCTTCCTCTTCCCTTACTCCCCCTTTCATGTTCACATTATCTGCCTTCCAGAACCTCCTTCTTCTCTAGTTCTAATCACTCCTCTGCCATTTCATGTTGTTCCTATTTAACTCTTTCAGTCTCCCGTTCTGTATTTAATTTTCCAATAATCCCGACTGTTTACAGCGCTGTGGGAATAGAGGAAGCTCCCCCCACCCCCAACCAATAGTGAGCCGGGAAGGGTGAGAACCATCACTGGAGGATAGGAAGGTGATATACCTAAGAGTAAGGGTAATGGGATTTTTGATATACCGCTTTTCTGTGGTATATTCAAATCGATTTACATTATATGCAGGCACTTTCTCTGTCCCTAGTGGGCTTAGTATTGTGTCTGGGGCAATGGAGCGTTAAGTGACTTGCCCAGAGTCACAATTAGCTGCAGTTGGAATCGAAACTTTGTATATTATTGATATATAGATGGGGATGAGAAAAGAGAATCAAGAATACGAATGTGCCATATTAACAGGTAATATAGAAACAGTAGACGATGGCAAAGAGACCCAGCTATTTTGTCCACAGTAAGAATACATCCTAGCTGCAAGATATTTTTTCCTTATCCAGGTTAACCTTTTTTTGTCCTACATAACTATTTTGGGCGGACAAGCATCCAAGATCTTCTTTTATTTCCCTCCCAAATCCCACCTTTCTAGTGTTTAACCACAAACTTCTGTAATCTAAACAGCCAGCAATATTAGCCTGGTCAGTGTACAAGCATCTGGTCTCCTAGGCCCTTTGTGTAGCCTGCCAGAATGACTCAGCTACATGAGTTGCCTACATTATTATATTTACCTAGCTCAGGGACCCTTTTACTAAAGTGTGCTAAACCCTAATGTGGGTTAACACGCGAGAAAAGGCTTACCGAAAAAAAATGTTAGTGTGTTTTCTGGTAGTTTGCCTATTTGCGTGCACTAGCATGTGCAGTACATGTTCTCAATAGGAAACCAGAGGCGTAGCCAGAAAACAGCTTTTGGGTGGGCCCCAAGTGTTCTCCCCCTCCCCACCACCAAAAAATATCTCAGCTGGCGGGAAAACGCTTCTTTCCACCTTGGCAGTCTGCAGCAGGCATGCGCTGAAAACATTGCATGTGGAGGTGCCGGTATCACGGAGAATAGCGTTTTTGTTACCATCAGGGGGAAGTCTTCAGCTGGCGGAACTTGGGCTCTCCACCAGCTACCACTAAATGTATGCTACTGTTGGGTGGGCCTGAGCCCTAAGTGGGTGGGCCCCGGTCCACCCAGGCCCACCTGTGGCTATGCCACTGCTCAAAAGGTGCAGAATCAGCAATCAAGTAAGGTGATACTTTGAAGCAGGCAATCTGCACCTTTCATGCAAAGTAATTGGCTAACAAAACCAGCCTAAGCAAGGCACCATGGGAAGAGGTCACTGCTGTTCTCCCTGCAGTTCCCAGACCCCTGAGTCTCAGTAGCTGGGAAAGAAAGGGAGGAACTAAGAGACAAGAAGGAGGGCAGACAGCCCTGGTGTCTTCAAATTACACAAAGTCCCTGACAAAGATCCTGTTCCACAGAGCCACTCCTTATTTTCAAACTTACTACAAGTTATAATGTGAAATAGAAACTCTCAGTTCCTGTAAGAATCATGGCTGCTGCAACCCCAGCTGAGAGTCTGCGAGATGAAGCTTCTTGTTCTATCTGTCTGGAATGGATTATTTCACAGATCCAGTAACTACGGACTGTGGACACAACTTCTGTTGCTCCTGTATCACCCAGAGCTGGGAGGGGAGAGACACAAACTTCCCCTGTCCCCAGTGCAGGGCAATGTCTCTGCAGAGAAACCTCAGACCTAACAGACAACTGGGGGACCGTGTAAAAGCCAGATCTGCGGGATCCTCAGGATCTTCCGGATCTATTAACTACTACCTTAAGACTGGAGTGCTTCCAGGGCCGTGCCAAGGGTCTGTGGTGTCCCCCCGCAGACAAACAGTTGTTTGCGCGCGCCCCCTCCCCCCCCGTGAAGGTGATCGCTGCCCTCCCATCCACGCTCCTCTCTCCCCTGCCCTCCCGCTCCCATGTCCCAACTGCCCGCCCTCTTCTCCCCTCCCCCAAGATCCCTTTAAATTTACCTCCGTCCGGCAGCGAAGGTGCAGCGTCAGTGAAGGAGGCGGCGCTCCCCGACGTCTCTACTAGTCTTCCCTTTACTCAATGTCCCGCCTTCTTCTGACGTCATTTCCTTGGGAAGCTCAGATTTATTTTTACTTGGCTTGGAAAAAGGATTCTGGCTTGATGGACCTTTGGTCTATCTCATTATGACAACACTTACGTTCTATTGCTCCTTCATTATCCTGGTACCACAGTTTCTTCTACAGTTTACTGCCACTGCTTTTTCATTCCCCTCTCTCTTATCAGTATTTGATATATCTATTTTTGTTTCTTGCATTTGCCATTTTTCTTTCCTTATCATCCTGCCAGATCAGCCCAGATGAATGAGTAGTATGCACCTCCTGCCAGCAGACAGAGGTAGAGAACTAAAGTTTTGCAGTGACATCACTGGTATAAGGTCTGGTACATTTCTCCAGTATTGCTTTGCCTCAAGGTTGAGTCCCATGGCCATCAGCTCATGATGTTGAGACCACAGCCCAGGGCCGTGCTGGTACATTGTTAACAGGGTGCTGTCTCTCACCAGCAAAGTAAAAGAGAATTCAGGAGGGGCCCAAGCCCACATTTTGGGATCCATTCGTTAAAGTAGCCATGGAGAACCGGTTCCCAAAATTCTTAAAAACTTAACAAACGGCTCTCGAGAGCCTGTGAGAGCCTGCTCCAGCATACCACTGCCACAGCCCCTTATCAACAGTTTAGCCAGGCAGAGTATATTCCTCCAAAGCCCTGAGCCTAGCCCATGGGCTGGTGCTTGGTAAAGATTGGTAGTTGTCCCCATGGGGCCTCCATCAGCTGGAGAGGCATGTGTGTAAGTGTGTTCCTTCCCCCCACTACATTTGCAGAGTCTTAAAAAAAAACGTTTTGGTAAGCTATGTCCAGTGGTGTGCTGGAGCCGGCTCGCTCCGGCTCGCAAGAGCCGGTTGTTAAATTTTGACAGCTCTTGCGAGCCGGTTGTTGTTCGGGGCGAGCCGGCTCCATTGCAGGAGGTAAACATGGCAGGAGGGCGCCATGCTTACCTCCCCTCCCGCTCCCAAACATGCCCAGCGATTGCCCTTCGCCCCCACCACCCCCTCCCGCTCCCATCCATCTTTTTTAAATACCTCCTCTCCGTTGAAGCGCCGCATTAAAGCCCTGATGCTGCTGCCCAAGCTTTTCCTCCGTTTGCTGTAGTTCACGTGAACTTCGTGCCCTTAGTCCCGCCTTCTGACGTCATACGTCAGGAGGCGGGACTAAGGGCACGAAGTTCTCGCGAACTGCAGCAAACAGAGAGGGAAAGCTAGAGACGGGCAGCAGGACTTTAACGCGGCGCTTCAACGGCGAGGAGGTATTTAAAAAAGATGGATGGGAGCGGGAGGGGACGGTGGGGGCGAAGGGCAATCGCTGGGCATGTTTGGGAGCGGGAGGGGAGGTAAGCATGGACATAGCTTACCAAAACGTTTTTTTTTAAGACTCTGCAAATGTAGTGGGTGGACTTGAGATGGGAGCGGTAGGGGAGGGCAGGGGAGGGAGGAGAATCGCTGGACATGGATGGATAGAGGGGGGCAGGGGAGAGAAAACAATTGCTGGGCATGGATGGATAGAGGGAGGCAGAGGAGAGAAGACAATTGCTGGGCATGGATGGGTAGGGGGGCAGGGGAGAGAAGAGAATTGCTGGGTATGGATGGATAGAGGAGGACAGGGGAGAGAGGAGAGTTTCAGGACATGGATGGAGGGGAGGGAAGGGAGAGAGAGAAATGCTGGACATGGAGGGAAGATAGAGGAAGGAGATTAGATGAGGGAAAAGGAAGTGAGGAGAGAAACTGCACATGGATGGAGAAAATAGGCAGAAGCTGGATCCACTGAACAGTCAAGTGTGCAGAGGACCAGAAATGAAGAAGAAAGGAGGAAAGAAAAGAAATAAATGGAAAGGAAGCCCTGGAAACGGAGTCAAGGGAACAGATAGAGAGCAGCAGAATCAGATACTGGGCCAGCATGATCAGAGAAACAAAGTCACCAGACAACAAAGGTAGAAAAAAATAATTTTATTTTCATTATAGTGTTTGGAATATGTCCACTTTGAGAATCAGGTGCTGAACATTAAAAGTTTATATTTATTTACTTATTTATGGCATTTTATCCCATATTAAACATGAATTAGATTGGACCTGGGATCATTTAATTTTTTTTTTTCCTGGAGAGAGTAATGCATTGCCCCCCCCCCCCTGGCTATAGCCAGCTCTGCAATTTTGGGGGGGGGGGGGCGCAGAGGTGGATTGGGGGGGGGGGTGCAGTGGTGGACGGTGGGCGCCGAGGTAGACCGGGGAGAGAGCCTGTTGTTAAAATTTTACCAGCACACCACTGGCTATGTCTTTGGTAGTTTGTTAGGGAGATAGTTAAATAATATGTGATGAAAGCACAGGGAGTTTGGCTTTAATGAAAGACTGTTCATTGAGGCAATGGCAGAGGAGGAAGAGAGATTGAGCTCCAGTCGTGGACCACTAGTGAGTGCAGGGCTGAGCCTGGCTGGTGGATGGGGGGGGGGGGGGGGGTTGGCCACAACCATGTCAGTGATGTAGTTCCGGGTGGAACCACTGTTGGAATAGTGCTGTAAGTGTCCTGCGTGAGCATGAGGTGCGGGTGTTGGAGTTTTGGAGAAATTCTGCAACTCCTCTTGGACCACAATGGCCGTTCTGCTTTTAGCGGGAATAGTGGCCATTTTGTCCTTGGCCCCCGCCAAACTGTGGGGCAGAGTGAGCAACACTACAGGCACAAGATGAAGCCCTCAGCCAAGTCTTGCTCCCCTCAGCTAATGTTTCGAGATCTGGAGGAGTACTGGTAGGGGTTGTCCCCAGCAATTTTGGAGCCCCAGGTACTGAAAGCTGTCATGAGCACTGGCAGGAGACTGATTCTATCCATAGTGATTCCAGGGGACCTTCAGTTTCATTAGAGTGCTCTTAAGCAGCCAAGAATGTTCCTTGAGCCTCCAGAAGAGGATCAGGCCCTTGCTGTCCTCTTTTGCCCAGCCAATCCAACCTCCAAAGGCTGCCTGGTCAGCCCTCCCCTTCAGGGCTACTTGTTAGAGGACCTCAGCAATCCCAAGGACCTCTCGGGCAGCTGGATACTCTGGGGGAGTAGGGGGCATCCCAAGGACTGGGAGTGCTATTGAGGTAGTAAGCATCCCAAATTTTTCCTGTGTCCTCGAAGCCAAAGTTCAGTGAAGCAAGGAAGGGTAGAGATTTGAGGCATCAACTTCACATGAGGCAAAAGTCCTCAATGTTGGTCAGCTGGGTCATTTGGAGAGGCAGTTGGGTGACAGATTTTGGCCTCCTACGACCAATGGGCCCGCTTTACCTCACATTAGTGGGTAGTCAAAGTGGTCTGGCAGGGTTTCTCCCTGAAGAGGGCACTCCTGCTTCAGATGTCTTTATAGTATCCCTCTGTGGTTCCCCTTTCAAAGTGAAACCAGAGTTTACTCTTCAACAGTTGCTCCTGCTGAGGACAGTATTGCTGTTCCCTTGACAGGAGCACAGCTTTGGCTAGTATTTCAAGTACTTTGTGCATACTAACTGTTAACACTGGAAAATGCAGAAATTTAAATAGCCTTGGTCAGGCTGGGAGAAAGGTTTCTGTCAGGTCCAGGGACCAATCAGCTCATTGTGATCCAGGAAGCACACAGGCACCTTTCTTTGATTCTATGTACTCAGCAGGAATTCCAGTTCAGAGTGATGCTCTTTGGCCACTACATCCCTGCCTGCTCCAAGGCTGTGGTGGTGGCAGCAGTCGCAGTGCATTCCCATGAGCAAGGGATCAACGTCTTTCTGTATCTAGATGGATCATATGAGCTGTCTCAGAGGCAGAGCCCAGATTTATGACGGAGAGGATTTCTGGCTGTTGGAACAGCTTGGATGGTGGATGAGCCTTGCAGTTCTCACAGGTCCTGAATACCTGGGAGTGAACTTTGATATGAAATGGGGAGCCAGACTTCTCTGAGAGAAGCTCTGTTCAAGGGGTATAGGCAGAATAAAGTCCTCTGTATTAGGCAAGTTCCTTGGACCTGTACCTACCTCTAGTTGCTGAGGCCCAAAGCTGTGTCTCTGGAGGTCATGTCTTGGGCATTGGCTCACGTATGGCCTCTCCAGTGGGTGCTACTGTCATACTGGGCTTCTCACTTCTAGTATTTCAACATACAGCTCCTTCACAGGGCCTTCTGGAAGAGTCTGGGTGGTGTCCCCACTGGCTGTGCTCAACTAAGTAGTGATGCAAGCTTCTTGATTGTGGAGGGCCCACAAAGGGCTTTTGGTGCTCTCAGAATCGGGGATGCTTATTGACTAATTCATTTCTCTAGCCCTGCAGCACGTCCTGCCCTCACCGAAGGGGACAGCAGTCCAGGTGATGTCTGACAAAGTTACAATGGTTTTGTACATTAACAGACAAGGAGGCACTCAGAGTGCAGAAGTGATGTTGGAAGCCTGTTGGATGTGGGAACATTCTGAACTCATGGGAGTGGAGCAGATTCTGGTGGTTTGTTGGGATAATCTGTTGCAACTTGTTGGGAGTCAAGGCAGAATTTGTGATAGTCTCAGCTTTTTTTCTATATAAAGGAGCACAGCTTAGTCAGGCTGATGTGCTCATGCAGCCCTAACTGCTGCAGGAGCCTTGTGAGTATGTCGCCCTGGCCTCTGTTTGGCATGATCTTTCAGAGGGCTCTGTTATCCATGTTATATGGCCCTGATTTGGCTTCTGGAGGGTCCACTGCTCCTTTCCCATATTCCTTCCGTCTTGCAGCTTGGCCATTTAGAGGTAATTCTTAAGATCCCAGGGTTATTGCAGAGCTTTCTAAAAGGCTGAAGGCCAGTAGGCCTTCCTAATCCTTGGCTTATGTCCAGATGTGATGTGTGTTCAAGAGGTGGTGCTCTGAACCTGACCTCCTCCTGGCAAGCAGACCTGATATCCCTCCTGGCTTCTCAATTCCTTTAATGTTGATGTAGTGGCTCTGTCTTATTTTCAGGGCAGGATGCAAGCAGTGTTCATCTCAGTCCACCCAGATATAGATTGTTTCTTGCATAGCATGGAACATATTTGGCCCTGTTTGTGAGCAGTGCTGCTGTGGTGAGACCTTAATTAGTATTTAGTGCCTTGACCAGGCTATCATTTGAGTCTTGAAACTGGCCTCCCTGGAAGACCAGTTGTTCACCCCCTTTGAATGTCAGGGATGTGGACCTTCTGCAGGGTTCTGTGCTTAAGTTTGCAGAAGAGATGATGGCTCTGTGTACTATTCCATCCTTTTTGCTGATGGGGTTTCCCCATTCAAGTGATTTGGTGGTGGAAACCACCTTGGATTCCTCTCTGTAGCTTCTAAGCTTGAATGTTACACGATCGCTCTTAAGGTATTGTCAGTGACAAGCATTTTAGGAATCTGCATAGACTCTCTTTGTGCTATTCCAGGATCCTCATTTAAGGGGATATGGCTTCAGAATCCTCCATTGTGCTGCACAGTAAGGTGGCTACTGAGTTGGTCTGTGTGTTTCAACAGCAACAAATAAATAAATAAATAAATAAAAGTTGTGCCTTTGCCTAGGTCCATTCGGAGATAGGCAACTTCATGAGCTGAGGCCCAAGTGCTGTTTCAGGAGGGTATTTGTTAGGCTGCGACCTAGTTACACTCCATTTGTTGATAAGCATTCCAAGGTTCATGTTCTAGACTTGGATATATTCTTCTTTGGTAGTGCAGTCATTCAGAAGGCCTTGTCTTCCCCCACCCTAGGACATACTGTTTTCTACAATCAATTCATCTAGTCTTGTCTAGCAGGATGCTAAGTAAGGTGAAATTTATTCGTACATGTTAATTTCCTTATTTTGAATTTGGCTAGACCAGTCCAGACTTGCCCTAGAAGAGTGTAGCTCAGGGGGAAAGTTCTTTAATGTCGCTAGCCCTCTCGTATACTTCATTAAGCTAGGGTAATGATAACTTCTACAGAGATTGTCTATGGGCCCCTACCTGCAAATGTCTGAAATACAAACTAATGCATGCATCAAACTTTACGTACTTGAGCACACAGTTATGGAACGCATTGCCTTAAAAACGATTTACGAAACTAACGAACTTTTGCAAACTACTGAAGACCCATCTCTTTAACAAGGCATACCACAAAGATCAACCAATGTGAATATACACAACTCCTCCACATATACTCAGAACTGTCCTACAATATCTGCTTGTTATACTACTATCATGTTTTATCATTATCATGTTGCCCAAGATCCTTCTGTAACACTAAATGTCTATTTTCTAATGTATTTCCACCATTCATGATATATCGTAAGCCACATTGAGCCTGCAAAGAGGTGGGAAAATGTGGGATACAAATGCAATAAATAAATACATAAATAGTAGTAGTAATAAAAACAGACAAACAGGCCCTTCAATGTTGGTTACTCACAAAAGCTCAGTGAGAAAAAAGAAGTGAGAGATCAACTAACCAGAACTTCATAATGTCTCAGAAACATATTAGCCTTTTCCTCTGAATAATTAGCTAATCAGAGCTCTCATGCAGGGATGCTCTCTTAAATTGATTGCTCTTACTTAGCTATCCATTAGAACTTATACCCTTACTAGTAACAAGAGCTCAAATAATTCAATAAAAATTGGAGTTTGTGAAGTCCCACCCTCATTCCTATGTGACCTCAAGGGTTGCTTTTAAAGTATCCCATGCACTGCAGATGAAGTAATCATAGCCTTTGCTGTAAAGTCAGGTGAGGGTATCTAGAAATGAAAGGATGGGTTTCTCAGTCCTAGTACTCTGTGTACTTCTTGGCTGACCCTTGCACTCTGCTGGCAGGGTACTTGCAGGCATTGATGGCCATCCCTTTTTTTTTTTTTTTTGCTGTAATTTTAATCATCAGGTTGCTTTGTCCTCCTTTTTTGAGTGTTGCACTTAGACGGGGTCATTTATGCCTGCCAAAGACCTAGTGTAATTGGTTGTACCCAAATGAAGGCCCACAGGCTGTTGTAAAGTTGGTGGTCTGTGTGCACATTGGGGTGCTTAAAATGAGGCACTAAGTTATAGGAGTGGAGGAGTGGCCTAGCGGTTAGTGCACAGTCTTGACATCCAGAGGTGGCCACTTCAAAACACACTGCTGCTCCTTGTGACCTTGGACAAACCACTTAACCCTTAACTTAGATTGTGAGCCCTCCAGGGAAATACCCAGTGTACCTTAATGGCAACTCATCTTGAGCTACTACTGAAAAGGTGTGAGCAAAATCAAAATAAATAAATATAGAACTGCCCTCAGAAGCATAAAGTCAAGAGAGCTAGAAAGGTTGTAGGCAAAAAAAAAAAAAAAAACACCTAAACTTTTATTCTAAAATAAAAAAGAACAATAGAAATCTATAAAACACAAACAATAAGAATACAACTGCAGTATATATATATGTAGCAACTATCCAGGATTCTCGGCCTAAACAGTACAAAAGTGGGATACAACAAGTTTTAAACTGAAAGTAAACAATGGAGTTTCTACCCATCCAAAGATGTCCCTTCTTACAGAGGAGTTAGACTGACAGGTGGGAGAGTCAAGAAGAGCATTACTAAAAGGGGGAAGGTAGGCATAACCTCAGCAAAGCCTGCATTCTCTAGGGCTGTCTGATCATAGTTGCAATTTGGGGAGGGGAGAGGGAAGGATACAGAAACAGATTCTGAGGCAGCCTGGACAGAGAAATCATATTAATTTGCTAATTCTGTTTAACCTTTGGTTCAGTCCTGTAAAGTGGTAGCATGCCATCTGGTTTTAATTACTCAAATGTCTAGCTTTTGCTAGACTAGAGGTTAGAAAGGTTCAGTGAGAAATTAAAACTTTCTTTGTCCCTTTTTGAGTGATGGATTGTTAAGGCTAGTTCATGGGCCATAATATAAACCACATCTGGATGCCATTCTAAGTAAGGCATACTGGACAGTCTCGAGGGGATCAGCAAGCAGGCAGTTTAAAAGATTAGGCTAAATGCTGTTTAGAGAGAAGGAAATAGGATAATTTAGATTCTGTCTTATAAGGAATTCTGATTTCTGCTTATTTTAAAATATGTTTATTCTGTTAATTAATAAGTTCTATTTTCTCCCTGTAAAATACCTTTTCAATTCAGTGTCTGATTTTCAAGTGAGATTTCCTACAGTTTAAGAGGTCATCATCTGGTTTGAATTATCCACAGTCCTAGCTAGTTCTGTGTATGAAGCTAAAAGGTGAAGAGGTCAGGAAAAGTCAACTCTTTTCCTTGATGCATTATAGCTAAGTGTAGGACTGGCCCCTTGGCCCCTTGGCCCCTTAATGAATGCCAGAGCCCGGTTAGTATTTTAAGCTATGACTGGGAATCTGAGAATTTAATAATAATAAAATGCAGGGAAGGAGATAGGTGCTTACATTGTCTAGTTTGAGAGGCCCCAGGTCGTAGGTCAGTTTAGGAAATATCTGAAACCTATGTAACTGATATTTTGAGTAAATGTGTAGAGATAATTAGTTCAAGACAGGGTAATCAATCTATTCCTTACCATCTGGTGAGAAAGGGGGGCTAGAGGGGTTTAGGACCATATATAAATGAGAACAGAAGCAGCTTACGTTAGAGACAGGAGAGCTAAGACACAGAGACACAAGACACAGAGAGTCAAGAGAAGGAGAGGTCTAGCGCTGATGTCCTACTTTGTTTGCTGGCAAATAAAGAAGACTTCTCTCTCATTCTGGTGTGTGGTATTTGACTCCTGAAGTACCATAGATTCTGCTAACAATAGTGGTAATTCCTGCATCAATTCTATTATGAGACCTGTCTGCTAAAAGGAACTTGAGCATGTTCTACACACCACAACGACATCCTGAAACAACAGCAGAAAAGAATACCAAGCAAATTCCTAGGCAACACATCACGTCTTCCAGTCTAACTCCAAAACTCGTTAAGGGAAAACTGGTGAAATAAAAGAATTTAAAAAAAAAAAGGAAGAGTTAAAATATTAATGATTGCGGGAACTAAAAATGAAAATAAAAGAGCTTCTCTTTAGCTAGAAACAGAGGAGTATCAAACACAGGAATCCATAAGTTGGATATTCTCTTATGATACATGGCAACCCCCTTCCCCTTCCTTTCTACCTAACAAAATGGGCATTCTTGAAGTGATAGCCCCATGGCAGTGCATAATGGCCCATGCTTCTTGTTCAACACCATAAGGCTGGAGGCAAAGGTGGCTACCATACTGACAAATGGCCTCTCATTCAAAATAAAAATGATAAAACAATTCAAGTTGGACCTTTCTTTTCTGCTATTTTCATCAGTTACAAGATCGGTTTGAACAACTTCCTGGAGGAAAAGTCCATAGTCTGGTATTGAGATAAGCATGGGGAAGCCACTGCTTGCCCTACGATTGGTAGCATGGAATGTTGTTAATATTTGGATTTCTGCCAGGGAATTGTGACCTAGATTGGCTACTCTTGTAAACAGGATACAGGGCTTAGCTGGACCATTGGTCTGATCCAGTATGGCTATTCTTAGGTTCTACATTTAGAAATAAGCAGGAGATAAAACAGAGGAACAGAAGCTAACACTCTATCTGAAATGTTGCCCCGTGTCCTAGTGTCAATAATGATGTAGGGTTCTCCACATTGTGATTTTTATCTACATCCCTCTACTATCACAGTATGGTTTACAATGCAGCTGTATTATGTTTGATTCATTATTGGCACTTGTTATTTATTTATGATGTTGATGTTGCACTGTACAGTTTCATTATTATTGATGTTCATACATTGCATTGTTTAATTGTTATCAAGTTATTTCCCATCATATACTCACATGGACTTATACGCTGCATAATCAGGGACTGAAGCCATGCATGCAGCTTCCATATAATGGACATCACCTGAGTTGACACCACATCTAGCACCATTTATTCCATTATTGCAAAAGCCGTAATAGTGATTATGCTTCAATGTGACTTTTCTCCCATGAATCTTTAAGTCATTGCCGCTGTAAGCATTTGAATTGCAGACATAAAAACATTTGACTTCCATGGACATTCAGTATTTGCATCTCACATCACTTGATTGCCTCTTCAATAGCTACTTTTTAATGCAGTCATCTTTGCTTTCTATATAATCAGGGCCGGTCTTAGCAAGTGCGGGGCCCTATGCAGACCAATTTGGTGGGGCCCCATCCTAGCTCCACCGTAGCCCCACCCACCCTAGCTCCGCCCCACCCTAGCTCCACCCCAATGTGCACTCCTCCAGTGCTGGACCAGTGAGTGCAGGGGTTGGGGGGACTGGAAAAAGATGAATGGAATCTGTGTACATGGAGGAAGGAGGGGACTGTAAGGTGGATGAAGGGGGGGCTGTAAGGTGGATAAAGTGTGGGTGCAGGCAGGAAGGGAGGGAGGACTTGAAAAAATAAATATGGATGGTATCTGTACAGGGGGGGGGGGGGCTGTAAGATGGATGAGTACAGGGAGAGGAGGACTGGGAACAAAGGTGGATGGCAAAAATATTGTTTAAAAAATGTGCAGAATTTTGTAGAATTTGCAAATGTTTTGAACATAATTTCAAATTATTTGGCACAGAAATATGGGAGTAGGTTCCCCTGATTCTCAGACTGCTGCTGCACTAACCATTAGGCTGCTCCATTTTTTTCTGCTTGCTTTTTTTTAAGCAGTGCAGAGTTTCCAGAGTTGTCCTGGTTCTAGAGAAAACTAAATTCTTTGCAGGCTATGATACCTACTGTTGAACCAACAGTGACAATGTGTTTTCCAGACCTTTCAGGATCATACTGAAGAAGGAACGTCACATGGGTGGACTGGAGACAGTTTGGGAAACCCACCAACTCATCTCCTTAACAAATAAGAAGGTTCTTCATTTCTCCAGCGAACCCTCCCTCCAGACAGAAAGGTCGATTTTGCCCGCTTACACTTCGACAGTTTTTCTAATTTAAAGAACTACCAGTCCAGCTCCTTTCCCCTTGGATGGCTGGCTTTGGCTGCTCACCTCGCTCCAACCACGACGAACGACGCTCCAGCTCCTTCCCAATGGCTGCTCACCTCCGACCACGCTCTCCAGCTCCTTTTCCCTTCCCGCTCAATGACTCCCGCCCGCCCTAGTCACAGAAACAGGAAGTACCTCATCATCGGAATGCGGGACATTGAGCGGGAAGGCGGAAGGGAAAAGCTGGGGTGAGCGAAGCCGTTGTGCCTGTGGCTGCTGCAACTGTCTGTTGGGTTGGGGCGGGCCGTCGCTACTCTGCAAGTTGCTTGCAGCTGTCGTCGTTGTCCTGGCCTCCTGGGAGTAGGACTGGGAGGCAGGAGCTGTTGGCGGGCTTAGCGGGGGGGGGGGGGGGGGGTGGCGGGAGCGAGCGATGATTGCGATCCGGTCCGGAGTGACGAGTGAGCAGCGGGATCGGATCATTGCTGGATCATGCGGTTGCTTGCGGTCCGAGCGAGCGGGGGTCGGAGAGGCAGAGTTGAGGTGTGCCGCGTGGGGCCCCCTTAAGCGCGGGGCCCTATGCAGCCGCCTCGGTCGCCTCTGCCTAAGATCGGCCCTGACAGGGCCCATAGGAATAAAATGGGACCTGCTGCATATAACTCGAGTTAAACTCCTTTACTTTTTATCTCTTCTATCCTGTTTTATTTCTAGTTCCAATTTCTTTTATAATCTATTTTATAGATCTGCAAGTGGCAGATGAAGTTCAATGTTGACAAGTGCAAAGTGATGCATGTGGGTAAGAGGAACCCGAATTATAGCTACGTCTTGCAAGGTTCCGCGTTAGGAGTTACGGATCAAGAAAGGGATCTGGGTGTCGTCGTCGATGATACGCTGAAACCTTCTGCTCAGTGTGCTGCTGCGGCTAGGAAAGCGAATAGAATGTTGGGTGTTATTAGGAAGGGTATGGAGTCCAGGTGTGCGGATGTTATAATGCCGTTGTATCGCTCCATGGTGCGACCGCACCTGGAGTATTGTGTTCAGTACTGGTCTCCGTATCTCAAAAAAGATATAGTAGAATTGGAAAAGGTACAGCGAAGGGTGACGAAAATGATAGTGGGGATGGGACGACTTTCCTATGAAGAGAGGCTGAGAAGGCTAGGGCTTTTCAGCTTGGAGAAGAGACGGCTGAGGGGAGATATGATAGAAGTGTATAAAATAATGAGTGGAATGGATCGGGTGGATGTGAAGCGACTGTTCACGCTATCCAAAAATACTAGGACTAGAGGGCATGAGTTGAAGCTACAGTGTGGTAAATTTAAAACGAATCGGAGAAAATTTTTCTTCACCCAACGTGTAATTAGACTCTGGAATTCGTTGCCGGAGAACGTGGTACGGGCGGTTAGCTTGACGGAGTTTAAAAAGGGGTTAGATAGATTCCTAAAGGACAAGTCCATAGACCGCTATTAAATGGACTTGGAAAAATTCCGCATTTTTAGGTATAACTTGTCTGGAATGTTTTTACGTTTGGGGAGCGTGCCAGGTGCCCTTGACCTGGATTGGCCACTGTCGGTGACAGGATGCTGGGCTGGATGGACCTTTGGTCTTTCCCAGTATGGCACTACTTATGTACTTATGTACTTATATTTAATCTCTTCCATATTTTAAATGTAGACTGCTCTGAAAGGTCCCTCGGGAATGGTCAATCAAGGAATTAATAAACAGGAAACTTGGAAAACCTTTTTCAAATCACTGAAGACTTTCACCATCTTTTCAGAACACTGTAGACCATTAGTAGCATAAGCTTGGGATAAATTATAGAAAAGTACGTGGCTAGCAGCCTAGCTTAGTGCAAACAGTTAAAATTCACTGATTCTCATGACTTTTGATATAATATAGTTCTGATAAGAATAAGGGGGCCTTTTACTTAGCTTCAGACAGCACTAATGCATACTTACCACAGCAAAAAAATGGCTTACCATGGGGTGCGCTGAAATCTCGTAGTAATTTTTGGATGTGCATGCACTACTCACATGCTAAAAAGAAAATTTATTTTTTAGTGCTGGGATGGTTCTGGGGGCAAAGAATGGGCATGTTCTATGCTAATCAGCGCAGCTACATTACTTCACACAAACTGATCAGCACATGCTTAGCGCGCGAGCTCTTATCGCCTACAGAATGGGTGGTGGTAGGGGCTCACTTGCTAATGATCACATGCTAATGGGGAAAATTAGCTCATGGCCATTAATAGGCCATTAATCAGTCGTTTTACCCCTGCATAAGGTCACGCTAAGGTCACTTTTTACTGTAGTTTGGTAAAAGGGCCCCTAAGTGATAAGAATATGCAAACACACACAAAATAAATGCCAGGTGGCATCAGACCAAAGGTCCATGAAGTCCTGCATTCTGTCTCTGACAGTGGACAGTCCATCAGGATTCTAAAAAATACATCCAATCCTTCTTGCTCATATCTAGGGATAAACTCCCAAGAGTTTATTTAAATATCTGTCTTGTTGTAGAGACCTCTAAGGTTGTAAATGCCCTCATTGTTTCCAGAACAATGCTACTTGTCTCCCAAAGAGTTCAGTTTAAGATTTCAATTTCAGGTTTTTAGGGCCTTTAACGGGATTGGCTTTAGATGTTAACAGAATAAGGTTTTGAGGTATGTGTCAAGTTTTACTTAAGATCAAGTCAACAGTTGCTACATTTTCAGTGGGAGCACCACTACAATGGACTAAACTTCCAGTATTTATTTTTGTTACATTTGTACCCTGCGCTTTCCCACTCATGGCAGGCTCAATGCGGCTTACATGGGGCAATGGAGGGTTAAGTGACTTGCCCAGAGTCACAAGGAGCTGCCTGTGCCTGAAGTGGGAATCGAACTCAGTTCCTCAGTTCCCCAGGACCAAAGTCCACCACCCTAACCACTAGGCCACTCCTCCACTATGTATACAGTATGTATACAATTGGAAGACAATTAATTAAAGTCTAGGAAGTGAGTGAAAGCCTGTTTGTTTTCATAATGCCATGTTTGCAATTGTTATGCTGGGGAACAGGCTGTGGTGGTATTCTATTTACTGAGTTTAGTTTAATTATTATTATTGTATTTGTGTTTTATTTGTATGTTCAGTTTATACTGTCCTTTATACATCTGGGTAATTCTTTTGAGTTAGTAAGATGGCCTATACATGTGTATAAATAACACATAGGTGACAGAATGTGTTATGTTCATTTTACCTTCCAGAGAGCAGAAACCAGTCTAATAGGTATTTCCTGCAAAATGAATGAGACAGCAGAATATCCGTTCATTCACATTCAATCTCTTTAACCCTCTGGTCACGTGTCACACAAATAATCTTTAAATTGCTGCCTCCTGTAATAAATCAAGAGGTTAAATACTTTGCTTTCTAATGATAACCTTGACAGTTGTTGACACTAACTGCACATGCTAGCAGAGCATGACAATTTTGTTACTGGTGCATAAAACTTTGACAGCTACATATGAATACTGATATATAAGGTGCATTTCCACATGAATAAGTCCTAATTATCAAATGCTCTACGTGCTGGATTCTGATGCTTAACCTCCATTAACACCTTCAAAAACTGGAATAGCAAAGCTTGAAGGGACCCCGTGAGCCTTATATTAGCAGAAATGTGAAAAATATTTTTTTCCTGCTATAGAATATAATAGTTGGTAGTAGAGCTGTAGAATCACACATGGTGGTTTCCACTGGTTTTACACCCAATCTTTAATAAATATTCACAAAGTAGCATTTTATCTTCAGCATTGCTGTATGTGATATCATCATTTGCCATTTTGAATTACAATGGCACCAGAGGCAGGAATTGCGGGATTCCCACAGGGATGGAAGAAGTTGCCATGTAATTCCCACGGGGATGGAAGAAGTTGCCGCAGGATTCCCACAAGAGTGTAGTCAAAATCTCTGGTGTCTCCAGAATGAGACTTGGAATGCATTGAGAGAGGCAATTGGAGCACCAGAAAAAAAGCTTGGAATGTATGGAGAGAGGTAGTTGGCACTCCAGAATGAGGCATGAAATTCCCAGAGAGGCAGCTGAAACATCAAACTGAGGCTTGGAATGCTCATTGAATAGTAAATACCATCCAAAAAGCCATGTGAGGCTGTTGGATTTGGGAGGAAACAGAGGGCTGCAAGCAAGTAAATAATAGCGTCGACTTGTATGGGTAGGGATGGAGTAGATTAATTGTGGGGAAGGAATGAGTCTTAGCAGGTATGGGCGGGGATGAGTTAGATTCCACTGGGGATGGGTGAAATTTCTGTCCCCATGCAACTGTCTAGTTTGGACAATGAATAACAGCAGATCAGACCAGGACAGTCTGCCAATCAGCAGCCAGAGCTTTAAAGGAAAGGAAGACAGAAAGGACTGGGGCAAGGCTCACAGTGCAGGAATCCAAGAAAGGAATAGAAAGTGTGTGGAAAACTGGTAGGAAGAGAAGGGCAGGAAGAGAGAGCATGGGAAAATGATAGGGCAGGAGAGAAAGTGTTTGGATAAGGTAGGCCAGGATTTCAAAGAGAGACTGATGTTGCACAGGTACAGGGTGGAGCAGTGGGGAAGGTTTGATAGAAAGACTGATGGCATAGGGTGGCATTTGAGAGAGACACAGACTAGTGGGGATGGATTTTGTTGCCCTGCTGGTCAGCAGTGTGGAACATAGCTAGGAGAATCCAAGAGTTTATGTGCAGTGAACTCATTCATTCCAGAGAATCAGAGAAAAAGAGAATGTGGTTCCAGATAAAAGAGAGATGGATCAGAAGAAGTAGAACTGGAAGAGAGAAGAGCCCTCAGGGAAAAATTCATCCAACATCAATCAAATCCTTGAACCAGTGATTTGAGATTGTTCCTAAAGATCTGTAGATTAACATGAAATAGTGATTTTTTTAAAATTCACTCAGTAGATTTATTTTTTAACCAATTCCTCCAGGATGTGGTTTTATATACAGTGGGGGAAATAAGTATTTGATCCCTTGCTGATTTTGTAAGTTTGCCCACTGACAAAGACATGAGCAGCCCATAATTGAAGGGTAGGTTATTGGTAACAGTGAGAGATAGCACATCACAATTAAATCCGGAAAATCACATTGTGGAAAGTATATGAATTATTTGCATTCTGCAGAGGAAATAAGTATTTAATCCCTCTGGCAAACAAGACCTAATACTTGGTGGCAAAACCCTTGTTGGCAAGCACAGCGGTCAGACGTCTTCTGTAGTTGATGATGAGGTTTGCACACATGTCAGGAGGAATTTGGTCCACTCCTCTTTGCAGATCATCTCTAAATCATTAAGAGTTCTGGGCTGTCGCTTGGCAACTCGCAGCTTCAGCTCCCTCCATAAGTTTTTCAATGGGATTAAGGTCTGGTGACTGGCTAGGCCACTCCATGACCCTAATGTGCTTCTTCCTGAGCCACTCCTTTGTTGGCTTGGCTGTATGTTTTGGGTCATTGTCGTGCTGGAAGACCCAGCCACGACCCATTTTTTAAGGCCCTGGCGGAGGGAAGGAGGTTGTCACTCAGAATTGTACGGTACATGGCCCCATCCATTCTCCCATTGATGCGGTGTGAAGTAGTCCTGTGCCCTTTGCCAGTGAACACCCCCAAAACATAACATTTCCACCTCCATGCTTGACAGTGGGGACGGTGTTCTTTGGGTCATAGGCAGCATTTCTCTTCCTCCAAACACGGCGAGTTGAGTTCATGCCAAAGAGCTCAATTTTTGTCTCATCTGACCACAGCACCTTCTCCCAATCACTCTCGGCATCATCCAGGTGTTCACTGGCAAACTTCAGACGGGCCGTCACATGTGCCTTCCGGAGCAGGGGGACCTTGCGGGCACTGCAGGATTGCAATCCGTTATGTCGTAATGTGTTACCAATGGTTTTGTGGTGACAGTGGTCCCAGCTGCCTTGAGATCATTGACAAGTTCCCCCCTTGTAGTTGTAGGCTGATTTCTAACCTTCCTCATGATCAAGGATACCCCACGAGGTGAGATTTTGCGTGGAGCCCCAGATCTTTGTCGATTGACAGTCATTTTGTACTTCTTCCATTTTCTTACTATGGCACCAACAGTTGTCTCCTTCTCGCCAGCGTCTTACTGATGGTTTTGTAGCCCATTCCAGCCTTGTGCAGGTGTATGATCTTGTCCCTGACATCCTTAGACAGCTCCTTGCTCTTGGCCATTTTGTAGAGGTTAGAGTCTGACTGATTCACTGAGTCTGTGGACAGGTGTCTTTCATACAGGTGACCATTGCCGACAGCTGTCTGTCATGCAGGTAACGAGTTGATTTGGAGCATCTACCTGGTCTGTAGGGGCCAGATCTCTTACTGGTTGGTGGGGGATCAAATACTTATTTCCCTCTGCAGAATGCAAATAAATTCATATACTTTCCACAATGTGATTTTACGGATTTAATTTGTGATGTGCTATCTCTCACTGTTACCAATAACCTACCCTTCAATTATGGGCTGCTCATGTCTTTGTCAGTGGGCAAACTTACAAAATCAGCAAGGGATCAAATACTTATTTCCCCCACTGTATGTGGATAGTGCAATTGATCTAAGAGAGAGAAGAACCAAGGAGTTCAGCTCCAGTGTAGGGCGCCTCAGGACCCCCCAAAATAGTCCCAGAAACCACTTCAAACAAGGGGACTGGAGTGAGCAATGGAGCATAAAAGAATGTTGGGAGTTATTAAGTATTTTTGTACCTCTCTGGTGTAACAGAGAGAAATCTGGAGTGTTTTGCATCAAAATGATAAAGTTCTGGAGAGTCAAGTTGGCATTGTATCTTTGCCCACAAAAATGGAAGCTCATGAAGTGTCATGCCAGAGGTGTACCGCTGCCCATCCAAGAGTATGATGGAATAGGTCATCCAATGAGGTATAGTGTGACATTGACATTGACATGTGAGGAATGTGCTGATTTTTCCAATTTGCATGTAGAAACATGTCTGTGTGGAATTTCAGCATGATTTGGGATCTGCTCTCAGGAAGGCATATGGAGGTCCGAGTAATTGCCATGGTTGTGTCACCCACCCTAAGTTTAAGACTCTCAGGTTCGTCAGTGTAATGCTGGAATACTTGCTGCAGTATTCATAACATAGGCATGTTTGTTGATTCTGCATTCAAGAAAGATGTTAAAAAAGGGGATCTCAGCAAAGCTCACCTCCCCAGTGTAGTGAGGTTGTGGATTTTCATAGATGACTGCAAGATGATGAGCTGGCAAGAATGCCCCAGGTGCTATGTGCAGCAGGCCCCTGTGGTGATCCATTTGAGGTGTCATGCATACCAGCTCAAGCTAAATTAAGTGGAATAGAGTGTTAAGACACAGATGTGTCACTGAGTCCAATCTAGAGAAGGGGTACTGGAACACTCACTGGCCACCAGGTAGAGGCATGATTAAGTGGACTTGAGGAGGTTGTGCTGAATCCAGATTGATATTCCTGAGGGTAATGTCCAGTAGTATGTGTATACAAAGTGTGACATATAGTTCAGCTGAGTGAAAGGCTAGTATGAAAAGATTCACTCAATCTCTGTCCACCCCCTCTCTTTTCTTCCTGTGCACACAGATTGAAGGCCTGTGCAAGAGGGCAGGTTACCTGAAAAGAAAGAAGTTGGACTATCTGGAGGGGGTCCGACAGGAGTTGCAGAGGGAGGCAGGTCAGTATAAAGCATTAGAAAAATTGTTGCATGCTGATAATATTGACGGTTAACTCGTAGTGGGTCTATCAACTGGAGGGCCAGGAGTCATCATTATGGTACCAGGATCCGGGATTTGCACTAATATGTCCTTTCCATCACTCTCCATCCCACTATCTTGCCTCACTATGACTCATGCCACCTCCTAGCTCCACCTCAACTTATTTGGTCCTGTAAACTAAAGCCCACATTGAATTGCCACCTTATCCTGGGGACCTCTCACAGCCACCATTTATGCCATTGTGACCTGTCCAAGATGTGTCACATTGGTGGCCCTTAATTTACAGGGGTCATGTAGTCCTTATTTCTTGTAGATATTCTGAACATCCCTGAAATATAGTAGCAGGTTAGAAAGGCAGGATAATGAGTTTTCTCTCTGTGCCTAAGAAAAAGAGACCATGATATTCATAGGGGACTTTCTGGTCTGTATCCACAGATGAGCAGCAGCAGCAGGCTCTCCCTCCAGATGAAAGAACATGGAGGTAGGCCAGCAGGAGCTAGAGATACAGCTACATGCTGAGAAGGTGGAAGAGGAGGCTGAAGATAAGAAGCAGCAGATGTCAGTGGAGGAGGAGCTACATCAGCTGCCAGAGGCTCAGGCAGCTTGCCAACCTCCTGCCATCACACCCATCCCTCCCAGGCCAGAACCCTACCCAGCCCCTGATGAACCTCTCCTTCATGCCTTGCCCATCAGCTCCATCCACCAGCCCCTGTATTAACTGCTGGATAGCTCCCAGAGGAAGTGGTGTTCCTCAGGGACAGTGTGAAAGAAGATGACATTCTGCATCAGCAACAACCTCCTCCACCAAATATCCACAGAGAACCCTCTCCAGGGCCAGCCCTAGGTGCTGCCCCACCTTGGGTGGACCATGGAGATATCAACATTCAGGCATTGGTTGAGGAGATTGGACTGATGCTGGAGGACAACCACCATTGCCACAAGGACATGCTGGCAGAGCTGGAGAGTTTCTGGTACACTCTGGGGCAACTGTTGGGTACTGTGGGCAACCTAACATTTGCCCTAGAGCATGCCAGCATCTCCATGACCAACACCTGTAATATCATTTTGCCAAGTCAACCCCTGCTGGATGGTGCTGCTACCCTGGGGTGTCCTTCCATCTTCAATCATCCCACCCCCATCTCACCCCTCCCCCAACTTTGGCCATTGTTAAATATGTTTTGTATTGTATATACTGTAGTTATATTTTACATATAATTGTTTTAATATGTTTTAATAAATAATTAAAATGTCCTTTTAATTTAATTTTTTTAAATAATTAAAAACATGTTACACTGTTTATTAGAGGTGTCATGTCACTAAGGCAGGGGTTCTCGACCCAGTCCTTGGGACACAGCCAGTCAGGGTTTCAGCATACCCATAATGAATATGCATGAGATAAATCTACATGCACTGCCTCTTTTGTATGCAAATCTATCTCATGCATATTCACAGTAGATATCCTGAAAACCTGATTGGCTAGGTGTGTCCTGAGGACTGTATTGAGAACCTCTGCACTAAGGGATGTCTTCTAGTGTTCAATTGTCCCCAACTCATACAAATTTACATTCCCTACAGCAAGGTATAGGTGAGGTACATACAACTTATCAGACTAGCAACTCATCTAGTTCTCTACCCCCTTCAAGGTACTGTGTGTTAACACATCTATAGACTATCACTGATGCCCCTCTAATGTGAACACTGCACACTGGGAAACTCACTAGGATATCCATCTCTGATGTGGGGAGGTACATGCTAGATAGGAGAAATAAGACTCAGACCATATCCCTGGGAGGTATTATTACCAGGGTCAAAGGGAATGCTTTGTGGTGTAATGTCAAAACTGGAAACTTTCAAACCTATCCTGACCTTATCTAAATAATCTCACTGTTATGTGAGTGTGATACATGCTGCCTCTACAATAAGTGACGTCCCCAGTTTAAAAGTCAAGAAACAAAACAAAAAGCACCAAGGACCTTCAAGAAAAGTGGAATTAAAGTCTTTAATCATATATGTTGATGAAACACTGCTTGAATGGACCCGACATGGTCCGTGTTTCGGCACACAGCGCCTGCATCAGGGGTCTATATTAAACATAAAAACAATAATTTATAAAAAAAATTTTTTTAACATTTTCTACACATGCATGTACATACATAGTGGAACCATAATCATCGAGGTGTATATATATACAACAAAATAATAACATACACATGTATATACTCATATATAAGGAACCATAAAAGTTATAGTACATATACATGACACATATATCCGATAATAATTAAAATATATATAATATGAAACCATAATTTGAACTGATAGCAGCCTACTAGTGTAAATCAAAATACATGAAATCAATATCAATATCGCAAAGTGTATATAATGAATAATTACTGACATTATGCCTGTGTGACTTACTCCAACGATTTATATAATATTAAATGTATTTTTTGGAAAATAGGAAAATAAAAGAAAAATAAAAACCTTAAAAAAGGGATAATAAAAAAATGTGTTGCTATCGCACTATGATAGTCATACTAGTTGATGAAATACTGAAAATATATTAAAAAATAAAAATGAAAAGTTATGAATATATGAAAATATATGAAACATGAATAAATTAAAAAAATGTATATAACACGAATGAGATGGGGAGACATATACCATTCAGATGAGTATATTAAACCATGACAAAATATGTGCTCAATAGACCAATATCAATATGAAGTGCCTGAAACTTGCATCAGCTCAGAGTAGTTAATGGTGCAGCATACAGCTATTCCTCTCTCTTAACTCACTATCCACATTACTAACCATTTTAAATATTTGAGTTCTTCTCAGTCCAGAAGAGGTTCTGTGAGAACATTGGTAAGAATTTTCTGGGAAATTGTTTTTAAACTTGGGGAAAGGTAGACTTAGAATTAATTAGGTATCCTCAGGGCAGGGGCGTAGCCAGACACCCAATTTTGGGTGGGCCTGGGCCCAAGATGGGTGGGCAGAAGAACCTCGCCCCGTCCTAAAGGTGATTTGGTCTCTCCTCTCGCCTGCATGCCATATGGTCTCTCAAACATCCCCCCTCTCCCGTATACCTTTTAAATAGCATATTTTCACCAGCAGTGAGCAGCAACTAATACACACTGCTCATGTTGGCCCCACAGTCTTCCCTCTGATGCAACTTCCTGTTTCCACCTAGGCAGAAATACACCAGAGGGAAGGCTGTGGTGCAGGTGCCAGGGGCGTATCTGAACTGCGGCGGTAGGGGGGGCCAGGGCCAGAGAGGGGGGGCACATTATAGCCCCCCCCCCCCGCCGCCGCCATTGCCGATCCCCCTCCCCCCAGCCGCTGCCATTGCTAACCCTCCCCCTCCGTTGCTCGCCTACCTTCGCTGGCGGGGGACCCCAACCCCCGCCAGCCGAGGTCCGCGTCCTCCTGCCGCTGCCGGCTGCCTTTGGTCCTTTCATTCTTCCATTGAAGCTGGCGCCGACGAAAAGTTTCTTTTGAATCTGACGTCGCTGCACGTTGCACGTTGTACGTGCAGGACGTCAGACTCAGAAACAATTTCTGAGTCTGACGTCCTGCACGTACAACGTGCAGCGACGTCAGACTCAAAAGAAACTTTCGTCGGCGCCAGCTTCAATGGAAGAATTAAAGGACCAAAGGCAGCCGGCAGCGGCAGGAGGACGCGGACCTCGGCTGGCGGGGGTTGGGGTCCCCCGCCAGCGAAGGTAGGCGAGCAACGGAGGGGGAGGGTTGGCAGCGGTAGGGGGGTCCAGGGCGAAATCTGCGGGGGCCCAGGCCCCTGAGGCCCCACGCAGATACGCCCCTGGCAGGTGCAAACAGTATGTATCAGTCACTGCTCACTGCAGGTGAAGATCTGCTACTTACAAGGTACGCAGGAGGGACACTTTTTGGGAGTTTTCGGCTGGTGGGGCTTGGGGATCCCTGCCAGGTACATCATAGGTATGCTGCTACTGGGTGGGCCTGAACCCAAAGTGGATGGGCCTGGGCCTACCCAAGCCCACCCTTGGCTATGCCACTGCCTCAGGGACCTTATTTTTGAGTTACTCTGCTCATTTACTCCCCTGTTTAGAAAGCTGCGCTTGCAGCTGGTGGTGTGCTTTAAATGGGCTGTGTCGGCATTGCTGTTCGGCAAGTGCTACTGCGGCTTAGTAAACAGGGGGGTTAGTAAAGGAGTTTAAGGAATAGTTTTTCTTAGCTTATAAAGTCTCTGTACAGTTTCATAGACTAGCATTAAGGGGGCTTGTTTTGCAATTACTATAGTATCAGTATAAAACACAGCTAACAGGCACAGGAAGCCTCAGTTTAGACTTGTGTGAATTTATTTATTACATTTGTATCCCACATTTTCCCACCTATTTGCAGGTTCAATGTGGCTTACATAGTACCATAGGCGTTTGCCAAGAACGGTAGAGAAACAAATACAAGGTGATATTGTGGTCGAATAAAGGGTCCATTTCTTTCAGGCATAAGGGGATCAGAGAGAGAGAAGGTTAAATAGTGTCCAATACGATCGCTGCAACGTCCACATAACAATTTACTGACCTTGGTGAATAGGTGTCAGACCTAGTATGCAGTACTGTCTCTCATTCGAGCTTAATTTCCAGTTTTCCTATGCTTATATACAAACTCCATAAGTGTATATCCATTCAGCCTCAATTGTCTTCTAGTGAGGGTTGCTTCTGCTGAGACAGCTAAGGTTCTAGATCAGAGGTTCTCAACCCAGTCCTCGGGAAACATCTAGCCAGTCAGGTTTTCAGGATACCCACAATTAATATGCATGAGATAAATTTGCATGCACTACCTCCATTGTATACAAATCTATCTCATGTATATTCATTGTTTTTTTTTTTTTAAATAATCTTTTTATTGGTAACAAGCAGAGCAAACAAAAAAGAAAAACACAACCAATGTTCAAATTTAGCATTCTATCAAGGACATTGCAGAAACAATCAGCATAACAGAATCGTGAATATCAGCATACCTTGAGCACCCATCACACAGCAGCCGCCTCCAGGCACTGTGCCCCAATGTCTGGTCTTCCCAGATTTTTATGGGGAAGCCAGGGCTCTGTTGTGGGTGAGAAGTGATGGGCCTCCCTCTGCAGCAGCACCTCCCCCTGCAGCGGTATCTCCCCCCCCCCCCCCAGCAGATAGTGTGCTACAGCTCCTATCTGCAGTGCTCGTGCTCCCCCACAATGTGGCCATGGTAAGGGGAAGAATTAGGGGTCACATGTGGCCAGTATATCCCTATCCAGTGTGGTCACCCTTAAGGTGCTGGTAGGGCCTTCATCCTGCTTTAGGCCCTCATTTTGTGTCCTTTTGGTGCAGGACATCCCTTCATACAGTTATATTTTTTGAGGGCACTCACCTAACGATTCTTTATAAGTAGTTGGTTGGCAATAATTAATCCCCTGCCAGCCCCATAGAGGACATTAAAATGGTCTGCATCCGGATAGAAGGGTCAAAGTTCATTTTTCAGTTTTGGTACTCTTTTACCCAGTATCTGGTATGTTGGGGTTCGGGGTGGAGGGGTGGGAAGTCAGAGACAAAAGGGAAAGGGTGGAAATGAGTGGAAAGGGAACAGGGAGGTCATATAAAGTTACGTCAGTTGCCGGCAGCAGCAACATGACAGGTTGCCTTCAACCAGCGCCTGGGTCTTCCCTCTGCTGCATCCTGGTGCAGAGAAGGGCGACAAAAATGATAAAAGGGATGGGACGACTACCCTATGAGGAGAGGTTAAGACGGCTAGGACTCTTTAGCCTGGAGAAAAGGCGGCTGAGGGGTGATATGATAGAGGTCTACAAAATAATGAGTGAGGTAGAGCAGACAGATGTAAAGCATTTGTTTACACTTTCTAACAATAATAGAACCAGGGGACACAAGATGAAAGTAGAATGTGGTAGGTTTAAAACAAATCAGAGAAAGTTTTTCTTTACTCAGCGCATAGTTAGACTCTGGAACTCATTGCCGGAGAAGGTAGTGACGGCAGCTGGCCTTGCTGAGCTCAAAGGGGGTCTAGACAGATTCCTGAAGGAAAGGTTCATTGATCGTTATTAAATTTTGGGTTTTTTGCCAGGTTCTTGGGGCCTGGATTGGTCGCTGTCGGAGACAGAGTGCTGGGCTTGATGGACCTTTGGTCTTTTCCCAGCGTGGTGGTGCTTATGTGCTTATGTGCCTCCTCTGATGCAATTTCCTGTGATCAGGATGCAGCAGAGAGAACATAAGAACATAATAATAGCCATACTGGGTCAGACCAATGGTCCATCTAGCCCAGTATCCTGTTTCCAACAGTGGTCAAGCCAGGTCACAAGTGTTTAGCAGAAACCCAAATCATGGCAAACATTCTATTCTACAAATCCCAGGGCAAGCAGTGGCTTCTCCATGTCTGTCTCAATAGCAGACTATGGACTTTTCCTCCAGGAGCTTGTCCAAAACTTTTTTAAACCCAGAAGTGCTAACAGCTGTTACCACATTCTCTGGCAAAGAGTTCCAGAGCTTAACTATTTGTTGAGTAAAAAAATATTTCCTCCTATTTGTCTTAAAAGTATTTCCATGTAACTTCCTTGAGTGTCTCCTAGTCTTTGTACTTTTGGAATGAGTAAAAAATTAATTTACTTCCATTCGTTCTACACCACTCAGGATTTTGTAGACCTCAATCATATCTCCCCTCATCCGTCTCTTTTCCAAGATGAAGAGCCCTAACCTCTTTAGCCTTTCCTCACACGAGAAGTGTTCCATCCCCTTTATCATTTTGGTCACTCCTGTTTGAACCTTTTCTAATTCTGCTATATCTTTTTTGAGATACTGTGACCAGAACTGAACACAATACTCAAGGTGCGGTCGCACCATGGAGCGATACATAGACATTATAGTATTTGATACAGAGGCATTATAGTATAGTATTATAGAAGACCCAGGGGCTGACTGAAAGTAGCCTGTCATTCTGCCGCAGCTGGCAACCAACCTAAACTTTACAGAACCGCAAGGGAGAGAGAGGAGAGGAAGCAGTGCCAGCCCACATGGAAGGCACATGGAAGGGGAACAGAGAGACAGCACCTTTGAGGGGAAGGGAGGGGAAGAGGAGAGGAGAGATTGGATGGGGGAGAGGGAGAAAAAAAGGCTTCACTTTTAGGCCAGGTGAGGCCAGAGGCTGGGGTATTTTGGCACCCTGGGCCAATGCCTCACCTAGTCCAATGGTTAAGCTGGCCCCAGGGATTATTATTATTATTATTGAAGTGGGGAAAGGGAAAGGGGATGGGACTTGATTAACTGCTTTTCTGTGGTTACAATCAAAGTTGTTCACATATTATATACAGGTACTTATTTTGTATATGGAGCAATGGAGAGTTAAGTGACTTGCCCAAGATCACAAGGAGCAGTGGTGGGATTTGAACTAGCCACCTCTGGATGCTGCTCCACTTCAATTGAGGCCCACTCTTTCAAGGCCTGGAGTTCATGATTGGTTGCGCTTACTGTCTTAGGATGGCAGAAAAGAGGCAAAGGACAATTTTCACACCCAGAGAAAGGGCCTTTTATATACTTCCTGATGGGGAAACCATCTCTCTCTCTATATATATATTTCTCACATTATTGAATTACATAGCAATTATGTTTCCTCCATAATATCTTCCCCTCAGTTCAGAACTTGCCTCCCCACTCCTGAGTAGTCCTGTGATGAACATGACAGAAGACATAGGCAGATGAGTGTTGAACTCTGTAGGAGAAAGTTCTACACTTGGCCTTGTGTTGTCACAAGCTATCCGCATACACAGAGAGCCAGATGGGGAAAGAGTGATTAAAGTCTTTCAAAAGCTTCTGCTAATCCAAATGAAAGGATATTTAATGTGCTGTATGGAAAATGACTGCTGACAGTACGATGGCAAACACACGGCAGTAAATGATGAATTCTCAGTGCACCAGATGTTTTGTTCTGTTTTATGAGGTTAGGGAGATGTGTATCTGTGCTGTTGGTTTACATTGTTTGCTCTTGGGTGGCATGTATTTTGAAATACATGACAGATCTATAATGCACTGATACATTACTGGGGTAATTTTTTATACTTCTAGCATTCATAAAATATACATGCGCACTTTTCCCTGTGCTGGTTTCAGTGAATTTTTAAAATGCACGTGTGCATAAGCTCCTGATTTGAAAGTTACCCTAGGAAATTTGTGCTTATCATTATACCTGCTCTTCTATATGCACAAATGTTCTGTGTCAATTTATGCTGATATGACTGAATTTTCAAAAGTGTATACAAAAATGTGAACCACTCTTTAAAATTTCCTTAGGGTCAAAGGAGAGACAGAGAGAGCCCTACTTGGAGCCTGTAAGATTGGAGAAAGGGGCCATAAATTTTATTTTCTAGCTGGGAGGGGGGTATGCCCAGTGGTAATGGCAAGCACATGGCTGTTGCTGTGTGCTGCCTGATTACCACGTGAGTACTGCGTGAGCCCTTACCGCCTACTAATTAGTAGCTACATGCCCGAGGTCATGTGCCTGAAGGTGTGTGACCAAAGGGGCAGATCTTGCCCCTTTGGAGCCATCTTTGGAGTTATGAGGACCCAGGGAATTATGGAGAATTTGGACCCCTTGTTACTGTTTGACTGCAGTCACTGTGCTTTCCTCTTTTACAGCTGTATATCATCATTATAGATAAAAGGAAAGGAAAGACTAAGAATTTGGACTTTCTACAATATGCAGCTGTGCAAGGTCCTATGGACAGTTTTGTTACTCCTTGGAATAGTTCTACTCCAGTTCCAATTACTATGGAAGAAAGTACACATAGGCAGGTGGATCTTAGTTGGGAAGCTCCCTTCTTAAGTTCTGATCTCCACTCACTTCCTCTACTGTGTACTGTTAGCCTAGATCCTATCACTCAATGTCTTGTCCAGGTTGTGAGCTGTGGACACAGGGAAGGGAAGGGTACTGCAAGATTTGTTGAGTTTGACAATGTGAGATGGAGGGTGAATTGTCATTTAAGGCTCCCATAGTGATATTTGACTTTTGGTTGTTGTAACATTTTTAATCTCGTTTTGACATTGATCATTTAATATTTATTCTACTTAGATTCTATTTGGTTCACTATTTAAGAATGCCTCTATGCTACATTGCATGAGGAAGTGTTAGACATAAGTAGCTCATCATGCACTATGGCCAAATGATATTGCAGTGAGAGGAGTCTGTGGGTAATGTTTTTTTTTCAGCACTGGTGAATTTGATATTACAGAACAATTCTGATTATCCAGACTATCCTTGGCAGGGGGATGGTCCAGATAATCGTAAATCCGGATGATTGGACATATATAGAGCACACAATAAAACATTGTATATTGTGTACTGGGGAAATGAAGACGGAGATGATGCACTGTTACTGTTCCCACTCTGGCCCACCCGTATGTACAATACTCCGTTGAGTACTGGTCTGGATAATTGGACATCCGGTTAATCGGCATTTGAATAATTGCCATCGTTCTGTAATTATTTTTTGAAAAGCTAACTTTTTTATAACCCTCAGTGAGCCTCTGATTTAGTAACATCTGATGTTTGGCATGCAGATTTGTCCTTGAAGAACATTGGTTCAGTGTATGTTGTTTTGAAAGAAGCTATTTTGTATTTAGTATGTCATGTGGTTTAATAGGTTTTTATCTGGTCTTTTTAGTTTTGCTGAGCAGTTTTTCAGAGTTTGTCTTGAACTTTGAGCTTTTTTGGTTCTCTCAGTATTGGTATGTAATGATATCAACATTTTTCAATACCGCTGTAGGTACTTTTACTCTCATGTTTCACACATAAGTTGCAATATAGATACTTGTCTATCAATAAGAATGAGCTGCTAGGAGATAGCACTGAATCTCATGTGCACAAGTACACAAATTTTTTTTTAGTGTATTGCACACACTTGTCCACTTGTTTATCCTTTTGAGATTTTATTTTGTGTACATTATTCATTGGCTATGAATGTTTTTAATGGAACAGTTCATTGCTGTTAGTGCACATATAGGACTAGATTCTATATAGCACAACTAAAAAATGTTTCTGTGGTTTATAGAACACGCTGAGCACCCGTCCGTGCAACTAAATTTAGTTGTGGGCAGTTACGCCAAGTAAAACTTGGTGTAAATGCTGAAGCTAAATTAGATGCGGAATGGGAGTATTCTATAACAACATAGTAACATAGTAGATGACGGCAGAAAAAGACCTGCATGGTCCATCCAGTCTGCCCAACAAGATAAACTCATATGTGTATACCTTACCTTGATTTGTACCTGCCTTTTTCAGGGCACAGACCGTACAAGTCTGCCCAGCAGTATTTCCCGCCTCCCAACCACCAGTCCCGCCTCCCATCACCGGCTCTGGCACAGACCGTATAAGTCTGCCCTCCACTATCCTCGCCTCCCAACCACCAACCCCTCTTCCCCCACCTGCTCTGCCATTCAATTTCGGCTAAGCTTCTGAGGATCCATTCCTACTGCACAGGATTCCTTTATGCTTATCCCACGCATGTTTGAATTCCGTTACTGTTTTCATCTCCACCACCTCCCGCGGGAGGGCATTCCAAGCATCTACCACCCTCTCCGTGAAAAAATACTTCCTGACATCTTTCCTGAGTCTGCCCCCCTTCAATCTCATTTCATGTCCTCTCGTTCTACCGCCTTCCCATCTCTGGAAAAGATTTGTTTGCGGATTAATACCTTTCAAGTATTTGAACATCTGTATCATATCACCCCTGTTCCTCCTTTCCTCCAGGGTATACATGTTCAGGTCAGCAAGTCTCTGCTCATATGTCTTGGAACGCAAAACGTGCATAGATTTTAGAAATGCCTATAACTTGCCCATTCCACATCCATGGCCTCACCCCCCTTTTCAGCCACGTGACTTAGAATTTACATGCATCACATTATAGAATATGCTTAGACAGTTCTGTGCGTAAATTCTAATGAATGCCAATTAATGTCAATAATTGCTTGTTAAGTGGCAATTATTGCCACTGATTGGTTTGCTGTCTCGCTGCACCCTACGCCTGGAATAAACTTCCTGAGCCCCTACATCTTGCCCCATCCTTGGCCACCTTTAAATCTAGACTGAAAGCCCACCTCTTTTACATTGCTTTTGACTCGTAACCACTTGTAACCACTCACCTCCACCTACCCTCCTCTCCTCCTTCCTGTACACATTAATTGATTTGATTTGCTTATTTTATTTTTTGTCTATTAGATTGTAAGCTCTTTGAGCAGGGACTGTCTTTCTTCTATGTTTGTGCAGCGCTGCGTACGCCTTGTAGCGCTATAGAAATGCTAAATAGTAGTAGTAGTTTTCCCGATGTATAATAGGTTACATGATCATATAATAATGTAGATAACATGAGTACTATTGCAGTTGGAGGAGTGTTGTAAGATATATTTTTTATTGGTTTGCAGATGAACAAATGAGGCGATCTCCATTGCATGTTTGCAGACACTACACCTACCACACCTTTGATGTCCCACAGGCTGTATGTTGGTGTTGGAATTGGGAAGTGGGGGAAGTGTGGAGGGAATGAGTTTTTCTTTTAAATTTCTTCCTCTGGAGTAAGCCATAATTAGTCTCTTTTCTCTGAAAAACTTGTGGTTTTTTAACATGTGCCAGTGTCTCCTTATACTTCTTTGAATTTCCCCCAAGAGATGTGAGAATCTGAGGGTAGAGACAAAATCTGGTGGTGGTCTCTCCGGTTTTGATTTCAGAAGTTCTGCTCGGTCTTCGCATCTGGTTCTAAAATATCCAGATTGGATCTGTCATGGAGGGTAACCCCTTCTCTCGAATCTCTTAGTTTCCTCTTTAGATATAAGGAATGGGGCACGTGTTTTGAGCATGCAGATCCATTTTTCAGTGTGCCCCTTAATAGAAGCCTTTTAAAAAATGTTGCCGAAAATGGATGTTCATCAAAATAAAAATTGGCACACGTCCAGTTTGGGTCTAAGACCTTACCACCAGCCATTGACTTAGCGGTAAGGTCTCACACGGTAACCATGCGGTAATCGTCTACACTCCTAGAATGACAATTACTGCCTGGTTTCTGCCACGTGGTAGCCGGGTGGTAACTCCAAATTGATGCGTGTTGGGTGCACGTTGGTGCCTCACGCGGCTTAGTAAAAGGGCCCCTTAATCTTTTGCCATATATTATTGAAATTTCCACACACTTTCGAACAAGAAACATGAAGTATTGTTTTTTCCTTGTTGGGTAAATGATTGAAAACATAGAATTACTGTTACACTTTACAAAGATTCATCTTATATGATACTCATTTGGGATGTAATAGATTTATAGTAATTTGCACAGTACCACTTCTCTTTTTGCTTATTTACTTCGAGATACCAGAAGATGTCAGCATTTTCCTTTAGCTGAAACTCACTCGTAGAAACCTAAGATACAGATAACAACAAAAAAAGGTAATGAGAAAATGGGAGAAAATTCCTCAGTGTTGTTATCTAATTTATATATCTCAAAGAATTTGTAAACAACAATTAATTTTGTTAATAAAAGGTCAATTAGAGTCACGGGTTTTAGAGTTAACACCCTAAATATGCTGAATAAAACATTTTCATATAATCAGATTAAATTACAGTGTTTTCAGATGCAGCAAACTGAACAAAGGGCTCTCTTTTGTTTACCATTAAATCATATTGATGTTAATGTGACTTTTTTTTACAATAAATAATTTTCTTCTTGATTGTCTAAACAGCAGGAGAATAGCATTTATTAACTGAGGATTGTAATCAGGAACAATGTTAGTCATAATATAAAAGATCAGTGGCTGGTTTTTACTGACACTGCCATTGAGAGTGGCTTAAAATAGACGCTATACTTGTTCTTATGTTGGTACATACAATTAGTTCATATATTTAAAGGGGCATTTTCAATATGACATCTAAGTTCGACTTTGGATGTTTTGCAAAAAATGTCCAAAATCTGAATAGGAAAGAAGGTCATTTTCAAAAAAGGAAATCATCTATCTTCTGTTTTCAAAAAAACAAGGCTTTGTGATTTGGATGTTTTGTTTTTTTGGTCCATTTTCAAACAAAAAATGTCCAAGTGCAAAACGCTCAAAATCAAGCCATTGGGATGTAGGAGGAGCCAGCATTTTTAGTAGACTGGTCCCCCTGACATCCCAAGAAAGCAATAGGGCACCCTAGGGGGCACTACAATGGACTTCATAAAATGCTCCCAGGTACACATCTCACCATTGCTCCCTTACCTTATCTGCTTAGCCCTCCAAAACCCACCCAAAACCCACTACCTGCAACTGTACACTACCACCATAGCCCTTACTGGTGAAGGGGCACCTATATATGGGGGGGTACAGTGGGTTTCTGGTGAGTTTTGGAGGGTCATAGCTTCCTCCAAAAGTGTAACAGGTAGGGGGAGGTAGAAGCCTCGATCCATCTGTCTGCAGTGCACTGCACCCACCACTAGACTACTCCAGGGACCTGCATGTTGTTCTAATGGACCTGAGTATAACATCTGAGGCTGGCATAGAGGCTGGCAAGTAATGTTTTTAATTATATTTTGGGGGTGGGGGTTAGTCACCACTGGGGTAGTAGGGGGAGGTCATCCCTGATTCCCTTCCCTGGTCATTGGGGCACCTTTTTGTGCCTTGTTCATTATAAAAACAGGTCTAGCTCAAAACGTCTTAGTTTTAGTCCTGGATGGTTTTGTTTTGTTCCATTATGGCTGAAAAATGTTTAAGTGTTAAGTGTTAAGGGTGGGATTTGGGCGTTCCTAAGTTGGAATGCCCAAACCCCACCCTTAACATGCCCCTGACATGCCCCCCTTGTGATTTCAATGCAGTTCTGATGGATTTCATAGAAAAATGTCTAAAAATTGAGTTTGAAAATACCAGTTTGGAAGTTTTTGTGAGAATCGTCCAAATGCAGACTTTTTGGACGTTTTTCTCTTTTGAAAATGAGCCCAATAGTGTAATAGAGTAGGCTTTATTTTTGGATTGTAATTTACACTTGCCTCTGTTAAGAGTAAATTTTTAAAACAGGAATGTCGAATGGTGAGATTTACGATGTTGACATATTAGGGTCAAGGGGGATATGCATTCATTAGCACGAAATTTGATTTGTTAGCATGCCTTAGAAAAGGCTTGTCCAAGTTCAGTCCTCAAGGGGTTTTCATACTGCAACATCGCTCAAACTCAACCCCTGATAAAGGCCCCCGTTTTGCTATCACTGCCTCAGGGGTAAAGTTCAATAATCCAACTGTATCACAACACCATTACTTGTTCTGGCTCAGCTAAAGATTGTTCTACATTTATGATGTTATTTTCTTCACCTAAAAGACCAATCCATAGGTTCATCAATCTGTCATCCAACTTTGACCAATTATGAAATTATATCTTCCTCCAAGCTAGTTCAAAGCTATTATTAATTATAGATGTCCAAACAATGGCCAACTTCAATTAAAAGAAAACAACCTTCCAATCAACAGATTGAAATAAAAATGAAATATCCATCTTTGTTCTGCCTGAATATGATCTACAACTGTACAATGTAAATCAAAAAATTTGCATTTTTTAGTAATACAGTGCAACACCATTTGGGAACTTTGGTTTTCTTTATTTGAGCAATTCTTATATTCAGCTCCCTGGACATTTAAAGGGGAAGCTGTTTTCCCTATGTACGTTTTCTCACAAGAGCATTTATTTGTATACACAACATAAGTTGAAAGACAATATTTTTTTGTCTCAATTTAATTTTTTTTAATTTAATGGATTTGTTACAGTATGCCCTTACAACATAATGTCACAAGTACTACAATTACCACTTGTGAAATGATCTTTTAATCATCCTTCTTTTTCTCTAAGTTCAGCAGGACATTTTGGGGCTGACATTCAAAGCAATTTAAGTGGGCAGGAGCCTCTCCTACCCACTTAAGCCACTTTCCACCACCTAAGTGATGCTGAATATCCCCACAGACCACTCAGCTAAAAAGTGGATAGGTCAATGGCAGCGCTGGTGGTGGCATGAGGGAGGAGCCTGGGGTTATGTGGGTACCAGTACTGAATATTGGGCTGGTACCTGCATAATTAATTTGTCTTTGTAACACCCTCCTGATCTCCCAACCGGCCTCTCTAATACCCCCCTCCTACCCCTCCGGCTGGGATGCCCTAAGTACGAATGAACCCCCACCCCCACCCTGGTGGTCCAGCAGGGGTCTCTGGGGGCAGAAGTGCAGCCCCCTTGCTCCTACCCCCTTCCAAAAATGACTGCTGCAATCTCTTATGGCAACTTGCGGTACTTCCTGACCGCTGCCGGCTGAACATTGTGTGTGTGTGTGTGGGGGGGGGGGGGGTGTCCCCACTGTAAGTTATAATTAATTGTATGTCTGAAAAATATAGATGCATAGCAGTAGCGTAGCCAAACCTCAGCTAATGGGTGGGCCTAGGGGGGTGAATTGAGTGGGCATAACCCGCATTTCCTCTCTGCCTGCTACTTGCCTGGCCCCCACCTCTGCAGCATTAAAAATAAGTACCTTGGCTGGCAGGGATTCCTAGGCTCTGCCAGCTGAAGAATCCCAAGCAGTCTCATCCTCTCGGCTCATAGCAGCCCAGCATTGCCCCCTCCCGTGCATGCTCAGTTCAACCAGCAACCCCCATGCACGGGGGTGCCAATTGAACTAAGCATGCACGGGGGGGGGGGGGGGGGGGGGGGGGGGAGTGCCGGCATTGGCATCGGTAGCTGGAAATGTGCTGCTGACTGCTCCATGGATGACACTGACAGGGGAGGAAACTCTAGAGAGGACTCAACTGGTGGGGCTCGGGGATTTCCACCAGTTAAACTAATGATGTGCATTGCCACTGGGTGGGCCCGAAGAGAAACTGGGTGGGCCCCTGCCCACCTGGGCCCACTGTGCCACTGATGCTAGTTTTAGAAGAAACAGTTGAATGCCTTAGCACACACCAATAATCTTACATAGATCTCTTGTTTTCTTTTAATAACAACTCTGGATCATTATATAATGCTCACAAATATAACTGGCTCCAGATACCCCCTAGACAAAAGCTTTAATTTCAGCCTTCTGTGCAATGTTTAAAATCCTGCACTGTAGAACAATTTTTTTTGGTGCCAAAGGAATTGTGCAAAAGGCAGACTGTCTTTCAGCTTTTTAAAATGATTACTGCCAAATTGCAAAATCTTGTTTCTATCAGTGGCAAAACCATCTGTTTAAAAAAAAATATTTTCACATCCAAAAAGGTAATTTGATATTTATCATAGCAAATCTCAAATTTAATAGCTTGATTTGTAGAATTCAACCAAGTCAAAAAACCTCATAATTTTTGTTCCGTACTATCCCATAGTATAAATATATATCTTTTCCATTCTTTAATGTTTAGGGGAAAGTTAAAGCTGCGTTGGAGCAATTATCTGCATATTAGCCCCTTAACACAACATAAAGAGCTCTAAAACTGAGTTTCTTGCCCTAACATAGTACTAAGGGGTCCTTTTACCAAGCTGCAATAAAAAGGGCCCTGTGGTAGAGGCAGGGGCTGTTTTTGCAATGTGCCAGGGCCCTTTATACTGCAGTAGGTAAAAAGCCCCTAAAAAAGACATGACCATGTAGTACGATTATTCTTACTGCTGGCTATGCGGGGAGGAGCACTTACCGCCATCCATTTAGGTGGCGGTAAGGGCTCCCGCCGAAACTCATCACGGATATAACCAGGCAGTGTGCATCGCTGCCCGAATACTGCCAGGTTAGCACTGCACTAGAAATTATAGAATTATTTTCCGTAGCACCGAATTGGCGCATGCTCGAGGTGGAACTACCGCTGGCGGCCATGTTGGGCTGGTGGTAGTTCCAGGTTGCCGTGCGGCAACCCTTTAGTAAAAGGGTCCCTAAATAAGCTACCAGTAATGAGATGTATGTTAAGCAGCTCATTACTATGAAAATGCTATAATGTGGCTTGCGGTGAATACCAGGTGCATACTACAAGTTGCATTATAGGCCTAAAATGATGGTAAAGTACAATTTTGCCATCCTGGGAGCACTGGGCCTCAGAGGGTGGTCCTGAAGCTCCCAGGTTGCATCTAATAGGGCCCACAATCTGCAATGCCCCAATGATCATCCCACCCCCGATCATGATCCCAAACGCCCTCAAACACAAGCTCTCCTGATCTCCAACTCCTTGCACATCAGCCCCTCCAGCACATCAGTACTCATTTACATCAGCCCTCCCCTGCACACAAGCCTTCTGTGATCTCAAGCCCTCCCTGTACATAAGTCCTTTACTAGACCCCCATTCCTCCAAAGGAACCTACCCTTACCTGCTGATTTAGTGGGTCTGTGAAAAGAGGCGATCTCCGGTCTCACATGCCCATGCTGGAGCCTTCTCTCAAAATAGCGCCAATAGCAGTAGTCTTGAGGTACTTCCACTAGGGATCATGTTTCCTTGTGATTGGGGGTGGGGTGTTAAACTGCTTCATAACTCCTGCAACTTTGACCATGTCATGCCTCTTATTTGTCTGGTACACTGGCCACCTATTTCTGCTTGCGTAACAAAATTCTTTTATTGGTCTATAAATCGTGTCTCCCTTCTGCTCCAACTTACCTCAATAATCTACTCATCCCTTACACCCCCCCCCCCCCCTTCATTGCCTTCATTCAGCCAACAACAACCTACTGGCACTTCCCTTTCTGTCTGAGCTTCATCTCACAATTTCTCCTGATTCTGCCTTCAGATACTTAGGCCCCAAACTAAGGGCCCCTCCACTTCAGAGATCAGCCCACAGTTACATCCTGAAAATTCTCAAAACCCATGTCTTTACAGAATCTTTTACGCCTATCACCCCATGATCTCTTTATCCTTCCAGTTCTCATCTTCTCTTTCTTCTACCCTCTATCTCTGCTATTTTTTTTATCTGTTAACTGTGTAGACGCACATTCCAGTACATAAAAAGCTGGGGGGGGGGGGGGGGGAAGAGGACTGGTGTACTGTGGGTTCTGTTAGATGTGGCTCTACAGTATTTGGCTGTAGCTTGGTGGCCTGATGCTCCCAGGCTGATGGACTAATGTTGTGTGAGAAGTGGCTCACAGACATCATTAGTTCTTTAGCACAGGAGTCAGCAACCTGAGGTATAGAAAAATGCAGGTAGGTGATAGAGAGAAATGAGATACCATAATCCAGAGGTGGGCAACCATTGCTCTTGAGAGCCACAACCCAGTGGGGCTTTCAAGACTTCCACAAAGAATGTGCATGAGATTGATTTGCATGTACAGCTTCCATTATGTGCAAATAGATTCATGCATATTCATTGTGGAAATATTGGAAACCCAACTGGGTTGTGGCCCTTGAGGACGGTTGCCCACTCCTGCCGTAACTCATTTCTCTTCAAAAGCCCTCATATGAATTAGCCAATGATGGGGCTAACATAACTTCCATTGCAGTACCCAAAATCTGTATATAGAGTTAGGTTTGAAACAGAAAACATAGAGGCCAAAGTAAATAAAAACCATGTAGGAATCAAATGTGGTTGCTCTCTTTTCCCATATCACTCTTACAACTTCTACTGCCTCAACCTGTGGTGTACAGGCATAGGGGGCAGTTTGATAAAGTAAGCCAAAATTTAGCCATCAAAATGCAACTCACTGTGCACAAATTTTAACACAGCACCTGGACACCTAGATTCCACTATGCAATATTAGCATAAGTTGTTATTTATGAGCCTACATTTAGGTGCAATGGAGGAAGGTGAATAGTGGAGTGGCGCAGGAATCTGTACTGGTACGGTGCTATTTAACATATTTATAAATGATCTGGAAATTGGAATGACAAGTGAGGTAATTAAATTTGGAGATGACACAAAACTATTCAAAGTTATCAAAACGCATGTGGATTGTGAAAAATTGCAGGAAGACCTTAGCAAACTGGAAGACTAGGCATCCAAATGGCAGATAAAATTTAATGTGGACAAATGCAAAGTGATGCACATTGGAAAGAATAATCCGAATCACAGTTACCTGATACTAGGATCAACCTTAGGAGTCAGCACTCAAGAAAAAGATCTAGGTGTCATTGTAGACAATACACTGAAATCTTCTGCCCAGTGTGTTGCGGTGGCCAAAAAAGTAAACATGATGCTAGGAATTATTAGGAAAGGGATGTAAAATAAGACCAAGAATATTATAATACCTCTGTATTACTCCATGGTGTGATCTCACCTTGAGTATTGCATTCAATTCTGGTTGCTTTAGTTCAAAAAAGACAGAGTGGAATTAGAAGAGTCACCAAATGATAAAGGGAATGGAACGCCTCCCATATGAGGAAAGGCTAAAGAGGTTATGGCTCTTCAGCTTGGAAAAGAGATGGCTGAGGGGGGATATGATTGAGGTCTAAAGAATCCTGAGTGGTATAGAATGGGTAAAAGTGAACCAATTTTTCACTCTTTCAAAAAGTACAAACACCAGGGCACACTCGATGAAATTACATGGAAATATTTTGAAAACAAATAGGAGGAAATATTTTTCCACTCAACGAATAGTTAAGCTCTGGAACTCACTGCTGGAGAATGTCGTAACAGCGGTTAGCTTATCTGGGTTTAAAAAATGTTTGAACAAGTTCCTGGAGGAAATGTCCATACCTTGTTATTGAGATGGATATGGGGAAACCCACTGCTTGCCCTGAGATTGGTAACATGGAATGTTGCTACTAATTGGGCTTTTGCCAGGTACTTGTGACCTGAATTGGCCACTGTTGGAAGCAGGATGCTAAGCTAGATAGACCACTGGTCTGACACAGTATGGCTCTTCTCATGTTTTTATGTTCTTAGCTATGCTATGCTGTGCTATAAATGTGTTATATTCCATGACATCTCCTGAGTAGGATTCAACACGGATCACAATAAAAGGAAAATTACCCACAAATTGGGAAATTACAATCAGACTTCTAAAACATCCTTCATATTAATCCAAATCTTCCACACCAAACAGGTAAGTTTTCAGATGTTTGTGAAATAGCGTGTCACTGACCACCTGGCACTTTAGACTATTCTGGATTCAAAAACTGAAGCTCTTGTTCTGTCAAAAATCCCAGAGACCTATTTTCTTTTGTAATAACCAAAATGTTATTTTCACTTCTGGGAGTTTGACCTTAGTTATGCTCATGTGATAATTGACACATTACCTCATCGATATAGCACCATCCACTGCAAATTTATTGTGGAGCAGCACGGATGCTAAGTGCTTTAATGCTGCAAAAGAGAGAGGAATATTGGTATGTTTGAGGTCAATATATCTTGAACTACATTTGCCCCTTCTTTGTCCACTCTTTTAATAACAATTGAATCATTATCCTTCAATTGCACAATTGCTTGATGTTCAGCAAGGAGAAAATTAAATCTTCAACCCATATCAATAAGTTGAACTGCATCTTTCAAAATCATATTCATAAAAGTCAATAAAGATAGATAGATTGGACCTGGTGGCTTCCAAGTAGATTCAGTTTTGTGTTCAAATCTTTTTATTGAGGATAAGAACACTAATAAGAGCAACAATAAAGTCAGAGAAAACATTAAAGATGAGCAAGGATAAAGTTACATTCTATTATGATGTATAGGAGAGTTTGCAATCATCCAGCTTCTTCCATTTTTTAACAAAAGTACTACGATTAGGATATTTTATTTCTAAAATGCATTTGTATTTTCTATGAAGTATTAACCAGTTCCACCATAACATAAAAGAGAGGAATTATCTTTCCAATGATAATTAATTTCAGTGCTACTGAAATTAAAAAGTCAAAAGGTGACGGTCTTCATCAGAGCGAGTATGTAATAGGTAAAGTTAAGGATTTCCAAATCACAATTTTGAGTGAAATCTCAACATTAATGTGCAAAATGGCTTTTACTTTCTTCCAAACATCTGACCAGAACAGACAAATGTGAGCACAGTCATTCAGCAAGGGCTAGATTCTGTATATGGCCCCTAAATAATCGGCACCAAACGATACCCGCTTAAACTGTAGCCTATAAGCCACATCTAAAGTTCAGTGCAGTTTATAGAATTCACACTTAAGTGGAGAGTCTTGGGTAAATTTGGGCACGACCATTTGCACCAATGAAAACGTGGTGCAAATGCCTGTGCCTTAATTTATGCATGGAGCACCATTATTCTATAATTTCATGTGTAACTCAAAACCCCGTTCTGCTCCAAAACACCCATGACCCTCCCATTTCTGCATTCCCTTTTTTTTGACCATGCTTAAATTTTAGGCTTGAATCTTGCACCTAACTTTATGTACATTGGTCTCAATTAAATCTAATTAGTGCCAATAATTGCTTGTTAAAAAGCCAATTATCGGCACTGAAAACCATTATAACAATGACTAGGGACAAAAGACAGCCCCTTAGGTAACAATAAAATTTGGACTCTTGTTAATTTAAGTTTTGATAAAAACTGCTAGGTTTTGCTTTGACAAAAAGAGTGATTGGTTTCATTCATGGTTGATTTTTCATAGTTCCCCATCCCTGCCAACCTCTTCTCTGCTACTGATTCCCTTTTTTTAAGAAACTTTCAGAATTACTAAAGTTATCTCTACTAATAGTTCTATTTTCTGAATAAGTCTCAAACCTTATCCTTTTAGAAGAGAAAACATTTTTTTCTTGAGATTTTCACATCTATGGCTAAACCTATCAGCTTAATAGTCTGTTCCATCAAATTGAATTTTTTAAAATTTTAACATTCCTCAAATCCACCTTAAATGTATCAGTAGTTTTAAGCAGCTCTTCATATAGTCAATCAAAATCAGATATCTTCCTCACAGTTGTTAATTGTACATCGATCTCCTGTTATAAAAGGACCTGTTTCTCATTAACTGTTTCAATAAATAGTAACGTGAGATCTAAGGAACACTTGCTCAATATCTTGTTCTCTTTATTCAAAAATACTTCAATTAGAACAAACATGGATATTTTTCTGTAGAACTCTATGATTTAGATCAAAGTGTTGATTGGTAGGCATTGTTTGAAATGAAAATTGGTTATTGCTTTGGAATATCTTTATCAAAGCTTTGAAATAGGGGTTAGGAGGGTATAATCTCATGACTGGTCAGTTCAGTTGATTGACAGGTTGGTAAACCTATGAATTGAATTATTAGTTGAAGGTAGTATTGTAGAGGAACAAACTTTTGCTGACACTGCAAATAATGACATTGTGATACAATTGGATTAATGAGTTTTATCCCTGAAGCAGTAATAGTGAAATGGGGGCCTTCATCAGTGCTTCAGTTTGAGTGATGTAGCAGATTTATAAGATAAGTCCACAATTTAATATTATAATTTGTAAAACTTTAATAATGTTATTAGTTGTAAGAGATGTATTTTTAGACCTATAATTATAACTCTTAGCTCAAAGATTCATCAATAGGTAGTGGCATACGAAAATTCTAAGGTATTTTTTCTTTGTGTGTATACTTAGAAAGGTGGGTGGGGGTTTACATAGAGGCAGGATGGTCACATGCTATATCTTTGTGACTCAAGGCTGGCATCAATAGGAAGGGTGTGCTAGGACTGGCCGAGGCACCTTCTGATCTCACTCTTTTTTTTATTGCACTGGCAGATATCTGATGCACATGTTTTTATTATGGTTTTGTCCTCTCTTGGCACTCCTGTTCTTGTGTCCAGATATAACTCAGGCAGAGTTTAAGGCAAGGGGGTCTACCTTCAGAAGCTGTAGTAATTCTACACCTTTGTAGCATATGGCACTATTTATGTGGATTGGAGCTAGCAGATGCTCTGTGGCCTTAAGAGATCACTCACACTTCTTACTCCACTCACAGAAATATACTAATCTGAGTTCTTCCAAACCAGAGAAGTTTACTTAAAATCTAAAAATTGGAACTGGGACAAGATGACATCTGAGCATGATGTTAATGTTGGAGTACAAGCTGGGAATTCCACATTTCAAGGAGCCAATGAGAAAACCCCACTGTATTGAAACCCGAGGCTTCCTACTGCTTATCTCAGTGGTGTAGCAAGGAGGGCTGCCACCCGGGGTGGCTCGCCGTTGCACCCCCCCCCCGGGTGCAGCACGATGACACCCCCCCTCAGCGCATCAACACCCCCCCCGACCCAGTGCCTACCCTCCTCAGCTCCCTCCAACCAGCTGAGCACCCTACCTTTAAAGAAATTTCGGAAGCTGTGGAGAGGCGAGGCGCAGCGCCTCGCGCCTGCAAGTAAAAGAAGCATGGATCATCATCGGGCCTTCCCTCACGCTGTCTGTCCCGCCCTCCGCTGGCGCAACTTCCTATTTCTGCAAGTGCTGAAAAATGGCTTGTGGTAGTGTAATTGCGGGTTTTGGGCACGCACTGATCCATTTTTTAGCACGCCTGTAAAAAAGGCCTCTTTTTTTGCCAAAAATAGATTTGTGGCAAAATGAAAATTGCCACACGTCCATTTTGGGTCTGAGAGCTTACCGTCAGAGATACATACAGTGGTGTGAAAAAGACCTGCATCACCTGTTCAGAAAATCATGTTTTCGTTTATTTCTCTTTCTGCTACTGTATGAGTTAATGAAACCAAATTCATATATCAAGTTCATAAGTTGTAACTTTGGGTTTTCCACGGTGCACGGGGTCAGAAAACGGCTGTGCCTCTGCCTTGCATGCGCATTATAATACTAATTAGCTCATTATAATAACTTTTAGATCATTTGCATTCCGTTTTCATTAGCTGCTACCGTAACAGCAAAATGGCTCAGAAAACCCTTTTGTGCATGTCTTGTTTTACTACTTGCTCGCTAGACTGGCTAGAACTGGTTTAAAAACCACGTTGCTGGCTCATTAAGTTTAGTGCATCTGGCCCTGTCTGGGAAGAAGTGACTGCAAAACCCAAAGCAGGCAGGGGTCACATTACCCGCCTCTCTGTGTACTTCCCTTCTCCATATGGAGTAGGGGGAAGCAGTTAGTGTGACACAGTGTAATAGCATCAGACTCTGACCTGACAATGTGACAGGTAAGAAAAAGCTTTCAGGGGCTTTTTTTAATGGCTCCAATGCTGCAGTTGCTCCCTCCTGAATCACAGACACAGCCTTCATAATGTGGTGCTATCAGTTGGTTCAAAACCATTGTTAAGTAAGGCAATGTCGGACACATGTTTATCACTGGGAACGTTCATGCTTTTACCTAGAGATTCCAGGGTTTTGTTGCAATTTTCAGGCCTTAGAAGCAGTGGCATAGCCAGACTGCCAATTTTGGGTGGGCCTGAACCCAAAGTGGGTGGGCACAAAATTTTCTCTGTACCCACCCCCCCCCCCCCAGCAAAATTTAGTCACACTCAGATGCATTTGTCACACAAGGTAAAGTGCTGCTTTTCAGTGCATCCGATTTCAGACAATTTATTTAATAGCCTAATCCTTTTCAGTGAGCTTTCAGAGGCCAAAACCTCCTGCCTCAGGTCAGTATAAAGCTGTTACGGTATCCTCTCCTCACCTAAGGAAGGAAGTATTGGTCTCTGAAACTTTATTAACACCATATTACTTTATCCTAAATTAAAAATAAAATTATTTTCTTTACCTTTGTTGTATGGCCATTTACTTTTTCTCATTGTGTTGCTCCCAGTCTCTAGATTCTGCTTTCCTTCGTTTTCGCTTAACTCTTCTGCCAGGGTTTCCTGGCCATTTGTCATTTTTCTCTCCTTTTTCTTTGCTTTCTTCAATATTTTTCTGCCTCTCTCTGTGTCCAGATTTAATTCATTCTTACTATCCATTCTTTAATTTCCTTCATCTACTTATGGCTTTTCATCTTTTTCTCACCCTTGTTCTCCCCATGCCCCTTCCTCTTATTCTCCAATCTTTCACTACTCCCCCTTTCCATGCAGCAGCTCTCCTCTTTCTCTTCCCATCCTTCCAGTGTCTTCTCTCTCTCTCCCCATCCTTCCAATAGTCTCCCCTCTTTCTTTCTGCATCCTTCCATCCAGTGTCACCTCTTTCTCCCTACCCTTCCATCCAGCGTCTTCCCTCTTTCTCTCCCCATCCTTCTACCCATCTACCCTCTCTCCTGATCCTTCTATCTAATGTCTCTCTCCCTCCTTCTAACCAGTGTCTATCTCTCTACCCTTTTCTGTTCAGTGTCCCTTCTCTCTCCACATCCTTCCAGTCTCTCCCCTTTCTCTCTGCATCCTTCCATCCAGTGTCTCTCTCCCCATCCATCCATTTTCCCTCTTTCTCTGCCATCCTTCCATCTGTTTTCCCTCTTTCTCTGCCATCCTTCCATCTTCTTCCATCTCTGTACCTCTATCTTCCTCCATGTTTAGTATCTCCTTTTCTCTGTGTCCCTATATTACTCTGTCCATCTTCTTCCCTCTCTTTGTCCCCAGTGCCAATATATCTCTACCCTCTCTGACCCTACCCCATCCAGCTTCTCTCCCTCTCACTCCCTCTTATTTCCAGTATCTGGTTTGGTTGCTTGATTTCCTGCCTCCCTCCCGCAAGCTGTAGGTTTAATATTCCCTTTTCCTTCATCTCCTTGGTCTGGTTTCTCTGTTTCCCTTCCCTCCCTCCTTGTGCTGTACCAGCAGTTCTCTCCCTTCCCTCCAGTTCTCCTCCCATGTCCAGCAGCTCTCTCCCTTCCATCCAGATCCCCTCCTCCTCGTCCTCCCACATCTAACAGCTCTCTCCCTTCCACCCAGATCCCCTCCTCCTCTTCCTTCAGCAGCTCTCTCCCTTCCATCGTCCCCTCCTTCTCTTCCTCCCATGTCCAGCAGCTCTTTCCCTTCCCTCCAGTCCCTTCCTCCTCTTCCTCCCTGTCCAGAAGCTCTCCAACCCCTTCCTCCTCTCCCTCCCATGTCCAGCAGCTCTCTCCCTTCCATCCAGTCCCCTCTTCCTGTTCCTCCCATGTCCAGGAGCTCTCCCCCTTTCCTCCAGTCCCTTCTTCCTCTTCCTAGCTTATCCAGCAGCTCTCCAACCCCTTCCTCCTCTCCCTCCCATGTCCAGCAGCTCTCTCCCTTCCATTCAGTCCCCTCCTCCCCTTCCTTCAGCAGCTCTCTCCCTTCCATCGTCCCCTCCTTCTCTTCCTCCCATGTCCAGCAGCTCTCTCCCTTCCCTCCAGTCCCTTCCTCCTCTTCTTCCCTTGTCCAGCAGCTCTCCAACCCCTTCCTCCTCTCCCTCCCATGTCTAGCAGCTCTCTCCCTTCCATCCAGTCCCCTCCTCCTCTTCCTCCCATGTCCAGGAGCTCTCCCCCTTTCCTCCAGTCCCTTCTTCCTCTTCCTAGCTTGTCCAGCAGCTCTCCAGCCCCTTCCTCCTCTCCCTCCCATGTCCAGCAGCTCTCTCCCTTCCATTCAGTCCCCTCCTCCTCTTCCTCCCATGTCCAGCAGCTCTCTCCCTTCCCTTCCTCTTCCAGAAGCTTTCCAGCCCCTTCCTCCCATGTCCAGCAGCTCTCTCCCTTCTATCCTGATCCCCTCCTCCTTTTCCTCCCACCTCCAGCAGCTCTCTTCCTTCCAAGTTCCCTCTAATCCCCTTCCTCCTACAAGTCTGACTCTGTCTCTGGCAAAAGTATCCCTTCCCTTTCCTCTCCCCCCCCCCCCCCAACCAATCAACCAATCAACCAACCAACCAACCAACCAACCACAAATCCAGCACTTACTCTTCCAGGCCCGCCATCCAAATTCTTCATCGCTGTCGCTGCCTTTCTCCCGCGGCTTCCAGGAGGCAGCGATCAGCGTTACCTGTCAGTGCCTGCCCTGAAATTGTGCTTCTCTTTTCCCCAGGCTTTGCCCCGCTCGTTTCTTCGCTCGTCGCGCTGCGCTGCTATTCAAACAGGCAGCTCCGCTCCTCTCTGCCGCATCTATCCGGCCCTACTAAACAGGAAGTGCATCAGAGGGCCGGATAGACGCGGCAGAGAGGAGCGGAGCTGCCTGTTTGAATAGCAGCGCAGCGCGACGAGCGAAGAAACGAGCAGGGCGAAGCCTGGGGAGAAGAGAAGCACAATTTCAGGGCAGGCACTGACAAGTAACGCTGATCGCTGCCTCCCGGAAGCCGCGGGAGAAAAGGCAGCGACAGCGATGAAGGATTTGGATGGGTGGGCCTGGAGGGAAAGTGGGTGGGCCTGGGCCCGTCCAGGCCCACCCGTGGCTACGCCCCTGCTTAGAAGATATACACAAAGGAATCCTGTTGAAACAGAATGGGAGCTGGGTAGACTTCTACGGTCTATGCCCTGATCCTAACTGAATAGATAGGGATGGGCTGGAGTGTAAATTTTAAGGGGCTTTGACGGTAGCTTCAGAACTTAGTACAAGAACAGTACTGGGCAGACTTCTATGGTCTGTGCCCTGAGAAAGGCAAGGACAAATCAAACTCGAGTATACATATAAAGTAACACATACCATGTAAAATGAGTTTATCTTGGGCAGACTGGATGGACCGTACAGGTCTTTATCTGCGTCATTTACTATGTTACTATCCTGCTTATTTTTGAAGGAGAAGGGCGCCCATCTTCCGACACAAATCGGGAGATGGGCGTCCTTCTCCTAAGGTCGCCCAAATCGGCATAATCGAAAGTCGATTTTGGGCGTCCTCAACTGCTTTCCGTTGTGGGATGACCAAAGTTCAAGGGGGCGTGTCGGCAGTGTACCGAAGGTGAGACAGGGGCGTGGTTAACAGATGGGCATCTTTGGCCGATAATGGAAAAAAGAAGGGCGTCCCTCATGAGCATTTGGCTGACTTTACTTGGTCCATTTTTTTTCATGACCAAGCATCAAAAATGTGCCTGAACTGACCAGATGACCACCGGAGGGAATTGGGGATGACCTCCCATGACTTCCCCAGTGGTCACTAACCACCTCCCACCCTGAAAAAAACAACTTGAAAAACTTCTGTTTTTTTTTAGATTATGTCCTTTGCTATGCCTCCACAAAAGGATGCTGGTCCAAAGTGTGGATGTTTCTGTGAGAAGGACAGCCATGCCTTTGACACCATCTTTATTTATTTATTTGGATTTTAGATCACAAGTAGCAGCAATGGGATTTGAACCGGTCACCTCTGGTTTACAAGCCTAGTGCTCTAACCACTAGGCCACTCTACCACTCCTCCACATGCTTGAAATTTGGCCATCCCTATGGGGGGGGGGACAGTATGCAGGTACCTGGGAGGGAGGTATGTGTGTGTCAGCAGAGACATAACGAAGGCGTGGACGTCCTTCTTTCAAACATTTTGGACGTCCTCAACTGCCCCCCACAGGGATGGCCAAATTTCAAGGGAGTGATGTAGAGTGGAGGAGTGGCAGAGTGGCCTACTGGTTAGAGCACTGGTCTTGCAAGCTAGTTGAAATCCCACTGCTGCTACTTGTGATCCAAAATCCAAATAAATAAATAAATAAATAAATAAATAAATAAATAAATAAAGAGGGTGTTGGAGATATAGCTAAGGCATGGACATCCTTCTCACAGAAACATCCACATTTGGACGCTGTTGCTTCCCCTCCTTAGGAAGGAAATCATGTGCAAATGAGCTAACAGCAAGCAGCTCATTTGCATGCAATTTCCTTCATGCACAAGGGAAGGGCTTTTTCAATTCAGTTCAGTTAATGGGAGCACTACGAATGCTGGCTCCTCCACGACCAAATAGCTTGGATTTGGTCATTTCTGAGATGGGCATCCTTGCTTTCCATTATCACCGAAAACCGGGATCGACCATCTCTAAGTTCAACCTAAATTTCATGATTTGGGCATCCCCGACTGTATTATCGAAACAAAAGATGGACGCCCATCTTGTTTCGATAATACAGTTTGCCTCACCCCTTTACAGGGCCATCCTTAGAGATTGGCGCCCTTAGAGATGGGTGCCCCCGTTCAATTATCCCCCTCCACATAACTATGTAAATTCAATTTTGCATGTACTTAGCATTGAAATTTTTTATTTAGCGCCATCTATCCTATTTTTGAGCCATGAATAGTATAATGCGGTGTATTATGTATAAAAATAATTATGTATAAAAAATAATTAATAAAAAAGTAAAAATAAATTTAACAGTGCTACTCTAAGTGTAGCATTGTTACATTTATTTTTACTTTTTTATTAATTATTTTTTTTATTCATTCTGTAGCCCTGAAAAGCACCATTTGAAACAATTTATCAACTTTAATATTTGGCTAAAAACTAAAGCGTATTAATGGGTCAGAAAACTCTCAACACCACTGGTTCATTTCGATCTGAACATGCATCAAATGTAGAAGCTCCTAATGGAACACCAATGGGCTGGATAAAAACCATTACAGGTGCCGAAAAATATCAGAAAAACACATACAACTGATGCAAACGTGCATTCCGAATAGAATGGCATATGATATACCATATTTTCCACCTTACATTTGGGCAGAAAGTTGATCAGGGATAAAAGTTATTATTATTGCACAGGTGATGCAGGACTTTTCTCACCACTGTACATAACTTATAATAAAATTTATCTAAGGAGAAGCAGGCATGATATTCTCATATGTGGATGACATCATCCATGGAGCCCAGTGCGGACACTGCTATAGTGCACTGTCACTTTAAAAATTTGAGGCAGTGCCCCCACCATGCATGCACAGGTGCTTTCCCACACAATGCTTGAGCACAAGACCAGCAGTCATGCATTTTCTGCAGAGCAGAGAGTTTGGGTTTCTAGAACATAAGAACATAAGCATTGCCATACTGGGACAAATGGAAGGTCCATCAAGCCCAGCATCCTGTTTCCAACAGCAGCCAATCCAGGTCACAAGTATCTGGCAAGGCCCCAAAACAGTGCAATACATTTTATGCTGCTTATTCTAGAAATAAGCAGTGGATTTTCCCCCAAGTCCATCTTAATAATAGCTTATAGACTTTTAGGAAGCTATCCAAACCCTTTTTAAACCCTGCTAAGCTAACTGCTTTTAGTACATTCTCTGGCAACAAATTCCAGAGTTTAATTACACATTGAGTGAAGAAATATTTTCTCTGATTTGTTTTAAATTTACTACTTTGTAGTTTCATAAATACAATTTTGCTCTTAATAGCACTTACTTTTGTCAGAAGAGTAACAGGCTCATTTTCGAAAGAGAAGAACGCCCATCTTTCAACATAAATTGAAAGATGGACGTCCTTCTCCCAGGGATGTCCAAATCGGTATAATCGAAACCCGATTTTGGACGTCTCCAACTACAGTCCGTCGCAAGGACGGCCAAAGTTCAAGGGGGTATGTTGAAGGTGTAGTGAAGGCAGGACTTGGGCGTGCCTAACACTTAGACGTCCTTGACGCATAATAAAAAAAAATAAGGATGTCCCTGACAAACACTTGGACGTTTTCACCCAGATGTGTTTTTTTTATGAATAAGGCACAAAAAGGTGCCCAAAATGACCAGATGACCAACAGAAGGGAATTGGGGATGACCTCCCGCTACTCCCCCAGTGGTCACTAACCCCCTCCCACCCTCAAAAAACATCTTTAAAAATATAACGTGCCAGCCTCTATGCCAGCCTCAGATGTCATACTGAGGTCCATGACAGCGCATCATAGGCGTAGTTTGACTGTTTCATTTGGGGGGGCAAAGGACGGGGCGAAGCATATTAGTATATTCATTTGCATATATACATATGCAAATGAATATGCTAATATGGAGGAAGGAATTGAAATTTACAGGCAAAATATCACAGATGCACATTTCAAAAAGCTGACATATTTCAAGTAATATATTCTGAATAAAATATTTTTTTCTACCTTTGTTGATCATTTAGTTTTTCTATTCGCTTTGGTCCCAGTGTCTTCTGTTTTATGCAGTGTCTTCTTTCCAGTAGGCTTCCCCCTGCTCCCCACCCTCCCAGTCCCATCCATCTCCTGCTCCTTCCCTCTGCTCCCCACCCCTCCCAGTCCCATCCATCTCCTGCTCCTTCCCTCTGCTCCCCACCCACCCCTCCCAGTCCCATCCATCTTTTACTCCTTCCCTCTGCTCCCCACCCGTCCCAATCCCATCCACCCCCTGCTCCTTCCCTCTGCTCCCCACCCTCCCAGTCCCATCCATCCCCTGCTCCTTCCCTCTGCTTCCCACCCCTCCCAGTCCCATCCATCTCCTGCTCCTTCCCTCTGCTCACTTCCTTTCCCAGTCCAATCCAATTCCTGGTTCTTCCCTCTGCTCCCCACCCACCCCTCCGAGTCCCATCCATCCCCTGCTCCTTCCCTCTGCTCCCCACCCTCCTAGTCCCATCCATCCCCTGCTCCTTCCCTCTGCTCCCTACCCCTCCCAGGCCCATCCATCTCTTGCTCCTTCCCTCTGCTTCCCACCCTCCCAGTCCCATCCATCTCCTGCTCCTTCCCTCTGCTTCCCACCCCTCCCAGTCCCATCCATCTCCTGCTCCTTCCCTCTGCTCACTTCCTTTCCCAGTCCAATCCAATTCCTGGTCCTTCCCTCTGCTCCCCACCCACTCCTCCTAGTCCCATCCATCTCTTGCTCTTTCCCTCTGCTTCCCACCCCTCCTAGTCCCATCTATCTCCTGCTCCTTCCCTCTGCTTCCCACCCTCCCAGTCCCATCCATCTCCTGCTCCTTCCCTCTGCTTCCCACCCTCCCAGTCCCATCCATCCCCTGCTCCTTCCCTCTGCTCCCCACCCTCCCAGTCCCATCCATCCCCTGCTCCTTCCCTCTGCTCCCCACCCCTCCCAGTCCCATCCATCTCTTGCTCCTTCCCTCTGCTTCCCACCCTCCCAGTCCCATCCATCTCCTGCTCCTTCCCTCTGCTTCCCACCCCTCCCAGTCCCATCCATCTCTTGCTCCTTCCCTCTGCTTCCCACCCTCCCAGTCCCATCCATCTCCTGCTCCTTCCCTCTGCTTCCCACCCCTCCCAGTCCCATCCATCTCCTGCTCCTTCCCTCTGCTCACTTCCTTTCCCAGTCCAATCCAATTCCTGGTCCTTCCCTCTGCTCCCCACCCACCCCTCCAAGTCCCATCCATCTCTTGCTCCTTCCCTCTGCTTCCCACCCTCCCAGTCCCATCCATCCCCTGCTCCTTCCCTCTGCTCCCCACCCTCCCAGTCCCATCCATCTTCCCTCTGCTGCCGCCCCCCGCGAGGTCCGGGATCGTGACTCCGTTTACCCGCTCTCTTCCTCCCTCCCTCCGGTGCAGGCAGCAGTCTTCTTCAACCTTTCTGTGCTCCTGGCAGCGGTAGCGACGTATACACGCTGCCTTCAGTCTGCCCCGGAAGCCTTCTCTTCAAGTTCCTGTTCCCACCTATGCGGGAACAGGAACTTGAAGAGAAGGCTTTGGGGCAGAGCTGAAGGCAGCGTGTACGTCGCTACCGCTGCCAGGAACAAGAAAGGCTTAGAGAAGATTGCTGCTGCCTGCGCCGGAGGGAGGTAGGAAGAGAGGGGGTAGATAGACACACTCGTCTCTGTCCGCTTCGCTGCTTCCCTGCCCTCTCTGTCTGCGTCCCGCCCGAAAGGAAATGACATCAGAGGAAGGCGGGACGCAGACAGAGAGGGCAGGGAAGCAGCGAAGCGGACGGAGACGAGCGCGTGCCTGCTTGTTTTTTTTTTTTTTTTTACTTCTAGCGCCAGTCCACGTCATCATTGTTTGGGGGGGGGGCATTGCCCCCCCTCGCCCCCCCAGTCTACGCCCATGCAGCACATGCAGGTCCCTGGAGCAGTTTTAGTGGTTGGAGTGCACTTCAGACAGGTGACCCAGCCCCATCCTCCCCCCTACCTGTTATATTTGTGGAGGAAACAGCGAGCCCTCCAAAACCCACCACAAACCCACTGTACCCACATCTAGGTGCCCCCTTCACCTGTAAGGGCTATGGTAGTGGTGTACAGTTGTGGGTAGTGGGTTTTGAGGGGTTTTGGGGGGCTCAGTACACAAGGTAAGGGAGCTAAGTACCTGGGAGCAATTTATGAAGTCCACTGCAGTACCCCCTAGGGTGCCCGGTTGGTGTCCTGGCATGTCAGGGGGACCAGTGCACTACAAATGCTGGTTCCTCCAACGATCAAATGGCTTGCATTTGGCCGTTTTTGACATGGACATCTTTGGTTTCGAAAATCGCCGAAATTCAGAAACGTCCATGTCTAGGGATGGACGTCTCTGACGGTATTTTCGAAACGAAAGATGGACATCCATCTTTTTTCGAAAATATGGGTTTCCCTGCCCCTGGATTTTGTCGTTTTGCAAGGATGTCCAAATCGCAACTTGGACGTCCCTTTTGAAAATGCCCCTCCTTGTGAACTTCAAAACCTTGTGGCAGACCCACCATAAATCAGGTTCTACCATGACAGGTTTGTTCTCCAAACCCACCCAAAGTTCCTCCTCAGTCAGACCATTATACTACTTGTCTTCTTCCCTAAGCCATGCTCTCATCTTGGAGAAGCAGCACTGTAAACCTTAGACTGCATACCTTATCTGTATACCTTATCTGGACCATACAAAATCTCATAGGAAGTCCTTGCAGCTTTTTGTATCTTTCTACCTTAGTAGATTAGGGATTCCCATCACCAAACATACTATCTCCACTTTGCTGGCTGACTGTCAGGCTCATTTTCAAAAGAGATGGATGTCCAAAAAGTGACATAAATTGGCACTTGGATGTCCATCGCACAGAAAAGTCCAAATCGGTATAATCGAAACCGCATTTTGGACGTCTTTCTCGGAAGGACGTTCAAATCTCAAGGGGGCGTATTGGAGGCATGTTCAAGGTGGGACTTGGGTGTTCCTAAGACTTGGACGTCTTTCAGCCATAATGGAACAAAGCAAAAATGTCCAGCACTTAAAACTTGGATGTTTTGAGCTGGACCTGTTTTTATTATGAATAAGGCACAAAAAGGTGCCCAAAATGACCAGATGACCACTGAAGGGAATCAGGGATGACCTCCCCTTACTCCCCCAGTGGTCATTAACCCCTTCCAACCCCAAAAGTGTGGTGAACATTACTTGCCAGCCTCTATGCCAGCCTCAGATGTCATATTCAGGTCCATGACAGCAGTATGCAGGTCCATGGAATAGTTTAGTGCACTTCAGACAGGTGGACCCAGGCCCATCCCCCCACTACCTGTTACACTTGTGTAGGAAACTTTGAGCCCTCCAAAACCCACCAGAAACCCACTGTACCCACATATAGATGCCCCCTTCACCCGTAAGGGCTATGATAGTGGTGTACAGTTGGGGTAGTGGGGTTTAGGGGGCTCAGCACACAAGGTAAGGGAGCTGTGTACCTGGGAGCATTTTATGAAGTTCAATGCTGTACCCCCCAGGTGCCCAATTGCTGTCCTGGCATGTCAGGGGGACCAGTCTACTAAAAATGCTGGCTCCTTCCAAGTCCAAATGGCTTGACTTTGGACGTTTTAGACTTGGACGTCTTTGTTTCAAAAATCGCTGAAAATCAAAGACGTCCAAATCGCAAAATTCAAGGACGTCCATGGTATTTTCGAACACAAAAGATGGACGTCCATCTTTTTAAAAAATGACCTTCTTCCCGCCTCGGAATTTGGACGTCTTTGTAAAACGACCAAATTCTGACTTAGACGTTTCTTTCAAAAATGCCCCTCTGTATCTCCTACATGTATGCTCAGGCTGGGCTGACCCTTCATGCCTGTGTCATTGCTCACAATATAAGAGCTATGGCTGCTTCAGTAGCCCATTTCCACTCTGCTTCCATTGACAAAACATACAAGGTGGCAATGTGGTCTTCTATCCACACCTTTACTGCTCCCTACTGTCTGGATCAGCATTCTAGGTGGAATAACTGATTTGGACAAACAGTCCTACAAAATCTTTTTACTATTTGAATGACAACTCTGCCCTCTGGCCCTTTATTTCCCAGGTTCACTTTCTTCTTAGTTCACAAGATTGTTATTAATATTTGTGAGCCTGGCAGCTAGTGAGTCCCACATGTGAGAATATCATGCCTGCTTATCCTCGGAAAAAGCAAAGTTACTTACTTGTAGGAGGTGTTCTTCGAGGACAGCAGGCATATATTCTCACATCTCTCCTGCCTCCCCTTGGAGTTGTCATCTTAGTTTTAGTATTATACTGCTGGTCCCGTGCTTAAGCACGGGCGGGATGGCACCCGCACATGTGTGGTGAGGGCACTGCCTCAAAGTTTTAAAGTGAGAGTACACTATGGCAGTGTCCGCACCAGGCTCCATGGTTGATGTCACCCACATTTGAGAATAATGCCTACTGTCCTCAGACAACACCTGCTACAGGTAAGTAACTTTGCTATGTGTGTGTTTTGTGTGAGCTCCACCCAGGCATGTGCCCTACCTCTTGCAAACAGGTATTATGTAAGTTAGGTGGATATTTGCAGAATAGTGCTTAGGTGGAATTTTGGCATTTACATGCATATGTGTGTACATATATGCATAATAACCGTTATTCTAAACATTTATGCATAGCTTAGGCATGTAACTGTTAATGTCTATTGTATACAATTGTCCCCCAAATGTTAGGTGTTTAACATGGACTTTCATGCATATTAACAAAAGTTAGTAAATTGGCCCCTAAGTGACATATTAGCATTTTATTTCTTACAGTGAGTAGATCCCAAAGGATGAAAAATTAAACTCATGTATGATACCTTATCATTTTATATAAATATTGCACTATTCTCCAGAATAACTTTCAGATTCATTCATGTCACATTTTTTAAAATCATTGTTATACCTCCGTACATTTTCTACTCTCATCTAAACCTGAAAGTACAGCATATTGAATTTCTAAAAATTTAAATTGTTAGATGGATGACTGATCATTTTAATACATTTCTGCATTTTATCCTTGTCAGACAACATCTAATTTAAAGCTTTGATGCTGCACAGAGACAAACAAAATATTTATGCTAAGTATCTCAGTCTATTTCAGGGTTTTCTAAGGCTGTCTTGGTTACCCCAGTCTGACTGATCTCATTGGTAATAAAGACCTCAGGATGAAAAGCGTGAGCTAGATATAAATAAAGGATAAAAGAAAGAAAGAATGGCTAATATCAAAGCCAGAGGGACTACAGGATGGAACACTCCAGGTACAGGAATACCAGATCTTCTACCTACGGCCATCCCCTTATGTTGATCCCTTCAGTGCTGATGACTGCCAGGCCTTTGTTGCATAGGACTTGAACCAGGGGTGACAGGACACAGGAGCAAAACTGGAATGCTTCAAGGACAGGAGCAGAAATCAGACAGGCTTGCAGCAAGAAGACAAACCAGAAGTAAGGCAGGACTGCAGCAAGGCAATAAGAACAGACACAAGATCAGTGAGTACAGGAATAAGGCTAGAATGTAGCAAAACCAGAACAGGAGCATGATACAGTTAGAGAAGATAGGTTAAGTTTTGGCAAGGAACAAAAGTAAGGACTGAGTATATACAAATATATCTGTGATAAGAATAAGATGGCCACCATAAGAACATGGAGGACACAGAGCAGGTAGAAGTGATCAAGTTTCAAGTTTTTTGAAAATTTACTATCCCGCCCAACAGGACAACCATCTGGGTGGTGTACAATCTAAAAAAAAATGAAGGGAGGGGGAACTAACAAATACAAACATGATACAAAGGAAATAAGGTGGAATTACAATGTAAAAATAAGAAAGAAAAGAGAAGGAAAAGGTGAAGAGGGAGAGAAATCAATTTACTAGGTGTGTGTGCTGCCTTGTCCGGAGAAGCTAGGAATAACCATCTTTAAAAAGAAAAGTTTTACGTTCAGTTTTAAAAAGTGGCAAAGAAGTAATCTGTCTGAGGTGGGATGGTAGGGAATGCTCTAACTTAGGACCTTGAAAGGAGAACATGGTGTGTCTATCATATCAGCTACATGCAGAACACATGAAGTCCTCTGAGGACCGATGTCACCTGCAGGCTGGTTGTGAAACCTTACCCCACAGCCAGCAGGACTGTCAGGTTGTCCACAATTGCATATATAGGATTTTCAATGAACAAAATTTATCATGTATATTCATTGTGGATAGCCTGAAAGGCTGATGGGCTGTGGGCTAGAAAGCCCCTGATCTATCTTGACCAGTATTAATGCAAAACAGAACCCCAACTATAAGAATGATGTAGAAATAGGACCTGGAACTTGGTGACTAGATAGTTTTATCTTTCTGTAACATTGACTGAAGTCAGTATTCAGTGGCATGGTTGCCATTCAAGTTCTAAATGAAAAGTAATTCAAAAGTTTTGCATACAATTTCTGCTTTGAAATCACATGTATAACTTTGGGTGGCCAATTATATGTTTAGAAGTTAGGCCTTCTATTTAGATATTTGCACTTCAACAGATAAATTATAGTTAGTAGCTGAATTTCACAGCTAAATGTATAAGTCTTTCCCCTGCACTTGCTCTGCCCCAAATCACTTGTTTTTCCAGGGTGGATAAATTTAGCAATTTCAAGTCCAGAATGGTATGGTAGGTCCTCCTGAACACAAGCATCAAGCTATGAATGACTTATAGGCAGTGCAATTTTTCTAGCAAAAAAGGTGCCGGTACTCAAATGCCAGGCCACCCTTCAGAGGTGGAGTGATCACTGAGGGACTCACCCCACAATAGCCAGGCCCTTTGCAACCAGTCACAGAATCTATGACAAGGCAGAATTGGTGTGTTGAGCTTGAGCTCTTTCATTAAAACTTGTGGTCCATGGGTCAATTTTAGCAGAACTGGAAAAGGTGCCGTTACTCAGTATCCCCTCAAAAAAAGCCCTGCTTATAGGGGTTGCCATACACAAGTGTGATGGTTTCCATGGAAGGCCCTGAATATGGTGAGTGGATAGTGCCATCCCCAGCCATCCCAAGGCAATGGAGGGTTCAATGGCTTGTCCAATGACACAAGGAGCTGCTGTTGGATTTAAACTTGGGCCTCCTGGTCCCCAGCTTGCAGGTCTAACCATTAGGCTACTCCTTTGGTCCCTAAGAGTAGAATGACAGATTTATTTGTAAATTTTCTCTAGATTAAAAAAAACTGCATTGATGTGGTCAGTGCTGCTGTCAACCACATACCTGCTTTTGAATGTTGAGCTAATCTAATCTAACCTACTCTCAAGCATTTTTAACCTGCTTATTCCCATAAAAGGTCCTGAGTAGTTTACATAAAGATAAATCAGTAACATCACTGGGGGCAACAAAACTTAAGAGCAAAATGACAACATATAAGAAGTGAACAATCTTAGGGGGGAAGTTATCAAGGTGGGCCATCGTTAAACAGGTTATTTTACTGTTAACTCCAGTTATTAATAACTAGGCCTCATTGCATAAAATAGGGCCTGTACTAAAATAACATGAGTTAGTGGTCAAAGAACTTGTTTTAAAGGTAGTCCACGTTGACAACTTCCGCCCTTAATGACCTTCCTGGATCAGATGTATATATATAACATAAAAATGTCTTTAAATGCTCATGAAAATCATAATAGGATGGTTGTCATTAAATGGGGCAAGCTATTCCAAATTTGAGCAGCTTGAGAAGAGAAAGAAGTCACTTAGGGCTCATACCTTTAACAGAAGGAAAAGTGCCTTTTGTTTGCCTAAAGATACATATACACCTATATGTCTTTATAAAATACTAGTATAAATCAATGTTCCCTCTAAGCTGAGTGGGAGTCCTCCAACTGCATTACTGCCACTGGGGGCTGGTGCTTCAATATTGTGTTTTCAATCACAGGGACAGACAAATTCTCTAGAATTCTACAGAGCTTGCCTGTCCCTCACTATTGAAATATGATAGTGAAACAGCACTCCTCATTGTCAGGACAGTAGGTGGAAGACTCCTGCTCAGCTTAGGGGAAAGGGGGGAAGGGAAAGGGAAATGGGACTTGATATGCCACCTTTCTGAGGTTTTTGCAACTACATTCAAAGCGGTTTACATATATTCAGGTACTTATTTTGTACCAGGGGCAATGGAGGGTTAAGTGACTTGGCAGGGCGTCTCAGCATTTACTGCTAGCTGATTTCTACTGCAAGCTAAAAACAGTACCGTGGCTTAGTAAAAGACCCCCTAAAAGTGGCCTTAGCATGTGAGAGAGACCTGTGTTGGGGATAGTGCAGGCCACTTTTTGGCGCTGCTTAGTAAAAGGGCCCCTTAATAAGGTAATCTTGTTTCATTTTCCACAGTGACTGCAAAATATTTTCTGATAGATGTTCACAAAAGATGACATGAAATTGGTTTGGATTGGATGGCTCTGCAGAGCTTGCCTTGCTTACAGTTCTATTTCTTACTACAGCTGAGACTAAACCTGGAAAAGAATGTTTTCTTTTTTTAGTTCTTTTATATTATCATCACACTACTTTATAGGGGAAAAGGTAAGCTTTATTTAGATAAGATATTTAAACAACAACTGGGCAAAACCATGTTTTTATATTATTCTTTTTATGTTCTGGAATCACTGCTTTGTCTCTGATTCCTTTCCATTTTTATCTTTTAATATTGGCTGTTTGGTTAAGCTCATTTGCTATTGATTATGAAAACAGATTTTAGTGTGTCACTTTTAAATTAATTGCCAATTATTCTGTCACCTAACATGCACTACTTAAATTGTTATTTATTGATGCCTCCTAAATGATGGATGATGAGAGGTAAGGCTGCAGTGATACGAGAAGAAAAGCAGTTTCTAATTTTTAAGCAAAATATTGAAGCAATACTGGAAAGGACTTTTTAAAGAGAAAATGTCTTGGATCAAACATGAAACTAGTCTGTTGCAGATCTTATCCTTCCTATCCTATCCTATTTTAATGCTCTGTCACTACTAGGGAGGAAGAAGATGGGATCTTGTGACTTTTGTCAAGATGTGATAGGGAGAGCAGGTATATTGATAAATCTATTTGTGTGTGCGTCAGTTTCGCAGTGATGTCATGTAACATCACAAAGGACAGTTTATTTGTCTGAAATAAAGAACACTGGAAGAATGAGGGAGCATAAGATGAAGGTGAAAGGGGATAGACTCAGGAGTAATCTAAGGAAAGACTTTTTTACAGAAAGTAAAAATGAAAGTTTTGTTTAATATATTTCAAATGTCTTTTCTCTTGAGGGGATTTCAGAGAATATTTTAACCAATCTTTCATTTTTGTTAAACAGTTGGTTCCCCAGCAGCACTTTCTTTGATCTACTGCACATTTCTGGTGGCACAGAGAGAACAACTGTACAGCAGAGGTATAAAACACTAACAGGCTCATTTTTGAAAGAGAAGGACGACCATCTTTCGACACAAATCGGAAGATGGGCGTCCTTCTCACAGGGTCGTCCAAATTGGTATAATCAAAAGCGAATTTTGGATGTCCCCAACTGCTTGCCGTCGCAGGGACGGCTAAAGTTCATGAGGGCGTGTTGGAGGCATAGTGAAGGCAGGACTTGGGCATGCCTAACACTTGGACATCCTCGACCCATAATGGAAAAAAAAGGGCGTCCCTGATGAACACGGACGACTTTACCTGGTCCTGTTTTTCTTATGACCAAGGCACAAAAAGGTGCCTGAACTGACCAGATGACCACCGGAGAGAATCGGGGATCACCTCCCCTTACTCCTCCAGTGGTCACTAACCCCCTCCCACCCTCAAAAAAATCTTTAAAAATATTTTGTGCCAGCCTCAAATGTCATACTCAGGCCCATCACAGCAGTATTTATTTATTTGTTGCATTTGTTTTCCACATTTTCCCACCTTTTTGCAGGTCAATGTGGCTTACATTATGCCATAATGGCGATCGCCATTTCCGGAATGAGAAATACAAAGTAGTATTGCATTAAAGTTCATAAATGATAGAGTAAATTATAGAGTAAATTAGGTAATCAGTTCATTTCCGGCGTGAGAAATAAGGTGGTAGTGCGTTAACGTTCATTGGTGAGAGAATGACTGAAGCAGTCAGGTATAGAGAGTTCAGTTTTGTGTGGTTCTGGTAGTTTCGTTGTCTGGCATTTAGGATGGGTCATTGTGGTATGTCTTTTTGAACAGGTTGGTCTTTAGTAATTTTCGGAAGGCTGTTAGGTCATGCATTGTTTTTATGACATTTGGTAGTGCATTCCATGCAGGTTCCTGGAGCAGTTTTAGTGGGTGCAGTGCACTTCAGGCAGGCGGACCCAGGTCCATCCCCCACTACCTGTTACACTTGTGGTGGTAAATGTGAGCCCTCCAAAACCCACCTCAAACCCACTGTACCCACATTTGTGTGCCCCCTTTACCTGTAAGGGCTATGGTAGTGGTGTACAGTTGTGGGTAGTGGGGTTTGGGGGGGTTTTGTGGGGGCTCAGAACACAAGGTGCTATGTACCTGGGAGCAATTTATGAAGTCCACTGCAGTTGGTGTCCTGGCATGTCAGAGGTACCAGTGCACTAAGAATGCTGGCTCCTCCCACGACCAAAGGGCTTGCATTTGGTCGTTTCTGAGATGGGCGTCCTTGGTTTCCATTATCGCCGAAAATCAGAAACGACCAAGTCTAGGGACGACCATCTCTAAGGGCAACCGAAATTTCAAGATTTGGACGTCCCCGACCGTATTATCGAAATGAAAGATGGACGTCCATCTTGTTTCAATAATAGAGGCTTCCCTGCCCCTCCATCGGGATGTTTTGCGAGGACGTCCTCAGCAAAACTTGGGTGTCCCTTTCGATTATGCCCCTCCAAGTAGTCATACATGTTCAAAAGCAGGAAAAACAGAGACCAGAGGAACAAAGAGGATGAAACGAGTCTCCTGTGAGGAAAGGCTAAAGAGGCTAGGGCTGTCCAGCTTGGAGAAGAGACGGCTATGGAGAGATATATGATAGAAATCTATAAAATACTGAGTGGTGTGAATAACATATTTACTCTTTCTAAAAGTATAAGGACTAGCAGTCATGCAGTGAAGTTACAAAGTAGTGCCCATGGGCTATGAACTACCCTTGGGTCATGGTAAAAGTATACTATTTCTTGTTGCTGTGAGTACTATTACAAGTGGGGTAATTTTATAAGAGGCATTTTACACCCATACAACAGGATTTGTTCAGTAAAAATCCTTTATAAAATTAGGGGTAGATATTGGTGACTGTCAGCATTTTATTAAAATGTTGACCGTCGCTGGCTAGATTAGCTCCTGATAGTACCAGATCATGTCTGGCCCTGGCATTGAATACTGGGAGCTAAATCCAGTGGGGCTGACTACTGAAGCTTTTGCGGGTCCTTGCTGAGCCCCCTGAAGCAGGCTGCCTCCATCCCTCCCCCTCCTCCCACCCCACCACATTCCTATCCTTCCACCCTCCAAACATCCCCCCAACAACCCCCCTGATGGTCTTAGGCCCATAGAGGCCTACATCCCAATGGCTTGATTTTCTACGTTTTTCACTTGGAGAGGTTTAAAGTCGGACTTAGACATCATATTGAAACGCCCCTCTATGAATCCACCTTTGATGACTGCATTTGGAGGCAGCATGGCAAGAGAGTATCATCTCATCTTCCCTTCCCTACCTTAGTCCTGAGTCCAGCATCTGCCCCTTGCCTCCATTGCTGTTGTCCTACCTCTTTCTGTGCCACTTCAGAGGTACTTAGTGTCAATCATGTACTTTCAGCAGATGCCTGTGATCAAATGCTTCTGTATTCCAACCTCCCCCCAACAGGAAGTCCTGCATTGGGTAGAGGGTGGGAGTCAACAGAATTGAACATGAGCTTCTACTGAAGAGCTCCGTGGTGGTGCTGAGTACCTTTGGAGCTTTGGCCTGAGAACAGGTAAGATTATGGTGGCAAGTGGATGGAAAGAGGAGGGAAATGCTGGATATGGATCTGGGGTAGGAAGGGGAGATGAGATGCTGGACCTAAGAGGTGGGGGTAGGGAGGGGAAGAGGAGCTGCTGGTGATTTTTTTTTTTGGGGGGGGAGGGGGGATGCTGGACAATGGGAGATAGAGCCTTGATCATCTTTGGGGGCAGGCTGAAGGTTCGTCTAGGGCATCAGATACCATTGAGCTGGTCTTGCACAAGCCATAGCCACAGCTTTCTGTCATGTCAGTGTTTCTGAGAGTTTATCTCATACAGTATTAAAACATTCCCTCCTCCCAAACCATTCAAAATGCTACAAACAACAGAAGAAGAGTAGATGGTATACAAGCATTGCATAAAACTGGACTGAATAGCCAGGATCCAGCTTTCACCTTTTCCCATGTATCACTCAGGAAGTCCAAAGATAGTCCAATGTTGTCCAGAAATGCAATTGTGAAAACACTAGCTGCAGTCTTGCCTGCTGATGTGGCAGATCATGTGTCAGAGCTTCCTCACTGGCCTATGTTTCACCCCACTATATGTGCTGATGTGCTGTGCATGGTAAGACAAGGAAAGAGGGCATAACTTTATACATGGTTTAAAGAATAGCGCTAAACAATATTTTTGGACACACCTATTTGTTAGACGCCATTTACAGAATCTGATTCTGCCAAAGTTATGCTCAAACTCCATCCCTGACCACACCTACTATACAAGTACATGCCAGCTTACACTGCACATATATTTAGGCATGGCATCATTAATAAGAGCCCATTTATAAACAGAAATCAGCATTTTACCTGCAAAAATGGGTTATAAAATTAACATTGTCCTTATATAATGATCACTCTGTTTGACACTGCCTACATGTATCCATGCTGGATCAGTGAGTACTTTGCATGTCTTTTGTGGGCACACATGTCCTCTTATTCTATAACCCTATGGTGCAATCCCAACATAATATTCTGGACAAAATAGCCCCTGTAACAAAATAGCTCTTGACAAAAATAAGTATAATGAAACTCTGTCTCCCTCCCTCTGGGGTCCAGCATCTCTTCTCCCCCTCTATTCCCCACTCACTCATCTGAGCTCTCTACTCCTTCAACCTCTCCAGTGCAGCATGTTCTGTCATCTCTGTCCCACTACTCCCAATCCCTGCTTTCTGATAGCTCTCTCCCTACCTCCCCTTCCCATGGTCTGGAAATGCATATCTTACCCTTCCTTACCACCCACCTCCCAACATAGTTCAGTATGTCTCCCTCTTCCTCCTGCCTGCCCTACGTGGTCTGGTATCTCTCTGGTCCCCTCCCCCCTACGATCCTCCAACATTCCCGTGGGCCTCTGGCAGCATCAACAAGCTGCTTTGGCTGGCCCCGGAAATACTCTGTTGTGTTCTGCCTACATAGACATAAGAACATAAGAGTAGCCATACTGGATTAGACCAATGGTCCATCTAACCCAGTATCCTGTTTTCCAAACAGTGGCCAAGCCAGGTCACAAGTAGAAACCCAATTAGCAGCAACATTCCATGCTACCAATCCTGGGGCAAGTAGTTGCTTCCACATGTTTGTCTCAATAGCAGACAGGAAGTTGTGTCAGACGAGCCAGGACCAGGGCCGCTTTAACCACTTATGGGGCCCTGGGCAAACCTTTATGGATGACCTCCCCCACCAGGGCTAGTGGCACAGCTTCCTTAGTCCCCTGCCAGCCAAGCTGCTTCCTTCTGAAACAAAAGCAGTATAAAGGCACAGATCCGCTGTCTAGGTCACGCTGCTGGTTCTGCACCTTAAAAATAGGAAGTTTGTGTCAGAAGAGGCAGAACTGGCAGACCCATCAGCTTTGTAGCCTAGACAGCAGCTCTACACTCTTTATTTACTTATCTATTTATGTTTTGCTGGAAGCAGTGGGGTTGGCAGGGGTTTGGGGGAGGAGGAAGCTGTTGGAGCAGGAGAAGGGAAGGGAAGGAAAAATGCTGGACCACAGTGCATAGATGCCAAGGGTGCCCCATCCCAATGAGTGAGATTGAAGGCCAATGAGTTACATTTTTCTCTTGGTATATTTGACCCAGTGGTGAAGGGATTGTGGCCTGAGGAAGGGCTGCTGGCTACTTTTATTAACAAGTAATGCCTTCATGTGAACCTAAAAATGGATTTCTGTATCATGGCTTGTTACACATTGTAAACTCAATTATTTCCAGCATTTATGAACACTAAACCACATACACCTCTATGGAAACTATTCAACTGTAGTTACACACCCCTTGAGATGCAGTGTCTTGCTGTAAGACAGCCACCTTAACACACAACAGATCCTGCAACATGTTCTAAAACCCCATCTCGCATTATAACAAACTAAAATTATATTAATGTTTTGAAGAAATATCAGTAAGACCAACACACAATCTCTCCATTGCAAAACACTATGCAAATACTTATGCAAAAACACACTCAGATACCGTAAGAGCACTAACTGTGAATTATGGAATACCGGGAATTTCTCTAAAGTGCTATGTTTAAATGTCAGCATTTACGCCTGCTATTGTCAAGGTGTATTTGAGCATGGTTAGATGCTGATGCATAAATTCCAACTTACTCTAGTTCTCTATAACAGCATCTGGGCACCTGGATGCTGTTGTAGAATTTGCACTCAACGTGCTGCATTTTGGCACCCAAATTTTTGGAACACTTTATATATTTGCTTCCATGACGTGCTGGCAAATATGGCTAAGGTTGATAATGGAGCTACAGGTCAGGATTATTTACAAGATACACCTTACTTGTGTTACGTCCCTGAACTGGGCGCGACTGGGTTCAGGGCCCGACCCGGTTGGAGCTTCTCAAGGGCAGTCTATGTTGGACCCTTCACCTACTTGGCACTCATTGCCTCTACCTAAGGAAAGAAGCATTAGCGGGTGGGATCACCCTCTTCTCCCCCAGAAAATCAAAAACAAGTCTAGATGCTGCTGTGGAAGATAAGGCGAGGTTATAAGAAGGCACTTATATCCTCGCAAACCCCAAAAAACACTTTGGAGTCAGCAGTTCATGCAAACCCAAACTGTTTATTCTTCATCTCTGAAAAATTAGGAATATCAACCAGGATCAACTTCCAAGGTGCCCTTTGTGTTGGCTCACCCTGGTCCTGGGATGGGCACTCCCTGGCTCCTATCCCACGCTCCTGGGCTGGGTCTCTTCTCTGCCCAACCGTAGCTCTCCTCGTCTACAATCATAGCTTTGCTGAGCCACAACTCCTCTTGACAACCAATGGTTTTAGTTCTCCTATTTGAGATTCCCCTTAATCCTCCAGGTCAGTGGCAGGGGATTATCAGACAACCAAAGACCCCCCCCCCCTAAAGGGCAAACATTTTTCTTTATCTCCTTCCAAACCCCTCCCCCCTCACTCTTCAGTCTTCGGGCACTGTCTCTCTGCATTTTATTTCCAAACTACACCCATTGGGCTGGGCTTCCTCCCACCCAGGGACCTCCCAGTCACTTCCCCCAGTGACTCTTACCAGGGACTTACTCTCTTAGTAATCCCATCCTAACATAGGGCTACACCTGTATTTCCATCCTACAGCTTCAGCAACCATGCCCATTGTTGCTTATAGGCTCCTACTGCTCTTTAGAAGACATCACTAATAAGGAAAGCAGAGGGAAACCTAAAATACTCAGCCTGAAGGAGCACCAGTCAATGTGGAGACTTAGGACATTAGACATTAGAAGCAAGCATGGTGTGTAAAATAATGGGCCACAATGGTTTTTACATAACATATAATACAAACTAAAACTTCAAAGATTGTTACTGCTTTGGTTGTAGAACAAATTTACTAGTTTACTCTGCCTGTTTCATAGTCTATGTATGTGGAAAGAACATCAATTAAGATTTCATTAAATATGTGTTCTTCTCCCCATAGATTAGTGGTGATAATTCTCCCCCCTCCATATAATTAACATTTTTTGCAGTAGAAGCTCTAAATTTGCTTTATGAATAATTTACCTTATACATTAATTATTTTCAGCAAGTAGTTTTAGAAATGTTTGATAATTTTAATGATTTACATGTGTATATACACACATAACAGAACACACGGAATGGGCAATATTTAGTGATATGGATTCCTTCAGCCTTACTTAAAAAGGGAAAAAAATAAAAGGCTATATAGATTTTGAATAGTAACTTCTTCTCAATTAACCTTTCCTGACCACTTCAATTTTAACAATGAGCAGTTCACATGGGTTGGTTGGGTGGGTGGGGGGGAAGGGAGGTGTGATCAAGTGTGTAATTGGATAAGTAATGAGAAACTGGAGAGGTTGTGTGTGAATGAGTAGCTGAGGGGGTGCTTTAGTGGTGGTAACATGGGAAAAGTGAGGAAGATTTGAAAACAGGGAGACTATATGTGTGTGTATGGGGAGGGGAGATGAATCCTTTCCTACTCCCTCGCCATCTGCTTCTCGCTTCTGCTTTTCTTCTGTTCCTCTTTTCTGCTACAATGCTTTCCTGATTCTTCTTACTTTCCATTTTCCCCTCCTTATTTTCTTTAATCCTCCCTCCTGGATCTCTAATCAGACCAGGGGTACTTGTTCTGCCTTTGCTAATAGGAGCTAGATCACCCTAGTGTACTGCATTTTCTGTCTGCAATAGTGTGATTGCTTGCTGTACTTGACCTGAAAAGAAAAATATCCCAAGGCCATTTCTTTTCTGCTCCTGATCTCCTTGATGTTAAAGTAGTAATTTAAGTACAAAACAGTAGAGGACACAAAAAAGAAGAACAACTCACAGATAGTGTCCAAATTTTCTTTACTGAATCTTTCAGGTGATTCTACAGCAAGTGAGACTCTACACGACTCATGTTTCGGCCATACTGGCTTGCCTCAGGGGTCTAAAGTGTTGCCATGTCATTTGCATTTCCGGAAAATTCACAAAAGCGGTCAATAAATCAGTAGTTTAAACTGAGCGGTGTTCAGCAAGCATCTTCTCTGTATATGAGGTTTGCTATTAGGAATGTGATCTGCTTAGCACAGATGCTATTGCGGTAGAGGAGGTGGTGGGTGGCGTTAGGGAGGAGCCTGGGGTTATGCAGGTGCCGGCAATACTAGTGCACCCATAGCTAAGTGGCCTAATTTAGGACAGCTTTTTGTTTTGTTTTAAGCCACCCAATCCCCTTACAAATCCCCCTCCTTCTCTTTCCCCAGCCCGCTTCAGTGATCTCCTTCCCACCTTCACCAGCTGAATTAGCCATCAGTATTCAGAGTTGGGCCGTCCCGATCCCCTTACAAAGCCCCTTCCTTTCCTTCCCCCAGCCCACCACAATGATCTTCCTCCTGGGAGGTCCAAATCCTCACCCCCGTAGTATACGTAGACCCCCCTTATACAGGACCTACCTTATGTCCCTGATGGTCCACGGGGAATGTTGGAGGCAGGAGCAAAGTCCATTCACTTCTGCCCCTTGCTGCCGCTGGAAGAAAATGGCTGCTGGGACCTCTCACAAGACTGCCATGAGAGGTTGCAGCAGCCATTTTCTTCTAGTGGCCTCAAGGGGCAGGAGTGAGTGGCCTTAACTCCTGCCCCCAACTTCCTACACGGACCACCAGGAACATAAGGTAGGCCTACCTGTACTGCGGGGGGTGAGGGTTTGGAACTCCTGGGAGGGAGATTGTTGCGGTGGGCTGTAGGGGAGGGAAGGAGGGGGCTTTGTAACATGGGCGTAGCCAGACCTCGGCGGGAGGGGGGTCCAGAACCCGAGGTGGGGGGGGGGCTCATTTTAGCGCACCTCCCTCAGCCATTGGCCCTCCCCCACCACTTTTGACCCTACCCCGCCACTGACCCTTCCCGCCACTGTCCCTTCCCCGCCACTTTCGACCTACGCCCGCAGAAACCGACCTTCCCCTGCCGCTGCTGACGCCAGGGGGGTTGGAAGTAGCAGGGGAGGGTCGGCAGCGGGGGGGATCGAAGGTAGAGGGGGACAGGGCTAAATCTGTGGGGGCCCATGCCCCCGTGGCCCCACCTAGCTACGCCCCTGCTTTGTAAAGGGATAGGGGTGGCTTAAAACAAAACAAAAAAATGTAATGCGGACAAGGCCCGGCACTGAAGATTGGTTGCTTATTCAGCCAGCGACAGTGAATGTTTAAAAAAGTGCTAACTGCCATTGGCTGAATATCAGGGGTTAGGATATGGCCAAGAACAGGTCATTAGAAACTTTAGCAAACACTTTAGAGAGTAGATTGAGACAAATAAAAGCCAAAATAGTAGAAGTGTAATGTGTGGTCAGGTATCTTGGATGTGAAAAGGAAGATGGATATAGGCAGGTCTTTTTTTGAGGGGGTACTCACCTCACCATCCCTCTTGTCCCCCTCCTCCTTCCTGGCTCTCAACCTTCGGCACTTCCTTCCTGCCATTAACCCATCCCCTTTCCTCCTAAGTACACCCCGTCTTCGTCGCCTTCGTCGCCCAACCTCCCCCACCCTCCTCCGCACTCTCTTGCTCCTCCTCCTGCTATCCGCAGGAGACATTAACCCTAATCCGGGTCCCCCCCACCTGTCCCCATCCTATCCTTGTGAACGGTCCCGGGATGTTTCCAATCTCGTCTCTATTCCCCTCCTTCCCCCCTCCTCCCTCCCCTTCTCATGCGCCTTGTGGAATGCCCACTCAGTCTGCAACAAACTGCCTCTCACCCACGATCTCTTTATCTCTCGCTCCCTTCAACTGCTCGCCCTCACCGAAACCTGGATCTCCCCGGAAGACACTGCCTCAGTTTCAGCCCTCTGCCATGGAGGCTATCTCTTCTCCCACACGCCCCGCCCAATCGGCCGTGGCGGAGGCGTTGGGCTACTACTATCACCCTCCTGTAGTTTCCAACCCCTCCACCTACCGCAATCTCACTGCTTCCCATCCTTCGAAGTCCATTCCATCCGGCTATTCTACCCGCTACCACTCAGAGTGGCAGTCATTTACCGCCCCCCAGATAAATCCTTCCCTTCCTTCCTTACCGACTTTGATGCTTGGCTCTCTGTCTTTCTTGACCCCTCATCTCCGTCCCTCATTCTCGGAGACTTTAACGTACATGCTGATGACCTATCCGACCCCCATACTTCTAAGTTCCTCACTCTAACATCCTCCTTCAACCTCCAGCTATGCTCCACCACCCCTACTCACCGTGACGGACATTGTCTTGACCTCGTCCTCTCCTCCTCCGGCTCACCCTCCAATTTCCACGTCTCAGCTCTTCCTCTCTCCGACCATCACCTGATCACATTCACACTTCTTCACTCCCCCCCCCCTCCACCCCGTCCAACTTTAACCACCACCTCCAGGAACCTCCAGGCTATTGACCCCTCCACCCTATCATCTACTATCTCTAATCTCCTCCCCTCCATCACGTCCCTCGTAACTGTCGACACAGCGGTCTCCGCTTACAATACCGCTCTCTCCTCTGCTTTGGACACCCTCGCGCCATCCATCTCCCGTCCCACAAAGCGCACCAATCCCCAGCCCTGGCTGACTCCTTGCATCCGTTACCTTCGCTCCTGCACCCGATCCGCTGAGCGCCTCTGGAGGAAATCTCGTACCCTTTCAGACTTCCTCCACTACAAATTCATGCTATCCTCCCTCCACTCCTCCCTATTCCGTGCAAAACAGGACTACTACACCCAATTGACCAATTCTCTCAGCTCCAACCCTCGTCGTCTCTTCACCACCCTTAACTCCCTCCTAAAAGTGCCCCCCGCTCCTACTCCCCCTTCTCTCTCTCCTCAATCACTGGCCAACTACTTCCGCGACAAAGTGCAAAAGATCAACCTTGAGTTCACGACCAAACCTCCACCTCCCCTTCACCCTTTAACCCTCTCCCTCAACCAACCTACCCAGGTCTCTTTCTCCTCCTTTCCTGAGATCACCGAGGATGAAACTTCCCGCCTTCTTTCCTCCTCGAAATGCACCACCTGTTCCTCTGATCCCATCCCCACCAACCTACTCAACACTATCTCCCATACTGTCACCCCCGCCATCTGTCGCATCCTCAACCTCTCTCTCTCCACGGCAACTGTCCCTGACACCTTCAAACACGCTGTTGTCACACCTCTCCTAAAAAAACCTTCACTTGACCCTACCTGCCCCTCTAACTACCGCCCCATCTCTCTTTTACCCTTCCTTTCCAAATTACTTGAGCGCGCCGTTCACAGCCGCTGCCTTGACTTTCTCTCCTCTCATGACATCCTCGATCCACTTCAATCCGGTTTTCGCCCTCTGCACTCAACAGAAACAGCACTCTCTAAAGTTTGCAATGACCTGCTCCTGGCCAAATCCAGAGGTCATTACTCCATCCTCATCCTCCTCGATCTTTCCGCCGCGTTTGACACTGTCAACCATGATTTACTTCTTGCCACGCTATCCTCTTTTGGATTCCAAGGCCCTGTCCTCTCCTGGTTCTCCTCTTATCTCTCCCACCGCACCTTCAGGGTACACTCCCATGGATCTTCCTCCACTCCCATCCCACTATCTGTTGGAGTTCCCCAGGGATCTGTCCTTGGACCCCTTCTCTTCTCAATCTACACCTCTTCCCTGGGCTCGCTGATCTCGTCTCATGGTTTCCAGTATCATCTTTATGCCGATGACACTCAGCTATACCTCTCCACACCTGACATCACCGCGGTGACCCAGGCCAAGGTATCGGCCTGTTTATCCGACATCGCGGCATGGATGTCCAACCGCCACCTGAAGCTGAACATGTCCAAGACCGAGCTCCTCGTCTTTCCTCCCAAACCCACTTCTCCTCTTCCTCCACTCTCTATCTCTGTTGATAACACCCTCATCCTCCCCGTCCCATCTGCCCGCAACCTCGGAGTCATCTTCGACTCCTCCCTCTCCTTCTCTGCGCATATCCAACAGACTGCCAAGACCTGTCGCTTCTTCCTCTTCAACATCAGCAAAATTCGCCCTTTCCTCTCTGAGCACACCACCAGAACTCTCGTCCACGCTCTCATTACCTCTCGCCTTGATTACTGCAACTTACTCCTCACCGGCCTCCCACTCAGCCATCTATTCCCCCTTCAATCAGTTCAGTACGCTGCTGCACGTCTTATATTCCGCCAAAACCGATATACTCATATCACCCCTCTCCTCAAATCACTTCATTGGCTTCCAATCAGATATCGCATACAATTCAAGCTCCTCCTCCTCACCTACAAGTGCACTCAGTCTGCGGCTCCTCACTACCTCTCCACCCTCATCTCCCCCTATGTTCCCGCCCGTAACCTCCGCTCACAGGACAAAGCCCTTCTCTCAGTACCCTTCTCCACCACTGCCAACTCCAGGCTCCGCTCATTCTGCCTTGCTTCACCCTATGCCTGGAACAATCTTCCTTTACCCATACGCCATGCCCCCTCCCTACCCATCTTCAAATCTCTGCTTAAAACTCACCTCTTCTATGCTGCCTTCGGCGCCTAACCGCTCTAGATAGACAGAATGCCCCAATCTATCCCCTCTATCAGATTAACTGCTCACTCGTCCTCTAGATTGTTCACTTGTCTTTAGATTGTTCTCTTGTCTTTTAGATTGTAAGCTCTTTGAGCAGGGACCGTCCTTCTATGTTTAAATTGTACAGCGCTGCGTAACCCTAGTAGCGCTTTAGAAATGCTAGTTAGTAGTAGTAGTAGTAGTAGGTACTGAGTACCGGCACCTTTTCCATTGTCTGTTAAAATTGACACGTAGAGGCATATTTTCAAAGTACATAGACTTCCAAAGTTGCATACTAACCTATGGAACTTTGTAAGTCTTAGTGCTTTGAAAATGAGCCCCATTGTCCCCAAGTTTTAATGAAAGAGCTCAGGCTCTACACATCAATTCTGCCTTGTCATAGATTCTGTGACTGGTTGCAGAGGGCCTGGCTATTGTGGGGTGGGTTCCTCAGTGATCACCCCACCCCTGAAGGGTGGCCAGGCATTTGAGTACCGGCACCTTTATTACTAGAAAAAACACACTGGATATAGGTCAATAATTGGCAGAATAAATAGTTTCCAGTAAAGGTTTTTTAATTTTTTAGTAGTAGTGTGATCACAGCAGGAACAGTAGCAATGGAAAGTGATAGAGAATGTGACAAATAGAAGGGATAACAGCAGATAAGACAGAACTGAGTAGATGGGTGGGAATGGGATCAGAGGAACATATAAAGGGGCATAATCGAAAGGGACACCCAAGTTTTGCTGAGGATGTCCTTGCAAAACGTCCCAGTGGAGGGGTGGGGAAACCCGTGTTTTTGAAACAAGATGAACGTCCATCTTTCATTTCAATAATACGGTCGGGGACGCCCAAATCTTGACATTTAGGTCGTCCTTAGAGATGGTCATCCCTAGACTTGGTTGTTTCTGATTTTCGGCGATAATGGAAACCAAGAATGCCCATCTCAGAAATGACCAAATACAAGCCCTTTGGTCATGGGAGGAGCCAGCATTCGCAGTGCACTGGTCCCCCTGACATGCCAGGACACCAACCGGGCACCCTAGGGGGCACTGCAGTGGACTTCATAAATTGCTCCCAGGTACATAGCTCCTTTACCTTGTGTTCTGAGCCCCCCCAACCCCCCCCCCCCAAAACTCACTACCCACAACTGTACACCACTACCATAGCCCTTACGGGTAAAGGGGGGCACTTAGATGTGGGTACAGTGTGTTTCTGGTGGGTTTTGGAGGGCTCACATTTACCACCACAAATGTAACAGGTAGGGGGGGATGGGTCTGGGTCCGCCTGCCTGAAGTGCACTGCACCCACTAAAACTGCTCCAGGGACCTGCATACTGCTGTGATGGACCTGAGTATGACATTTGAGGTTGGCACAAAATATTTTTAAAGATTTTTTTGAGGGTGGGAGGGGGTTAGTGACCACTGGGGGATTAAGGGGAAGTGATCGTCAATTCTCTCCAGGAGTCATCTGGTCAGTTCGGGCACCTTTTTGTGGCTTGGTCGTAAGAAAAACAGGACCAGGTAAAGTCGTCCAAGTGCTCGTCAGGGACGCCCTTTTTTTCCATTATGGGTCGAGGACGTCCATGTGTTAGGCATGCCCAAGTCCCTCCTTCGCTATGCCTCCGACACGCCCCTGTGAACTTTGGTCATCCCTGTGATGGAAAGCAGTTGGGGACGCCCAAAATTGGCTTTCTATTATGCGATTTGGGCAACCCTGTGAGAAGGACACCCATCTTCCAATTTGTGTTGAAAGATGGGCGTCCTTCTCTTTCAAAAATGAGCCTGATAATGAGTTTGGAGGAGGAGCAAACATTTTTTTTTATGTTCAAATGATTTTTATTGGAAGCAATATTTTTTTTTAATCTTTTATTTTGCATTTTCAAAATTATACAAGCCAGAGTTCAAACACTACAATTCTCCAAAATACATTAACTGATCAAATCGTTAACATTGCCAAATCTTAACCAATATCAATGATGTGTCTTCTGATATAATTCCCATGTCCCCCCACCCCACCCCACCCCACCCCCTCTTCCCATCTCCCCTATTTCACTCTTCTGCAAATTATATGGCATTAGGATTTTACAGTGGAAGCCATCCAGGCTGTATAAGGTTCCCAGATCTTTTGATGCTGAGTCATCCGCCCTTTTCTTAAGGCAGTAAGTTTGGACATCAATTGAATGTACTCCAGTTTTCCCAATACCACTGAGATGTCCGGCAGTCTCGTTTTTTTCCAAGCCGCTGCAAGTACTAATTTGCCCGCCACAAACACCTGGGTGGCGAATTGATGTATATGCCGTGGTATATTGGGTGGTTTAAAGTGTAATAGGCAATATTCCATTTTCAATTGATAACGTAAAGTAGTCACTGAGCAAATAAAATCTATGATTCTTGCCCAGTATCTTTGCGCATGTATACAGGACCACCAGACATGATACATATCACCCTCCTCTCCACAGTCCCTCCAGCATTCTGCTGAGCTTAGTCGGCTAGGGGTGTAGTACCAGTTATATAAAATCTTGTGTCCATTCTCTACCATAGTGCTGGATACCGACACCCGCAGCAAAGATTTAAAAGCCCTTGCCCATTGTGAAGGGTTATGGGTTATTCCCATAGCTAGGTCCCATTTTTATGTATAATATTCTACTGGGTACTCTCGTGCCAGTAGAGCCTTGTATATTGGAAGCAATATTATATATAAAACAAAATACAAAATCAGTAGGCAACACGTCTAACATGGAAACAGAAAAGAAGAAAAAGGCATCTATAACAATTGGCTTATGCAGTGTACATAGACAGAGAGAGCATTAAATCACATAGAGAACACATATGGAGAGAAGATTTTAGACAAGGAAGAAAGGGTAGCAGGGGTCAAAACAAGGATGTGAGAATGAAGTGGGGGAAGGAGAGATGGATGTTACCTGGTGGAGAACTCAAGATTAATCTTATGAACTTTGCCATGGAAGTAGTCAACCATAGTCTGGGCAGACAGTAAAGAGAGGGTTGGAGGTGGAAACACTTTAAGGAGGGAGTTGAGTATCACAAAGTGACCACAAGACTTGGAAGCAAGAACATTTGTTAGATGGACATAATAGTGTTACTTAGTGCAATAGCAGACTAAAGGAGGTCAGCATGAAGTTTGTATGAAGTTAATTTTGTCGAAGAATTTTAGCCAAAGATGCTCTGTAAAGCGGGCATAGGAACATAGGGAGTGAATACTAGAGTTTTGTCAAGGCTGGGGTTTGGTATTACAGGATGGAGGAGAAGCAAGAGTGTCTAAAGGATAGGATAGTTCAGTGTTATAGCAGGAGACTGTCTCATTGACACACTAACAATATAGTGGATGAGAAAAACTTTCAGAGGGGTAACTGTGTTAGTCTGGAATAGCAAAAATGACAAAGGCAGGTGGCGCCTTACAGAAGCGGAGCCAGGATGAGCCAGGTTGACGGCGCGAGGGGAGTGAGAGCGGACTTCTGCCGGCACACATTTTCAGTGCAACAGGATAAAAAAATAGGCACCAGCAGAACGCCGTTTGGGGGAGCAGGCGCTCCCCTGGTGCCCCACCTAGCTACGCCACTGGCGCCTTATAGACTAACAAATTTATTGAGGCATGAACTTTGAGGACTCGAGCTCACTTCATCAGATGAGAGGAGAGATGGAAAAAGTGGTGGAGAGAATGCAAGAGTCAATAGCTTGTTGATTCCCTAATGTGTTGGTGGGAATTGGATGAAACTGTGGGGAAGAGTGGTTAAGTGTGAAATGATGGTCAGAGGAAAAGAATTCAGGTGGAGAATTTTGAGAGAAATCGTTGGATAAAGGAACAAGATTGAAGCGGTCACCATGCTGGTGAATAAGGAATATGGGGGCCCTGAACTGAGTGTCTGAGGCACAAAATATTTGGGGCCCTGTTATCATTTTTAGTGCGTGCTAAAAGTTAGGAATATATGGGTGTCTCTAGCATTAACGTGTTCTAAAAACACTTACACGCCTTAGTAAACTGGGCCCTTAGTCATATGTGATTTACAAAAAACTCAATCTGTCCTTCATACATTTCTCATTGTACACAAAGAAAAACTTGCCTTTATTATTCATGGTAACTTCAGTACTTCAGGAATCTCAAATGCATTTGATACAGTACATAAGTATAATATTAGATATTTTCCAGACCACTGAGAAATCTTAAATCTGCCTCTAGTTCACTAATAATTTATCATAATAACCAAGTTGAAAATGCATTCTAAAACTTCAAAGCAAACAAATATATATTTTTTAGGTAATTGCATTTTATACTCTGCATATGATAATTATTATAGCTGCCAAAAGCAAAGGCACAGAATGATGCCTATTTCCATAAAGTTTCATCTTAACATGATCTGAGATTTAATTTTATCTGCATCCATTCAAACAGAAACAGTTTATTTATTATATTATTTCGCTTTGCTAGTTGCTTTGCTGTCTCCAAATACAGTAAAATATACAGTACATCCTGATTCTTATTAGACTTGGGTCAATATTGAAAGCTTTTTATCCAGCCAGAAATGGCTCCTGGCTGGTTAAATCACATGTGCAAGGCTCTCTGCTGATATTCATTGGCATTTAACTGGTTAGAGGCGTATTTTCAAAGCACTTAGACTTACAAAGTTACATAGAGGGGCATAATCGAACGGCGCCGGCCAAATCGATGGACGGCCATCTTCGGGGCCGGCTCCATGAAGGGGTGGAGCCAAGCATATTTTCGAAATACGCTTGGCGCCGGCCAAATCGCTCACCAGGGATAGATGAGATGGCCGACTCCGATTTTCAGCCATAATGGAAACCGGAGCCGGCCATCTCAAATCCGTCGAAATGTAAGGCATTTGGGAGTGGGAGGAGCCAGCATTTCTAGTGCACTGGCCCCCCTGACATGCCAGGACACCAACCGGGCACCCTAGGGGGCACTTAAAAAAATTAATACAAAATACAAAATTAGCTTCCAGGTGCATAGCACCCTTCCCTTGTGTGCTGAGCCCCAAATCCCCCCCAAAACCCACTGCCCACAACTCTACAGTATTATCATAGCCCTAAGGGGTGAAGGGGGGCACCTATATGTGGGTACAGTGGGTTTTAGGGGTTTTGTGGGGCTCCCATTTACCAGCACAAGTGTAACAGGTAGGGGGGGGGGGTGGGCCTGGGTACACCTGCCTCAAGTGCACTGCACCCACTACAAACTGCTCCAGGGACCTGCATATTGCTGTCAGGGAGCTGGGTATGACATTTGAGGCTGGCATATAGGCTGGCAAAAAATGTCAGATTTTTTTTGTGTGTGTGTGGGAGGGGGTGGTGACCACTGGGGGGAGTAAGGGGAGGTGATCCCCGCTTCCCTCCGGTGGTCATCTGGTCAGTTGGGGCACTTTTTTGGGACTTGGACCTAAAAAAAGGGTCCAAATAAAATGGACCAAATTCTCCTGACGGTCGGCTTTCTTTTTTCCATTATCGGGCGAAACCGGCCATCTCAACACATGGCCCCATCCCGCCCATGTCCCGCCTTCGCTACCATGCCAACACGCCCCCTTTCAACTTTCCCTGGCCCCGCGACGGAACGCAGTTGAAGCCGCCCAAAATCGGCTTTCGATTATGCCAATTTGGGTGGATTCAGGAGATCGCCGCCCATCTCCCGATTTGTGTCATTGGATAGAGGCCTTTTTACACAGGCATGTAGGCTCCTTCATGCATCCAATGCACATCAGTTTGGAACTACCGCCCGGCTACCGCATGCGCGGGGCAGTAATTCCATTTTTTATGCATGTCCGATATGGGCGTCAGAAAATATTTTTTATTTTCTACCATGCGGTGCTAACCAGGCGGTAATCAGCAGTGTATGCACGCTGATGATTACTGCCCCGTTAATGCATGAGACCTTACCGCTAAGTCAATGGCTGGCAGTAAAGTCTCAGGCCCAAAATGGATGCGCACCAATTTTTATTTTGCTGCATGTCCATTTTTGATCCAAAAAACCCAAAAGGCTTTTTTTACAGGTACGCTGGAAAATGGACCTGCACGCATCCAAAATTTGTACCTACACCAGCGCAGGCCATTTTTCGGCACACCTTAGTAAAAGGACCTCATAGTAACCTATGGAACTTTGTAAGTCTAAGTGCTTTGAAAATGAGCCCCAAATTTATATCACCACAGAGTTGAAGTCGGAAATTATGCAGTTAAGTGCCAATGTTCAGCACTTAACCCCAGATTCTATATATCACGCTGAGATTTCCACTCTCAAATTGAAGTGTATTCTATAACAATGTGCATAACCTAACTGGTTAATAAGCCAATCAGTGCTGATAATTGTCAATTAACAAGCAATTATTGACACTAATTGGCATTAATTAGAATTTACATGCAGAACTAAGCTTATTATATAACTTGCTGCATGCTTTAAGTTGCATAGTTGAAAAGGGGGCATGGCCATGGGCATGGAATGGAATGGGTGGGTGGTGGGTATTTCTAAAATCTATACGCGTGGTTGTAGAACACACCAGGTTTGCATGTAATTTAGGCATCAGCATTTACACCAGGTTTTACTAATTTTAGTTGCATGGACTGGTGCTCAGCGTATTCTATAAACTGCACAGAAATTTAGGCTTATTCTATAAAGGACACCTAGAATGTGCTTAGGCAAAATTCATTTTGGTGCCAAATTTTTAGGCGTGATATATACAATCTAGTCCTTAACCCCCTAAGTGAAGCAGCCAAATCGAACTGCATAAAAGTCAGTCCTATCTTTATGCAGTGTTGCTTAGGTGGTTATGTGCTGGATATTGCGCTTAAACGCATAAGAGATAGCCGGCCACATAATCCCAGATATTCAGTGCTGGTGCCTGGACATGTCCCGATATTGAGTATTCAAGAATAACGCTGGCAGTGGCTAAAATACTACTATCTTCAATCTGTTCAAAATTCTGCTGCACGACTAACATTCCGCTAGTGTCATTATGCTCATATTTGTCCTCACCTCAAGTCACTTCACTGGCTTTCTATCCATTTCCGCACACAGTTCAAACTCCTTTTATTGACCTATAAGTGCATTCACTCTGCAGCTCCTCAGTACCTCTCCACTCTCATCTCTCCCTACATTCCTCCCCGGAAACTCCGTTCACTGGTAAATCTCTCTTATCTGCACCCTTCTCCTCCACTGCTAACTCCAGACTCCATTCCTTTTATCTTTCTGCACCATATGCCTGGACTAGACTTTCTGAGCCAGTATGTCAAGCTCCATCTCTGGCAGTCTTCAAATCTAAGCTAAAAGCCCACCTTTTTGATGCTGCTTTTAACTCCTAACCCTTATTTACTTGTTCAGAACCCTTATTTTATCATCCTCACTTTAATATTCCCTTATCTCTTGTTTGTCCTGTTTGTCTGTCCTAATTAGATTGTAAGCTCTGTCGATCAGGGACTGTCTCTTCATGTTCAAGTGTACAGCGCTGCATACGTCTAGTAGCACTTTAGAAATGATAAGCAGTAGTAGTACTTGTCATTTCTATAGTACTACTAGACATATGCAGCACTGTACACATTATATACAGACACTTTCTCTGTCCCTAGTGGGCTCAAAATCTTAGGTGGTTTTTGTACCTGGGGCAATGGAGGATCAAGTGACTTGCCTAGTGTCACAAGGAGCTGCAGTGGGAATTGAACCCAGTTCCCCAGGATCTCAGCTCACTGCACTAACCATTAGGCTGCTCCTCCACTCCAAAATAACACTTACCGCCGCTGGCTGAATATCTACCCCCTTATCTATAACTAGAGAGTAATTTTGAATACCACATGGTGATGACCATAGACACAGGCTGCCTGTTATTCAGTGCTATTTAACCAGCCAGAAGCCATTCCTGGCTGTTTAAATAGCGCTTAACTGTCTATCTGGGAATATTTAGCGGGAGATATCCAGTTATCTCTCATTGAATATTCCCTGTCAGCGCTTAGGGGGCGATTCTATAAAAAATCGGCCAGAAATCAGTACCAACTAAGCATCAAACATATAAACGGCGAGTGACCGAACTCACTCGCAAATGCGCAGTAGAGACTTCCCTCTCTGTCCCGCCCCCACGTCAATACGTGATGACGGGGGCGGGACAGAGAGGGAAACTGCGCTCCCCCCCCCCCCCAGAGGTCGCTGCCACCACCCTTCCACCCGGCCCGGGCCCTCTGATCGCAATTAATTCAACTTACATCGCCGTAGCACGCAGATCAGCTGAGCTCCGGTCGGCCTTCCTTCCCTGCCTGTGTCCCACCCTCGCCAGCAGTACGTCACACGAGGGCGGGACACATGCAGAGAAGGAAGGCCAGGCCGACGGGAGCTCAGCTGATCTGCGTGCTGCGGCGATGTAAGTTGAGTTAATAGCGAACAGAGGGCCCAGGCCGGGTGGCGGCGGCGGCGGTGACTCCGGAGGGGGGTACTGGTAGTGGCGACCTCAGGGGGGAGGGGGCCTTGGAAAACCCCCATTCCAACAGTAGCCCGTTTTAACGGGCTCAACGGCTAGTATTCTATAAATGGTGCCTAGATATAGGCGTGGTATATAGAATATGCTTAGTTGATATCTCAGTGCCTAAAACTATGCGCCTCCATTTACACCAACGAAAACGTGGCATGTAGATTTAGGTGCACTGGGCCAAATTCTATAACTACACAAGTAGATTTCAGAACGCCCATGAAATGTCCATTTCCCCCCCCTTTTTGTTAGGTGCACTGCATTGCAGAATGTGCTTAGTGAGTTGTGCGCGTAAATTCTAATTATTGCCAATTAGTGCTCATTATTGCTTGTTAAGAGCTGTTATCAATACCGATTAGCTTGTTAAGCCAATTAAGTTACATGCATTGTTATAGAATATGCTTGGATTTCAGCGCTGATCTCTAGGTGTGCTATAGAGAATCCGGGGGTTATTGGATAACTGGCTATATTGCGTGATATAACTGGTTACCCGCTAATATTCAGCACATTGCCGGCGAAGTTTGGTGGCCAAATTTGGCCGCTGAAATAGCAGGCCTATCTTTGGCCAGTTTCAATTTAACTGGCCAGTGCTGAATATTGACTTGGCTGGTTAAGTTGAAACCGGACAAAAATAAACTGGATATTCAATTATTAAAGGGACATCTAATCTATGCGATATTTTCATGTACCTTGATTATAGCACCTCTTTGTATTTATCAGTCCGTTAATGGTGATCACCATTGCGGCATAATTTAAGCCACATTGAGCCTGCAAATAGGTGGGAAAATGTGGGATACAAATGCAGCAAATAAATAAATAAATAAAATGCTGGTCACCAGAAAAGGCCCAGCATTGAATATCTTGGCCCAGCACTGACCGTGGGAGCCCGGCTAACCAATGCAGTCTGAATATCAGGCCCAGGGCATTTCACCATGCATATATTACTGCTAATTATTAAAGGGACACTACTCAGACAGTAGGAAAGAAGACAGTGTGGAGCTAAGATGCTCCAGCAGCAGGACTGATAAGAAAAACAATATGGGGCTGAGAGGCATCACAAGGGGCAGTTTGGGGCAAGGAGGTATTAATGTGAGCTGTAATGAGATTGGAAGGGATGGCACAGGTATACATTATTAGAGTGGGAGGGAGAGCAAGGAAATCACTGAGCTGGTTGTATTGGATTGCAGCAAGTCAGTGTATGGCGTGGGGGGGGGGGGGGGGGGGGTCACTGGGTTGTTGTGCATAAAATAATTCTGCTGTGAGTGCTCAAAGCATCCAGTCATGGAAGAGATGGAGTGCTTATTTTTCAGAGTAACAGAAAAGTGCCCTTTGCCATATGAGCTGCCATTATTGATGAACGGAACATCTATTAAGCAATTAAAAGGACAGTAGAGTGGATACACACAGTACTGTTCAGTTTTTTTTGTCTTTATACTTCTTACCTTTCCCTTTTTTATGTGAAAGTTCATTTTCTGATTAGAGAAAAGTATTTTCATTCTGCTTTCTATCCTATGGTTTCCTATTGAGCAGGGAATATAAATGCTCCACAGGATTTCTAAATGAAGCAGAGAAGTGATTAAAATGTAGGCAAAATTTTTTGCTACTTTGCCTTAGTTCCTGCAATGAAGTATATTTTGTCAGACAAATCTAATTACTTACTTTGATTTGATTACCAGATAGCTGGATCAAGGGAGAACACTAGGTGTGATGGACTTTGATTTCAGCAAAGCCTTTGACAAGGTTCCCCATACAGGTGACTTATAATTAAACTGAGTGCTCTAAGTATGGGCCCTAAGAGACTGACTGGGATTTTTACCAATGGCTTGTGATTGATTTGAACAGTCACTTGACTAGCATAGACATACAGTAAGTGTGAACCTAAGAACATAAGCGTTGCCATATTGTGACAGACTGAAGGTACATCAAGCCCAGTATCCTGTTTGCAACAGTGGCCAATCCAGGTCACAAGTACCTGGGAAAATCCCAAAAGAGTAAAACAGATTTTATGCTGCTTATCCTAGAAATAAGCAGTGGATTTTCCAAGTCCATCTTAATAATGGCTTATGAACTTTTTTTTTCAGGAAATTATCCAGACCTTTTTTAAACCCTGTGTGCAACGGTTGTGGTGCGGACCGCTCATCTGAGAGAGGGTGAGCTCTAAGTCCTAGCCCCGGAGAACTTTGGACAGCCAACGAACCCCTGATGTCTTCACCACGACCAACCGCCGTTCCCCGGGAGTTAGGCCCCCAGGTGCAGGCGGCCAGCGGGACTTGTCACCACCAGGGAGGGAAGACAAGTACAAAGGAACTGGAACAGGCAGTCACCAGGAAGCAGAAAAGGCCAACAAGAGGAAAGGCATGGAACTGAGCTCGCAATGGCCCTGATTAAGAAGGAGGCTCAGGTCACAGACGCAGGAACTCGCAGTAGAGGAGCTCCTGTCTCAGGAGAAAGAAATAGAGAAGCACTGGGTATAGGAGCATTAACTCACAGAAAAAAGGTGCTCTGGTCTCAAGCAGATACTCACAGTAGAATAGCTCCGGTCTCAAGCAGGAACTCGCAAGCACAGGCCAAAGGAGAAACACAAAACTCCCAGAAGTAGAGCGTTGCTGAAGCCCCAAGTGCCCTGAGATGCCAAGAATTTAAAGGGCCATGTGGCGAGAAGAGCACACCCAACGCCAAAACACGCCAAGGGGAATGCTGCCACATCAGGATACCTGAGGGTGAGCACACCTGCCCCGGAGTTATGCGGCACGGACAGTGCCATGCTGCCCCACCCGGTGCAGGACACGGAGCCCTGGAGCCATGCTATGTAAACAGTGCCACACCGCCCCGCCTGGCATGGGAATACTGAGCCTCCAGCCTTCTCCAGCCCACCAGCCAAAGCGCCTCTGAAGCTCTCCCAGGAGCACCGCCAGGTGAGGGACATGACACCCAGCTAAGCTAACTGCTTTTACCACAATTTCTGGCAATGAATTCCATTGTTTAATTACATGTAGAGTGAAGAAATATTTTCTCTGGTTTGTTTTAAATTTATCACTTAGTAGCTTCATTGTGTGTACACTAGTCTTAGTATTTTGGAAAGAGCAGACAAGCAATTCACATCTTCCCATTCCACTACATTTAATATTTTATAGACCTTTATCATATCTCCCCTCAGCCAACTCTTCTCCAAGCTGAAAAAACCTAGTCACTTTAGCCTTTCCTCATAGGGAAGTCGTCCCATCCTCTTTATCATTTTCATCACCCTTCTCTGTACCTTTTCTAATTCCGCTAAATGTTTTTTTCAGAAATTTCAGCAGGAATCCAGGCCAAGGTATCAGCCTCCCTGTCTGACATTGCTGCCTGGATGTCTCACTGCCATCTAAAACTAAACATGACTAAGACTGAGCTTCTTATCTTTCCCCCTAAACCAGCCTCTCCTCTTCCCCCATTCTCTATCTCTGTGGATAACAGTCTCATCCTTCCTGTCTCATCAGATTGTAACCTTGGGATCATAGTTGACTCCTCTCTCTCCTTCTCTGCACATATTCAACAAACTGCTAAAACCTGTTGTTTCTTTATCTATAATATCACCAATTTGTCCTTTCCTTTCTGAGCATATTACCAGAACCCTTATCCACACTCTTATAACCTCTTGTTTAGACTATTACAACTTGCTTCTCACAGGTCTCCCACTAAGCCATCTCTCTCGTCAATCTGTTCAAAATTCTGCTGCACGACTTATATTCCGCCAGTATCACTATGCTCATATTAGTCCTCTCCTCAAGTCACTTCATTGGCTTCCTATCCGTTTTTGCATATAGTTCAAACTCCTCTTATTGACTTACAAGTGCATTCATTCTGCAGCTTCTCAGTACCTCTCCACTTTTATCTCTCCCTATACTACTCCCCGGGAACTCCGTTCACTGGGTAAATCTCTCGTATCTGCACCCTTCTCCTCCACTGCTAACTCCAGACTCCTTTCCTTTTATCTTGCTGCACCGTATGCCTGGAATTGACTTCCTGAGCCAGTATGTCAAGCTCCATCTCTGGCCGTCTTCAAATCTAGGCTAAAAACCCACCTTTTTGATGCTGCTTTTAATTCCTAACCCTTACTCACTTGTTCAGTACCCATGTATGTTTTATCATTCCCACCTTAGTAATTCCCTTATCCCTTATTTGCCCTGTTTGTCTGTCCTAATTAGATTGTAAGCTCTGTCGATCAGGGACTGTCTCTTTATGTCCAGTGTACAGAGCTGTGTACGTCTAGTAGCACTTTAGAAATAAGTAGCAGTAGTAGTTGCTGTCCCTCTTGTGTTTCAACATAACTCATACTCTAAGCTAGCTTCATGACAAACACACAATTATTTCTAATATGTTAAAATGTTATAATTAATCATCTGACTGTATTATATTTTGGATGTTTTTTTCTTGAATGTAAGCCACATTGAACCTGAGCTTGTTCGGGATAATGTGGGATACAAATGTAAATACTACAACTACTAATAAATTGAATTACCTCACTTGTTATTCCCATCTCTAAATGACGTGGAGGGGCATTTTTGAAAGAAACTGCCAAGTTGCGATTTGGACGTCCTTGCAAAATGGCAAAGTCCAGGGGCAGGGAAACCCGTATTTTTGAAACAAGATGGACGTCTATCTTTTGTTTCGAAAATACCGTCAGAGAAGTCCAAATCCTTAAATTTGGATGTCCCTAGATTTGGACATCACTAGACATGGATGTTTCTGACTTTTGGCGATTTTCGAAACCAAAGACATCCATGTCAAAAACGTCCACATGCAAGCCTTTTGGGTGTGGGAGGAGCCAGCATTTGTAGTGCACTGGTCCCCCTGACATGCCAGGACAGCAATGGGGCACCCTAGGGGGCACTGCAGTGGACTTCATAAAATGCTCCCAGGAACATAGCTCCCTTACCTTGTGTGCTGAGCCCCCCAACCCCCCCCCAAACCCCACTACCCACAACTGTACACCACTACCATAGCCCTTATGGGTGAAGGGGGCACCTATATTTGGGTACAGTTGGTTTGTGGTGGGTTTTGGAGAGCTCGCTGTTTCCTCCAGAAATGTAACAGGTGGGAGGGGGTATGGGCCTGGATCTGCCTGTCTGAAGTGCACTGCGCCAGGGACCTGCATTTTTTTTAATTTTATTTTTATTACATTTGTACCCCACGCTTTCCCACTCATAGCAGGCTCAATGCGGCTCACATATTATATACAGGTACTTATTTGTACCTGGGGTAGTGGAGGGCTAAGTGACTTGCCCAGAGCAACAAGGAGCTGCCTGTGCCTGCAGTGGGAATCGAACCCATTTCCCCAGGACCAAAGTCCACCACTCTAACCACTAGGCCACTCCTCCTTGCGCTGTCATGGACCTGAGTATGACATCTGAGGCTGGCACGACATATTTTTAAAGATGTTTTTTGAGGGTGGGAGGGGGTTAGAGACTGCTGGGGGAGTAATGGGAGGTAATCTCCGATTCCCTCCAGTGGTCATCTGGTCATTTCAGGCACCTTTTTGTGCCTTAGTCATAATAAAAACACGTCCGGGTGAAAATGTCCAAGTGTTTGTCAGGAACGTCCTTCTTTTTTTCGATTATAGGTCAAAGACGTCCAAGTGTTAGGCACGCACAAGTCCCGCCTTCGCTATGCCTCCGACATGCACCCTTGAAATTTGGACGTCCTTGCGACAGACTGCAGTTGGAGATGTCCAAAATCGGGTTTCCATTATACCGATTTGGACGTCTCTGAGAGAAGGATGTCCATCTTCTGATTTGTGTCAAAAGATGGACGCCCTTCTCTTTCAAAAATGAGCCCGATAGTACATGATGGCAGAAAAAGACCTGTACGGTCCATCCAGTGTGCCCAGCAAGATATTTTACATGGTATGTGATACTTTATATGTATACTTGAGGGCACAGATCATAAAAGTATGGCCAGCACTGTTCTTGAACTTTCCATACCTATTCAGTTACGATCAGGGCATAGAACATAGAGGTATGCCCAGCACCGGTTTTGCTTCCCAATTACCGGCGTCGCTACCCAATCTCCGCTAAGATTCCATAGATCCATTCCTTCTAAACAGGATTCCTTTGTGTTTTTCCCACCCATTTATGAATTCCATTACCGTTTTGATGTCCACCACCTCCCGCGGGAGGGCATTCCACGTATCTACCACCCTTTCTGTGAAAAAATACTTCCTGACATTACTCCTGAGTCTGCTCCCCTTCAATCTCAATTCATGTCCTTTAGTTTTATCACCTTCCCTTCTCCAGAAAAGGCTTGTTTGAGGATTAATACCTTTCAAATATTTGAATGTCTGTATCATGTCACCCCTGTTTCTCCTTTCCTCCAAGGTATACATGTTCAAGTCAGCAAGTCTCTCCTCATATGGTTTGCAATGCAAATCCCATACCATTTTTGTAGCATTTCTTTGCACCGCTTCCAGTCTTTTTACATCTTTAGCAAGATACGGCCTCCAAAACTCATTTATAAATATGTGAAAAAACAGTGGTCCCAGCACAGAACCCTTATCTTCTCTTCTCCATTGAGAATTCTGACAATTTAACACTTCTGCTTTGAGGGGAGATATGATAGAGGTCTAGAAAATAATGAATGGAGTGGAACGGGTAGATGTGAATCGCTTGTTTACGCTTTCCAAAAATACTAGGACTAGGGGACACGCAATGAAGCTACAAAGTAGTAAATTTAAAACGAATCAGAGAAACAGAGAACTTTTGGAAACAGGATGATGGGCTTGATGGACCTTTGGTCTGTCCCAGTATGGCAATACTTATGTACTTATGAGGATAGGGTGGTGGATTTTGGTCTTGGGGAACTGAGGAACTGAGTTTGATTCCCACTTCAGGCACAGGCAGCTCCTTGTGACTCTGGGCAAGTCACTTAACCCTCCATTGCCCCATGTAAGCCGCATTGAGCCTGCCATGAGTGGGAAAGCGCGGGGTACAAATGTAACAAAAAAAATACTGACAATTTAACCCTACTCTCTGTTTTAACCAGTTCTTAATCCACAATAGGACATTATCTCCTATCCCATGACTTTCTAATTTCCTCAGGACTCTTTCATGAGGTACTTTGTCAAATGCCTTTTGAAAATCCAGATATATCATATTGACCGGTTCACCTTTATCCACATGTTTATTCACCCCTTCAAAGAAATGTAGTAGATTGGCAAGGCAAGATTTTCCTTATGCTCTGTAATTTTGTTCTTTATAATAGTCTCTACCATTTTCCCCGGCACCGACGTCAAGCTCAACAGTTTAAAATTAGCATTACATTGGCCACCCTCCAATCTTCTGGTACCATGCTGGATTTTAAAGATAAATTACATATTTCTAACAATAGCTCTTGAAGTTAATTTTTCAATTCTGTCAGTACTCTGGGATGTATACAGTCCGGCTTAGGAAATTTGCTACTCTTCAGTTTGTCAAATTGCCCCATCACATCTTCCAGGTATACAGAGATTTGTTTCAGTTTTTCTGACTCATCAACTTTGAATACCATTTGTAGCACTGGAATCTATCCAATATCTTCCTCTGTGAAATCTGAAGCAAATATTAATTTAATCTTTCCATTATGACCCTATCTTCCCTGAGTGCCCCTTCTACCCCTCGGTCATCTAGCGGTCCAACTGATTTTTTTTTACTGGCTTCTTGCTTCTAATGTACCTAAAGAAGTTCTTACTATGTGTTGTTGCCACCAACAAAATCTTCTTTTCAAAGTCTCTCCTTGACTTCCTTATCAGTGCTTTGCATTTGACTTCCCATTCCTTATGCTGTTTCCTATTGCTCCTTCGCATAAACTATGGCTACATAAGTATTGCCATACTAGGACAGACCAAAGGTCCATCAAGCCCAGCATCCTGTTTCCAACAGTGGCCAATCCAGGTCACAAATACCTGGCAAGATCCCGAAAAAGTACAAAACATTTTAAGCTGCTTATCCCAGAAATAGTGGATTTTCCTGAAATCCTAGAAGCCCTTTCTTTATTTAGATATAGTTTTGCTCCACTTTTGTCAATGTTCAGGATGTTTATGTGTGTTTTTCTTTTTTTGCAAAGGTAGGTTCCTAGATCATGCTGGCTCACATCGCATTGTACCTTTAACATAATATCAGCGTCGGCATCATAAAATCCTAACACCAAAGCCTATCTCAATGTTTCAGCTCATCTAACACTGTGCAGTGTCTCTCAGGTCACCAAATGAATTCATTGTCTTGCTCGAGTAGTTATCTAATGGGTGAATATATTTCAGAGAATCCAAATGCAACCTTTGCCAGATATCCTGTCATCTCAAATAGTCATAAGACCTTATGTTTCTCTGTGGGTGCTGGTATATTGTTTATCTCTTCAACTTTCAAGGGGTCTAGCTTCAGTTTTATTTCATTTTTATAGCCTCTGACGCAGCCCTGCTGGGCGAAACATTGCCTGTGTCGGGCAATATACTCTATATGTTATTTTATTAATAAAATTTGTTTACATCTACCACTGACCTGCTTCGTTGTTTTCCACCTTGGAGTTTGCGGATCATTTGCCTTGCTGTTTAATAGATTTATCAAGGCTTCTGTATCAAACTGGAACCTCACCAGCTTGTCTTCAATCTGTAAGCTTGTGTTTATGTTTTTACCTCTTCTTAAGGCTAAGAGGAAAGGAGAAACAGGGGTGATATGATACAGACGTTCAAATATTTGAAAGGTATTAATCTGCAAACAAACCTTTTCCGGAGAAGGGAAGGCGGTAGAACGAGAGGACATGAAATGAGATTGAAGGGGGGCAGACTCAAGAAAAATGTCAGGAAGTATTTTTTCACGGAGAGAGTGGTGGATGCTTGGAGAACTCTTTTATTAAAAAAGAAACGCAAAGCCATACAGAAACATATAACCCCAAACCAAATATATACAAACAAGTCCCCCACCTTAAATCCACCTATCTACCTATATACACTGTCAACCCCCACCCATCCTAAAATGAAATTAAATGAACATAAAATTCAAATAAAACTCGAAGCCAATTCAAAATAAACTGTCCAACCCCTCTATGGAGGTTTCAAGTGCACATGCCTCCACCAAACATTGGTTCTTGCTATCCCCTCCGCCACCCGTTCCCACTGGGCTACCCCCCTGGACCGCCCGAACCACCTCCCAACTAACACTGTCGGCTGATCGGTAGTCCTGGTGCAAGGAGACCCCACACCGAGCCATCCAGAGGCTAAACCGGAGTATGACCGAGATGAGGAACTCCGTCACCGGATCTAACCACCCACCTCCCCCCTGCCGCCCGTAAACCCAATCTGCATATGAATATGAGTTAAAACTCGGGATGCGTAATAATGCTGCTACCCTGCCACATACCATTCGTGTAAAAGGGCATTCCCGTAAAAAATGTTCCATCGTTTCCTCCCTCCCCACGCACTCCCCCCTTGGGCAATCCCGTTCCTGCACATTCCTGTAGTTAATATTCCCTCTGACATACAATTTCCCGTGAAAAGACAGCCAAGCAATGTCTCTGTATTTCGGCGGGATCCTCCGTGAGGCCACCAACCGCAAGCCCTGCCTCAGCACTGGACCAGGTGCATCCTTCAGTACCAGGGGCGATGAGAATGTTTGGGACCTCACCCGTTCCACCCATACCTCCCTCCTCCCTGTCTTTATTTCCTCTGCCAAAATTCCCCAAACTCGTACCAGCCGAACTAAGGGCCTATAGTACCCAACCTGGTCTGGAGCCCCCTTCCTTACCACCCCCACCCTCCTTCCCAACTTCCACGGGAGCCAGAATCTCTCCCACCAAGACAGAACGCTACCTGCCCATCCTGGCGGATCTCTGTCCAGTGCCCGTCCCAGGTTAAACTGAATAAACAGGGAGCTAAAGAAAAGTACAGGGTTTACCATCCCTACCCCCACCTCTTCCCGGGCCAAGTATGTGATGTTACGCTTGACCGGGTTCAGCCGATTCCCCCACAACATCTGAAAAAAACACTATATAGGGTGGTATAACAATGCACTGGCAACAAACAAATATAACTGATAAACAAAAACATAGGCACCAGGTGAGATTTAATCAGCTGAACCCGGTCAGTCATGGACATCCTCCACCCTTTCCATCTGTCAACCTTTTCCTTAGCTCCCTGTATGCACCGCTGCCAATTAAAGGTTGCATAATCCCCCTGTTCAAAATATACCCCTAATACCCGCAGTCTGCTAATGGCCTCCGGAAACTCCCCTCCCAAATCAAAAGAGCCCCCTGGAGGACCCACCCACAGACTCTGACTTTTCTGGAAGTTTATCAAAGCCCCTGTAGCCTGTGAGTACCCAGAAATGACCCCTTTCAATTTCTCCCCCTCTGTTGTGTCCGCCACCCACACCGTGACATCATCAGCGTAAGCCACCACCCTTAATTGAGACCCTGTACACACCTCCACCCCCCGAAGTCCCTCCTTCCCTCCCTGCTCTAACCGCCTAACAAAGGGATCAATTGCAAAAGCATAAAGTACCGGGCTTAAAGGACATCCCTGCCGCACCCCTGCTGTCACCCCGAACCTATTCCCTTTCCAACCGTTCACCAGGGGAAAACACCGTGCCCTCGTGTACAATAAACGTAATTGAGCCACCCAATCCCTAGGAAACCCATAGTGCTCTAAAACCTGCCAAAGAAACGCCCACTGTACCCTGTCAAAAGCCTTATCCTGATCTAATGCCACCATTAGTCTTCCTTCCCCCCGACTATGTTCCACCCCTTCCCTTACCCAAGCCGCTGCCTCCAGAACCCCCCTCCCCTTAATCCCACAGGCCTGTGAACTTGCCAACACCCCCCCCCCCCACCACCTCCTTCATCCTATTCAGAAGCATATGCGCGAATATCTTCTGATCACCATTGAGCAGGGCAATCGGACGCCAGTTGGCCAAGGACTCTGGATCTTTTCCCTTACTCAGAAGAATCAACGCCGCCTCGGTCAGGGATTGGGGTAAAACCCCCTGCTGACGTGCAGCCTCCCAGACTTGCAGCAGGATTGGGGCCAGAAGATGCTTAAATGCCTGATAGTACTCTGTTGTGAGTCCATCTGGCCCTGGTGCTGTCTTCCTCCTTAAGGCCCCAATGGCCTCTTCTACCTCCCCCAGCGACCAGGGGCGCAACAGGGCCTGAAGAGACGGGCCCCCCCCTTCCCACCCCCGGTGTCCCCGCAATATACCGACCCATCACTTCCTTATCCACTTGCTTATCTGAAAAAAATCGTGCAAAGTGCTCTTCCACCACCTTTAGAATCCCCTCCTTCGACACCTGAACTACCCCTCCCATGTCCCTTAAACCCCCCACAATCCTATGCTCCCTCCGCTCCTTGCAACACATAAATGGGTCTGGGCTGACCAATTTCCCAAAGTCTCGTTCATAGACCAAGGAGGCATATCGATCATACTGGACCTTTTCAAGTTGCTCCTGCAAATCCAGAATATCCTCCTTTCTCCCTCCATTGGAGAGTAGATAGTCCCTTCGTTTCTTAATGGCAGTCCCCAGCCGAGTTCTCTCCCTTCCTTCTCTCCGAGCTTGACGGGTGAAAAGAAACCTCGTCCGCCTCTTCACTAACTCCCACCACTCTCCAATGGAGGGAAAAATACCCTGGATCGAAAGCTGGTCACTCAAAAAGGCCCGATATTCCTCCTTGACCTTCTCATTGGTAACCCATTTAAGGTTAAGCCGCCATAACCCCCTCCCCGGCCTATGCCCCGCCCAACCCCCCACCTCCACCAACACCAGTTTATGGTCCGAGAAGTCCACGTCCACCAACCTGGGCCCCCGAACGCATGCCCCTTCCCGGACCAAAAATCTGTCTATCCTGCTCCTACACTGTCCCCGTGCAAATGTGAAACCCTCAACCTCTGGTGAAAATTCAAGGTGCACATCTACCAACCCTGCCCCTTTCATTATCCCAGCTAGCTGTATCCCATCATACCTCACCTGCGCTGCCCTTCCTCCACTATCCTGTTTCCTCAAAATGGTGTTAAAATCCCCCCCCCCAAACCACCTGACGTGCAGTGTATAAATAACTACTACTACTACTACTACTATTTAGCATTTCTATAGCGCTACAAGGCATACGCAGCGCTGTACAAACATAGAAGAAAGACAGTCCCTGCTCAAAGAGCTTACAATCTAATAGACAAAAAATAAATAAAGTAAGCAAATCAAATCAATTAATGTGAACGGGAAGGAAGAGAGGAGGGGGTAGGTGGAGGCGAGTGGTTACAAGTGGTTACGAGTCAAAAGCAATGTCAAAGAGGTGGGTTTTCAGTCTAGATTTAAAGGTGGCCAAGGATGGGGCAAGACGTAGGGGCTCAGGAAGTTTATTCCAGGCGTAGGGTGCAGCGAGACGGAAGGCGCGAAGTCTGGAGTTGGCAGTAGTGGAGAAGGGAACAGATAAGAAGGATTTATCCATGGAGCGGAGTGCACGGGAAGGGGTGTAGGGAAGGACGAGTGTGGAGAGATACTGGGGAGCAGCAGAGTGAGTACATTTATAGGTTAGTAGAAGAAGTTTGAACAGGATGCGAAAACGGATAGGGAGCCAGTGAAGGGTCTTGAGGAGAGGGGTAGTATGAGTAAAGCGACCCTGGCGGAAGATGAGACGGGCAGCAGAGTTTTGAACTGACTGGAGAGGGGAGAGGTGACTAAGTGGGAGGCCAGCAAGAAGCAGATTGCAGTAGTCTAAACGAGAGGTGACAAGGGTGTGGATGAGGGTTTTGGTAGAGTGCTCGGAAAGAAAGGGGCGGATTTTACGGATGTTGTAAAGAAAGAAACGACAGGTCTTGGCGGTCTGCTGGATATGAGCAGAGAAGGAGAGAGAAGAGTCAAAGATGATCCCAAGGTTTCGAGCTGAGGAGACAGGGAGAATGAGAGAGCCATCAACAGAAATAGAAAATGGGGGGAGCGGGGAGGTGGGTTTGGGGGGGAAAATGAGAAGCTCGGTTTTGGTCATATTTAATTTCAGGTGGCGTTGAGACATCCAGGCAGCAATGTCAGACAAGCACGCTAAGACTTTGGTTTGGATGCAAGGTGAGATATCAGGGGTAGAAAGGTAGATTTGGGAGTCATCAGCATAGAGGTGGTAGGAAAAGCCATGGGATGAGATTAATGAACCAAGGGAAGAAGTGTAGATAGAAAAGAGGAGGGGACCAAGAACAGAACCCTGGGGTACGCCGACAGGCAGAGGGATAGAAGTAGAAGAGGATCCACCAGAGTGAACACTAAAGGTGCGGAGGGAGAGGTAGGAAGAGAACCAGGAAAGGACAGAGCCCTGGAATCCAAGTGAGGACAGGGTATCGAGAAGTATGCTGTGATCGACAGTGTCAAAAGCAGCGGAAAGATCAAGAAGAATGAGGATGGAATATTGACCTCTGGATTTAGCCAGTAATAGGTCATTGGAGACTTTAGTAAGCGCAGTTTCGGTTGAGTGGAGAGGGCGAAAACCAGATTGTAATGGGTCAAGAATAGCATGTGAGGAGAGAAAATCAAGGCAGCGGCGGTGAACAGCACGCTCAAGTAATTTGGAGAGAAAAGGAAGGAGGGAGATGGGTCGGTAATTAGAGGGACAAGTAGGGTCAAGTGAAGGCTTCTTAAGGAGAGGTGTGACCACAGCATGTTTAAAGGCAGCAGGGACAGTCGCAGTGGAAAGTGAGAGGTTGAGAATGTGACAGATAAAAGGAATAAGAGTAGGAGAGATGGCATTAAGAAGGTGGGTGGGAATGGGATCAGAGGAACAGGTGGTACATTTTGAGGAAGAAAGGAGAAGTGTAGTTTCCTCAATAGTAACTTCAGGAAAGGAGGAAAGGGAATGAGGGGAAGGAGAGAGAGGGGAACGGACTAGTGGAGGGAGAGCTGGTGAGGTAGAGAAAGCAAGGTTTATCTTTTGAACCTTGTTGTGAAAGAATTCAGCAAGGGTCTGAGGAGATAGTGAAGGGGGAGTTGGGGGAGGGGGCACCTTGAGGAGAGAGTTCAATGTGGTGAAGAGAAGTCGAGGATTAGAGCCAAGAGAGTTGGTCAGTTGGATATAATAATCCTGTTTGGCACGTAAAAGAGCAGATTGGAAGGAGGTCAGCATGAACTTAAGTGTAAGAAATCAGCAAGGGCCCGAGATTTCCGCCAGAGGCGTTCGGCGGAGCGGGTACAGGAACGTAGGTAGCGGATATTAGAAGTCAGCCAAGGTTGGGGTTTTGTACGCCTTACAGGGCGGGTCATCAAAGGTGCAAGAGTGTCTAAGGCAGAGGATAGAGTATTGTTGTAAGAAGAAACAGCCTCGTTGACAGACGTGGATGGTGCCACAGTAGAGAGGAGGTTTGAAACATGGGAGGATAGAGATGAAGGGTCAATGTCGTGAAGATTCCTAGATAAATTAGATAGGATAGGACGGGAGTGGGAGGGAGGAGATTTAAGTGTGAAAGTTATAAGATGGTGATCAGAGAGGGGAAGATCGGAGGCAAGGAAACTAGAGGGTGAACAGTTGGAGGAGAAGATGAGATCAAGACAGTGACCATTTTGATGAGTGGGGGAGGTGGAGCATAGTTGGAGATTAAAGGACGACGTTAAAGCGAGTAACTTGGAAATATAAGAGTTGGAAGGATCATTAGCAGGAATATTAAAGTCACCAAGGATGAGAGAGGGGGAGGAAGGATCATGGAAGAAGGCAAGCCAGGCATCAAAGTCACTGAGAAAGGATGAAAGGGACTTATCAGGGGGACGATAAATGACCGCTATTCGAAGAGGCAGAGGAGAGAAAAGGCGGATAGAGTGGACTTCAAAGGAGGAAAAACAGTGAGATTGAGGTGGAAGAAGGGGTTGAAATCTGGAGGAGGGAGAGAGAAGTAGTCCAACACCGCCCCCACGGCCAGCAGGGCGAGGAGTATGTGAAAATAGATAACCGCCATGGCACAGGGCTGCGACTGAAGCAGAGTCATCAGGGCAGAGCCAGGTTTCTGTTATGGCGAGCAGATGGAGGTGACGCGAGATAAAGAGGTCCTGGATATAGGGGAGTTTGTTACAGATAGAGCGGGCATTCCATAGGGCGCAAGAGAAGGGCAGAGAAGAGGAGGGGAGTAGAGGAATAGAGATGAGGTTAGAGAGGTCACGGTGAGATCTGTAGAGTTTGGATAATAGTTGGTGAGGAGGGCCAGGATTGGGATTGATGTCACCAGCTGAGAGTAAGAGAAGGAGTAAAAGAGAGCGGAGGAGAGTAGGAGAGGTGTGGCCACGAAGGCGTCGAAGGCGAGAGGTATTTAGGTGGAATGGGGAAGGTAAAATGGAGGGAAGAAAGAGACGGAGATTAAAAGCCAAAAAGGAGGAAGAGGGTAGGAGAGAAGGTGAGGTGATGAAGTCAATGGATGGGAAGTGAGTTCCTGTAGCGGAGAGAGGTAGGGGGTGAGGGAAAAGATTAGGAAGGGACAGAGCTAGGAAGAGAATGTGAATAGGGGCCATAAACGATTAAGGTACTTTAGCAACTGGAAAAAGATTAGATACAAAGAGAAAAATGCACCTAGAGCGGAGGCCCTGAGTGGATCGGGGTGGACCTGGGTGTCACCCCGGAGAAGGCTGTAAGGATATGCAGATGAGCTGCAAGTCCTCCACAGCACCTGAAAGGCAGCCGGTGGTAGAGGTGGGTACCTCTCAGCTGAGGAAAGGCTTACCAGGGGTTAGGCCGAAGCCAGCATTCCTCCCCCTGAGGGTCGCCTGATCCTAGCCAAAAAGAATAAGTTTTAATTTTACCAAATAACCGTGAACGTTCCCTCTTACTTTGTGGCCCATAAACATTAATAATCCGGGAAGCCACCCCATGCCACAAAACATCCACCACCAAACACCTCCCTACTCCTAATTCCATCACCCTTTGAATCTGTACCTTATGTGTTTTAAATAATATCCCTACCCCCCCATACCTGTCCCCTGCCAAGCCCCAAACCGAAGGCCCCCATCTCCAGGCCCTCCTCGCACGCCTGATCGCCTCCATAGTTTGAAAGCGTGTCTCCTGGATTAGGAAACAGTCTGCCTGGATCATGGAGAGGCCCTCAAAGGCCAAACATTGCGCCCTCTGGGAGGCCACACTCGCCACATTCAGAGTGGCAAATAATAATATAATACCTGCCATTATGTAGGGAAAGATGACTGTCTCCCAACCTCTTCCTGCTGAACTGCTTCCTTCACATCACCCCTACCTAGAGCCCAGACCCCTTCTTCAACCACTTCTTCCTCCGCCCAATCCCTAACCCCGGCTTCAAAACCTCCCTCCTTCCCCACCCCCTCCCTTCTTCCTTCCCTTCTTCTTCTTAGACTCATCCAACCCCCCTCCTCTTCAGACAAAGACAAACCCCCCCCGCCCTCCTCCCTCTATTTGCCCCCCTCCCCCCTCTGATCCCCTCCCACCCCCTGAACCTTCCCCCTCTCACTCCCGTGATCCTTCCCCTGTAGAGCTTGAATTCTATCCGATCGCCTCATAAGCTTCTCCCCCTCTCCTGCCCCCATCTACTACTACTACTACTATTTAACATTTCTAGAGCGCTACAAAGTGTACGCAGCGCTGTACAAACACAGAAGAAAGACAGTCCCTGCTCAAAGAGCTTACAATCTAATAGACAAAAAGTAAAGCATTTAAATTTAAAATATTTAAGCAGTCAAGCACAAGAGAACAGTCACAGAAGGACAGAAGATGTTGAAGGGTGGTCAGTGTGATTAGGTGTAACTCTGGTTGGAGTAGTGGGAGAAGGTGATAGGAGATATACTATAGGATGTCATTCTGAGGCCAGGCTAAGTCTAAAGCAGGAGAAGGTATTCTCTGCAGCCTATCTGTGAGATGGAAAATGCTCTCTGAAGCTGCTGCTATAAGTTGTTAGTTTTCTCTCCCTGAAAGAGATCCAAGCCACACCCACGAAGTTCAAACTGTCAGTGGGGAGGGTGAGGGGAGGAAATGGCAGTGCTTGATGAAAAAGAGAGCTCAGTTTGATAGGAGATATACTATAGGATGTCATTCTGAGGCCAGGCTAAGTCTAAAGCAGGAGAAGGTATTCTCTGCAGCCTATCTGTGAGATGGAAAATGCTCCCCGTCCAACCCGCCCCCACCCTCCACACTAATCTCCATCCTCCTAACCTTCCCCCCCTTCTTCTTACGCTTACCCCCCTCTCCCTCCACCCCCTCTAATTTCCTCTTTCCTTCCTCCCCTCCCCCCACAACCCCACCGACCCCTTCCCCTTCTTCTTCCACCACCTCCTCTTCCTCTGCCAAAACCTGAAACCGGTTTCCTGTCTCCCTCTCTTGCCGAGCCCCCTCTCCTGACCCCCCTGAAATCCCTCTACCCTTCCCCTTCACCCCCTTCTGCTTCTTGGGGACCTGGGCCCATTCATCTACCCCTTCCAGCCCTTGCCCCTGTTTCCTCACCTGTGCTGCTGCCTCTGGAACCCCCACCTCCACAACCTCCCTCTGTGCCCCCCTTGCCCCCTGATCCTGACCCTGAACCCCCCCCTCCCCCCACCCCCTCCTCCTGCACCTCCTCTTCCCTCCCCCCTCTTCCCTCCCCCCATTATGCGACGCCCTAGGGCAGTCCCGGAAGGCATGCCCCAGACCACCACAAAGATTGCACCTGATCGAAGAACACTCTTCGGTGGGATGATCTTTTGATCCGCACTTAGCACATTGCTGTACTGGGCAGGACATGCTAAAATGGCGGAAAGACCCACACCGAAAACATTGTCTTGGCTGTCCCTTGTAAAAACACAGGATTCTGTCCCTTCCAATAAAAGCCGCTGAAGGAATGTGTTGTACTACCTGCCCTACCTGGTGAAGTTTAACCAAAGCCCCCCACCCCCCTGCCCAGACTCTACTGGGATCCGGGAGCTTGGTCAATGGAGTCCTCAACTCGGCATACCTGTGCAGCCAAAAGGCCAAGTCTGCCCCTGAGATGGACTCGTTAAGGACTAGCAGAGTCACCTGCACCAGATCTGGCCGACTGATGGGAACTACCCTATAACATTTCCATTCCCCCCTTCCTCTTACCCCCTCATACTTTTCCCAAAAGACCTCCATGCCTCTCTGGGTCAGAAAACTGACATCGTATTCTGGGAGATTAACTGGATGAATACAGGCATAGAGGTCTTCTGGGACAAACCCTAACCCCAAAACTAGTTTCAACACTGTATCACGTGAAGGCATTCCCCCCTCCCCCACCCACTTGATTTGGACCACATTCCTTCTCTTGGGCGGTTGCCCATAACCCCTACCTCCCCTGAACCCAGCATCTGTGTCATTACTAAAGGAAAACTGCCCCTTCCCTCTTCCTCCTTCCCTATTAACCACATCTGCAAAGGAGGGCTGACCCTGCCTCCACTGACTTCCCCTCCTCCCTGAGCTTATCCCTTCCTTGCCTGAAGACCCCTTCCCCCCCACCTGCTGATCCTGCCCACCCCCTTTACCTTCCCTTACCATCTTCCCAACCCCCTCCCCCCTTCCACAAACTGGAACAGCAACCCGTTCACCAACCTTTTCACCAACAGAACAGTTCCCCAAACCCTCTGCCCCTTCCCCCTTACCCCCCTCCCTCACATCACAAATCAACATATCCTGAACATCATCCCCTCCCCCTCCCCCCTGCCCACAGTCAGTGCCCAGAGAACTGAGCCCCCTGGAATCTATAACCAGTTCTGAACAGTCCTTAGCTTTCACAATGCTTCCCTGGGAGTGAGCTCCCTCTGCCTGGGCTGCAGATCCCCCAGCAATATCTTCTGTCAGAGAGACTGCTGATACACTCTGAGGAGAGCTCTGTTCTCCCTGCACCAGCAGGTCCCGCGTGAGGCTGCTTACAGTTTTTACAGAGCCAGAGTTTATCTCATCTTCCCTTCTGTGCCGGGGATTCCCTGAGGCTGGCTGTGCTGCTGAATCCACCACTTGTGGCTGTAAACCTGGTGCCTCAATCAGGGAGCTAACTAAGCTCACCTGTGTCTGCAGCCCTAAGACCTGCTGTTCATTAGTGTCCACGCTCCCAATGTCAGTATGCTTTCCAGCTTGCTTTTCAGTGTTCACCTTCCCTGTCAAACTGTTGCCTGCATCAGTGTTGGGTAGTGCACAGGGGCGTAGCTACGGGTGGGCCTGGGTGGGCCCAGGCCCACCCAATCTCGCCTCAGGCCCACCCAGTTTAAGTGCCAAAAAGTACACAGCCACAGCCTTTCTGCCGTCGCATCAGCTTCCAGTTGCTATTTTGCTCCAGTTCTTGTTGTTTCGGTTTAAATGATGCATAGGCTGCTGTCCCTACAGCTCTCAGCGAGCATTGGGTTTTGCCGCTTTTCGAGCAGCGCCAGAGAAGTTTTACCTGAAGCCGGCGAGTTCTGATTTGGATGAGAACACCTCCCCCCCTTCTCTAGAAATAAGTCACGTCGTTACTTTTCAGTTAAGCGGCTGCTACTGTGATGCTCCAGGTATCGTTTTTTTCACCATCGATGTTCAAGGTTCAACTCAACTTTCTACCCAGCGGGATTTTTGTGAGGTAACCTAAGGCTAAGGGGACAGTGTTTTATTATTATTATTTTATGTTGAAATTGTGTGTTTGAATGGAGACTCCGGAGGAAGCATTTCTTTTGCATACATATGGCTGCTGACACGATACTTGTACAGGCTCTGCCCTGGAGTTGTTTTGTTTAGGTTTGATGTGGTACAGCTCCTTTCAAGGTGTTAATTTCTGCTTTTATCCTTTACTCCGCCTTGGACTTTTGCTTGCTTGCCTCTGGCACATCTTTCAGCTCCTGAGTGTTTTTCTTTGGGAGCGGGATCCTGGGAAAGAGACGGTAGCCTGAGTGATTGTAAAGCAATTAAGGGAAATTGTGTGTGGTCTGTTCAAAGTGCAGTGATGGGATTAATGACTACAGAAACGTATAGGAACCCCCAAAAGGAGGGTCTTGATTTCCTAAGAGTTCTTTCCGTTCCTGGGTGCTCGTGCATGTTTTGGGTGCTGCTGTTAGGTTGGAGCCCCCTCCCTGCAGCATTTTGTCACTGAAGGAAGTCTCTTGCTTGGAGGGTGAACCCTTGGTACTAAAGTTATTACTTTTCTCTGACCCTCACTGTGCTCATTCTTTTTTTTTTTTTCTGGTGATCTCTTTCAAAGGAGGCCTTTGCAAGCAGAGCAAACAAGAGACCTAGAATCTGACCCTTGATCTAACCAGGCCATTTTTTTTTTTAGCTGTTGTGCTGTTATACGTCCTATTTGATCTTCTCTGCCTTTAGCTTTTTCAGCTAGGGATTCTCTCTGCTTGTCCCAGGCTTTCGCCAATTCGCAGAACCGGTGTTGGGAGGCAGGGCTAGTGAGTGGGAGGCGGGGCTAGTGCTGGGCAAGACTTCTACGGTCTGTGCCCTGAAAATGGCAGATACAAATCAAGGTCAGGTATACACATAGAGTAGCACATGTGAGTTTATCTTGTTGGGCAGACTGGATGGGCCGTACAGGTCTTTTTCTGCCATCATCTACTATGTTACTATGTGTGTGCATTTATCGGGAGGAGGATGGGAGAGTCGGGCTCGGATCAGGGAAGTGGCGGTGCAGCTGGGTTGGCTCAGCAGCGTGAAGAGCGTGGTGGTGTACAGCAATGGGGATCCCTTCTACCAGGGTCGCCACATGCTCATCCACGAGAGGAAGGTGGGCAACTTTGATGTCTTCCTGCAGGAGATGACGGGCAGTGTGCACGCTCCCTTCGGCACTGTTCGCACCCTATTAGATTGTAAGCTCTTTGAGCAGGGACTGTCCCTCTATGTTAAATTGTACAGCGCTGCGTAACCATAGTAGCGCTTTAGAAATGTTAAGTAGTAGTAGTAGTATACACGCCGCAGGCTGGCCACCGGATCACCTTGCTGGATGACCCGCAGAGTGGCGAGGTGTATGGGGGTGACGAGAGCTTCAAGAAACTTGAGTAAGCTTAGCACCCCCACGCTCCCCACAGTGCACACAGCATAATGGCGCCGCACGCAGTGCCACATGGGAAAAGCTGTCGGCTGTGTCGTGGGCGCGGCTCCTCCACAGTCCAACCTGTGCCTGCCAGCTGGGTCTAGATGATTTTATTTATTAGTCTCCTCTCGATTCTCAAATCGATCATAGCAGCACTCCCCCGTGGCTCCACACAACAGGAACAGGAGCAGGGTGCTTTTCTGCACCATGTGCAAGCAGCTGCCCAGCAGGTAAAATACATATATGGCATAATGTAACTGTATTTAAAAATATTGGGTTTTTTCCCCCCTCCATTAAGTATGTATGTGGTTTATGTTGATGCAGGGCAGCTGTTGGGCAGACTACTTAGAAGTCCATCATCAAGTGCATTATAAGGCATTGTTTTGTAATATCCCAAGAAACACTACTCATACCTAGTGCCCACCCATATTAGCTCTGGGCCCACCCAAAATGTCAGGTCTGGCTACGCCACTGGTAGTGCAGGCACTTTTTGTGAAATAACACAAAACCCCAAGTCACCGTCCTCAGTTTCAAAGACAGCAGAATGTGTAGGCTGACTGAGTTCCAACTCCATTGTGTTTTCAGCCATAGTCTCTGCAGCACCACCTGAGGTCTCTTCAACTCCTTCCCTCTCTTCCCTGGCAGCTGCCTCTAAGGTAAGGTTTGCAGGGTTCTGAGTTGCTAGATTCTTCATAAATTGTAAAGTGTCTTGACTGCTTGTCCCCACCACATTATCTACTGCAACCTGGTGTTTTGTAAAACAATCCTCAGATACCAACTCTCCTGTTTCCTCTGGCTGATTCTGGTTTGGCACTGTCCTGGGTTGAAATCTTTCCCTGGTAATATAGAGTTCCCTTAAAGGGTTATCAGAGCCCTTCTTCAGGGAGTCCAACACCTTTCTTTTCAGGCAAAGCTGCTTTCTCAAACGAGCTTCTTCCTTTCCATACAGACTCTTCTGTGCTGCTGGAGCCAACTTCTGCAGGGTTCTAGCCCTGTTTAGTTTTTTCCCCAGCACTTCCACCTCCTTCCCCAGGGCTTCAATCCTCCTCACCCTGTCCACGATACCTCTGGCTGAAGAATCAGGGCTGCTGCTTCCCAGCTGCCCTACCCCCTCCTCCTCCTCTTCCTCAGACCACTCATCCTCACTGTACAACGGGTCCAGCACCGGCTGAAGCTCCTGACACTCTTCCATCCTCTGTTCTGCCACTTTCTGGGCCTGCGGGACTCTCACCTTCTGCCTCCCCCTCCCATGCTCTTCGTGCTCCTTACCCGGTAACCGCTGGGTCATGGGAGGGGTGCTGGGTCCACTGTCCCCCCTGGACCTCAAAGCTCCACGGTCCAGGGGACTCCGCTCTCTTCTCCCAGGGGCCAGGCTCGGCTGAGAGCTGCTTCTCCGTCTCTCCTGGTAGCTGGGCCCGGCCGTTTCCCGAGCCGGGCCCTGCCCTGAGGAGCGCTCCCCAGAGCCCTGCCTCATGGCTGGGAAGGGAGCTAGGCCTTGCTCCCCTCCCTTCCTCCAACCACAGAGCCTCCTGTAGTATGTCCTTCTCCTTCAGTGTCTAGCTACACACTGACTTGGAATGCCCTCCCGCGGGAGGTGGTGGAGAGGAAAACGGTAACGGAATTCAAACATGCGTGGGATAAACATAAAGGAATCCTACTCAGAAGGAAGGGATCCCCAGAAGCTTAGCCGGCGGTGGGAGGTGGGGATAGTGCTGGGCAGACTTATACGGTCTGTGCCCTGAAAAAGACAGGTCAAATCAAGGTAAGGTGTACACAAAAAATGACGCGTGAGTTTATCTTGTTGGGTGGACAGTGCAGATCTTTTTCTGCCGTCATCTACTATGTTACTATGTAATAGGCTTTGAGGGCCATTTTCGAAAGAAATGTCTAAGTCAGAATTTGGACGTTTTACAAAGATGACCAAATTCCGAAGCGGGGAGAAGGTCATTTTTGAAAAAAGATGGACATCCATCTTTTGTGTTCGAAAATACCATGGATGTCCTTGGATTTGGATGTTTTGCGATTTGGACGACTTTGATTTTCGGCCATTTTTGAAAAAAAAAAAAACGTGAAGGGGGCACCTATATGTGGGTACAGTGGGATTCTGGTGGGTTTTGGAGGACTCACAGTTTCCTGCAGAAGTGTAACAGGTAATGGCGGTATGGGCCTTGGTCCATTTGTCTGAAGTGCACTAAACTACTCCAGGGACCTGCATGCTGCTGTCATGGACCTGAGTATGACATCTGAGGCTGGCATAGAAGCTGGCAAGTAATGTTCTTCAACACAGTTTTTGGGGGTGGGAGGAGGGTTAGTGACCACTGGGGGAGTAAGGGGAGGTCATCCCTGATTCCCTCCAGTGGTCATCTGGTCATTTGGGGCACCTTTTTGTGCCTTATTGGTAAGAAAAACCGGTCTAGCTCAAAACGTCCAAGTTTTAGTACTGGACGTTTTTGCTTTGTTCCATTATGGCTCAAAGACGTCCAAGTCTCAGGAACGCCCAAGTCCCACCTTGAACATGCCTCTAATACGCCCCCTTGATATTTGGACGCCCTTCCATAAACTTCTGAGAAAGATGTCCAAAATGCGGTTTCGATTATACTGATTTGGACGTTTCTGTGAGATGGATGTCCAAATGCCAATTTATGTCACTTTTTGGACATCCATCTCTTTCGAAAATGAGCCTGTTTGTCTATCATCATTGTTATCAGCCCATGAGTGTGTGCATTAAGCTGGCTTCCACTGGGTACCGGAGAAGGAAAACTGTGGGATTGTTAGTGGGCGACCTCAGACCATTTTAAAATCCTTGTCTGCACTTTTCTCATTCGTGACTTGAGTTCTCTTCATCACGTCACTTGATGATCATATTTTATCATCGTCACTAGCCACAAGACTCCTGATGTAGGCCATCCGGCTGAAACACAATGTTGTGTCGAGTCATTTTTAATGTGGAATTTTGTTATTATTATTTGTTTGAATATTATTAAATTTTGTTTATTTTAAACTTAACTTCAGGTCCAATTATTGGATAGCCTGGTTCATATTCCCACCTTTTTGTTTACACATTAAGCTGGCTTCTGCATACATTGTCAAAATGATTTTTTTTAATGCAGAGCTTGTAGAGGTTCCCATACCTGGGGCATGCTTTATTATTTGCATCATGATTGCTATTACAGAAGTAGCACATACCCTTTTGGCTAACTTCTAATTGCCTGAAATCCTGGCTAGTGGCGTCACTAGACAAAAGTATTTGGGGGGCATAGGGGAGGCAACCCATGTATTAGGGGAGGCAAGTCAAAGAGATATTTCTGCACATCACATCACACCCCTCCCCTGCCCCCTTTAAATCAGCTATAAAAGATATTATAAGTTCCAAAGGCCTTAGAAACTGCTTTATCTAGTTGCATCCCCATAGAGAACAAGTACTTTTTCATAGTACCATTCAATGAATTCTTCCATATAGGAATGAAGTCTGGAGGTTATAGAGCGGTGGTTCTCAACCCAGTCTAGTTTTTAGGATATTCACAATGAATATGCATGAGACTCATTTTCAAACAAGGTGAAAATGTATGCAAATCTATCTCATGCATATTCATTGAACCGTTTGGGAGAGCAGTTGAGCTTGCCACAGCATTGCTGGTATTCGACTACCTCACCACCTGGATGAGCCAAATTCAAGACCCCTGATGACGCTTTTATAGCAAAACATAAGCATGTTGTGTCCTGGTTGTATGGTGGAATACCAAAAGAATATGAAAGAGTGAAACTCTAAAAAGAAGTGCAATAATGGTTTCAAAAAAATATATATACTGTATCTGGAATATTAGATACTGTTAACAGTGAAGATGGGCATCTTGGATATTTATGACTGACATCATCATTGACTGCCCATGATTTATCACTGATATTATGATGGTCTGTTGGAAGAAAGAACATTATTACTCCACAAAGCTGATGATTTTGATTCATTGAAAGTGATTTGAAGTAAGGTTGCTTTGGTGGGAGACTTCAGAGCACTGGACTGACAAGTGACTAAAAGAACTATGATCACATATTGATGCAAAATATCACCAGATATATGTTATTTAATGTTGTACTGTAATAGTATTTTGGAGAATTGTGTGCAATTTTAAATGTGTTGGTGAATGTGAGTGTGTATGGATTAATTTGGTGTAACTATGGGTTAAGGGAACGGATTTATTTTAGGAAGATTATATTGATTTATTAATAAAGAATTTTTTTAAATGTTAAACGGTTTCTAGAGAGTAATTAGTATAATATGTGTAACCAATTATATAGTTTGGACCTAGATTGAGTTTGTGATGCATATTCATTGAGGACATACTAAAAATCTGATTAGTTGGATGTGCCTCGAGGACTGGGTTGAGAAGCACTGTTATAGAGGGTGGGGCAGAAACTCATAAACCTGTCATTCCCAGTTCTGTAAACCACTCCACATTCCCCAATAATAAAGGTAGGACATAATTCAGCATACAAAAATGCTGTATGTACATATTAAAACTCTAGTATCATCTTAGGAACACACTCATCTTCCACTGGAAACACTTTGCGAAGTAACACAAAACCCTGCAAAAGAGGAACTCCGAACAGAGCAAACACCATGCCAAAATAGCACTAACTCTCATGATTCAAACTGCAACAACTCTACCTGTGAAAAGACAACACTACAAATATTGGACCAAGCCCCAGAAAAATCTACACACCTCCTACTGGCAACAAATCAACCTGCAAGTAATCCCTGAACAGGAACTTCACATGAGCTGAAACCTTCATCTTAGGCACACATGTAGAATATGGTTATTCTCTCATGTAATACAGAATAAAAGATCACAGATGTGCACAAATCCTAGTGGACAGTCACTAAAAATGAAAAATGTTTTTCTTTTCTACCTTTGTTGTCTTGTCATCTTATCTGATCTCAATTTTTGTTGTCAATCTGCTAGGTTCTTTTAGGGTCTCTTTTTCGTTTCTTCTCTCCAACTGTTGTCTTCCATTCCTCCTCTACATGTCTCTGACACTTTCCCTTTTTTTCCTCTAATTTTCTCTTATCTCCCTCTCTAATCACTCATGTCTATTTTACTCCTCATTTTCTTGTTCATCATCCTTGTTGCCACCTTTTCATTTTTTTACTTGCCTTCTAGATTTCCATCTCTCACCCCTTCTCCAGAGCTCCCATTGTCCTCTGTTCCTCTTTGTCTTATACCCCTTTATATTTAAAGTACTCCATATCCTAGTCCTTCATTTCCATTCTGTGTACTTATCCCCTCTTTCATCTTTTTCCAGACATTTCTCTTAATTGTCTTTTTATCTTTTCAACTAGACTTTATTTCCCATTTTCCTTCCATATACTTACTTCTCTAGTCTTGCCGTTTCCACTTGTCTCTGATGCCTGTCTTTCACCCACCTTCTAGTTCCTTATTTCCACCCTCTGTACTCATAACCTAGTCAGCCTCATTTACCTCCACCTCTCATTATCTCACCAATCCGTTCCTTTCCTGTCACTGATTTCCTCTGCACCTCCAGTCCCTTACTTATGTCTTACCCCCTTAAACAGGCTTCCATTCCCCCTTTTACTTCCCAATTTCCATCTTTTCTCACTTCCTTCAAACACTTGCCCCCTTCCTTTGTATCTCACCTTCTTCATAGCCCTTTTTTCCCCAACATCCATTGCCCCTATCTCTCTCCCATCTATAGCATTCATTCTTCCATCTCTTTCCCCTACCCTCTTCCCCAGCATCTGCTCACCTACCTCCTCCACTAGTACTAATTTACCCTGCTTTTTCTATTTGCCTCAGCATCTATCCCATATCCCTGTACTCCATCTCCACTTTCCACTGCATATGCCCTAGGGATGTGCTAGGGGCATGCACAATGGCAAGCAAGATCAAAATTTAAAAGTAGAAAGTCTTGGTGATGTCACCTCTGGGGAAAGTCAGACGTGTGCGGCCTAATCACCACACTTGCAGTAGTATTGCAAGACTACTGCTGGCGGTTGACCAGAATAACACTTCCTGGAAGACTGGTGTTTTTTTAAAGCCAATGGGTCACTATTTCATTGCTGTCTCAAACCTAGCAACTATTTAAAAAACTGGTGAAAACAATGGAATTTGGTGGGTAAGTAGCATGGAATCACGCTACTTTTTGAGATTCTGCCAGGTACTTCTGATCTGGATTGGCTGTTGTTGAAAACAGAATACTGAGCAAGATGAACCTTTGGTCTGAACCAACAGGTCAACTTTTACATTCTAAAATTATGGGCTCCTTTTAGAAAGCCGCGCTAGCGAATCCAGCATAGCAAACGGGCTTCATCACAGTTGCCATGGCAGAATCATTATTGCGGCTTTGTAAAAGGAACCCTATGTGAATAAAATAAAATAAAATATCAAATACTATATTTCTGTTTTATTCATTGCCTATCATATATTGGAATGAAAGAACCAGGAGTGGTTTAAAAAATATTTAGCTACAGTGCTATAAAATTGCAAACCCAGTAGTTCTCTTTTGTAAAAAAAAAAAAAAAAAAATGCCCTCGATTCATTCTTTTCCACCTTGCCTTTCCACTTAGATTACATGACCTGTCATTCAGTTCATCCCACCCAGTGGATTCCCTTGTCAATTTCTAATTGCTAGCAGCAGTTCAGAAATAACAATTTAGCTTTTTTTTTTTCTGAGCACTGGGAATTTGGGGATGCACAAATCCAGCAGCTGGTGTCATGCAAGCACAATGAACAGGATTTCTGAGGTTTCACTCCGAACAGATTGTACAAAAATTGCTGACTACTAGTTGGTAAGAAACTTTATTGGCATTGCCAGTAGTATCACGTAATTTTGAACATTTTGATACGTAATTTTAGCCCCGATTCTGTTCAACATTTTTCATGTACCATTTGCCACTTTGATACAGTCATTGGGCATAACTGCATTCATGTATGTCAACTTTTAATTACTGTGGAATGCATTGATTCTACTACTATTTCTTTCCTCAACATAAAACTTAACATTATTGCTACTTGGTTACAAATTGCATCCCCTTTCCCCAATACACAAAATGAAACTTAATGCTAATAAGATGAAGGTTAGCTTATTCTTCAGAGCATCACCAACCCATCTTCCAATTCCTCTAATGTTGTCAAATGAGAAAATTCAGTTAGTCTTGATCAATGAAAATTTTGGGTGTCATCTTTGATAATGACCTCAATTACCAAGCACATATTTTATAAACAATTCAAAAATGTTTCTTTAAATTGAAACAAAATTCAAGACATTAACCCCTAATTCTATAAAAGTCACCAAATACTCCGCGCACAAATTTTAGCACACACCTAATTTACATGTACAATTTAAATGAGTAATGAGCTAATTAGTGCCAATAATTGGCTTATCAACAAGCAAATATTGTACTAATTAGATTTAATTAGAACTTATGCATGTAAATTTAGGTACAGGATCTGTGCCTAATTTTTGAGCGAGTAAAATAAAGGGCTTGGAAATGGGAGGGCATTCCTAGCATTTATGTGTGTTGTTATAGAATATGGGGATATTACTACTACTACTACTTATCCTTTCTATAGTTCTACTAGACGTATGCAGCACTGTACACTTTAACATGAAGAGACAGTCCCTGATCTACAGAGCTTACAATCTAATTCGGACAAACAGGACAAATAAGGGATAAGGGAATTATTAAGGTGGGAATGATAAAACATGGGTACTGAACAAGTGCGCGAGGGTTAGGAGTTAAAAGCAGCATCAAAAAGGTGGGATTTTAGCTTGAAGATGGCGAGAGATGGAGCTTGACGTATTGGCTCAGGAAGTCTATTCCAGGCATATGGTGGAGCAAGATAAAAGGAAAGGAGTCTGGAGTTAGCAGTGGAGGAGAAGGGTGCAGATAAGAGAGATTTACCCAGTGAATGGCATTCCTGGGGAGGAGTGTAGGGAGAGATAAGAGTGGAGAGGTAATGAGGAGCTTTCATATATGCAGATGATGTCACAATCTATATTCCTCACAAAACCAAACTGACAGAAATCACCAACAAAATCAAGTTCAGCCTGAACATCATGGATTCATGGGCAAATGAATTTCAACTAAAACTGAATAAAGAAAAAACTCATTGTCTCCTCCTCTCATCCCAACACAGTGTGGATATCCCCAAAAGTTTCAACACCCCAGATCACACCCTTCCTATCTCAGACAGCTTGAAAATCCTTGGCATTACAATGGACCGTAACTTAACACTAGAGAGCCAAGTGGCATCCACAACAAAGACAATGTTCCACTCAATGTGGAAACTCAAATGCGTGAAGCAATTCTTCACGAGGGAAACATTTCGCAACCTGATACAATCAATGGTTCTAAGCCACTTAGATTACTGCAATGGAATTTATGCGGGATGTAAAGAACAAGCCTTAAAGAAACTTCAGACCGCTCAAACCACGGCAGCTAGGCTTATATTTGGTAAAATGCAATTTTAAAGTGCAAAACCCCTCCGTGAAAAACTACACTGGCTCCCAATCAAAGAATGCATCGCCTTCAAAATCTGCACCCTGGTTCATAAAATCATCTACGGAGAAGCCCCAAGTTACATGACAGACTTGATCGACTTATTAATTAGAAATACATCCAAATCAACACGATCTTATCTAAATCTGCACTACCTAAGCTGCAAAGGACTTAAATACAAAACAACTTACGCATCTAGTTTTTCCTACATAAGCACACAACTGTGGAACGCATTACCAAAAGCCTTGAACATGACGTACGTCCACCTAAACTTCCGGAAATCACTAAAAACCAACCTGTTTAAAAAGGCATACGCTACTGATCCAACTTAAATGCCTAATCTCTGCAACACAACCAAACTAAAGCACGGTATGGACATAACACAACTCTTCCATTCTCTGATTCCCTAATGTGGCTGTGCCACATGAACTTGATCTTACCACAACATCACCCTGTATTTGTTCACACCGGAGCCTGCAAAGGCCTCTCCGGTACTATGTAAGCCACATTGAGCCTACAAATAGGTGGGAAAATGTGGGATACAAATGTAAATAAATAAAATATTAAATAAAGTTGGAAACTTGGATATGGACTCACTCTCATTAACATTTAATTGTTCCAAACAAGGTAGTCATTGTAGGCATTTTAAATTAATGTGGTATGAAGGCTAGGCTTTTTGTTTCTGTGAGTAGTCCAATTATGAGCCATCCAGAGAATAAAAGAGTAGCGTAACATATTCCTTTTCATTACTGTTTGCTGTCATTTTACTTTACCTCAGATTACATCAAAATTGCATTAATATAGAAGACATTTGACTGTGGTTAGGTGCTGATGTTTTTCTGTCTATTAATTTGACAGCTAAAATTGAAGTTAGTTAAATTATTGTTATTTCTTTTGTGGCAGCAAACTGCAGAGTTTTGCAATCCCCTCAATAACAGAATAATTGAAGTTTTATTACCAGTTTAGGTAAAATATGCACATTTATACACCACTCTTGAAAGTATTCTAAATCATATGCTTTTCAACAAATACTTTGCCGTACTGGAATGCAGCATAATCAGAAAATGTCTGCTGTGTCTCTGCAGATCATACAGGCTGTGGATCTGAATTATTGTTACAAGATATTATACATCCAGCAGGTGCTGCCAGACCTAGGAGCCTATGCAATAAAACTTGTAAAACTTTTTAGCGTATGTGGCAGTAAAAATTTATTCACATGCTAAAATATCACTTTACTGGTGGTGCAATAAATTTTAGCATGTGCATGGTGAAATACTTCCCAGCTAGCATATCCATGCAAATTGCATGCATGATAATCTGAAAATGGAATTGCTAAATAGCGTATGATTATTATTTTATAAAGGATAGATACCATTTGCATATATAAAAAGCTGGTTTATGCATGTAATGGCCATGTATGTGTAAGAATCAATTTTGGAAAAGCTGCAATTTACAAAGGCATACCCATTGGCATGCACAGATATGAAGGGGGGATGTTCCAGGTTTTTGGATAGACCTTGAAGTTTTTGTATATTTCATAAGAAAAATTCATACCATTAACTGGTAGGGATGGGCTGACATCTGTTCTTTTGCAAAGATTGTACACTCATTCAGAAATTGCACACTTTCCAGATAATACATACATGCGTGAATTATAAGGAAAGAGTGTGCACTCTTAACACCATTGTCCACAAAATGAAAATGAAGACTAACCAAAATAAAACAAAACAAGCAATACTACAAACAATATGGAAAACGAAAGGAACATTCTTGGGCTGCCCATTCCTACCAACCTGTATGGATTTCACTCAGTGACTGGGAGAAGGGAGTGAAAGGAATCTGGGACTAATCAGCCTAGGAAGAGATTCAGGACGAGCAGGGCTCTGAAAGAGTTATTCCTGGAAAGAACACATAGAGACAGCACACTTGTGGGGTGATAGTGTCTGAGGATCTGAAGGCAACAAAACAGCGTGACAAAGCAGAGGCCATAACCAGAAGGATACCAGGCTGTATAGAGAGAAGTGTAACCAGCAGAAGAAAGGAGATGTTGATGCCCCCATACATAGGAGCCAACTTTTCAAAATGATTGGGGGTGCTGAAATATATATGTTTTTTTACAGGTGGTGCATTCCCCCCTCCTCAACTCCTCTCACTCCCTCTCCCTCCGAGTTCCAGGCCCCCCTCTCCTCTGAGTTCCAGCCCCCTCCCTCCCCCTCCCTCCGAGTTCCTGGCTCCCCTCTCCTTCAAGTTCCAGGCCCCCTCCCCAGGGCCGGCCCTAGGGTTTCTAGCGCCCTCCTGCAGTCTATTAGTTGGTGCCCCTACCCATCCAGAGGTGGGATCACTATGGCTTTGCCCACACAGTAGACACACCCCTTTTACCAGCCATGGCATCATTGAAAATATTACACCAGTATAGAAGAAAAATAACTTAGCACACAGACCAGGAATTAGGAGAACAGACAGTCTTGCCAACTCTGAAAAACAATGTGTTATCAAAATTTCAGAATCTAACAAACAGATCCCTATTCAGACACTTGGCTTTGCAGTCACACATGTAGAACAGAGATAGCCCCTCTTCAAATTCTTCAAAAGTTAACCTGAAATCCTAAGAAGTTAGACTCTGCATGCAGCACAATAGCCTTCCCATCGAGCACAGCTTAGGATCTAGCTAGGACAGACTTAATCAGCATAAACTAACATATTCTACAATCTAAGTTGGACAGACTAACAGGAGTTACTGAAGTGGGAATGAGAGATAGGTGATGATTAGGAATTGAAAGCAGGCATCTAGCCCTCCTGTCCTGTGAGTTGCTGTGTTGGGGGTGGGGGCGTGGGGGTGGAAAAGGGTGGGTCAGGTGCAGCACTAAACAGCAGTCTCTGACAAAACAAGGGTTTAGGCTCTGCTGTGCTGTCTGTGTCTGAGCCCTCTCTGGGCAGAGGACAGAGGTTAGCTGAGCTCCCACAAGTTATTTCAGAGCCAGATTCAGTTGGAGCATTGACATCCTCTGACAAACACAAGGAGGATATTTCTCTGCTTGGGAGGGGGGATGGGACAGAGATCTGACAGCTTTGGAGCCAGACTGAGATGAGCAGCAGAGATTAGATACTCAGCAGAGCTTGATTGCTTGCAAAGTGATGCCCTTGAAGGCAGGCGCCCTCCTGCAGTGTTTACCCTGCTTACCGGGTTTGACTGGCCCTGCCCCTCCCTCTCATCCGAGTTCCAGGCCCCCTCCCTCCAAGTTCCAGGCCTCTCTCCCTCCCTCCCTCTGAGTTCCAGGCCTCCCTCCCTCCAGGCCCCCTCTCCTTTCCCTCCGAGTTCCAGGCCCCCTCCCTCCAAGTTCCAGGCCTCTCTCCCTCCCTCCCTCTGAGTTCCAGGCCTCCCTCCCTCCAGGCCCCCTCTCCTTTCCCTCCGAGTTCCAGGCCTCCCTCCCTACCCCCGAGTTCCAGGCCTCCCTCCCTCCAGGCCCCCTCCCTCTCCCTCCCTCCCTCCCTCCCTCAATGTCCCCTCCCTCCAAGTTCCAGGCCCCCTCCCCTCCTTCCGAGTTCCAGGCCCCCTCCCCCGAGTTCTAGGCCCCCTCCCGCCCAAGTTCCAGGCCCCTCCCCTCCTACTCCTGAGTTCTAGGCCCCCTCCCTCCCTCTCCTCCGAATTCCAGGTCCCCCTTCTCTCTCCTCTGAGTTCCAGGCCCCCCTCCCTCTCTCTCCTCCGAGTGCTAGCCCAACCCTCTTCTCCCAGTCCTCCGCCTACCCCTCTCCTTCCTGCGTGCTGCCCAGAATTTAAAAGTTCTTACCTCGGGGTCCAGCGGCAGCAGTGAAAGGCGAGCAGGCTCGGCACTTCAGCCTGCCTTCCCTTCTCTCTCAGCTCTGCCTCTGGCCCGCCCTTGCGGAAACAGGAAATGAGGGCGGGACCAGAGGCAGAGCTGAGAGAGAAGGGAAGGCAGCTGAAGCGCCGAGCCTGCTTGCCTTTCACTGCTGCCGCCGGACCCCGAGGTAAGAACTTCTAAATTCTGGGTGGCATGCAGAAAGGCGAGGAGAAGGCAGAGGACTGGGAGAAGAGGGCAGGCAGCGCAGGTCAGGCTAGCACTCGGAGTCAGAGGAGAGGGAGGGAGGGAGGGGGGGCTGGGAACTTCCGTTCCGGGACTTCCGGCGGGTCAAATATTGGGGGTGCTCGAGCACCCACAGCACCCACGGAGTCGACGCCTATGCCCCCATATAAATCATTGGTGAGGCCCCACCTGGAGTATTGTGTTCAGTTTTGGAGGCCATATCTTGCTAAGGATTTAAAAAGACTAGAAGTGGTCTAGAGGAAGGCGATAAAAATGCTATGGGGCTTGCATCAAAAGATGTATGGCTGAACTGGAGGTCTAGCAAGGCAACCTAGAGGTCAGGCAAGGCAAGCTGGGGATCAGGCAAGGTGGACTGGAGGACAGGCAAGGCAGAGTGAGTGCACAGCAAAGTAGACCCAAGAGAGCCATTGTGAAGGCAGCAGGAAGGACAGTGCCACTGCCTTACCTAGGACCCCTGGGGCTGACATCAGCCCTGAGAGCATCCCTGGTAGTCTACAAAGGTGTGCACACCTAGGAGACCCTGCCCCCTGACAGGGCCGAACCAGTGTGGCCTGCGCCATCCAGGAAGCACCCTGCAGCACCACCTTACCGAGGGATACCACAGACCCCCTACCCAAGGTCTCAAGGTTAGTACGCAGCCCAGGGTTTGAGGTAAGGGGCCAGGGCCGTGACATAAGCTTCCAGGGCACCTTAGGTTCTGTTCAACTTTACAACAGTTTAAGAAAATTTCCTAAAATGTATTTATCTCTGCAGGCCTTTCCCACTATGTAACTGGTTTTGTGGAGGAATGACAGACAGTGTCTGGAAATTGTTGTGATTGAGGAGGCAGATAGTACTGACGGTAGATCCTTTTGATATGTATTGTGTTTTGTTTTTGTTATGTGGTTGTATATTTATATTGAACTATGTATGTGATAATTTTTGTGAGCCGCTTAGTGGTAAGTGAGGAAAAGATTTTTAAAACAAGCAAATAAATAAGATGTGTACTCTGGAGGAAACAAGGGGCAGGGCAGATATGATACAGGCATTTAAATACTTGAAAGGTATTAATATAGAAATAAATATTTTCCAGAGAAGGGAAAATGGTAAAACTAGAGGGCATGAATTGAGGTTGAAGGGTGGTAGACTTAGGAGTAAGGTACTCCAGATATGTGCCTTATGATTTATTTAACAGTGGATTGAGATGTTAAGATGCAATAATATTGAATTGGAAGCATTGTCTTCCTTAAACGATTATTTAGAGATAATTGTTTAAACAAAAACTAAATAAATAAAGAATAATTTACAGAACAGGTGGAGAGATTTTTCTGCCGATGATGAAGAGTCCTGTAGCTCTGAGGGTGTTTTTGCCTGAAGCTCTTTGAGGCTTTTCCTCCCACCTTAAAGCTGTTTAATCTATCACTGTTTGAATTGTTTGGGGATAGTAAGCATTCTTTTTGAGACTTAGAAGTAATATAAGGAAATTATTTTTCATGGAGAGGGTAGTTGATGTCTGGAATGCACTCCTGAGAAAGGAGGTAGAGAGAAAAATTTATTTATTTATTTACTTATTTTCCAGAACCTGATATACCGCAGAGGGCCTTAGCATAGGCATTAAAGCAGTTTACAAATAAATAAAACTATCAGAGGAATGGAGACAGAGACTAAATAGGAGGCGGAAGAAGAGAGGGACTATGGTGTGGAGGAAAAGGAGGTAACAAAGAGTTGTGTCTTCAAGGCATGCTTGAAGGTGGAAATGGTAGGTTGATTTTGAATGTGACGTGGCAGGTCGTTCCAGAGTCTGAGGCCAAGGTAGCCAAAAGCAGTATCATGGGTGCTGAGATGGAGGACTTAGGGTGGGGGAAGGGTGAGGAAGTTGTCAGCAGAACTGAGGCAGCAGAGGGGGGAATAAGGGATGAGGAGTTTGTTGAGATAAGAAGGTGATGGATAAACTCAGAGGATCTCCAATTAGAAAATGGATGGTATAAGAAAAACAAAACTTACATGGCTGCATGTGCGTGGATGTGTCCAGAGGCACTTAGTTGGTGACTCCAGCTGTGCAGGACTAAGGCCGATGATAAGCAGACTTGTACGGTCTGTGTCCCATATATGGCAATCCAGTTAACAATGGGCTGGAAAGGGCTTCAGCAGCAACTTCAGTAGCTGGAACGTGGTGACAGTGTCAGGCAGACTTTTACGGTCTGTGTTCTGTAAATGACAAGATGGATTTGGATAGGTTGGAGTGGGCTTCGACGGCAACTCCACTACCTGGAACATAAGGACAGTACCGGGCAGACATCTATGGTATATGTTCAGAAACATCAAAGAAAGACCATATCAAGTATTTTATATCACATTCATTGTTGGTTTAATCATGAATTGATAATGAGTATGACTGTTAGGCAGATTGGATGGACCACTCAGGTCTTTATCTGCCATCATTTACTATGTTACTTTGTTAAAGATATATCCCTATATAAAGGAAATGCCTAGAAGGAAAAGTGAAATCCTGCAAATATATATAAAGTATCGCATGTCAAGTAAAATGAGTTTATCTTGTTGGGCAAACGGGATGGACCGTACAGGTCTTTATCTGCCATCACTTACTATGTTACTACTATGTTACTGTCAGGCTTATTTTCGAAAGTGATTGCCGGCGATCTTCCGATATAAATCGGGAGATGACCGGCGATCTCTCAAAAGCAGCGAAATCAGTATAATCGAAAGCGGCGTTTTTGACACCATCGCCGCTTTCCCGTCGCTGCGCCGGCGAAAGTTCAAGGGGGCGAGTCGATGGCATAGCGAAGGCAGGACATGGGCGGGCATGGGCGTGGCTACCAGATGGCTGGCTTTCGCGGATAATGGAAAAAAAAGTGGCATTCATCAGTATTTCGCCGGGTTTACTTGATCCTTTTATTTTCACGATCAAGCCTCAAAAAGGTGCCCCAACTGACCAGATGACCACCGGAGGGAATGGGGGATTACCTCCCCATACTCCCCTAGTGGTCACCAACCCCCTCCCACTAAAACAATACAACACTAAAACAATACAAATAAAAACCTTTTTTTACCAGCCTGTATGCCAGCCTCAAATGTCATACCCAGCTCCCTGACAGCAATATGCAAGTCCCTGGAGCAGGTTTTAATGGGTGCAGTGCACTTCAGGCAGGCAGACCAAGGTCCACCCCCCCTACCTGTTACACTTGTGGTGCTAAGTTCTTGAGCCCTCCAACCCCCCCCCCCAAACCCACTGTACCCACATGTAGGTGCCCCCCTTCACCCATAAGGGCTATGGTAATGGTGTAGAGTTGTGGAGAGTGGGTTTGGAGGGATTTGGGGGGCTCAGCACTCAAGGAAAGGGAGCTATTTGTGTATTTTTTGAACATTTTTAGAAGTGCCCCCTAGGGTGCTCGGTTGGTGTCCTGGCATGTCAGGGGGACCAGTGCACTACAAATGCTAGCTCCTCCCATGACCAAATGCCTTGGATTTTGCCGGGTTTGAGATGGCCGGCAGTTTTTTCCATTATCGCTGAAAAACAAAACCGGCGATCTGAAACCTGGCGAACTCTGGCATTTGGCCGGGCTAAACCGTATTATCGAATAAAAAGATTGCCAACCATCTTTGTCAAAAATACGGTTCCGGCCAGCTGTTGCACCGCCACCAAAATAGATTGCTGGCGACCTATTTCGCCGGTGACGTTCGATTTTGCTCCTCTATGTTACTGTAATGCACTGTACATTGATCTGACTACAAAGGGTTTGCACCAGTTCCAATTGATTCAGAATGCTACAGCAAGACTGATAAAAGGTTGAAAGCAAACTGACCACATTACACCATTTCTGCAAAAATTTAACTGGCTACCAGAACAGTACAAGGCTAAATTTAAAACTCTATCAGGGCAATTCTATAAATTAGTGCCTTGATCTAGGCACCCCAATGCCATGTGCTTAGTGCCATTTATATAATGGTATATTGGTGTCAAGACTCAGTTATAGTGCAAGTTGGCATTTGTATGACCATGTTTAAGCATTGCGCCCTACACCATGTAAATGTCAGGAATAAGTTGGCACTCCTAGGTATGCAAACTGATATACATAATTTATAATATTCTATAAACTATGCACATAACTGGGAAGCATGCCTATGGCCTACCCATGCTCCACCAACATGTACACCCTCTTGCAGTTAGGCACTATGGCACTAGATGCTACCTTATAGAAGAGCACCTAGATCACATTGATGCTTGTCAATTAATAGCACCTTTGATGCTCATAAGTTGTGTGTACCTTTATGATCCAGCATATAGAAACATAGAAAAATGTAGGTAGACCATATGGCCTATCCATTCTACCCATCTATACTATCTATTCTCCTTATCACTCCCTTACAGATCCTATGTACTTGTCCCAAGCTTTCTTGAATTCAGATACTGTTTTCATCTTCACCACTTCCACTGGGAGACCGTTCCATGAATTCACCACTCTTTCCATGAAGTAGTATTTCCTCAGGTTACTTCTCAGTCTATTCCCTTCATGTTATGCCCCTTCATTCCAGAGCTTCCTTTTAATTGAAAGAGACTTGCCTCCTGTACATTTTTTGCTGTATAAGTATGTTATCTATAGGACACTCTGTACCCATACATTGTGTTATCTCTGGGATATTTTGTACCCAAACATTGTGTTATCTCTGTGATATATTGTATCCATACATTGTAAGCCGCACTGAGCCTGCTATCGAGTGGGATATAAATGCTACAAAATAAATAAATAAATGTCTGTATCATATCTCTGCTCTCTCATCTTTCTTCCAAAGTATACATATTGAGATCTTTAAGTCTGTCCCAATATGCTTTATGATGAAGACTACTGACCATTTCAGTAGCCACTCTCTGGATCAACTCCATCCTGTTTATATCTTTTTGAAGGTGCAGTCTCTGGAATTGTACACAATATTCTAAAAGAGGTCTCACCAGAGACTTATAAAGGGGCATAATCACCTCATTTTTCCTACTGGCCATTCCTTTCCTTATAAACTCAAGCATCCTTCTAGTTTTTGCTGTTGCTTTTTCTAACTGTTTGGCCACCTTAAGATCATTACAGATGATCACACCCAAGTCCCACTCCTCTTTCGTGCACAAAAGTTCTTTATCTCCCAAACTGTACTGTTCCCTAGGGTTTATGCAGTCCAAATGCATAACTCTGCTTTTTTTTAGCATTAAATCCAAGCTGCCAAATTCCAGACCCTTCATCTGTCTTCGTTAATTCCTTCCTCATGTTATCCACACCATCAGGGGTGTCTACTGTATTGCAGATTTTGGTATCATCAGCAAAGAGGCAAACCTTATCAGATAGCTCTTCGGCAATATTGCTTACAAAAATGTTAAAAAGAACTGTCCCAAGAAGCGATTCTTGTGGTTCACCACTGGTAACATTCTTTTCCTCGGAATTTTCCACCACTACTCTCTGTTGCCTTCCATTTAACCAGTTCCTAGCCCAGGCAGTTGCTTTAGGGCCCATACCAAGGGCACTCAGTTTATGTATTAGTCGTCTATGCTGAACTGTGTCAAAGGCTTTGCTAAAATCTAAATACACCACATCTAGCGCTGTCCCTCGATCCAGTCAAAGAGATTAATCAGATTTGTCTGACAAGACCTGTCTCTAGTGAAACTATGCTGCCTCAGTTCCTGTAATCCACTGGATTTCAAAACCTTTACTATTCCCTGTTTTAAAAGTGTTTCCATTAATCTACTTACCACAAAAGTCAGACTTACTGGCCTGTAGCTCCCAACCTCTTTTTTTCACTTCCACTTTTGTGGAAAGGGACCACATCTGCTCTTCTCCAGTCCTCGGGGACCACGCTAGAGAAACATTGAAAAGGTCAGCCAGTGGAGCCCCATTGCTTTCTCTACCTTTAGTTTGGCCAGCTCCTCACAAACACGTTCAGGGACTACCACCCTCTGCTCCTATTTGTTTTTGTCTTCTGTGGTCCTGCTCCAGACCTGTCAGCTATGAACACAGAACAGAATGTTAATCAATTCTGCCTTATCCTTATCGGCTTCTATATATTTCTCCCCTACATCTTTGAGTCTCACAATGCCCCTAAGAACAGGATCTCTCTCTACACACCTTCAAGGTCACTAAGGTCCTTCCAAGGAGTATGTCTAACCACACCCTCTTCAAAGGACATTACGCCATGTGACACCTAGCAATGAGCCTTCTCTGGAGCAGCCTCCACACTCTGAAATTCACTCCCTGAAAGTCTTTGCTCAATGCAATAATAACTCTACTTTAGGAAGCAGGTGAAAGCTTGGCTCTTCTCCAAGCCTTTAATGGAAGAAGCACTAACTTTTAGTCACACCTACACAAAGACTAAAATCGGCTTCACATATTATAGCAAGACTTGCTTTTCCACTCCTACCCTAGCTGAGATCATATTCATGGAACTTTCTGACTTCACTTTCTTTAAGTTAGTCCCCATATTTTCTAACTCCTGTTACTCTACCTTATCTGTTTATATGTTCCACTTCTGCTTACACCCTTTGCTGTCTGTTAAGATGTTTTTATTATGTATTGTGTTGACATTGTAAGTAGCATTTTTTTTATTATACTATGTACTGTTATTCATATATTTTTACTGCTGTAATTGTCTATTGCCTATGTCCAGATTGTTCTTGTGGTACACTGCCTTGGGTGAATTTCTTCAAATAGGTGATAACTATATCCTAATAAATAAATAAATACATTAATAAATCAATAAAGGTTGACTATATTGTGAAGGTGAATGCTGCTTCCAAAATGATAATCTGTGGACATCTGCATAGAGAAAGTGAAGATCCCACATCTTCGGCTAGGAATTTTTCTTCATACTCTTATTTATTAGTCACTTTAGATGAAGACTAGTATGCTGTTTCAAAAATTGAATCTGAAAACAAGAACACAAATTTCTTAACTACTACTGATGATAAAATCAACTGCAGATCACCTGTGTGATCGCCATGAAAAATGAGCGCATATAATATTCATTACAAAGTGACATCCCTATTTTTCATCACAAAGATAGAGCTGCAGTTGTGTGTTGTTGAAGAAGAAAGAGTGAAAAGCTTAATCATTATGCCATTATGCAAAACAAAAAAATCATTTAATGAACGATTGTAGCAACAAAAAAAATAGATGTAAAGAGACAGCAATGGGCTTTCTTTGTTACCATCAAGATAAAATGATTAGTGGCATGTTAGTATGAAAGATTTCCTTTAAGATCTTTGGCTTCCATCACAGGCTCTTTGATATTTCTTAAAGGAAAATTCTCCCTGGGTTAATACATGTCTGTTGCCAAAATGTTTTTTATTGTTAGACATTGAACTCGTGCCACATAAGCTTGGTGCATCATTTAAGGAACAACTACTGAGATTTATTTTTGGAACAATATTACTATATATGAATATTAGTAATCTGGAAATAGCACTTGCTTTAAGGGCCCTTCTACTAAAGGGCATTAAGTATTTTTACAGACGTTCAAATATTTGAAAGGTATTAATCTGCAAACAAACCTTTTCTGGAGATGCGAAGGCGGTAGAATGAGAGGACATGAAATGAGATTGAAGGGGGGCAGACTCAGGAAAAATGTCAGGAAGTATTTTTTCACGGAGAGAGTAGTGGATGCTTGGAATGCCCTCCCGCGGGAGGTGGTGGAAACGAAAACAGTAACGGAATTCAAACATGCATGGGATAAACATAAAGGAATCCTGTTCAAAAGGAATGGATCCTAAGAAGCTTAGCCGAGATTGGGTGGCAGAGCCGGTGGCGGGAGGTGGGGATGGTGCTGGGCAGACTTATACGGTCTGTGCCAGAGCCGGTGGTGGGAGGCGAGACTGGTGGTTGGGAGGCGGGGATAGTGCTGGGCAGACTTATACGGTCTGTGCCAGAGCCGGAGGTGGGAGGCGGGGCTGGTGGTTGGGAGGCGGGGATAGTGCTGGGCAGACTTATACGGTCTGTGCCCTGAAAAGGACAGGTACAAATCAAGGTAAGGTATACACAAAAAGTAGCACATGTGAGTTTATCTTGTTGGGCAGACTGGATGGACCATGTGGGTCTTTTTCTGCCGTCATCTACTATGTTACTATGTTACTATGATAAGAATAGAAAGGTTTGCTTCCTTTGAAGATTTTGAAACAACTCAGACTGCTCCCAGAGAAATATATGGAAGAAGTATAAAAGTCATGAAATCTTTGAAATACTCAACTTGTCAAAAAACTACACTGCAAATACAGAATCTCTTCTCTCAGTTCTGCTGTCATTGGCAATTACATATCAACATATAAGAAAGCTGGCTAAAGATTCTGCATGTCCCAATATAAACTTCAAGAGCTGAAAGATCTTTCAGTATCTTAAAACAAAAATCCAAAAATTCGGAATAAATTAGAAGACACGTTAAAGCACCTTATGCTCATTATTAACAAGGGAAAAGTAGGGATGTATACAGGAGAAACATTTTTTCCCTATTTTGAAACATGTTTTCAATTTGTTTCACACTTTCATTTTAATATGCTAGGAATATGCTAGGACTAGTCTATTTAATGCATGTTAAATTGCTTTAATGTCCAGTAAAGGAGTGGTAAATTACAAAAGGGAAAGCTAACAAGTATGAAAGCTAACAAGTATGAACAGTATTTTATGTATTCACAAGCAAAAAAGCCCATTTCTCAAAAAATGAAATGGGCCCTAGGAAGCGATTTCTCCTCTCTCCCCTGCCCTCCCCTCCATGTCCAGCGATTCTCCCCTGCCCTCCCCTCCTATCCCATCCCATCCATGTCCATTGACTAGCCCCAGCCCCTACCTGCCCCCTTTTAACACTCGAGTTCCAGTTCAACCCCAGCCCTCACCTGCCTGCCCTCTTCTCCCACAACAGCCCTCCTTTCCTTCCTGTCACCCTTCTTTTAAAACTTTTATTTAACCTCAAGTCAAAGCGGCGGCAGGGAAAGCAGCAGACTCGGCTCGCCTCCAGCCTTCCCTTCCTCTCAGTGTCCCGCCCTCCCCTGACATAATTTCCTCTTTCCACGAGGGCGGGAGACTGAGAGGGAAGGGAAGACTGGAGGCGAGCCAATTATGTAGTAGCTCATTTGCATACGGTTACGAACCCAGCCAGCCAGCCATCCAGGGACGCAGATTGACAAATTATTATATAGGAGATTCTACTGGCCTTTTAATTGCTTAAGAGGTGTTATGTTCATCAATACTGAATAACTCCAACGCTCAGCACTCTACAGCTACTTGTCATCCAGGACCTCGTTTCACATGGGCAAACTACCTAGCAGAGGCGTAGCCAGATCTGATATTTTTTTTGGGGGGGGGGGGGGGGCGGGGGCAGAGTTAACATGGGGGGCACTAGGTATATAGGGATCCTTTTATTAAGGTGCACTGAAAAATGGCTTGCGGTAGTGTAGGTACAGGTTTTAGGTGCGCGCCCATCCATTTTTTAGTCCGCCTGTAAAAAGGCCTTTTTTTTTGCCGAAAATGGACATGCAGCAAAATCAAAATTGCCACGTATCCATTTTGGGTTTGAAACCTTACCGCTAGCCATTGACCTAGCTGTAAAGAATCCGGGTGGTAATGACCTACGTGCGTCAAATGCCACTTGGCGCGCGTCCGTTACGTGTGCCCGACAAGAAAAAAATATTTTTCAGACGCACGTATTGGACACATGCTAAAAATGAAATTACTGCAAGAGCCATGCGATAGTCGGGTGGTAACTACATTTTGGCGCTTGTTGGGCACGCTTAGACACTTACGCGGCTTAGTACAAGGGCCCCCTAGGTGTGAGTAGTGCTCAGTATACTCCTAAATAATGCCTTAGAGTGCACTAGATAATGGATTTCTAAGTAAACAGTCTGCCCTGCATCAACAATAAACAACATGTACACTTACGGAAACCTTGGAAACACTGACATTTTTAAATGAAGTTGCATTATCCCATAACTTAAACTTTGCCATTGTGGTAGACTTGAGTCTGGCCAACCTCTCAACATACATTACAGTATCCTGGAAAATTATTACTGCACTGGCACATATCCCTCAACTTTGCTTTATAACAAATATTTTATTAATACAGCTTGATAAAGCATTTTATAAGTCTTCTTGTCCCTTCCTCTGGTTCTACTGTTTTCTCTCCCTGGAGTTCCTGACAGTGTTCCTTCCACCCCCTTCTCCCTTCCAAGAGGAACTGTGATATTGAATAAATAAGTAGATGTTTATGTTCCTAGTCATGCACCCAAAGGTTATATAATCCTTTCAAGAAAACCAGTTAATCGTTTAACTTGTTAGTGGAACATAACCTCAGAGGCATGGTATGGTCACATTTTCAATATGGTTATACTGGATCCCAGCTAAGGAACAGGTTATTTTGAGTAAGTCTTCATGTGGCTTACATTTGAAAGTACAGTGAAATAGAATAATAGAATTCAATTATATCATAGGAGCAAGTAAATGGATGTCTGAAACATTTAACAAAGTTAAAATTGGTATATATACCCAACTGCACATTTAAAAGTATGTCCTTTAATGATGCCACATGTTTATTTATTTTAGAACATTTATACTCCGCTTTTGCCACTAAAAGCAGCCCCAAAGCGGTTTACAGTGAACTGAGAAAACAATTACAATGACATTAGAGAAGGTCGAGGAACAAAGGTAGAAGGGAAGTGAAGAGAAGGGAAAAGAGTCTAAAATGGATGGTGGTAATCCAGACGCTGAGAGGCATCAGAGTGGCTGCAGCTCCCAACAAGGCGCAGTACGGGGTCCTAGTAAGCGCCCAGAACAGCCAGGACAGCTGTCTGCATGGCACTCCATGATGGAGAGCTGGCAAAACCAGGGAAGACTTGGAAAGATGTGAAGAGGCCAGACTGGCCAAGCCGGAACAACATAGTGCAAGTCGCGCTGAAAATTGCTTTGGTACTGACCACCAGCACCCAAAACGAGTGGAGCAGCGACCAGGAGATGAGATGCCAGAAGCCCAGCAGAGCTATTTTGGCCTCCAGTGCTGGACTTCTGGGCTGTATCTTTATCCCCAAGTGTTACATTATTCTCCTAAGGCCTGATAGGAATCAGAGGAAGTACGTTACCGTAAATGTGAAAACTTGAAAGACCTATACAGGTACTAGGAAGGCTCCTGTTCTCCTCCTCTTCCTCTAATTCCTGCTCTTCATCGGAGAATGTAACATTCTCTTGCTTGATCCACAGGGACAGTTTAGGATCGAACACTAGGCACCTGGAGTCCCGCCGGGTCCATGGACATGCTGAATTCTCCCGTTCAATTCGGAGATAAATGTCTGGTTTGACGGATGGAGAACTGGTAGTTGAAGTGGGATTGGTAACGCTTTCCCCAGTGACAGGGGGCTCGTTATGATCCCCTCTGCCCCACGCTTCCGTCTTCTCCTTGACTCGGAGTAAAGTGCTGCGATTTACAATGGTGTAACCAGGTCTGAAATACGGGCAGCCATTTTGTTTTCTCAGTTTTCTTTGTCTCTCCCAGCTAAGGCCTGAAGCGATGTAATCTGCAACTGTTAGGAATTATCCAAGCATGAGGAAAACTTTCTTCCTTTCCTGTCCCCCCAGCGGTCCCTTTATCTCAGAAATCATAGTCATATGTATAGACAGTTATTCAAATATTATCACATACATACACCAGAACAGGCATCCATCACACATTGTAAAAGTAAACAACAGTTTCTACAGAGTATATCCAAAACTTAATTTTATTTTCTCATTTCCATCTTCAAACATTCTAGACTGCAGATGTACAGATCAGTAGGACCCAAAGTAGACCAAAACAAGTAAAGTCAGAAACAACACAGTTTATACCTAATTGTTCAACCACCATTAAGATTCACCTTTGGGTTTAAAAAGCAAAACCATGTGCATGTAAGGACTGGATAAATTAATTAAACAAAGCTTAAAGCAAATGCCCTTAATATATAATACTTGGTAGCTATAATAGAAACAGTGATAGAAATTTCATATAGCAAGCAGCCTGAGCCAACAGATTTATTTTCCACTGAACATAATTTACTTTGTATGAACTTGGTGACTAATAGTGTGCTGAACTGGACAATGACCCTTCCCTCATTATTCAATACCTTTTCTTTGAAATAGTAGTAATAAAAAAGGCAAGTGCATTTTTATAATATACCACTGTGTTCCACAAATCAAAAGGAGCAATTTCCCACATGCCATCTTTTTCTTTTGATGTAGGCACAGGAAAAAAAAGGTATTAAATGCCTTCAGGTCTCACCTAATTAATGATTTGTTTAAACTGTATTTATAAATGGTAAGTCTGATTGTTAAGCACCTGATTCTCATAATGTCTGTACTGATGGCCATTTATTAGGTGAAAACATCAGAATACAGTGAGTCCCTATAACCAGCCCCTCCAAATGACACAATGATTACAATTTAGAACTAGTCACTTCTCTAGAATGTTTGAAAATATAAGTGAGATTAAATAAAAATGCTACCAACAATAAAGAACAACAATGTGGACAGAGATGCTCATAGATTTGCTTGCATTGTTTGGGTATCGGGGATGACAGGTGCGCAGAGGAGAGGGAAAGGGAGACAAATCTCATGGGCTTCAGCCATTGCAATCTAACCATAGTCAGCTATTGCTCCCTTAGTTGTGGCTTCCTGCAGCACCGTTTTCTTCAATTTTCTGGGCTGCCAGCAGTGTCAGTGAGGTAAGCACACTTCCTTAGGCGGCCCCGGATGCTCTCTCTCTGTTGCAGTGTCCCGCCTATGTAGGACAGGAAATTGTAGCAGAGGGAGAGCTTCCAGGCTGCCAAAGGCAGTGTGTTTACCTTACTGATGCTGCCAGTGGCCCGGAAAATTAAGAAGGCAGTGCTGCAGGGAGCTGAAAAGGAGTAGGGGAGAGAGCTAATCAGGGCAATTAGATTGAGAATAGGAGATGGCATGACGGCTGAAGCAGGGAGCAGGAGGGCAGCCAGTAGTGACCAAAACCCAGGCACTTGACTGGCCACTAGGGCTGGGGGGGGGGGGGAGCTTGAGGCTGGAATGGAGGGGCCTGGGTTCCCAAGGTCCCCTGTATCTACACCAGTGCTACCCATGACTTGCCTGCCTCCTCATTGGTCAAAAATCTTTATTTCAACTACTTGTACTGTTATTATTATAGTAAGCTTATCTTACTAAGATGAAGTTTATTATTTTGATTAATTGAAATATTAGGTTACTATAATAATAATAACAACAGTACAAATAGTTGAAATAAAGATTTTGGACCAATGAGGAGGCAGGCAAGTCATGGGTAGTTTGCCCATGTGAAATGAGTCGCTACTGAGGTCCTGGATGATATGAAGATGCAGAGTGCTGAACGTTGGAGTTATTCAGCATTGTGTGGTTCCCAGGAATCTGACTAGTTAAAGGGACTGTTCATCAATAATGGCAGCTCATATGGCAAAGGGCACTTTTCTGTTACTCTGAAAAATAAGCAGTGGTCAACTGCTGTCTTTTGTTTGGTTTTGTTGGTGAGCACTCATTAAAAATATTAGCATATGAGCACTTACCGAAACCTATTTTGTGACAGTAAGGGCTAATCAGTTAATAGATGTGCGAATTGATTAACGCAGAAAAGCCCACTCTACACCTCCAGACACACCCCCTCCATGGTAAAAGTTAAAATATTTTTGACCATGCAGTTTGAGCATGCAGATTTGAAAATTATTGTAGGACACCTAAGTGCATCTCATAGTAAAACCATTTTAAGTTGTGATAAGCATGAGGTAGCACTTACCGCAGCTTAGTAAGAAGGACCCCACATAACTTTTTGTTAGTGATGATGAATAAATCATAATTGATAAATAATAAATAGACACTTATTAAGTAGATAGGGGCCCTTTTACTAAGCTGTGCTAAAAAGTGACCTGTGGTAGCCCCAGTGTGTGGCTTTCCCTGTCACTGAGACCACTTTTAGAGCTATGGTAAAATGGCCCCATTTTTCCTATTAATGGCCACATACTAATTTCTCCATTAGTGTGTAGCCATTGGTGCCTATTTTGTAGGTGGTAAGGGCTCACACGCTAACCCTGTGCAAATCGGTTAGCGTACAGCAATGTAATCGTGCTAACTGATTAATGCAGAATACGCCTACGTTCTGTCCCAGACACGCTCTCTTTCTAGTGCATGGGAAATACATGCCAATCCCAAAAGTACCACGGGATGCCTGAGTGTGGCCTGCGGTAGTGGAAGTGTTTTTTTAACCTGAGGTAAGTACGCATCAATGTTTACCTCAGCTTAGTGAAAGGGCACAATAATTTGCTACTGAGGGAAAAGGAACAAGAGGAAATCTTTACAACTTTAAAATTAATCGTCAGTCCAAAAAGTATATCCCTATTCCCAGGAAAAAATATGATTGGAAATAAGTCTTGGTTTAACCTTTCTTCAAGGGAAATACAAAACGGATAAAAGCCAGAAGTGTAATATTTAATATAAGCGAGACTTGCACTAGTTGAGTCCATGAAATTAAACATGATTGCAGAGAACAGTGATTGAAAAATATCCTTTAAAAAATAAAACATATATCAAAAATAATTTATAGTGAATGAAATTTTCAAGCATTTCCCTATATATGCATGATTTTCCTTTCATAAAGAGAAACTACAGAACTAATTGATTCTAAGAATGACCAGGGGAAAGCAAATTGTAAATTGAGAACCAATTTGTTCAAGTATGGTTCAAGATTAATTCTCTGAAGGTAAAACCAGAAAACATAGAATATATCCCACAAATTTAAATTATCCTTAGAAACTTAATTGAAATGGCACTTAGTACAAATGAAAATCTTTGAGTGGTTGTGGTCGTGTACATCTAATCTTCTTTCTAGTTAGAATGATTTAATTATCCTTTATTATTATTAGCTAGTCAATTTGCAAAATAAATACACACTAGTTTTCCTGATCATTAGGACACTAAAGGACGTGGAGGCAAAATAAATAAATTTTAGAGTGACATTTCTATGGTGGTGCACATCACCAACATCCACCATTGTTTCAAAATCTATCCCCCTGCAATCCAGTTCTCAACCATTTCCTCTCCACATCTGATTCCCTCACCCCCCCAACATTACTATCCCTCTCTGACCCCCCCTGTCAATCAACCTCCACACCCTTGATATCTTTTCACTGCCTCCAAAAGTCAAACCCTACCCCAATCCTTACCCTCTCCCACCCCGACTTCCCTTTGGATTCTTTTGGGGGATATTCAAAGCATGGGCCCCTCAGCTGTTATCCCGGTTGGCAGCTTACCTCGAAATGGAGCTTCTGCCCCCCCCTAATGGTAGGTCCACAAGACTACCGCTAAGGAGCATTTTTTCCATATGTTTTTTTTTCTTTGAGTTCCTTCATGAAGCATGATGCCTTTGGAGCCTTAGTGTTTTTTGGAGAGCTTCTGAATATATATATATATAAACAAAAACCTATTTAAGGTATAATTTCTTAAAATAATTGTGAAAAAGCATACAAGCAAATTCTGATGCAACTATTAATACTTATAAATCTTTATTCCATTATTACACTTTATATAATTCACATTATTGTTCATTATTTATTAAAATCCACAAATGTAACCATTCATTCTTCATCCATTCATACAATATTTATACATATAACCTCACATTTTAAACTTATTCAGATACCCAAATACGAATATGTATTTTCTCAAAACTTGCCAGTCAAGTCCGACAGTGGTTAACCTAACCAACTAACAATACACTCAATGGATAACTTCAAAGTGATTGGGTTCTTGGAAGAACCTGGAAGAACATTTTAGCACTATAATGGTGTATGATAGCATTGAGTGTATTGTTAGTTGGTTAGGTTAACCACTGTCGGACTTGACTGGCACGTTTTGAGAAAATACATATAGGTATTTGGGTATCTGAATAAGTTTAAAATGTGAGGTTATATGTATAAATATTGTATGAATGGATGAAGAATGAATGGTGACATTTGTGGATTTTAATAAATAATGAACAATAATGTGAATTATATAAAGTGTAATAATGGAATAAAGATTTATAAGTATTAATAGTTGCATCAGAATTTGCTTATATATATATATATATTTATACACACACATACACATACACACACACAGAAGATAGAATTGAAAAATGAACTTGTGGAACTATTGTTAGTAATATGTAATTTATCTTTAAAATCGAGCATGGTACCAGAAGATTGGAAGGTGGCCAATGTAACACTGATATTTAAAAAAGGTTCCAGAAGAGATCAGGGAAATTATAGACCAGGGAGCCTGATGTTGGTTCCGGGAAAAATGGTAGAGACTACTATAAAGAACAAAATTACATAGCATATCCAAAAGTATGGATTAATGAGACAAAGCCAACATGGATTTAGTCAAGGGAAATCTTGCCTCACCAATCTATTATATTTCTTTGAAGGGGTGTGCAAACATGTGGATAAAGGTGAGCCGGTTGATATTATGTTTCTGGATGGACCGTTCAGGTCTTTATCTGTCATCATTTACTATGTTTTATGTTTATCATGAATGTTCAAAAGGTGTTTGACAAAGTACCTCATGAAAGACCCCAGAGCAAATTAGAGAGTCATGGCATAGGAGGTAGTGTCCTACTGTGGATATAAACTGGTTAAAAGATAGAAAACAGAGAGTAGGGTTAAATGGTCAGTATTCTCAAAGGAGAAGAGGGTAGATAGTGGTTTTCCCCAGGGGTCTGTGCTGGGACCGCTGCTTTTTAACATATTTATAAATGATTTAGAGATGGGAGTAACTAGTGAGGTAATTAAATTTGCTGATGACACAAAGTTATTCAAAGTTGTTAAATCACAAGAGGATTGTGAAAAATTACAAGAGGACCTTACGAGACCGGGAGATTGGGCATCTAAATGGCAGACGATGTTTAATGTGAGCAAGTACAGAGTGATGCATGTGGGAAGGAGGAACCCGAATTATAGTTAAGTAATGCAAGGTTCCACATTAGGAGTCACCAACCAGGAAAGGGATCTAGGCATCATCATTGATGATATGTTGAAATCCTCTGCTCAGTGTACAGTGGCGGCTAAGAAAGCAAATAGAATGTTAGGTATTATCAGGAAAACAATAGAAAACAAAAATGAGGACATTATAATGCCTTTGTATCACTCCATGGTGCGACTGCATCTCGAATATTGTGTTCAATTCTGGTCACCGCATCTCAAAAAAGATATAGTAGAATTAGAAAAGGTACAGAGAAGTGCAACAAAAATGATAAAGGGGATGAGACAACTTCTCTATGAGGAAAGGCTAAAGCAGCTAGGGCTCTTGAGCTTGGAGAAAAGATGACTGAGGGGAGATATGATAGAGGTCTATAAAATAATGAGTGGAGTGGAACGGGTAGACATGAATTGTTTGTTTACTCTTTCCAAAAATACTAGGACTAGGGGGCATGCGATGAAGCTACAAAGTAGTAAATTTAATACGAATCGGAGAAAATCTTTCTTCACTCAACGTGTAATTGGAATTCGTTTCCAGAGAATGTGGTAAAAGCAGTTAGCTTAGTGGGGCTTAAAAAAGGTTTGGATGACTTCCTAAAGGAAAAGTCCATAGACCATTATTAAAATGCACTTAGGGAAAATCCACTGCTTATTTCTAGGGCAAGCAGCATAAAATATATTGAACCTTTTTTTGTATCTTGCCAGGTATTTGTGACCTGGATGTTGGGCTTGATGGACCATTGGTCTGTCCCAGTATGGCAATACTATGTATTTATATAATTAAGGTATTACTCCTCCCCCCTTATTATTTTGGCAACTTTTCTTTGTATTTTTCTAGTTTTGCTTTTTTTTTTTCTTTTTGAGATGGAGTGACCAAAACCATGTACAGTATTCATGATGCAGTCGCTCTATGATTCGGTACAGGGGATTGTAATATTCTACGTTTTTGCTCTCTATCCTTCTCCTTTTTATTCTCCATTCATCCTGCCACATGTAGTTCACCTTGATATAGCAGACTAAAGTTTGATACTAATGGTGACAATTGCGACCGTTGAACTGAAATTGCATTTGATAATTTGTGAATGGTGTGTATGCACTATTGTTTATTTTTTTTCAAATTGGCTGAATTCTACTCCTACTTTCTGAGACATACTGCCACACTAATAATATTTAATAGATATGACTTTTTGTTTTAACCTTTTGTGTAAATTTTGCATGCTGTAATTCCTTTGACAGGTTCAGTATTAAAAACTGCCACCCATGTGTAACTTGTTTCACACTGTAATATACTCAAACACTTAACCTCACAAAATATTACACCGAGATTGACACTAATAGCTTGCTTGCTGTGTATTTCAGCCATAATGGCCCAAGTCAATTGCATGAAAGAAATGACTTTAATTTTCTCATATCTAATTTAGAATGTCTTTTCCTATTTCATTGTTCTAGGTATTTATAGAAAATGATATCCACTTATAACACTAAGGTTTTCAGTTTATGACCATGCTATTTGCAAATGTTTCATTGTGATTTGTAACCTCTCCCCCTGCCCCTTCTTACTTTCCCTTTTTCCATCTTTCCTTTCTGCATCTCTTCTCTCTGTACCTGTTATCTGCTGATGAATTATTTTATATAATAATATAGTAAATAATGGCAGATAAAGACCAGTATGACCTATCCAGTCTGCCCAACCCACTTTGGATAGATGCACATTCATATTCCCATACAGAATCCAGCATACATTCCCTATCTCCATTGTCCCTCACCCAGTTTCTTCAAAGCTGTACTCATGCTTTTTAGGGTTATTATTGCTGTTTCTTAGAGGCTACCTCAATACTTTTTTTTATAGATTCAATGGAATCGTTCCACTTCTGTTTTGGACTGTAAGCACCATGTTGTGCAGGGTTAATCTATGCCTTCTAGAAGAACATTGCATACAGTTACATCATTGCTGCTCTCAGCATAACATAGTAACGTAGTCTATGATGGTATTTAAAGACCTGTGTGGTCCATCCAGTCTGCCCAACAACATTACACATGGTATGTGATGATATATATATCCTGATCTGTCCTTGCAATTTTCAGGGCATAGACCGTAGAAGTCTGCCTAGCCTGTTCTTGTACTAAAATTGCTGAAGTTAACGTCGAAGCCCCTTAACAATTATACTCCAGCTCATCCATATCTGTTCAATCATGATCAGGGCACATACTGTAGAAGTCTGCCCAGCACTGACTTTGCTTCCCAGTTACTGGTGTTGCCGCTCAATCTCCATTAAGATTCCATGGATCCATTCCTTCTAAACAGGATTCCTTTGTGCTTATCCCATGCATTTTTGAATTCTACTACTGTTTTTATCTCCTCCATCTCCCACGGGAGAGCATTCCAAGCATCTACCCCACTGTTCCATTTTCACCCTATTGCTACAAAGGATTTTCTGTGTTTATACAATTTTGAATTCTTCCATCACTGTTGTCTCTACTGTCTCCTCCAAGAGGGTATTATAAGCACCTACCACCCTTCTCATGATAAAAAGTTTTCTGATGTTGTTCTGATGTTTTAACTGATTGTGCAGCTATTAGTTACATTATTTGGTTTATTCCAAGTTTCCATGAATATACTGATAAGAACTTTCTGACCCCTGAGGCAGGCGTTGTATGCCGAAACATGGCCCGTGTCGGGTTATTGTCAGTATAAAAAGGACGTCATTTATCTCAATCCTGAAGGCCCAGTGTTGCTTCTTTTTTGTTTCTGCCAATTCATATGTAGCCAATTTCGAAAACCAACACCTTGAGGATCATCAGTACAAAGGTAACATTTTACTCTTTAAGCACTACATAGACAACATTTTATTATATGGAAAGGCAGTATACACAGATTGGAAGAATTTTTTCACTGACTTAACTCCTTAGATCCTAATCTTAAATTCAAGATGTAATATAACAGTAAGGAGATCAGTTTTTTGGACCTCATGATTATCAAATATGATGGTGTTTTACAAGACTACTTTATATAGGAAGCCTACAGACTGAAATGCTCTTCTCCACTATAAAAGCTTCCATCACAGGGATCTTATAAAAAATTTACCCTTGTGTCAATTTCTTCATCTTAGAAGAATTTGTACTGACAACGACAAATTTCATTGGCAAATTGATATTATACAGGCATCATTGCTAAAACACAGAGTTATGTCAAGTCTGTCACTGAATAAAGCCTTTTCTTTTGGATTTACATCATTGTCCTGTTGTTTTTTTTGGAGCATCGTGCTGGCTACACTACTCTTTTCTCCTGGTGCTGCACTTGTAGTGTTCCACGTTCCTCCACCCTTGTGGACTCTTTTCTACTTGTATCTCAGCCACATCTTCTTCAGTGAAAACCAAAGCAATTTTTATCTCTCTGCTATGGCCTTATCTTCCTTAATTGCCCCTTTTACCCTCAGTCATCTAGCGGTCCAACTGGATCTTTTACTGGCTTCTTGTTTCTAATATACCTAATCAAAGTTTTTACTATGTGTTTTGCCTCAGATGCAATCTTCTTTTCAAAGTCTCTGTTTGCCTTCCTTATCAGCACTTTGCATTTGACTTGACATTCCTTATGCTATTTCCTATTACTTTCAGTTGGATCCTTCTTCCATTTTCTGAAGGATTTTCTTTTAGTTCTAATAGCTTCCTTCATCTCACTTTTTAACCATGGTTGGTGTCATTTGGACTTCCTTCCTCCCTTTTTTTTTAATACATGGAATACATCTGGTCTGGGCTTCCAGGATGGTATTTTTCAATAGCATCCACGCCTCATGTAAATTTTTGACCTTTGCCTCTGCTAATTTTTTTTAACCATTCTCCTCATTTTATCATAGTCTCCTTTTTGAAAGTTAAATGCTAACATATAGGATTTCCTGTGTGTACTTAATCCAGAGATTATATAAAATCTTATCATGTTATGATCACTGTTATCAGGTGGCCCCAGCACCAGATCAGTCGCTCCACTAAGGACTAGGAGGCAGATGCAGCAACCAAACGTAAAAAAATCAAAATCGTTAAAGTCCCTAACGATTTTTAAAAAACGAAGAATGCACCAAAAAAAAAAGTCACACATGCTCAGATCGGTATTCAAACGTACAATGTATCAAAGAATCACAATACACATCGGTAATCGGCCCCTAAATCATGCGCAGAGCAGCCAAGCGTTTTGCTGGCTGCTCTGCGCATGCTGCAAACGTAAAAACAAACAAAAAAAAAAGCCACAACACATACACGTGGCTACCCGGTCAGCAAAATCCAAAAACAAAGGATCGGGAGAAGGAGGCGGGGCCTAGGCCAGGGAAGAAGAGACGTCATGGAGACTCTACAACCAACACAATAGATCTTCCTGCCCGTGCAGCGCTTCTGAAAGAGGTGAGAGGCGCTGCTCAGGTCGTTAATAGGGAGGGGGGTCTCGGTGGAGGGGGGGAGCGGCGTAGTCGACCTCAGGGGGGGCAGCGGGGGCGGGGCACGGGGCGAAAGAATGACGGGAGGCGGAGTTAGCTCTGCAGAACACAGGAACAGGAAGGGAGGGGGACCGGGGCAGCTAGCATTTTGCTTTTTCGGGGGGGGGGGAAGCGGCGGAAAGTGGGGAGCAGCGGGGGGGGGGGGGGGAGGCAAGGCCGTCCATACAGGACGCACCTGATGAGCGCCCTTGCCCCCTCCCGATCCTTTTTTTATTTTTTTTATTTGATGTGTTTTCTGACGTCCTTTGGACCAATCACAGCACTTTTAGCTCTGCTAATGCGCTGGGATTGGCTCAAAGTTTGTTTATTTTTTCACTTAATGATTTTTCCTGGCACAGAGCTGTCCTAACGAGAGGTCCAGACCTCTCGTTAGATTTCCTGCCTTTTTCCTGCGTAAAGGCAATCGGAAAAGGTTAGTGCATGTTGTTTCAATGGGGTTTTCACACTAATTGCTCATCTCCATTCCGTTTTCGTTAGCTGCTGGCTTCCTCGGTAAAAGCCCTTTGATGCATGCAACGGATCAAATTTTCCTCGTTGGAGGGTCATTAAAGGCTCATTTAGCTTTAGTGCATCTGCCTCTAAGTCTAGAAGTGTTTCCCCTCTTGTTGGTACCTGAACCAGCTTCTCTGTAATGCAGTCTTTGATTTCATCAAGGAAATTTACATCCCTAGCATGCCCTGGTGTTACCTTTACCCAGTCAACATTAGAGTAATTGAAATCACCCATTATTATTGTGTTGCCCAGTTTGTTAGCTTCTGTAATTTCTGATAACATTTCTACATCTGTCTGTTCATCCTGGCCAGGTGGATGGTAGTACACTCCTACCAATATCCCTTTCCCCTGTACACATGGAATTTCTATCCATAGGGATTCCAAGATGTATTTTATGTCCTGCAGAATTTTTAGACTATTTGATTCAAGGCCCTCCTTAACATATAATGCTACCCTTCCACCAATTTGATCTACCTTATCATTGCAATATAATTTGTACCCTGGTATGACAATGTCCCATTGGTTATCTTCCTTCCACCAGGTCTCAAGAGATGCCTACTATATGTAATTTTTTAATTTAGTGTAATATATTCTAACTCTTTCGTCTTATTTCTTAGGCTTCTAGTATTTGCATACAGACATTTCAAACAATGTTTGTTGTTCCTAGTTACAACTTGCTCAGCAGTTGACTGATAATTTGCAATCTTGAAAATCTGTCTGTTCTAAGTAAAGGAAGGGGGGAAGTTTGAAAGCCCCCCCCCCCGGATAGGTCGCTGCCACCCCCCCGAGTCCCCTCCGCCACCCCTCCACCCGGGCCGGATACCTGGCTTCACTATTCAAACCGCTGGAACGCAGCACACAGCTCATCTGAGCTGCCGTCGGCCTTCCTTCTTCTCTGCGTGTGTTCCGCCCTCGTGTGACGTAACGTCGGCGAGGGCAGGACACAGGCAGGTAAGGAAGGCCAACGGCAGCTCAGATGAGCTGTGTGCTGTGTTCTGGCAGTTTGAATAGTGAAGCCAGGTACCCGGGCCGGGTGGAGGGTGGGTGGCGGCGGCGGCGATGACTCCGGGTGGGTGGGGGGAGCGGTGGCGATGGCGGTTCCCTCACTTGTAGGTGCGCAGGTTCCCTCTCTGTCACGCCCCCGTCATCACGTATTGACGCAGGGGCAGGACAGAGAGGGTCTCTACTGCGCATTTGCGAGTGAGTACGCCTCTTGCCATTTATATGTTTGATACTCTATGCACAAAAGCAACACTATAAAGGGTGGCACTTGGAGGCATCACTTTATATTACTAGAGATGTGCTGTGATTAAAAGCTTGGACAACTTGTGAAGATCTTGGTATCTGTAAGTGTCCGTTGAAAACCTATGAGCACGTCCTTATATACAAACTATATAAGTATAAGGGGGATTTAATTTTTTCAAAAGTGTTTTTGTAGAATGATATTTTTGTTTTAGTTGAGAATTTAAAAGTGTGGGGTTGTCTTTCTTTAAAGACACCTGCGGGCTCATTTTCAAAAGAGATAGATGTTCAAAAAGTGACATAAGTCAGCATTTGGACGTTTATCTCACAGAAACGTCCAAATCAGTATTATCAAAACCTCTTTTTGGATGTCTTTCTCTGAAGTCCGTCAGAAGGATGTCCAAATATCAAGGGGGCATGCCAGGGGCGTGTTCAGGGTGGGACTTGGGCGTTCCTAAGACTTGGACATCTTTCAGCCATAATGGAACAAAGCAAAAACGCCCAGGACTAAAACGTAGACATTTTGAGCTAGACCTGTTTTTATTATAAGGCACAAAAAGGTGCCCAAATGACCAGATGACCACTGGAGAGAATCAGGGATGACCTCCCCTTACTCCCCCAGTGGTCACTAACCCACTCCCACCACCCAAATGTGTGTTGAAGAACATTACTTGCCAGCCTCTATGCCAGCCTCAGGTGTCATACTCAGGTCCATTACAGTAGCATGCAGGTCCATGGAGTAGTTTAGTAGTAGGTGCAGTGCACTTTAGACAGGTGGATCCAGGCCCATACCCCCACTACCTGTTCACTTGTGGAGGAAACTGTGAGGCCTCCAAAACTCACCAGAAACCCACTGTACCCATATATAGGTGCCCCCTTCAACCGTAAGGGCTATGGTAGTGGTGTACAGTTGTAGGTAGTGGGTTTTGGGTGGGTTTTGGGGGGCTCAACAGACAAGATAAAGGAGCAATGGTAAGATGTGTACCTGGAAGCATTTATTTGAAGTCCACTGCAGTACTCCCTAGGGTGCTCTGTTGTTCTCGTGGGATGTCTGGGGGACCAGACTACTAAAAATGCTGGCCCCTCTTACATCCCAATGGCTTCAGTTAGTACATTTTTCACTTGGATTTTTTTCAAAACTGGTAAAAAAGAAAATGTACAAAGCACAAAACCTTGTTCAAAATGGTATTTTTGAAAAAAAAAAAAAAAGATAGTTGTTTTCCTTTTTTCAAAAATGACCTTCTTGCCTATTCAGATTTCCAGAATAGGCTCCCACTTCCCCAGAATGTCGCCCAGTATCTAAGAAATCTAAAACCCTCCTTCCTGCACCATCATTTCATTCACACATTGAGACTCTGGAGCTCTGCTTGTCTCTTGGGTTCTGTGTGTGGAACAGGAAGCACTTCTGAAAATGCTATCCTGGAGGTTCTGTATTTGAACTTTCTACCTAAGAGCCTATATTTGGCTTCCAGAGCCTCCCTCCCACATTTTCCTGTCATTGGTGCCCACATGTACCAATACAGCAGACTCCTCCCCAGCATCGTCTAATATCTAGGTGCTGCCTGATGTCCGCCAAGTGACAAAGCGATCCTCTCGTCCACTAGCCACCCAGCTATCTACATGCCTAATGATTGAATGTGCAACTACAATAGCCATCCTAACTCTTTCCTCCTGAGCAGACACATCCTTGGTGTGAGAGGATATTGCATCCCCATCCCCTGGAGGGCAGGTTCTGGCTACAGGATCACTTCCTGCCTCTCCACAGTGATGTTCTCCCTTCAGGAGACCTTTCTTCTCCATGGCAGCACAGAGGTTGTCGGACTGGAGGTGGGACTTCTCTACTATGTCCTTGAAGGCCTTCTCTATAAACCTCTTTGCCTGCCTCAGCTCCTCCAAGTCTGCTATTCAAGCCCCCAGAGACCCATTCCACGAATGCTAGGAGCTCTTTGCACTGAGTACACGCATATAACTTCTCATCAACTGGTGGAGCTTTTTTTCTGACCACTGATGTATATCCTGCAATCTTAGTTGCCAATACATAGATTGCATTCATTTTTTCCCCCGAGATACTTTTTGTTTCACATTTGTTTTTAGTAGCTGACAATATTTTCACATGGTGACTCCCACTGTAGATGTTTGAGTTGATATTGTGCGATTTGTTTTTCTGGATATTGGCAGCTCATCCCTATTATTATTCTTGTATACACAAAAATAACCCATTTGGAGGCATTGCCCCCTGAAAACAGGGATAGGAATTAGAAGCTAAAGAAACCCATGGAAATGCTTGGATGCCTAACAGAATTTAGAATGGACATTGATTTATTCAAATTAACCCCCCTCACCCCACATAATATCTTGGCAAATACATTTTCAAACTGAGGCATATTTTGCATGATTGAGACCATTACAAACTAATCAACCAGTAATCATTTCAGTAATGCTTAGTGTCATTTACCATTATTGCTCTAATAGAGTGTATAGTCTTGAAAGCCAACTAAGGTAACATATTTGCCAAAAATACAGTCAGCTTACATTGATAAATAATAATAATGAAAACAAAAACTGAAAAAATCTCTTTTTGTGTAGTACTGGCAAGCTGGTTGTATTTAGCCAAGATGCGTTTCTTGTTTAAATTGTTCAGGACTAGATGTGCTAAGCATTTTCTTATAGGCACAAAGGGGCAGATTCTCTGACATGCATTCCTTTTGTGAGGTTAGTACATGTTAATTATATACCTGTATGATCCAAGCAAACTGTTTATGCTCACCAATCATTTTGTTTTCTGTTCTGCAAAATGTGCAAACGTGTGCACAAAATGATCCCTACCAGTAAATTTCCACTGGATATAGCCCCCAAGAGAGGAAATGTGCAGGACATACTCAACCATTAATAGGGCTCAGACATTTTGCTGAAGATGGGTTTTAGTGAGTAAACTTCTCTCTTATGGTATTTTAGGACAGTAAAAGGGGCATAATCGAACGGGGCATCAAAGTTTTCCTGGGGCCATCCTTGTAGGACAGCTCCGTGAAGGAGCGGGGAAACCCGTATTATCGAAACAAGATGGGCGTCCATCTTTTGTTTCGATAATACGGTCGAGGACGCCCAAATCTCAACATTTAGGTCGTCCTTAGAGATGTTGTCCTTAGAGATGGTCGTTCCCGGTTTTCGGCGATAATGGAAATCGAGGATGCCCATCTCAGAAACAACCAAATCCAAGCCATTTGGTCGTGGGAGGAGCCAACATTCATAGTGTACTGGTCCCCCTCATATGCCAGGACACCAATCGGGTACCCTAGGGGGCACTGCAGTGGACTTCAGAAATTGCTTCCAGGTGCATAGCTCCCTTACTTTGTGTGCTGAGCCCCCCAACCCCCCCCCCCCCAAAAAAAAACCCCACTCCTCACAACTGTACACCACTACCATAGCCCTTACGGGGGAAGGGGGGCACCTACATGTGGGTACAGTGGGTTTGTGGTGGGTTTTAAAGGGCTCACATTTACCACCGCAAATGTAACAGGTAGGTGGGGATGGGCCTGGGTCCGCCTGCCTAAAGTGCACTGCTCCCACTAAAACTGCTCCAGGGACATGCATACTGCTGTCATGGAGCTGGGTATGACATTTGAGGCTGGCATAGAGGCTGGCAAAACTTTTTTTCTAAGTTTTTTTTTTAGGGTGGGAGGGGGTTAGTGACCACTGGGGGAGTAAGGGGAGGTCATCTGGTCAGTTCAGGCACCTTTTTGAGGCTTAGTCACAAGAAAAAATGGACCAAGTAAAGTCAGCCAAGTGCTCGTCAGGGACACCCTTCTTTTTCCATTATCGGCCGAGGACGCCCATCTCTTAAGCACCCCCAGTCCTGCCTTTGCTACGCAGCCGACTCGCCCCCGTGAACTTTGGTCGTCCCCACGACGGAAAGCAGTTGAGGGTGCCCAAAATTGGCTTTCGATTATGCTGATTTGGGCGACCCTGAGAGAAGGACACCCATCTCCCGATTTGTGTCGGAAGATGGGCGCCCTTCTCTTTCGAAAATAAGCCTGTAATTTCTCTCACTTAAGAAACTTGGCATTGGTAATAATGTCACCCTATCTCTAGCATGGCATTTAACAGTGTATTTTAACTATATCTGCAACAGAATGTTTTCCGGTAGCACATAATTTTTGTACTTTAAAGAAGCCCTCACAGACTGACTTAAATGACAAAAATAGCTGTTTAGCCATTACTTAACCCTTTAGTGTCCAATGTTCCCGTAATAAGCTATATGGGAACTGATTAATGGGAACATTGGACACTAAAGGGTTTTATCAGATTCTGATATGGATCCAAACAGCTGTTTTTGCAAGTGTTAATCTTTGCTATAGGGGTCCTTTTACTAAAGCTTAAAGTGTGCTAATGGATTAGCGCTTGCTAAATGTGCAAGCCACATGGCATTTAGCATGTGCTAATTCTGTTAGCATGCACTAAGCTTTAGGGAGTAATTCTATAAAGTAGACACTAATCAGGTCATTTTCAAAAGTGATCGCCAGCCATCTTCAGACACAAATCGGGAGATGGCCGGCGATCTCCTGAACTCGGCCAAATCGGTATAATCGAAAGCTGATTTTGGCCGGGTTCAACTGCTTTCCGTCGCGGAGCCAGCGAAACATCAAGGAGGCGTGTTGGTAGGGTAGTGAAGGCGGGACGGGGGCGTGCTCATGAGATGGCTGGCTTCGCCCAATAGTGAAAAAAAAAAAGCCAGGCTTGCAGAGCATTTCACTGGCTGTACTCGGTCCCTTTATTTTCATGACCAAGCTTCAAAAAGGAGCCCCAACTCACCAAATGACCACCGGAGGGAATCAGGGATGACCTCCCCTTATTCCCCCACTGGTCAGCAACCCCTCCCACCCCCCAAAAATAAAAAAAACATGTTTTTGCCAGCCTCAAATGTCATACCCAGCTCCCTGATAGCAGTATGCAAGTCCCTGGAGCAGTTTTTAGTGGGTGCAGTGCACTTCAGACAGGTGGACCCAGGTTCATCCCCCCCCCCCCCACCTGTTCCACTTATGGTGGTAAATGGGAGCCCTCCAAAACCCACTGTACCCACATGTAGGTGCCCCCCTTCACCCATAAGGGCTATGGTAATGGTGTAGAATTGTGGGGAGTGGGTTTTGGGGGCATTTGGGGGGCTCAGCACCCAAGGTAAGGGAGCTATGCACCTGGGAGCTATTTTTATTTTTTAATTTTTAGAAGTGCTCCCTAGGGTGCCCGGTTGGTGTCCTGGCATGTGAGGGGGACCAGTGCACTACAAATGATGGCTACTCCCATGACCAAATACTTTGGATTTGGCCGGGTTTGAGATCGCCGGCATTATTTTCCATTATGGCCGAAAACCGATGCCGGCCATCTCAAACCCGGCAAACTCTGACATTTGGCTGGGCCCAACCATATTAGCGAAAAAAAAACATTGGCCGGCCATCTTTTTCGAAAATACAGTTGGCTCCGCCCACTTATGGCGCCGACCCCGAAGATGGCCGGCCAGCTATTTGGCCGGCGCCGATCGATTATGCCCCTCCACCAGTCATCAGTTACACACATAAATTCTTAGAATGCACATATTTATTTATTTATCTTACTTATAGCTCACCTTTATCCAAAGTGGGTAACAGGTTAACGTACATAAAAACTTACATGGAGACAGAGACAACCACAAGCTCAGAATCAGCACAGTTCAATCATTCTTCAGGATAAGCCTTTACAAAATAATGGGTCTTCAGATACCGTTTAAATTGTTGAATGGATCACATATGGGATCACACGTGTGCATATATGTCAGCTGTGTGGCTATGTGCTATTCTGTAACTATGTGCGTAATTCTGATACTGTGTACTTTTCAGGTGGGTGTACACATGGGTGAGGTCTGGCAGAGCACTGGTGGGACCCTCACTTAAGCGTGTAACTTATACTATAAGTTACACGTGTATATCTGACATTGGAACATTTACACAAGCCCGATGGCTGGCGGAAGTGCTTGCGCCTAAGTACATGCGCACATATACACCCAGTTACACTACCAGAAACAAAGACCAGGGTCTAGGTTAGGGGTTCTCAACCTAGTCCTTGGGACACACATAGAGGAGCATTTTCGATATGACATCTAAGTCTGACTTTGGACGTTTTGTTGAAAACCGTCATTTTCAAACCAGAAAAAGGTCTATTTTTTTTTTTTCAAAAATGGCTATTTGCTAGATGTGTTTCTGCTCTTTGCGTTTATCTTTTAGGTCCATTAAAAAAATGTACAAGTGAAAAACATACAAAATCAAGCTATTGGGATGTAGGAGGAACCAGCATTCTTAGTAGAATGGGCATACAACACCCTAGTGGCACTGCAGTGGACTTCACATAAAAGCTCCAAAGTATACACTGTTGTTCCCTTATATGGTATAGTTAGCCCTACAAAACCCACCAAAAACCTACTGCACTCAACTGTACACCACAGTAATAGCTCTTATGGCTGCAGGTATCTCCTATAAGTGGGTACAGTAGGGTTTTGGTGGGCTCATACTTTCCACCACAAGTGTAACAGTTAGGGTGGATTATGACCAGGGTCCCCTTCTCCACAGTGCACCACTAGGCTACTCCAGGGACCTGCTTGCTGCTTTAATAGGACTGGTGATAACATCTGAGGCTGTCATAGAGGCTGGTATGTACTGTTTCATTTACAATTTTGGAGGGTGGGAGGGGGTCATTAACCACTGGGGGAGTAAGGGGGTGTCATTACTTTATTCTTCCAGTGGTCATCTGGAGGGGCATTTTCGAAAGAAATGTCTAAGTCAGAATTTGGACTTTACAAAGACATCTAAATTCTGAGGTAGGGAGAAGGCCATTTTAAAAAAAGATGGAAGACCCATCTTTTGTATTCGAAAATACCATGGACGTCCTTGAATTTGGACATTTTGCGATTTGGACGTCTTTGATTTACAACCATTTTCGAAACAAAGATGCCCAAGTCTAAAACGTCCAAAGTCAAGCCATTTTGATGTGGAAGGAGCCAGCATTTTTAGTAGACTGGCCCCCCTGACATGCCAGGACAGCAATCGGGCACCCTAGGGGGAACTGTATTGAAGTTCATAAAATGCTCCCAGGTACACAGCTCTCTTACTTTGTGTGCTGAGCCCCCCAAACCCCCCCCAAAAACCTACTACCCCCAACTGTACACCACTACCATAGCCCTTACTGGGCTATGTGGGTACAGTGGGTTTCTGGTGGGTTTTGGAGGGCTCAAAGTTTCCTACACAAGTGTAACGTAGTGGGGGGGATGGGCCTGGGTCCACCTGTCTGGTGCACTAAACTACTCCAGGGACCTGCATGCTGCTGTCATGGACCTGAATATGACATCTGAGGCTGGCATAGAGGCTAGCAAATAAAATTCTTCACCACACTTTTGGGGATGAGAGTGGGTTAGTGACCACTGGGGGAGTAAGGGGAGGTAACCCCTGATTCCCTCCAGTGGTCATCTGGCCATTTGGGGCACCTTTTTGTGCCTTATTTGTAAGAAAAACAGGTCCAGTTCAAAACATCCAAGTTTTAGTGCTGGACGTTTTTGCTTTGTTCCATTATGGCTGAAAGACATCCAAGTCTTAGGAACGCCCAAGTCCTGCCTTGAACATGCCTCCAATACGCCCCCTTGAGATTTGGACGTCCTTCCGATAGACTTCCGAGAAAGACGTCCAAAATGCGGTTTCGATTATACTGATTTGGACATTTCTGTCAGATGGACGTCCAAGTGCCGATTTATGTCACTTTTTGGACGTCCATCTCTTTCAAAAATGATCCTGCTGGTCACTTAGGGCATTTTGTTGTAGCTTATTCATTCTAAAAGCAGCTCTAGTTCAAAATGTCTTAGTTTTAGTCCTGGATGTTTTTGTTTTGTTCCATTATGGCAGAAAAACGTCCAAATCTTAGGAACGCCCAAATCCCACCCTTAACGTACTCTCAACATCCCCCTTAAGATCTGGACATACTGCAGATGAATTGCATAGAAAAACGTATAAAAAATAGGTTTCAAAAATCCAAATGCTGCTTTATGCCACTTTTAAGATGTTTTTCTCTTTCGAAAATGAGCCCCCTAGTCAGTCAGGTTTTCGGGATACCCACAATGAATATGCTTAAGATAGATTTGCATGGATTGGATGTAACATATGCAAATTTGTCTCATGCATATTTTATTGTGGTTATCCTGAAAATCTGACTGGCTAGGTGTGTCCCCAGGGCTGGGTTGAGAACCTCTGGTCTAGATGGAGTGGGGGAGGCACAAAACTAAAGGCCTTTACTGGAGTGAGGTACTCAAATAAAGTTCTCCTCAAACCTTGGGTAGATGGTTTTTTTTTTCTTGCAAATGTATAGTTGTTCTTTCCTCCAGTGAGAATGTGTACTATGAACCATCACAACTACATTTCTTTATTGATTCTAAATATATAGGAACATAGTAATTTAGTAAATGACAGCAGATAAAGGCAGAATGCTCCATCCATTCTGCCTAGCAAAGCTACTAGGGTTGCTTCTGCAACTCTTTGTGGGTTCCCCCCATATCACCTTCGAGATTGTAACTGATGCCTGGTACAGTCTATACCCGCTGGCTCTCTCACTTTCTCTCTTAATTCTTTAAAGTGTGGAAGTTATTGAAGTTTTATTGTGACCGGAAGTGTTTAATACTTACATTCCATCTTCAAGTTATATAGGGAACCTCTTTGTTTATCCAATGTCTTTTTCAGTTCCATTACCATTTTCAACCCCACCACTTATGGAAGATCATTCCAGGCATCCATCACTCTCCTGCAAAAGCAATAGACAAATTATTACCGAACCTCATGTTATAGATGCCAAACACTGAACACAGTAACACGTAACAGACAAGTACATAACACTTCTTTATGACTGACTAATATCAGGCAACAGTTTACCCTGTCAAGTATATTACCCCCTGTACTAATTTTTTTTTAACTTGTGCCATTTCTTTTTCAGCACACCCACACTTTCAAAATTATGAGTTTGGTTATGGAGAATAATTCAAAGTTGTGCTGAATAAAATAGTCTGTACTACACTCCAAATTGTTTACGCTGGGGTCGAAATGCCGAAAGCTGTTTCCTCCTTTGTGCAGTATGAGGTCCAAGATTAGTCAATACTGTGATCTGTGAGCCCTGCCAAGATCTTAATTTGGACTTGGATTGGGGTTTCCTCCTCTGAGTTCTGTTTTCTGATTAGTTATCTTGACTCGTAACCACTTATAACCACTCGCCTCCACCTACCCTCCTCTCTTCCTTCCCGTTCACATTAATTGATTTGATTTGCTTACTTTATTTATTTTTTTCTATTAGATTGTAAGCTCTTTGAGCAGGGACTGTCTTTCTTCTATGTTTGTGCAGCGCTGCGTACGCCTTGTAGCGCTATAGAAATGCTAAATAGTAGTAGTAGTAGTAGTCAGCTAATCTAGATAAGTTTAGCATCACATGCCGCTGCCATCTTAGTAAGGAATGTTCTGTGTTTTGGAGAGCAGTTTGTTATGTGAGTGTGTGTATGCTCTATTCTTTTTTCTTTTTTTTTTCATTGATTAAATGGATAGTTTTTATATTGTATTTTATGGAGAAGTTACAGTGTGAGTGCTTGTGTTTTTTTGCAGGCCGCCCATGAAGCAGTAGCGAAACATGGACTATGTCTGTAGGTCTGCAATCTTCAGATAAGCACTCTTTTTTTTTTATTATGACATTTGTATCCCACATTATTCCAAATTATTTGTATTATGACATTTATTATATAAATAAATTATTATTTGATATGACATTTGTATCCCAATTATCCCAAACAGAGTTCAGGTTCAGTGTGGCTTACAATCCAATTATAAGCAGGTACTATCTCTGTCCCTAGAGGGCTCACAATTTTGGTTTTTGTATGCTGGGATCAAAGTCTGCTGCACTAACCATTAGGCCACTCATAAATACATAAGTACATAAGTGTTGCCATACTGGGACAGACCGAAGGTCCATCAAGCCCAGTATCCTGTTTCCAACAGTGGTCAATCCAGGTCACAAGCACCTGGCAAGGTCCCAAAACAGTACAATATATTTTATGCTGCTTATCCCAGAAATAAGCAGTGGATTTTCCCAAGTTGATTTTAATAATGGCTTATGGACTTTTGATATTTGAACTAAAGAGATATATATAATTGGAAATTTTAACATTCAATTAGAAATGCAATGAAAGTTAGAATAATTGGTGAGTTAAATCAAATGCACTTGTATTTGACCAGATGAAGAGGCTTAGCAAGTCATGAGTGGTGCGCTCATGTGAAATGAGTCGCCACTGAGGAGACAATGTGCTTTTGGCTGAATTTAGTTTTTGCTTAGGCGCTGGGATAATTTATTTATTTGACATTGTGGCCACTGCTTTCAATCTTACCTCAACAACGTGAATTTGGTTCACTAAAATTTGAGGGGCATACAATATTAATTCTATCTGATCTCAATAAAAATACTGTCTGCAGCAAGGAAGCAATTGCTCGCACTTCAGCCGTGCCTGAAGGCAGCCAAAATCTGCTTCAGCGTGTTTTATCCAACACGGAAAAGAATGACTTTGAACAACTACACCAAAGATTTTTCAGACTCTGGAGAACTCTACGCTTTTCTGGATGAGAATTGTCCAGTCACTGTGGAAGCTACATGATCAGACATGAAGCTCATGGTCTTTTCTCACTGCAATCTTTCTTCACAGGAATGGTATTTTTCAGAGAGTCAGGAGGGTTTCTATATGATTGTCATGGATAATATTTTATGTTTATTTTTGTGATGTAATATTTCCCTTCACTTTACCTACCCCCTCTCCTATAATGCATTATAATCATTTTCTAAAGTCTTGCGTGTAATGCCTGGTTGGTAACATCAGTAAAATCCGTCCCTTCATCTCTGAGCACTCTACCAGAACCCTTATCCACACTCTTATCACCTCTCGTCTTGATTATTGTAACCTGCTTCTCACCGGCCTCCCTCTTAGCCATCTCTCTTCTCTTCGATCAGTCCAAAACTCTGCTGCAACTCATTTTCCGCCAAAGTCACTATGCTCACATTAGCCCTCTCCTTAAGTCACTTCACTGGCTCCCTATCCATTTCCGCATTCAATTCAAACTTCTCTTATTGACCTATAAGTGCATTCACTCTGCCGCTCCCCAGTACCTCTCCACTCTTGTCTCTCCCTACGCCCCCCCCCCCCTCAGGTACTCCGTTCTGTAGATAAATCTCTCTTATCTGTCCCCTTCTCCTCTACTGCTAAATCCAGACTCCATTCCTTTTATCTTGCTGCACCTCACGCCTGGAATAGACTACCCGAGCCTTTACATCTAGCCCCGTCTTTGGCCGTTTTCAAGGCCAAACTTAAAGCCCACCTCTTCACCACTGCTTTTGACTCCTAACCACTACTCACTTGCCCTACCCTTTTATCCTCACCTCTTTATTCCCTTACCCTTATTGTTCTGTCCGTTTATTTATTTGTATTTATTTGTTACATTTGTATCCCACATTTTCCCACCTATTTGCAGGTCTTATCTAGATTGTAAGCTCTTTGAGCAGGGACCATCTTCTGTGTATGGTGTACAGCACTGCGTATGCCTTGTAGCGCTGTAGAGTAGAGGAGTGGCCTAGTAGTTAGGGTGGTGGACTTTGGTCCTGAGGAACTGAGTTCGATTCCCGGCACAGGCAGCTCCTTGTGATTCTGGGCAAGTCACTCAACCCTCCATTGCCTGCTGCATTGAGCCTGCCATGAGTGGGAAAGCGTGGGGTACAAATGTAACAAAAAAAAAAAAAGTAGTAGTATTATGCATGGTATTAACATATGACTGTGTTAGAGGTGCAGCAGAGGAGAGGGTTAGATGTATGCATGTCTAAATTTTGGGTCTATATAACTTCGTGTTTCATATCACTTATGGGTGTACAGTAGAGCAGATGTATCATCACGAGGAGTGTGTGCATAAAGGATGGATGGTTAGGATGTTTGAAAATTCAGCAGGTGAATCTGCTTACATTGCACTGGTGAATATGTGGTCCTAACCTAGGGATCCTTTTACTAAACTGCATTAAGTGCTAGTGTGCGCTTAACACAAGAAAAAAGGCTTGTGCATTTTGTGGTAATTTGCCTGTTGGTGCATGCCAATCGTGCACTGTTTATCTTTTAAAAATATCATTTGGAAGGGGGTGTGTCATGGGTGGGGAATGGGCATGGGAGTGTTATCAAGTTAACGTGTTTGCATTAGGACATGCTAACTGGATTAATGCTGACTTAACCTGGGAGCACTTAATGGCTTCTAAATAAGAGGCAGTGAGTGCTATTAATAGTTTTGTAGTTCTTGCACTCTAATGGAAAAACTTAGTGCAGGATCTGCAAATAAAAAGAAAAAAAAGCCCTATTTTAAGGATGTACAAGAAATGGGCTTAGGGGTTCTTTTACCAAGCCATGCTAGGAAGTGGCAGGCACTGTGATTAGCGTGTTGGTTTGCCGTGCAGTCATTTTTTTAAATGACCGCATGCTAATTTCCCCATTAGTGTGTGGCCATTACCGCCGGGAACCCTTACCACCACCTATTTAGGAGGCAGTAAGGGCTCCCGTGCTACTCCTGCGTTAATTGGGTAGCATGCGGTAATGTGCCTACGCTACCTGAATAGCATAGGCATTCCTACTCTCTGTCCCCAGACATACATCCCATGGCAAAAAATAAAAATATATTTTCTACCACGGGACTAGTACGTTCTGATGGCCAAATTACCACAGGATGCCTTAGTGCGTCCCAAAATAGTGCCCTTTTACTTCGCAGTTGGCCTCTGTTAAGCCTATCGCATTTTAGTAAAAGGACCCCTTAAATTTGTAACATATCCATCTAGTTAGGAGTGCTATATATGCAGTTCCTCTAAACAGCTGAATATTGTCATTACCTGGTTAAGCTTTGACCTCAACCCTGCAAAGCCCCAGTGTTCTCTAAATTCTAACAGATAAATTAGCTGGTACTTAGTTTGAAATAGTAAAGCTCTTAAACTTCCTAGGAAAGATGAAGATAGTCCTTGAAATTACAGGGTAGAACAGTTAGATGTCACATGTTTTATTATTATTATTATTTTCTCATTCTCTTACTTATAAAAACTACTAAATGTTCCTTATCCAACAGGAGACAAATGTTAAACATGAGCAGATTCATCAAGCATGCTGATTTTCTCCAAGGGTATATTGACAATTCTGTGTCCTCTATATGCTGCGCTTAGCCTGCGATATCAATCTTTATTAACAGACTGTATACCTACCGTACATTTATGCTGTCAAAAGCTCCCTGGACTTAGGCTATTTTTTTCCCTTATGATTATTTTGGTCAGCACCATCAGTGTTGGGTGAGATGAGTCACTGTTATGGATAATTTAGTGCTCATTCTACAAAGGCAAATCAGAAGCATGATGCATAATGAATGTGTCTGGCTTCACTGATTGCAAGACTGGGGCATCATCTTTCAGTGTTACAGAATATATTCCCCCCCCCCCCCCCCCAATACTCTTTGACATATTTCATACGGAACAATGCAGTTAGTAAATCTGTTTCTGCTTTTATGCAGCTCAGATACAGCACAGGCAAAACAAGTTAAGTACATCTAATTTATTAAGAGTTTTTCTAAAAAATGACTGATGACTTTCTATGATCACAATGAAATGGATAATTGCAACTAATCTAAGAGAGACTATCCATTTTGATTGACTGGTATAGCACTAGCAACATAAAAGCAGAAATATTTCAGTATGATTTGGTTTATTATTGTAACCCTGGTTTACCCCATCAGTCAGGGCCATCAGCTAAGCTCACTGGGTCAGGTACCTGGGACCAGGGCTCACAGAACAAATTGTACTTCAGATGAGCTAGGTGCAGGCTGGGGCTGAAGACAATCCTCCAGTAGGTCGACCACCCTGGGGGATGCAAAATTCCACTTTTCTCAAATAACATCAAAACTTTATTAGTCTCCCTACCCTTTCCCACATAGTTTCTAAACTTGAACCACAGCATAAAGTATGGACGGCCTTGCCCCCCCCACCCCGCCCGAGGTCGCCGCTGCTCCCCGCTTCCCCCTGCATTATAAATTAAAAAACAAAACAAAAATCAGCAGCCCTGGCCGGCCCCCTCCCTTCCTCTCTACTCTTTCGCCCCACAGCTCCGCCTCCCGACATCCTCCGCCCTGTGCCCCGCCCCCTCCACCCCCTCCTGGGGTCGTCGCCGCCATTCCCCCCCTCCACTGGGCCCCCCTCCCTCTTACCGGCCCGTGCAGCGCTGTGTGAAGGCGCTGCATGGGCAAGAAGAACAGCTGATGCTTCTGTCTGTGCCAAGTCTTCATTCGCATCTCTCTCCTCTTGGGCCCACCCCTGTCTGACGTAAGTAACCAACGTAGGTTACTTACGTCAGACAAGGGCGGGCCCAAGAGGAAAGGACATCCTCCTTTGCTCCTGGGCCCGCCCTTGTCTAACGTAAGTAACCTACGTTGGTTACTTACGTTAGACGGGGGTTGGCCCAAGAGGAGAGAGACGCGAAGGAAGACTGGGCACAGACAGAGGCATCAGCTGTTTTTCTTGTCCATGTAGCACCTTCACACAGTGCTGCATGGGCCGGTAAGAGGGAGGGGGGCCCGGTGGAGGGGGGGAATTGCGGCAATCCCAGGAGGGGGCAAAGGGGGCGGGGCACAGGGCGGAGGATGTTGGGAGGCGGAGCTGTGGGGCGAAAGAGTAGAGAGGAAGGGAGGGGGGCCGGCCGGGGCTGCTGATTTTCGTTTTGTTTTTTAATTTATAATGCAGGGGGAAGTGGGGAGCAGTGGCGACCTCGGGCGGGGTGGGGGGGCAAGGCCGTCCATACAGGACGCTCTTGACAAGTGCCTTTGCCCCCTCCCGATCCTTTTTTTATTTTTGTTTTTATTTTGGGAGCCACGTGTTTTTTTTGTTTTGACTGTTTGTGGCATGCGCAGAGCAGCCAGCAAAACGCTTGGCTGCTCTGCGCATGCTTAAGGGGCCAATTACCGACGTGGGTTACAAACGTATGATACATTGTACTTTTCAATACCACACCAAACATTTCTGAGCTGTTTTTTTGTGCATTCTTCATTGTTTCAAATTCGTTAAGCACTTTTACGATTTAGATTTTTTAACGTTTGGTTGATACATCTCCCCCTTAGAATCAAAACTATAAAGAGAGGAAAGGTCCCAGGAAACTTTCTTTCTGAGAAGCTCTGAGAGAAGAGGACATTTCTTTGGGTAACTGAACATTTTTTGTACTCTGTGCTTTAGTGATTTAAAGGTTGTGGTTTGAAAGAGGCAAGGCTGGTTTATTGATAAAGATAGTTACAATTTAAAAAACCCAAACTTTATTAACTAGTCTCCTGACCCTTTCCTCCATAGTTTCTAAAACTTGAACCACAGCACACAGTATTAACAGATGGCCTCTAGAAGCAGGGTCTAGTTCCTACCCAACCCTAGCACATTTCTTCATTTATAGTCTTAACTTATAGCCAATTATACTAATTAGGATAACAAGAGGGGAGTTTTCATTAGAGTTCTAATTACTACTTACTACTACTTATCATTTCTATAGTGCTACTAGACGTACGCAGCGCTAATTATATTCAATTACTTTCTTAGAAGCAAACACTAAATAAAATCAAGTATGGTATCGGAAGATTGGATGGTGGACGATTTTTTAAAAAGGTTCCAGAGGTGATCTATTTAATTATAGACTGGTGAGCCTGACATCTGTGCCGGGCAAAATGGTGGAGACAATTTTAAAGAACAAAATTACAGAGTATATGCAAAAGCATGGATTAAAGAGACAAAGCCAACATGGATTTTGTGATGGGGAAATCTTGCCTCAATCTATTGCATTTCTTTGAAAGGGTGAACAAACATGTGGATAAAGATGAGCCAGTCGATATTGTGTACCTGGATTTCAAAAGACATTTGACAAAGTACCTCATGAAAGACTCCAGAGGACATTGGAGAGTCATGGAATAGGAAGTAGTGTACTATTGTGGATTAAAAACTGTTTAAAAGATGAAAAACAGAGAGTAGGGTTAAATGGTCAGTATTCTCAATGGAGTGTTGGATCTGCTGGGAAACAGTGATCATATCTGAGCTGATATCTGGAGTGAAGTCACTAAAGAAATCTACTGCAGCAGCATTCAATTTTCAAAATGGTGACTATGACAAAATGAGGAAAATGTTTAAGAAGAAGCTGAAGGGGTTGGCCGCAAAGGTTAGGACTTTAAATCAGGTGTGGATGATGTTTAAAAATGCCATCATGGATGGCCAGACCAGATGTATTTCATGTATGAACAAAGGTGGAAAGAAGAGCAATAGATAGCCAGCATTGTTAAAAGATGACTTGAAAGAGGCTATTAAAGTCAAGAGAGCATCCTTGAAAGAATGGACGATGGATCCGAATAAAGAAAATAAGAAGAAACATAAGCAGTGTTAAGCTAGATGCAAAGCATTGGTAAAGAAGGCTAAAAGAGAATATGAAGAAAAACTTGCTATGTAGACAAAAACTCATAGTAACACCTTTTTCAGGTACACCCGACACAGAAAGCTTGCTTAGATAGATAATGAAGGAACAAAAGGGGCACTCAGGGAAGACAAGGGCATAGCAGAGAGATTGAATGAATTCTTTGCTTTGGTCTTTACATAAGAAGATGTAAGAGATCTACCTGTACTGGAAATGGTTTTCAAGGGTGATGATGTGGAGGAACTGAAAGAAACCTCAGTGAATCTGGAAGATGTACTAAGCCAAATTGACAAGTTAAACAGTAATAAATCACTTGGACCGGATGGTATACACTACAGGGTACTGAAAGAACTCAAACATGAAATTGCTGATCTGTTGTTGGTGATCTGTAGCCATAGTACCTGAAGATTGGAAGGTGGCCAATGTAACACCAATTTTTTAAAAAAGGGTTCTAGAGGTTCTAGGGAATTGGACAAAAACAAAAGGGTAGGGTTAAATGACCATTTTTCTCAATGGAGGAGGGTGAATAGTGGAGTATAGTACAGGGTCTGTACTGGGACCAGTGCTATTTAACATATTTATAAATGATCTGGAAAATGGAACAATGAGTGAAGTGATTAAATTTGCAGATGACACAAAACTATTCAAAGTTGTCAAAACACATGCAGATTGTGAAAAATTGCATGAAGACCTTAGGAAACTGGAAGACTGGTCATTCAAATGGCAGAAGAAATTTAATGTGGACAAATACAAAATGATTCATATTGGGAAGAATAATCCGAATCATAGGTACCTGATGCTGTTGTTCACCTTAGGAGTCAGCACTCAAGAAAAAGATCTAGGTGTTACTGTAGACAATACACTGAAATATTTTGCCTAGTGTGCAGCAGCAGCCAAAAAAGCAAATATGATGCTAGGAATTATTAGGACAGGGATGTAAAATAAGACCAAGAATATTATAATGCCTCTGTATCGCTCCATGGTGCGACCTCACCTTGGGTACTGAATTCAATTCTGGGCCGTATGTCAAAAAAATATAGCGGAATTAGAAAATAGTTTGAAGAAGAGCTATAGCTATAGGATGGAACACTTTTGAGGGATTTTCAAAATACTGCCAAAGTATTTTTTCAAAGTATCTCTAGGCATCTCAAAGGGCACTCTAGGGGAAGTCACAAGTCTCAAATTTAAAGATCTCAGTCTATTCTTCATTACTTCCACCCTTCGATGAGAAATAAGTCAATCTTGAACCATTGATCCATTTAGATTTTGTTGCTGTTCTAAACGCTGTTACAATCTTTTCACCCTCTGACTTAAAGAGCCACACTTAGTGTCTAGTTTGGTGGCAAAAGTCACAACATCATCAGAATATTTAAGCATAGAAGCCTCCAATCTAACCACGGCAGACCAAACAGCATCTAAAGCCACTACCAGTTGGGGTGGAGTAGTTCTTACCACACCGGGAAGCCCAGAAGATTTCAGGACAAGTTCTCTAATGCCAGTGGTAACACCAAGCTGAAGTTCTTCACTGGGGTGTCCACTAGTCAACTTCCCGCTAATTACAATGGCTTCAGTCTTGTTCTTCTCAGCCATTGGTGCTTGAGCAGGGGAAGAAAAAACTTCACCTGCTCCCAGTCTGAGTTGCAGCAGACTGTTCTGCTCATTGGTACTCAGTTGTTTACCCTGCGTCAATGCTGACCTGGAACCTGTCAGGGGTGGAGTGCTTCGGGCTACTGAGCTTAACAAAGCCTCAAACAGCTGCTGAGCCAAAGTGACAAAAGATGTAATCAGCTGTTGTTTAATCTCCCAAAACAAGAAATAACCCTATAAGGTGTTAGAATCCCAGTGTTAATAAATATCAAAACAGAACGTAACATCTAACATTATACATTTTGTGATATGGGATCCCTCAGTGTCCCTTCTTCAACCGTCTAAACAAAAACGGGATAGGGTGACTGTCATAACACCAGTCTAACCTGATAATGAATGGCCATTAACATACCGTAGGTGAACCACTGTGATCACACCATACCATCATCGGCACTCCCAAATGGGCTGAAATGTGCCCAAATTAATAAATGAAAATACTAACACACTAAAAAGACACTCATAGGCAGGAACAAATATCCAAAGACTTCAAAATTCCAAAATAGTACATAAATTCAGACCTAAATCAGAGCGATACAAAGGCATTATAACGTCCTCATTTTTGTTTTTCATTCCTTTCCTAATAATACCTAGCATTCTATTTGCTTTCTTAGCCACCGCAGCACATTGAGCAGAAGGTTTCAACGCATCATCAACGACGACACCTAGATCCCTTTCTTGGTCTGTGACTCCTAACATGGAACCTTGCATTACTTAGCTATAATTCGGGTTCCTCTTTGCACTTGCTTACATTAACTGCATAAATAGGACTGGTGGCCAGCAACACACTGATCTACACTGGCTGAATATTGCTTCCAAATAGGGTTAGCATATGGCTCCAGAAAAGGGAGGACGGATTGAGCCAGCCGGGTTTTACTTCCATTGCTTTCCATTGAAAACAATGGAAGTAAAACCCAGCTGGCTTAATTACTTCCATTGAAAGCAATGGAAGTAAAACCCTGCTGGCTCAATCTGTCCTCCTTTTTCTGGAGCCACCAAACCTTTTTAGGATTTCTATGTTTTGTTTTGGTTCATCCATGGGTATATGTGCTCTTTCTTATAATCAGTTCCATCATGTTTTGCTTTTTAAAATCTCTTCTAAATGGTCCAATAGTAAATCACTTAAATTTTCAAAATAAATATCAAATAGCTCTGTTTCCATAGAATCTTTCAGTGCTGCAATCTGGTCCTCTATTTGTTCATAAATTAATTGTTTCCTTGGTTGTATCTATAATCGTCAGCATCATTAAGTCCAATGACCATTTGTTGTTGAGGATCGAATTCCATGTATCAACAAATGCACATTTATCACTAGATAGTTTGGGTTCTTTTCAAGTTTCTCATCCTCTAGCAATAAACCCTTGTTTGTCATTTTCAATTAGCGTGCTTCTATGTAATTCCAATCTGATACAAAGCTTCTGTAATGCTAGCAAATCTGACCATTGAGAGAAGGATGACTGTTGTGCAGTCAGATTCAAATAACGGAGGCTCTTTCAACAGATCTTTAACATAATCTTGAGAATAACTGAACACACTTTGCCAAGAGGTGATTAATCAAAAAGCTTTTAGAGCAGACACTGTTCTGCCATAGCATGATCTGAAGTCTTTTCCTCCTTCAATAAGAATAGTTGATTAATTGGGCATGTTTATCTGGTAAGGTGATTTATTGAGCCCCTGTGAGCAATGAAAGAGAAACAAATCTAAAGTAGAATATATTTTCATTTATATTTATGTTGGTGCAAATATTTCACTGCTAACATCTTAGTTTGTTTGATTACCCTAGAGGAGACCTTCAGGCATCTGATAAGAATGAATAATGCAGAAAAAGTAAATTTTTTTCCAAAATGGTAAGGAAATTCTAGATTAAAGAGTCTACGATAGTGCGAGCAGGTGAACTGAAGTTTTGGGCCTGCAATAAAGCACCAGAGACTTTATTCAAAACATGAAAACATAGACACTTGGGTTGCCTTTTCAAGGCTTCAAACAGCACAGTACCAGTGCAGGCAAATTCTCTGAGGGGCATTTTTGATATGAGGCCTAACTCCAAATTGAGACTATTGCCTTAAACATCACAAAACAAGATCTAGTTCACAGCCACAATCGAATCAGAAAAATGTCTAAATTTCTGGTTCGATTATGGGTTTGAGCTAGACTTTTTCATGCTCAACACATCCATCTGTAAGTACCATTTCTGAAAAAAAAGAAAAAGAAGTCCCAGGGAAAAACGTAGATAAACAAGCCATAGGGACATCTGTCTGGCAGCATTCTTAGTAAACTGGCCACACAGACATCCCAGCAGTGCAGAGGGGCCACCTAGAGGTCAGTGCAGTGGACTTCACATAAAGGGACACAGGTACAAATCCCACTTAAACCCCTTCATAATGTATTGTGAGCCCTCCAGAAATAGAGAAAACCTACTATACCTAAAGGTCCACCACTACAATAGTCCTCAGGCTCACATATTTGTTCAGAAATGAAAGATTTATAGTGGGAATTGAACCTGAGTCCCATTGTTCACTGTCCACTGCATTGACTACTAGGCTATTCCATCCACTTGATTGCTGCTTTCTTAGGAATGGCTATAATATGTGGAACTGTCATACAGCCTGGCATCTACTGTCACTGTTACATATTTGGGGGATGGGAGGGGATCATGCCTTAATCCTTTCAGTGGTCAGCTGGTCAGTTAGGGCACCTATTTTCTGACTGAAAGCCTATGGCGATTTTGTCTCAGTCGAGAGCATTTTGCTGAACTGGAAACAGTGTATGGCGTTTAACCCGAGTCCCTGAGGAAATGGTTGAAACCCACGGTGTTGGGCATTTCCAGGGGAAGCCTTGTGGATTAAGCCTTGTGGATTATTGACTTTCAGACTGGGAGTAGATTTCAGCGGCTTTATTACAACAAGTGAAAGAAAGAAATGAAAAAAGAAAAAAGAAAGAAATGAAAAAAGAAAAAAGACAGAACTAACAAAAACGTCTAAAGATAAGTTTATGGTTATTTTTGAGCACATTTCACTCTTTAGTACTCTTGTATTGGTGTATAGCACGTACATTCACTCATAAGAGATAGCCCTATGAAAGAAGTGCTATGCCACCGGGCAGAAACAAATGATTTTGCCTTAAAAGTGGTGGTTTTCTCTGAGGGCTCTCTTTCGATTTGTATGGTGCTATTAGCCCGTACAAGTAGCATTAGATCTTTGGTTAAGTAGTGTTGGTTGTTAATTATTTTTACCAAGGATTGTGGGGAGTTTTAGTGTATTAGTCATGACTGAAACAGGTCTAGATGAAAACATATGCTCTGGACTTTTTTGTCTGTTCCATTATCACTGAAAAATGTTCAGATTGTAAGCCCGCCCAAGACCCATCTAACATGCCCCCTTGCTATCTGGATAAACTTGGTGAAAAACGTCCCAATTCTGCCTTTTAAAATAAAATTGTGATTTAGACGTTTTGATGAGAAAAACATCCATCCGCAGCTTTGTGCCGCTTTTGAGACCTTTTTTTCTTTGAAAATTAGCGCCTTTGTGTTTTATGTAAATACTGCCTCCTTAGTTTTAAAGTTATAGGGCAATCCTTGGTTTGAAGGTAGTAGGTTTACTGGGACAGTTTTTTTTTTAATATGGTTCCTCTTTAACATGGTTTTTAATATGTAATTTTTAATAAAAAATTATGCTCTGCCCCTTAGCTGTTCATTTAAAATTTCATTGCTATATATAATTTTTAAATTGTGGCTTCATATATTTCAGTTATATTGTAGTATTATAAAGGAAGTGGTATACTTTGAAAGGTAAATACATATGCACCATCCCTGTGTTTGTTTTAAGCTCTTATGGTCTTAATTAGTGGTTTTTCTGTTTTAGAATTTTAGGTTGTTAATTTTTTAATTTTTGTTTATTTTATAGGTGGATATATTACCTGACTCACAATAAATATATGATTTGACCTTGCTGCAGGTGCTATGGTCGCCAAAATATGTCAGGCTAAGTTATAACTTTTTGTGGAAGGCTGGGTATCTTACACCTGGCACCACCTTTCATATTGATGAATTTGAATGAAAGGAGCACCTTTCGAGCCTTTCTAAGCTGCCACAATGCTTCTTTTTATCTGCATGTACTTTGCAGTTGGTGAATGCCTCTCCCTTTGTTGTGAAAGAAGTGATCAGGCCAGGATATGCAAGCACCTGATTGTACATGCAGAAGTACAGAGGCAGAGAAGCTGACAGTTTGGCAGGTGGGAGACTGGCCCTACCTGCCAGAAAAGATGAGGAGGTTCAAAGACTGGAGGAAGTTAATGGGAGCAAGAGGTGACTGAAACTCCCCAGCACTCAAACTATTTCCATCATACCCCATCATACACTCATTCTCTCAGGCCTCTCATCTACGCAATCAGTGTCTTAATTATGGCCATCTACTGAATCAGTTGACCCACACTCCAACTCAATCACTTGATCATTCATTGCTCCCCTTACAAATCTTAACTGTTACATTTACTAACTCACATACTCCAAGCACAAACTACATCAGCGAAATGCACCTTTGTGCAATGTATATAATATACTGTGCAATCTTCAAGTTGTTTAGGCTTATTGTAGTACATGATACATCGACAACAGCAATCTACAATTTTTTGAATTTTCATTAGAAATAAAACAATATAAACCTACGTACCTCGTTTTCCAAACTGTGCAAATAATTTTCTTTATAAGGTATAACTAAATCTGTACCAAATTAGGCAGTACAAGGCATTGCAAAAGGTTTATATCAGTACATAAATACATAAGTGTTGCCATACTAAGACAGACTGAAGGTCCATCAAGCCCAGTATCCTGTTTCCAACAGTGGCCAATACAGGTCACAAGTACCTGGCAAGATCCCAAAACAGTACAATACAGATTATGCTGCTTATTCTAGAAATAAGCAGTGGATTTCCCCAAGTCCATTTTAATAATGGCATATGGACATTTCTTTTAGGAAGCTATCCAAACTTTTTAAAACCCCACTAAGCAAACCGCTTTCACCACACTCTCTGACAATGAATTCCAGAGTTTAATTACACACTGAGTGAAAAAATATTTTCTCTGATTTGTTTTAAATTTACTACTTTGTAGCTTCATTGTGTGCCCCCTAGTCCTAGTATTTTTGAAAAGAGTAAAAAAGCAATTCACATCTATCCGTTCCACTCCACTCAGTATTTTATATACCACTATCATATCTCTCCTCAGTCGTCTTTTCTCCAAGCTGAAGAGCCCAAGCCGCTTCAGCTTTTCCTCATAGGGAAGTCAGAGGTAAAACCCGGCTGGCTCAATCCGTCCTCCTTTTTCTGGAGCCATATGGTAACCCTTTACCATTTTTGTCGCCCTTCTCTGTACCTTTTCTAATTCCACTATATATTTTTTTTAGATGCAGTGACCAGAATGGCACACAGTATTCAAGGTGCGGCATTATAACATCCTTGTTTTTATTTAGAGCTCATTTTTTATGATGGTTTTAAATCACCGTATTGTATCATACAGTTATTCATAGGCATGTAGTACAATATTAGGCCCTGAATATTAGGGCTAGATGTCCAATATTCATCCCACATGGGATTTCTCTTTCCAAGCAGGGCACAGACACTTCATAAAATACCTGAAAGCAAAAGGAATTTGTGTTACTATTAGTGAAGTGAGAGTAGAATTTATATATTATTTTTTTTAGTCCTAGTGAGGGCCATGATCACAGGCCTCATGTTGAATTTGCTGCCAGGAGTTGCTGTTTTTGCAGGGTGGGCCTCAGTAGAGAAGACAGTGGCACAGTTGCAGCCCTGAATGGTGGCATGGATGCTGTTGTCTACATTTATGGTTCCTAAATTCAGGCCTGCTCCATCTATTAGCTCAGTACAATATTGTGGCTTAGTTTTCTGGACAATTACCTCCAGATTCTATATATGGCACCCAAATTTGGGTGCTGATATTTAGGGGCAGATCCAAGATATGCACCCAACTAAATTGGCTAATGAGCCAATCAGTGCCAATAATTGGGTACTAATTGGCACCCATTTGGATTTGAGTGCACATCTTGAAACATGCTATTCCTATAAGAATGTGCAGCCAAATTTCATGGTGTGCAACCCAATAGGACACATGGTATTGGGAAGTGTATGGGTGGGCCAGAGGTATTCCTAAAATCTGTGTGTAGTGTTATAGACTATTGAGGATTTGCACTCGAATTGAGTGCCAGGAACTACACCTGGTTTCAGCAGGTATATGTCTTAGTGCCCAAATTTGGGCACCGAAATCAGCACACGAGGTTATTTCATAATGTAACATATAACATAGTAGATGACGGCAGAAAAAGACCTGCACGGTCCACCCAGTCTGCCCAACAAGATAAACTCACGTGTCATTTTTTGTGTATACCTTACCTTGATTTGTACCTGTCTTTTTCAGGGCACAGACTGTATGAGTCTGCCCAGCACTATCCCCGCCTCCCAACCACCTGCCCCGCCTCCCACCACCGGCTCTGGCACAGACCATATAAGTCTGCCTAGCACTATCCCCACCTCCCACCGCCGGCTAAGCTTCTGGGGATACCCTTCTTCTGAGGAGGATTCATAATGTACTGATTTTTTGGGGGTGCCAACATTTGAGCATCATTTACAAATCTAGCCCTTAATGACTTCTAGAGAGAATGAATTACTATTAGTTTGAAACAGTTCCTATGGCATAATTAGGTTCACTGTAGTAATGAAAACTTTGTTAGGTAATTGAAAAAAATACATATTGGGTTTGATATTCAGAGCAATTGAACTAGGCAGTAGATGCTCCCGCCAGATCAAAATACTCTGGACAGCCAAGCAGCAGATATTCAGCGGCACTTAACGGGACTGTGCTACTGAACAACCACTTTCACCCCTGCAACACTCCTTGGTTAGTGCTGAGGTGGTCTGGAGCCTAGAGTTTCATACAGATACCAATGATATTCAGTGCAGGTGCCTGCATAGCTAACTAGGGGGCCAATGATCAAAAACCCTGCATTGTTCCGAATAGTGCTGTAAAATTAGTGCCGGAACAGCAAAGGGCAATAATGCCCTTATAATCAAAGCTAATAGCATGCAAATTTATATGCGCTATTAGCTTCCATTATCAGGATACTTCTGCAGGAGCATTGTGCCTGGGCAAGCGCCGAAGGCACAATCCTCCCACAGAAGTTGTTTGACAGGTCCGGGCTGTCAATTAAAAAAAAGGCTGGACCTGTCAAACCAGCCCAGGTGGGACTGGAGGTCTGATGAACCTCCAGACCCCCTGACACCCCCCCTAACACAAGGAGCTGACCCCTGGCAACCCCCTGCCCTACAAACAGAAGTCACACTTAGCCGTAAACCCCGACGACCTCCTGCCCCACAAGCAGAACCCCCCACTTTGCTGCACCCGCCCTCATTTCCTCCCACCCTAGCCTGATCTAGTATAGAATATCTGTGTCTAATTTAGCCTTGGTGGTCAGTATTTAAAGAAATGTGGACTGCTGTTTGCTGAATATTGCCCCAGGAACTTGTCCAAACCTTTTTTAAACTCAGATACGCTAACTGCACATAGACTCATTCATAATGCATGCAAACTCATTCACATGTAACCCTGGTTTCACCACATAGTTCTGGGCACCAGCTGGCTCTTCAGGTCAGTACCCAAACCAGGGCCACAAACAAAAGTTTTATTTTACTGAGCTGGGTGCAGGCTAGGGCCGGGCTTGATCTCGGTAGGCCATAGAGTTTTAAGCCACACTTTATATTATTTTTCTTTATCATTCTGGGAGTAAAATAATTTCACTCGCACTCCAAATAAACTCTCTCCACTCCAGGTTTTATAACAAATGAAATAACTTTACTGGAATGCTGTAACAGGCAGATATCCAAACTTCATAAGTTTCTTGTAACAAAAACAGTTCAGTTTGCTGAAAGAGGTTTTTGTATGCCGATCCAAGTGTAAAAGTTCCAAATCTTAATTATAAATCCTAGGGTATTTATGTATTTATAGCGCCACCTGTCCTCCAATACCCATCCTTTGGCAGAAAATCCAAGGCTATGCTTCCCGCTCTTACTGCTGCAAACTGACTCTCTGAGCATGTACCTAGCTGGTGGACCTCCTCAGGACCAGACCTCCTTCTCTGTCCTCCCTCCAGAAGTGTATCTCTTTGAGCTGCTGCCTCTGACACCCAACAGACTCTCCCTGTTCTGCTCCCAGGCTGGGTTAACCCTTTCTACCCACATGGAGCACTTCTCACATTCCAGTTAATGCTCTTGTTAACAAAAACCTTCTTTTTATTGAGCCTTAGGTTATTGGGCCTGACCAGGTACCCTCTCTCCTCACAGGTTCTGGCGGAGGTATAGGCAACCAAAGACCATGTGCTCACTAATCCCATCACATTTATCACTTTCCAGTCCACCCCAACGATGACACTCATGGTCACTCTTTTTTCTAAACCTTTCTCAGGACTGGGCTCTGCTTCCATCCAATGTAGCTGTTCGCCCCCCCCCCCCCCCCACACAGTGAATCTGGAGAGTTCCATAGCAATCTAGTAATACCCTGAAGAAAGTTCCCAAACTCAATTTATCAGGGGATTACACACATATAAGAAAGAAGTGCTCTGGGGTGGGTGGCAAAATAAAACATTTGCGTGTCCATTTTATTTTGCCTGTATGTATGAATATTTGTTTACCAACATAGGAACACAATTTTCAGATTTGGTGTATGCAGGCTCGTTGTGTTTGTCAATCACCCTATTTTGTGCAGGTTTTCCAGTATGTGTGCAATTTTGAACCTAGGTATCATAATGAAAATTAAAGCCAGTGTGATTCATTATGAGCCCTTCGACCCTGACAGAGTGTAGAAAATATGAACCTGAATGCTACTATTATAACCCAAAAAAGACAGCTATTTTTCTTGTGAAAAAGGTAAATTTCTTTTCTTTTGCACATTTTAGGTCCAAGGACTGAATTTAATTGTATTTGATATTAATCTGCAGAGCAGAACAGGATAATAAATGCTTTGAATATTTTACCAAGCTTTGAAACACTCAGCATGACTCCATTTGTCATATTACACAGTTCCATTTGACATTGAAACTTTAATGTGGTGACAATATTTTTAATAGGGATTGGACATTAGCCATAATGAACCCATTTAATATTGATGGGGATGTAATCTGTAATACACATTGTTCATGCCATACAGAGTTTTATCAAAGCACTATTCTATTTATTGATCTTTTCTCTGCAATAGACCTGTTATAGATAGAGGTCTAAGGAAGAAGGTCCAACAAAGGAAAAGACAAGCAATTCCCACAAAGTCAGTAAGACCAAAAATAAAACAAGGGGAATGACAAAGGCATGAATCAAGAAGTACTGTTTAAACTTTATTACAGGCCATCCACAAGCAATGACACAGTCAGGATATAAGACAATCATTCACTGTTGCAAGGACTCTACACTGTGTTTCGGCGTGAGCCTTCATCAGGAGTCCTCGTTAAACAGAGAAAAATATATAAGAAAAACAATGCATGAAAATTAATATATAAAAGTCAAAACATTGAAACAAAAAGATGTGAAAATGTGATGCAACAAACAGAGTCAAATATCCCTGTATACAACAAGTGAAGTAACAAAGCGGTGAAAAGAAGAGTGGGTGCAGAGAAGAAAGAGGCAACAAAGACTAGTGAATCTGTGAAAATGCAAGTGATGTAAATTAAAATACAAATCGTATAGTGAGAATAATGAACATATAAAGAGAAACAAAGATTGTGAAACCCACATGCAATGGTGAGTACTAATTGTTAGAAACCAATGAAAGGGTCTTACCAAGTAAAACAACTCAGAACTAATAAATAGCAATCAGTGAATCAGTCACAGGGTCTAAAAGTATAGTGCTGCAAGTAAAACATCTTGAAAATGAAACCTACCCTTAGGCTTAAATTAACGCGTATAAAAACTACATTCATTAAAACTTAAAAGACTGGCAAAAGCCTAATATGAATTCCACCATCAAAGGATGTCAATAACATAACCCCAGAAAAACCAAAAATATATAAAACATAATATAATAAAAGATAATAAATAAAAAAAAAAAAGAAAAACTTTATTTATAACCTGCTATATCTTTAAAAGTCTAAGCGGGGAACAAATCACATACAAAATATAAAAAAACAAAATTATAAAAAATATTTCTTTACACAGTAAACTATACAAAAAAACTCTACAATTCAAACAATGCACCCTCTAATGGTAATATCATCTCAATAAAAATATACTAGCACAGAATTACTTCAACTAGACACCAACCAAGTGGTTTAATGCTAAAACCGGAAAACACAGAAAATACGATGAGAAAGTTGAGCACTAGCTAAAGCACATAAGCTGAATAAAAGTCAGGGTAATGTAAAAATCATGGTCTGAAAGACATCTAATCACTAATCATTTCATAGTGTTTTAAAAACTCACCCCAGCAATGCCAAAACAATCACAGTAAATCAAATGCCGGTGACAGCAGAAGGGTAGGAACACCAAGAAGGCAGATAAAAAGGTGCAAGCATAGGGAATGCATGACATATAAGATCTGACATGCCATGCATGCATAATAAATGTAGCATGACCACAGCAGTAAAAACAGCCATAGGGAGAGATAAGAACACATAAAAAGTAACCCAATAGGAAAACTGCTGTAAGCAAGGAAACCACACAAGAAAGAATAACACAGTCGTAGAGAGATGACAGTAATGGAAACAGCAGCAAAGGTCTTCAGCAAAAAAACTTATGCATACCCAGACCTAGGAAAATGTAAATAAAAACATAATAATAAATGAAAAATCATAAAAATAGAGCCATAAAGAGACCAGTAGAATGTATGCAACAAAGGGCATCCCAAAGTGTGTAATGCAAATGTATAAAACAGCAAACCAATCCAAAGGTTACATAAAAGGTACAAGTGACGATGTGAAAATAAATAATACAATTGTGATAATGTCCAATAAAATACAACAAAATGATGGATTATGAACTTAGCAACCTAATAAAAATAAGTGTGACCAATGTGCAATTAATTGATACAATTGTGGTAATATCCCATATTATACAATAGAAAAAGAGAATTACACTATAACCATAGACAAATATCCTAATGATACTATTGAAATAAGTTAATATGTATGCATAAATTAAAATGCATAATTAAAACGCTCAAGACTGTATATAAGAGAGTGATTTCACAGATAGATAAAACTAAAGGACACAAATAAAGAAACATGATAAATCCCAGCATATATAGTACACAATTAGCATAATAAAAATACAAATACAAAGCTGAATAAGAGTCACATGAATGGATAAAAAAACATTCAAACAAATGGTAGCAGATCTAATTCTTGGTTAAGTCCATTTGGATGTACTGTATTTAATTCAAAAATGAACCTTTGTAAACTTAAATCAGAATTGCCGCCACTCCATCTCGGAGTGATAGTTCTGATAACAAAATAATTCAAAGAATTTCTACCAGGGTGGAGGAATGCTGAAATCTCACAAAGAATGCAAAGGCACAAGAACAGTGGGAAGTGGACCAGGCTGTCCAGGGACAAATCAAAGAGATGTTCAATTCTTAATTAAACACGTTTTATTGATAGAAGACTTGACTTGTTTCAGCCAAAGGCCTGCCTCAGGAGTCTTTATATATATAATCTGAAGTGTAAAATCATCCAATATAAATATGCCAATTAGCAATGGAAACAAGTGATCTTGAAAAAGACCTTTGTGGAGAACGTCAGCAGAAAAGTTTGTTCTCTAAAGATCAAGATCATGACCTGCCTGAATCCAATGTTCAGCCATGGGTGCTGAAAGGACCCATCTGTTAATGCAACTTCTGTGTTCTATACGTCTCACTCTAACCATTCTTTTGGTTTTTTCCAGCATAAAGAAGACCACAAGGGCAGATGATAATTGTAATATGTTGTGTCTTGAAACATTCAAGAGGTCTATGGAAACAGCCTTATTTTTTTTCCATTTCAGGCTCCATTACACAGACTGTGCTTTGGTTTTTTTTGTGCATATATGTGGTTCCCCCAAACAATATTTTAATATATTATTGAGGTCCAAACACCATGGAATGTAGTTTTCTGGGGAACTATGGGGTTTAGTTATTAGAGGCACTTTTTTCTTTCTATAAAGGATTTTTACTGTAGTCAACTACATTTCATTACTCTTATAAAATTGTTGCTTGCCTCTCTCCATCTTGAAAGCTGACAAATAGTATGGAGTATTCTGACTGCAAAATGTATTTCCAGAGAACTACAGTTATAAATAAAGCTATTTTATTTTGAAAGAGCCACTGTAGAAAACAAAAATACATATTATTAGAAAACAGAAAGTGGCTGACAGCTTGTCATATTCAAACTCTAGGAGTCATTAACTGGCCAGGGAAGTCTGCTGGAGATTGACAGTACTGCTGGAGGGGTCATGGAGAGAGGGAGCAGATTATTAGAAACCAGTACAGCGGGGAAAGAGCTGAGAATCAATGGAAAGACAAGACAGAGAGAGAGAGAGAGAGAGATTACTTTACATTCATAAAAATACCACAAACAATAGATGCAGAGCAGAATCATGATGCTTCCATTTACTAATGACCATAGAAAATGAATATGCAAATTCCAGTCTCAACTCAGTAATTGTAACAGAATCAACAAATCTCTTGGGATCTATTTCTCCAAATGGCACAATCTCAGGGGCAATGTCTACAAACAGTTATTTTTGAGCATACCACGACAGTAATTTATTTATTAGGATTTATTTATTTTGGGGGGAATTATTTACCACCTTTTTGAAAGAATTTACTCAAGGTGGAATACAGCAAGAACTACTCAAATGTAAGTTATAGACAATTACATCAGTAAAAATATTCAAACAATAAAAAGTATGACATAGTAAATGATCCTTACTCCTGTCATGGAATATGGAGTATGATCTCAGTCTCTCTAATTTACTGTTAATGATTGTTGTAGGACTTGCAATATGCCAAAGACAACTTCCTTCTGGAGTTCATACAATGTTACATATATAGGCAATTTATCCAGATATGCTTGATAGTTCTTTTTAATGAAGCCTGTGGCACCCAAAATGATGAGAAATATTCTATATTCTTCTGTCACATCTTCTTGGTCTCAGACTGCATTTCTCGATACTTAAAAGATCTTTTCTCTCTCTACATGATTCATGAGTAATCGCTTGGGACTGACACCTCTATAATCAAGGCCATTCTGGTGTTTTACACTTTGACCTCTATTCCCGGTTTCCTGGCACTCAGCTTTTTAGCTGTTGGAATGGGGATGTCCCAGGTAATCACAACCTCTTTGTTCTCCATAATTCTCTTAGGGGGTCTTTTACAAAGCCACTCTACTGCTTTTAGCTTGTGGTAAAAGTCAGTTGGCAGTAAATGCTGAGACACCCATTATATTCCTATGGGCATCTCTTTGTTTACCGCCAACTGATTTTTACCTCAAGCTAAAAACACTAGTGCGGTTTTGTAAAAGACCCCCTTAGGTCCATGACACTACCACATCATTGTCTTGGTACAGCGATGTGGTAGTCTTTACCAAGTTTACAATCTCCCTTGTGTGCCTCTTGGTGTGTGTGTTTGTGATTTATTTCCTATGTTAACTTGGTGGTTATTGTTAGGGGGTCAATAAATATGAGACCTGCTGAGTGAAAAGGTACCAAAAGTGGAGTTACATATGACCCCCCATGAAAAGTTCCCCTGCGTGAGGAAGTGGGAGGGAGCATTTCCAGGGAGGTCACTAAGACAACGGGGGCTGAAACTCCCAGATTGGTGGGCGGATTTGGGAAGGGCCAGCCCTAAGGGGGCAGGGCCAAGAGTTAATAAAAGTGGTTACATTGAGAAAGTTCTGGTTGCCCACTCTCTTCGAAATCCTGAGTACCGAGGGGGTCTCAGAAACCAAGAGAGGAAAATTTGCAGTGTGTGGTGATTGAAGACTCTGCTACAGAGCAGAGGGTGTCTGTGGATTGTTCTCGATTTCAAAACAATTTGATCACAGTCTATACAAAACACGTTCAAAATGTTATCTGTAACTTGCTATAGATTACAGATATATAGATCCTTTTAAGTTTTCTATTTTTCAGTGTTCTGGCAAAAGAATTGCCTTCTTCAGGGGTCCTAATAAGAAGTACTCAAGACGTATGTACTCTACCCAAAAGACTCCAGATAGATCACTGAAAACTATGGAGAAACCACTGAACATAAATGGCATCTCTGTCAGCAAAGGCAATTCTTTTGCCAAAACACTGCAGTGTTGGGTTATCTATATTTAGATGTACCTAATGTACACTATCTTTCGTACACCTTTTGGGATATTGCACACAAAAATTGAATACTGAAGATGTTTTGCTAATAAATTGAGCTATTTTGTGACATTCTCCAGTGGAGTAGCTACGGGGGACCACAGGGGCCTTGGCTTCCCCAACCCCTGGCAACTGAAGCGTTTGTCCCACGCTGGTCTCATGCTGATCTCAGTTTAATTAAAATGAGCATGGAAGGGGCGACTGAGAACAGAGCAGGCAATGTGAGACCAGCGTGGGACAAACACTTCAGCTGGTGGGGGTTGGGGATCCCCGCTAGCCAGGGTACCATCATTCAGCGGCAGCAGCAGGGGGCGGTGGCAGGAAGGTGGGCCATAATGTCCCCCCCCCCCCCCGGTCGATGTCTGGCTACGCCCTGATTTTAACTTGTGTTGTTTGGCTCCTTCCATTTCTTTTTTTGCTTGTTTTGTTTCCTCTTTTTTTTTTTTTTACTGTTTTTTTTTTAAAACGCATTAGGCTGCAGTAACTGCATTGGCAGTGTGGATTCACTTATTGCACTGTTTGCTGATGCACTTACAGTGTGGTAAATGTCTGTCCTCTGTGGTTATTGCATGGCCTTGCAGTTATTGTGCATTAATTTTTGCAAATAATTCATAGTAGCTGCAAAACTTTACAGCACTTTAGTAAGCTAGCATCTAATTGAATAAAATTGAATAAAAAATCTAATTGAATAAAAAGATGCTCTACTCCATGTGGAAACTGAAAAGAATAAGACCATTCTTTCCAAGATCTGTCTTCCGCAGCCTAGTGCAATCACTCGTACTCAGTCATCTGGACTACTGCAACTCACTATACGTAGGCTGCAAAAAGCAAATACTGAGGAAACTTCAAACAGCCCAGAATACAGCAGCCAGACTCATCTTCGGAAAACCAAAATACGAAAGTGCAAAACCCTTACGTGAGAAACTACACTGGCTCCCACTCAAGGAACGTATCACCTTTAAAGTATGCACTTTAGTTCACAAAATCATTCACGGTGAAGCCCCTGCATACATGTCTGATTTAATAGACGTGCCACCCAGAAACGCTAAAAGATCATCCCGAACTTTCCTCAATCTCCACTTCCCTAAGTGCAAAGGCATAAAATACAAAGTACTGCATGCTTCAACCTTCTCTTATAAGAGCACGCAATTCTGGAATACATTACCACGCAACCTGAGAACGATCTACGAACTAACCGACTTCCGCAAACTATTGAAAACTCATCTCTTTGAGAAAATTTATTGCAAGGATTAAAACACATGAAGTCCATACACACTAATAGAAATGCATCAATACACTCTCTTCTGAATTCTCTTCCCCCGTATTTTCACCACACTTAAAACTCTACCCACAGATAAAATTGTTACACCCTAATGTTCTCTTGCTATTGTTTATCGCCCTATCATTTCCCCATTGTTACATTCCATTGTTCTGTTCCCCAAATGATGTTTTGACTTTGACTTTGTCTTCCCATAAGTCTTCACAATGTAACCCATAATTGTACTGTAACAAATTGTATTTCCATCATTCACAATGTATTGTAAGCCACACTGAGCCCGCAAATAGGTGGGAAAATGTGGGATACAAATGCAATAAATAATAATAATAATAGAAAGAAATATATGTATAAGTGATCCTGGATGTGGAGAAAGGGAAGAGTGTATAGGTTTGGCAGTTATGCATATTTGTTATAAAACATGTGCATAAGAGCTGCTTCTTATTGACACAGACTTGCACAAAGTTACACTTACTTCAGAGCAAGTGTAAACTTGTGGAGCACCTTCCTGGGGAGTGGGGGGAGGTGCTATTTATAAAGGCATCCAGACAAATGTATTGCCTTTAAAAAATAGGACCAACATATGCACCTATATGCCTTCATTAAATAGCTACACACCTAAATGTGATGGCACATGGGAATCTGGTCAGGACGTACAATTATACAATATCATAATTTATGCATATGCTTTAGCAATCTTGGTGTGAGCATTTAGACCAGTTCTATAGCTTTCGTAAGTGCCCATACCTAAATTATAGGCACCTACTTTTTTTTATAAAATAGCACCGCATAGGTACCTGTTATAGAAATGGCCCTGATAGCGGTGAATGCATGAGCATAAATAAAGTGGAGCTGTGTTCAGTTGTTCAAACAAAAGTAGAAGAGAACACAGAACAAATAACAAAAAAAAGGGTGCAAGCAATGAAGTTCAAACTCTGGGATAATTATTAACAAGTGAAAACCATACAATAAACACTCTAAATATAACTCGACACAGTCTGCATTTCGGCACAGAAGGCGCCTGCTTCAGGAGTTTTAGGGATGAATCAGAATATCAACTTATATAGATGTCAGGGTACAGCAAAATATACAATGATTCACCATCAAGGAAAGTAATTTTTTACTAAACAAACAGACACAGGCAAACATAAAGCACGTTATTTCTCATTAGTCAAGCCTTTTACAGTTAAAGCTTATACATGGCACAGAAAGCAGGCTTGGTGGCTAACACATACACAGAGGTTCTGGTACTGAAGTAGCTTCTAGTTTGTTTTTTTAAAAAGCAGGTCTTTAGTTCCTCACTCACCAAGTGACTTTTAAAGTCAGTCACAATCAACCAGCATCACAATAATTGTGATCATTTAATTTTCTCAGGTTGATGAATGTTAAATTTCAAAATCTGTCTCAATATATTGTTCAGTCACAAAGCACTGTCAGTTATGCTGCCTCCAAACAGCTCTCACACTGTCAAACATTCTTTATCTGTAAACGTTTTTTTTCTACTGCAGAGCAACTCTCAAACGTCTGCTTTCTCACAAATCTTCAGCTCCTGTCCACACTGTTTCTAAGCTGTTGCAGTGACAACAGAGAGACAGCATGCATCGCGTGTTCCCTGACAGCCAATCATCTCTCAATCTATAAAACTTACAGTTTGTTTCTGTAGCATGGAACTCAAATTTGACTGTGGCAATCTCCATTTTGAAAATCAATTTGACATAGAAAAGTCAAAATTGTTATTAAAAAAAACACAAAAATTGCCATGAAAATTATTCAAAAGGACCTGAAACCTCTAATCCTTTCAAATCACAAACACCATAATTTTCTTACAGGTTTTAACATGTTTAAACATATTTATGTATTTGTTTTACCCAAATTACCCTCAAAACCACCAAAAATACACAGACATCGCCTCAAATAAAATTCACAATCACCCAGACACATCCCCAAATGATGCCCACCCAACCAAACAATCAGAAGCTGCAAAACAAGCCAATGCAATTTTAATTAGTCTCATCACACTAGCCCATATCTTACGGATCTCAGAACTCTATAACTACCAAAAATAAAATTCTAAAATTAAGTCCTGGAACCCCAGTGCTACAAATCCAAAAACTATCCATGGGCTCAGGACTCAACCCCCATCCTTGGTTTGAGTCCCTGTGGACCCTCCGTGGGAGCAGCAAAAGGCTGTGATCTGACACGGAATTTCTCCACACAAATCAAAAATTGAGACCCTGGTTTCATTGTAGGCCTATTCCCGGCTCTGAAGTAGTATTTCCCAGATCTGTCTTATCCTTGAATATGCACCAAATCCAGTACTCAGGCTTCAAGCAAGCCACTTTCCTGTCGTCTCTCTTCCTGTGGAGCCTCATTCGTGGCCAGGACCATGTCAGGGTCGAATCCTTGAATATGCGCCAGATCCAGTACTCAGGCTTCAAGCAGGCCACTTTCCTGTCATCTCTCTTCCTGTGGAGCCTCATTCATGGCCAGGACCATGTCAGGGCAGGATGCAGCTGCTGCAGCTCCAGCTTCACAAAGGACAAGACCTTTGTGGGGGGAGGGTTAGTGCTTGATTGGTTTTCCTGTTTTCTGCGAGGCTGTACATTATCAGTAGTGATCCCCTCGTCTTCCTCTTCTCTTTACTGTCTTTCTTGTGGTATCCCACAAGGTCCTGTCCTGTCCTCTCTATTATTTAACATTTTTCTGAGCCCACGGGCAACCCTAGTTTAGGACTAGGACATTATGGATAGAACGTCCACGTGTGAAGGGAAGAAGTATTCTTGTACGGTTGTACTACCGTCTGCCAGGACAGAACGAACAGACAGATGAAGAAATGTTTACAGAGATTAGGAAAGATTAGGACATAGTGCACATTTTTATGCAGATGGAAAGGGAAAGGGAATGGAATATGATATGCTGCCTTTCTGTGATTACAATCAAAGTAGTTTTCATATTATTTACTGGTACTTATTTTGTACCTGAGGCAATGGAGGGTTAAGTGACTGGGAAGGGTGATGTGGCTGCTTGCCAGCTTCCTAGCTTTTATTAAGGGGGAAGTGTGGTTTTCAATCTCCCTTTTAGTTCAGTGCCCCTGACACAGCCTTCCACAGGCAAAACATATCCACATCGGGCTACTGTAATAAAATCACTTTTTTATTCACTTTCTGTGATCTGCTCTCTTCTATCACTACTACTGACTCTGGATCCTACTTGCCTCTCTTGTACCGGTTGTATTATTTTTTCCTACTCATAGAAAAAAGCAGTGAGGGAATGTGGTGATTGTTGTGTACAATGACTTGTCAGTTGTTGAAGAGGCAACCTGTAGGGTTTATGGGGCAGAATATTTATTAATTAGGTAACGTGTAAAACTTAGCTATGCTATTGTTATACAGGACCCTTAAATAAACAGTACACATTATCCAGGGCTTCCTACAGTTGATTTTGGATGTTAGTTTAGACTACAGAGGTATGATTGTTTTGGGTGATTTTACTCTATCTGTCTGTAGTGACAATGAAGTAAAAGTTTTAGATTCTTTTAAACACATTGCAAATTATGGAATTTTTACAATTAATTTCATCACCCACAGATGCAAAGATAGAATTTTAGAATTGATATTGATATGTAACGATGAATCTTATAAAGTTAGTTTGGAAGGAATTCATTTTACCCTTTGGTTTGGTCAGACCACATAATAGTTACTTTTTGGATTCTGGATCAGTTAGATATCTTCCCCCCGATATTCAAAGCAATTTAACCAGCCAGACACAACCACTGACAGGTTGAATAGCACACTGGTGCCTAAACACGGATATTCAGTGGGAGATAGCAATTATCTCCCACTAAATATCTGCAGTTGGTGGCTAGCTGCTATCCGGTTATATTGCGCGACATAGCTGGTTAGGTGCGGATATTCAGCGCTTAACTGGCTATGTTCAGTAGTTAAAATAGACTGTATATATAGCAGGCCTATCTTTAACCACTAAAAGGTTAACTAGCTAGCGCTGAATATCATCTTAAATAGTTAACTTTTTATCAGTTAAAAAACCCCCCGGATATTCAAACTATATTGTGTGGTTATCACTGTTACCTAGATGGGCAACCAAGTGGATATTAAAGATACTTTCTCAATTTATGAACGCTAGATCCAGGATCAGCCTTTCCTTTGTAGGCTCCATTACCATTTGTCTGAGCAGTGTTGCTACTTAAGGAACAACACTGGTTGCCAATTCTGGCTAGAATTGAATTCAAGATCTCGATTTTGACTCACAGGGCTTTCTACTCTGGGACTACGATTTACCTACATTTAATATCTCTTATTTATCATCCGATTTGACCTTTGTGCTTGTCCGAAACAAATTATTTAACAATTCCATCAGACAAGAAAATGTGGCTTGATAAGTCACAACGTACTACTTTTAATTATGTTGTCCCCTCTCTGTGGCTTCATTGCCATCTGAACTTAGACAGGAGGCTTCATATAGGAAATTAAGATGGGCCTTAAAACTTTTATTCAAACAAAGACAAAGACTCTTTTTGAAGGCTTTCCTCTATGTTTTTAATGTACTTGTTTATTGTTTTTGTTTATTGTTTTATTTATTCTTGACATGTGTACCCCGCATTAGCCCGAAATAGACAAGTTCAATGTGACTTACCAACAAACAATAAGTGAATAAAACATAATAATAATACACAGAAAATAACACAAATTGTGCTATACATTACTCTTACCTTTTGTGTTCATATAGATATGAATAATTATTTTTAATGTTATTGTAATGTATGTGGTTCCATTTTATTTTACATGTTGTATACCACCTTGATATTGCAAATAAAAGATGGTCTAACAAATACTGCAAAATAAAAATAAAATAAAGCACATCACTCTAGAAGATTTGAAAGGAGATGGAGAAGGACCTTTGGCACTGTAGAGAAGCAGGAATATAGATGTTACCTGAAATTGTATAATAAGATCAGGCAGTTCAAGAAAGAATATTTTTCTAAAAGAATCTTAAGTGCACAAGATAAACTGAGCACGGAGGTCTTACAGATTATACAACAGTTACTAAATTCACTATGGCAATATCAGTCACAATGAAATCAACAAATAGATAGAGTAGGAATAGCAGAAATGTTTGCCAACTATGTTAGTATTAAAAGTCAAGATATTAGGCAATCATTGATTTTGGTTGAGTCACATCTGGTGAGGGGGGTGGGGTGAGGATGGGGAGGGATTGAGTGATTCTCAGGACCTGCAGGCACATTTCTTGTTTGCTTGTCTGATGAAACATGATCTCAGACATTTTTTTTTTAATTATTTCATTACAGTAAAGAATTTTTAAAAAATGTTATCTGAAGGGCAGGGGTGGTCCCAATTCTATTTGAGCTGTATTTGCCCAATATTTTTTCATTGGTGCCAATGAGGACCCATTCCGGGTCAGGATGAGAACATGAGAATATAAGAACATAAGAGTAGCCATACTGGGTCAGAGCAATGGTCCATCTAGCCCAGTATCCTGTTTTCCAAAACAGTAGTCAAACCAGGTCACAAGTACATGGCAGAAATCCAAATCATGGCAACATTCCATACTACAAATCCCAGGACAAGCAATTGCTTCCCATATCTGCCTCCATAGCAGTCTATGGACTTTTCCTCCAGGAATTTGTCCAAACCTTTTTTTAAACCCAGATACGCTAACTGCTGTTACCATATCCTCCAGCAAGGAGTTCCATAGCTTAACTATTTGTTGAGCGAAAAAATATTTCCTCCTATTTGTTTTAAAAAGTATTTCCATGTAACTTCCTTGAGTGTCCCCTAGGCTTTGTACTTTTGGAACAAGTAAAAAATCGATTTACTTTTACTCATTCAACACCACTCAGGATTTTGTAGTCCTCAATCATATCTCTCCTCACCCGTCTCTTTTCCAAGCTGAAGAGCCGTAACCTCTTTAGCCTTTCTTCATACGAGAGGAGTTCCATCCCCTTTATCATTTTGGTCACTCTTCTTTGAACCTTTTCTAATTCCGCTATATCTTTTTTGAGATACAGCGACCAGAACTGAATGCAATATTCAAGGTATGGACGCACCATGGAGTGATACAAAGGCATTATAGTATTTTCAGTCTTATTCACCATTTCTTTCCTAATAATTCCTAGCATCCTGTTTGCTCTTTTGGTTGCCATCACACACTGAGCAGAAAATTTCAGCGTATTATCTACAACGACACCTATATCTTTTTCTTGAGTGCTGACCCCCAAGGTGGACCCTAGCATCAGGTAACTATGATTCAGATTATTCTTTCCAATACGCATCACCTTGTATTTGTCCACATTAAATTTCATCTGCCATTTGGATGCCCAGTCTTCCAGTTTCCTAAGGTCTTCCTGCAATATTTCACAGACAGCACATGTTTTAACAACCTTAAATAGTTTTGTATCATCTGTAAATTTGATCACCTCACTCATCATTCCGATTTCCATATCATTTATAAATATGTTAAATAGCACCAGTTCCATATCCCTGTGGTGCGCCACTGTTCACCCTCCTCCACTGAAAGAAATGACTATTTAACCCTACCCTCTGTTTTCTGTCCAATAACCAATTTCTAATTCACACCAGAATCTTGACTCCTATCCCATGACTCTTTAATTTTCTCAGGAGTCTCTCATGAGGAACTTTATCAAAAGCTTTTTGAAAATCTAGATACACTACATCAATTGACTCACCATTATCCACGTTTATTCACGCCTTCAAAAAAAATGAAGCAAATTGGTGAGGTAAGACTTCCCTTGGCTGAACCCATGCTGACTGTCCTATCAATCCATGTTTGTCTACATATTCTGTAACTCTATTCTTTATAACAGTTTCCACTATTTTGCCCAGCATCGACGTCAGGCTTACTGGTCTATAATTTCTTGAATCACCCCTAGAACCCTTTAAAAAAATCGGCGTCACATTGACCACCCTCCAATCTTCAGGTACTATGCACGATTTTAACGACAGGTTACACATTGCTAACAGCAGATCAGCAAATTTCATGCTGAATTCTTTGAGTACCCTTGGATGTATACCATCTGGTCCAGGAGGTTTACTGCTCTTTAATATGTCAATTTGGCTCAGTACATCTTACAAGTTCACCAAGATTTCTTTTAGTTCCTCTATGTCATCACCCTCGAAAACCATTCCCAGTACAGGCAGATCTCTGACATCTTCTTCTGTAAAGACAGAAACAAAGAATTCATTCAGTTTCTCTGCTATAGCCTTGTCCTCCTTGAGCACCACTTTTGCTCCTTCATGATCTAATGGTCCCACAGATTCCCTCGGAGGCTTTCTGCTTCTGATGTACCTGAAAAAGTTGTTACTGTGAGTTTTAGCCTCTGCAGCAAGTTTCTCTCCATATTCTTTTTCAGCCTTCTTTATTAATGCTTTGATTCTTACTTGCAGTGCTTATGTTGCTTCTTATTTAATTCATTTGGGTCCTTTTTCCATTCTTTGAAGGACAATCTTTTAGCTGTAATAGCCTCTTTTACTTCACCTTTTAACCATGCTGGCTGTCGTTTTTTCTTCTTTCCATCTTTGCAAATATGTGGAATGCATCTGGGCTGAGTTTCCAAGATGGTATTTTTGAATAACACTCACGTCTGATTTAGAGTCCTAACCTTAGCAGCTGGTTCTTTTAGTTTCTTTTTAACCATTTTCTTCATTTTATTATAGTGGCTCTTTCGAAAACTAAATGCAACTATAGTAGATTTCCTTTGCGAGTTCATCCCAAATAGTAGCTCAAACTTGATCATGTTATGATCACTGTTTCCCAGGGGACCCAACATCACCACCTCTCAAACTATGCCCTGCAAGCCACCAAGGACCAGATCCAAAATGGCTCCCTCTCTTGCCAGTTCCTGGACTAGTTGCTCCAAGAAGCAGTCGTTAATTACATCTAGAAATTTTATCTCCATGGCACTCCTTGATGTAACATTTATCCAGTCAATATCAGGGTAATTGAAATCACCCATTATTATAGTGTTGCCCACTTTGCCAGCTTTCCTAATCTCTGTAAACATTTCTTCATCTGTCTGTTTGTTCTGTCCTGGCAGACGATAGTACAACCCTACAAGAATGCTTCTTCCCTTCACACGTGGATGTTCTATCCATAATGTCCTAGTCCTAAAATAGGGTTGCCAGTGGGCTCAGAAAAATGATAAATAATAAAGAGGACAGGACACGACCTTGTGGGATATCACAAGAAAGACAGTAAAGAGAAGAGGAAGAAGAGGGGATCACTACTGAAAATGAACAGCCCTGAAAAAAAAAGGAAAACCAATCAAGCACTAACCCTCCCCCATTTAATCTGATCTTGGAAAGGTAGGTCAGGAGGAGAGAGTGGTCAACTAGATTGAAAGTTTTGGATAAGTCAACTGGAAGATTGATGCTTGTTCAACATATGATAGTATTTGGATAAATACTACCTTTTCAGTCACTTGGACAGGAAACAAGTTTGAAGTGGGGCAATAATTAGCTGGCACTGAAGGATCAAGAGAAGAACAGGCCTAACAACAGTATTCTTCCAAACAGATGGAACAATTCCAGAAGAAAACTGTGCTTAATCAGCAACAGGGCTGGGGGAAGTAAACCATGGACAGATAATTTAAGCCACAGTGATTGGACAGGGTCAAGTGAACAATAGTAGACACTAAAGGCAATCTGAGGTGATGACGTCACCAGAGAGGATCCAGACATGACAGGCAGTTTCAATGGAGGACATAGAAGGAGCTTGGGTGGAGGGGGGAGGAGGAGGGACCAGCAACAAAGGAGTTGGGAAGTGACTCAATCTGAGCACAGAAATACTGCGCCAAAATGTCAGCAGTTGGCATGGAAGCAGAGGTTGAAGAGGAACATTGGTGCATTAAGCCCAAAATGATGGAGAAAAGTTTCCTAACAGGGTTAGAAAAAACATCAATCAATTTAATGGGCCTTTTTAGCTGATTTGACCCTTCTATCTGGTCAAATCTTGCAGAATATCGACCCCTAAGTTTATAAAGTCACTTTTAATAAAATCAGTATTTACAAAAAATATAGAGTTTGAACATTTATCCTTAAATCTCTGAAAGTTCTGGCTCAAAGTCAATAGATTTTAGTAAGTAACTCCTTTTAATTAATTAATTAATATTTAGTTTCTTCAACAACATTTCAAAGGACAATTTTAGATAATTTTTCTTGGCAGGACAATCCCTTAATTTAAGTAATAGTCAAATAAGATTATGAGGGGAGCGATTTGTTTTTCTGTACCATTAAAGCACATTAAAGTGTGGCAACTGATCAAAATAGTTTAGATGATTAAACACCGTGACACAAAATAGATAATAAATTTCTGTCCTGAAGGGTTTAGCTCATCAAGCAGGGCTATCAGTAATGGCAGCATTTTAGTAAAGTTTATTTAAAAGGATTAACATCTTAAAAGGGATTTCATTTCTCAGGAGCTTCAGGGGGTCTTTTACTAAAGCTTAGCTTGAGTTATCTGCAACAGGGCCTATTTTATTCCTGTAGGCCCTGCTGCAGATAACTCGAGCTAAGATTTAGTAAAAGACCCCCTTAATTCTTTAACAGATAGACTAGACTGCATTTCCAACCCTTTGTGGTGACACCTCATATTTTCAATTTAGGGGGTGAGTTACTGCTTTTTAAATTAATTATATCCATCAGAAAATGGCACCCTTTATCCTTTGCTTATTTAAATATGTATTACTCCAATATTTGTGGGTTAGTATCCAGTACTGCAAAAAATTCTTACACATTGACACAGCCTAGAACTTTTCCACAGCACAGAATATGCAATGTGTGACATTGAGACATTGTGCCCTCAAAAAGCCTCTTTGTGTGGCAGTGCAATGAAATTATAGGGCCAACTGGTCCAAATTGGATATTCCCTGTGACCCACTCACCTGGAGGGACCTCCATTTCCAGGTGGTCTAATGGGTTTTGTGCCCCTCCCAAGCCTCCATAAGCTTGACATAGGGCTAAAATGTTTTAATCTCTGTTCCCCAAAGCCCACACCTTTCCAAAGTGAAGCGTAGGGTCAACTTTTGAGCTGCTCCCACATCATCCCCATTCCCCCTATTCACCAGGCACTGTCATAAGATCATATGAACATAATAATAGCCATACTGGATCAGACCAATGGTCCATCTAGCCCAGTATCCTGCTTCCAAAAGTGGCCAATCCAGGTTACAAGTACCTGACAGAAACCCAGATAGTAGTAATATTCCATGTTACCAAACCCAGGGCAAGCAGTGGCTTCCTCCATGTCCATCTCAATAACAGGCTATGGACTTTTCCTCCAGGAACATCTCCAACACTTTTTTAAACTAAGATATTCTAACTACTGTCCTTTTTCCCTGACTCATCCCAAGGGGTCTGATAGTGATGGGGCAGGAATGACCTCCACTATCTCTTACTCTGGTAGCTGCCTTTCAAAAATGGCAATGACTGATCCTTAGTTGTAGTACCATGAGATCATGGCTAAGAGTCAGACACTGTCATTTTTGCAGCTAGAAGCAAGTGGAAGTCTCTGCCTCCCATCATCCCTAGACCCCTTGTGAATCAGGGTTCTGGGGGAGTGAGGGGAGTGAGGGGAGAATGCTAGGGTGGGGAGATGGGGGCTTGGGTGAAATGGTGGTCAACCATCAGCTTTATTATAGAAAGGTACAGAGCTTGAAGGGGGTAGGGATGAGATTAAAACTCTTTAACAATGTATTAGGGCTGGAGTGAAAGTGTATGAAAAAGTTTACCACTATGAAGCATACCCACGTGAAGCAATTTTGCAAAAGTGCACTTTGTGTAACATAAGTGGTAACATAGTAGATGATGGCAGAGAGAAAGACCTGTATGGTCCATCCAGTCTGCCCAACAAGATAAACTCATATGTGCTACTTTATGTATATACCTGACCTTGATTTGTATCTACTCAAACTAATCTTTACTTATTGGTTCTTGATGTGGTGATGTCTCATCCAATCAAGCATGAAGACTGGAGGGTGTTGTAACGCCGATTTTTAAAAAAGGTTCCAGGAAAATTACAGACCAGTGAGCCTGATGTCGGTGCCTGGTAAAATGGTAGAGACTATTATAAACAACAAAATTACAGAGCATATTCAAAAGCATGGATTAATGAGACAAAGCCAACATAGATTTAGTGAAGGGAAATCTTGCCTCACCAATCTATTACATTTCTTTGAAGGGGGTGAACAAGCATGTTACATAGTAACATACATAGTAGATGACGGCAGAAAAAGACCTGCACGGTCCATCCAGTCTGCCCAACAAGACAACTCATGTGTGATACTTTTTGTGTATACCCTACTTTGATTTGTACCTATGCTCTTCAGGGCACAGACTGTATAAGTCTGCCCAGCACTATCCCTGCCTCCCAACCACCAGCCCCGCCTAAAGGTGAGCCGCTCAATATTGTGTGTCTGGATTTTCAAAAGGAATTTGAGAAAGTACCTCATGAAAGACTCCAGAGGAAATTGGAGAGTTATGGGATAGGAGGTAGTATTCTATTGTGGATTAAAAACAGGTTATAAGATAGAAAATAGAGAGTAGGGTTAAATGGTCAGTATTCTCAATGAAGAAGGGTAGCTAGTGGGACTCTACAGGGGTCTGTGCAGGGACCACGGTTCTTTAACATATTTATAAATGATCTAGAGATGGGAGTAACTAGTGAGGTAATTAATTGTACTAATGATACAAAGTTATTGAAAGTTGTTAAATCGCAAGAGGATTGTGAAAAATTACAAGAAGACCTTACGAGACTGGGAGACTGGGAATCCAAATGGCAGATGACGTTTAATGTGAGCAAGTGCAAAGTGATGCATGTGGGAAAGATTAACCTGAACTATAGGTATGTAATGCAAGGTTCCACATTAGGAGTCACTGACCAGGAAAGGGTTCTAGGTGTCATCGTTGATGATACATTGAAACCATTTGCTCAGTGTACTGCGGTGGTTAAGAAATCAAATAGAATGTTAGGTATGATTAGGCAAAGAATGGAAAACAAAAATGATGACGTTATAACACCTTTGTATTGCTCCATTGTGTGATCACAACTCAAATATTGTGTGCAATTCTGGTCACCACATCTAAGAAAAGATGTAGTGGAATTAGAAAAGGTACAGAGAAGTGCGACCAAAATGATAAAGGGGATGGGCAATTTCCCTATGAGGAAAGGCTGAAAATGCTAGGACACTTGAACTTGGAGAAAAGATGGCTGAGGGGAGATATAATAGAGGTCTGTAAAATAATGAGTGGAGTGGAATGGGTAGATGTGAATTGCTTGTTTACTGTTTCCAAAAATACTAGGACTAGGGGGCACACAATGAAGCTACAAAGTAGTAAATTTAAAACAAATTGGAGAAAATATTTCACTCTGTGTAATTAAACTCTGGAATTTGTTGCCAGAGAATGTAACAAAAGCTGTTATCTTATCAGGGTTTAAAAAAGGTTTGGATAGCTTCCTAAAAGTCCACAGACCATTATTAAAATGGACTTGGGGGAAAATCCACTGCTTATTACTAGGATAAGCAGCATAAATTGTATTGTACTGTTTTGGGATATTGCCAGGTACTTGTAACCTGGATTTGCCACTTTTGGAAACAGGATGCAGGGCTTGATGGACTTTGATCTGTCCCAGTATGGCAATACATATGTACTAATTTCAAGCCCTGATGGTCCAGATAAACCTAACCTCATCAGACAATCCCTTCAGCTCATAGGATCAGGAGCCATAGGAGTTGACTCTGTGGGTGCTGTGGGTGTTTGAGCACCCCCAATATTGAGAAAATTCCTTATATGTGTCCAGAGAGGGGTTATTTCTATTAGACTTAGCACCACCAATAATTTTGGAAAGTTGGCTCTTATGTCAGGAGCTATGTTTATAGAAACCTTGCACTGTAGTTCTGGAGTCTGATTCCATATTAAGGTTTTATAAGTTATGCTGTCATTACTATGTCATGCACGGATACGTTGTTTAAATTCATTACCAGTAGAAAGTGAGAGTATTATGCACTGTGGTGTTAGGGAATCTGTTTTTCAATTTCTGTTAGTCTAAAGTAATTTCCTGAGCAGTTGCTAAGCCTTTGGATTTATCTCACTTTCATACTTACAATGGTGAAAAAAAATAACATTCTAGTTTTTGTTAGAAGTAAGCACAAACTAATTTACCAACAAATAGTTTGTTACTTGGCAAAATGCCCCATTTAGTCCAGTGAGAATTTTCAGGCTGCACTCAGAGCTTTATGCTCAATCTCTTCTATTCAGTATTAGTGCTTTATAGGTGCCTGAATAATATAGCATTCTAACTGGAAGACCACAGTAATAGTACACAGGATATAATTTTAGCAAATTATAAACTTGCTTAATACAGAATCATGTTAAATTCTTAGATAAAAGCAGTAATGTGCTTACCTGCTATTAAGTGTCTCACAAAATGGTCTTAACATTTGTTGATCGATGTAAACACAGAAGAAACAAATCTCCGCAAGAGTGTACAGTATGCAACAAAACAGCAAAGATGACTCAAAAAACAGTGGACGATGCTCCAGATAAAAAAAGACTATTGAATGATGAACGAGACTCAACACAGTTGTGTTTTGGCCGACTAGGACTGCATCAGGAGTCTTTAAATGAAGTGCAACACCATCAATGACCATAGATGTAATAAAAATGTACAATGTGGTCTTTAAAAAGACCTTTGCAAAAAAATGCTGGGGCGAATAAGCGAGTAAACGCAGCTTCAAACAGAAATGCAGCTGGGTACTCTTACAGTTTAAATACACCAATTGGCACCAAAAGTGTGGAGGAGGAGAAAGAGAAGACCACATTGTACCTTTGTATTACACACACAGCTGTGTCAAGTTTTGTTCATCCTTCAATAAATAGTCTTTTTTTTTTTTATCTGGAGCTTCGGCCATTGTTTTTTGAATGATCTTTGCTGTTTTGCTGCATACTTATCATTTGTTGTGCATGCACATGGCAAAGGTCAGGCAGATCTATTTTCATTAGCTTTCTTTTGCACCAGTCTTCTGTTCTACCTAGGATAAGATATCAGTGATGAGAAATCAGTGGATGTTAGGCTATGTATGGCACTTACTTTCAGATTGGGAGTTGGGGATGGGAAAAAATCAGAGCTCAGTGATCCTTACATTTTTGATAGGTGGTGGTGGAAAGGGGAATCAAGCTTTAGTGGCTTTTACTTGGACTCTAGAATAGATGATAAGACATAAGAAGCTCCTTACTCATCTTCAAGTCGAGTGTGGGGAGTGTAAGGTCAGGCACTGTACAACATGTACTTGTTTTCCAAGGAGGAACAATTAGACATCGGAGGCTGTTTTGGAGGAAAGGGTAGAGGTGGAGATGGGAGGGCAGATCAGGCTCAGCTGTGCTTTAGTTTGGCTCTTGGGGAGAGAATAAATTGGCATTTTATTTTCTTGCATAACTTTCCCTGGGCCTGTGTCATAAGCAGAGGACTCACTCTGAGTACCAGGGCTGAGTTCCTAATTCACTCTTCCGAAACCCTGGTAACATTCACAATATAATTCAGATCAATAGACGAATGAATCCGAATTACCCAATATCTGCCCTTTAAGGCTCCTTAAGTTCTTCACTTGGTAGAATAAGACAGATCCTATCTGATTTAGGACTTCCATCTGTATCTGAGCTCTACTACTACTTGCCCAATTCATTCCTCTTATTCTTTTGAGTTTAGTGGTGATTCTTCTTTCTCCATCCAAGTAAGATACCAGGTAGATATTCATTGCTTCTCCTTCTCCTTTTCTGGATAGGCAACTAAAGGGGTGGGGGGGGGGGGGGGGAGGGAGTTGTCATTGTGGGGGGCTACTGTTAAGGCTTATTATTGTACCACTAACTCATGCTATTTTAGTAAAGGTCCCATTTACTAACAATTGGGATTAAGAGTAAAATAACATCTTAACGGTAGCTCTCATTGATAACTTCCCCCTCAAGTCTCTTTGGTTTAGAGCAGGGGTTCTCAACTCAGTCCTCAGGATTTCAGGATACCCACAATGAATATTCTTGTATACATTGTTTCATACCTCTTCATATATTGTATCTTATATTTTTATACTATATTGCTGTTTTTATGTTTCATTTTATTTGATACATTTTTGGTCTTTGATATTTTTAATTTTTATATATTACTAGTAAAAAAGGCCCATTTCTGACACAAATGAAACGGGTGCTAGCAAAGTTTTCCTCGGAGTGTGTATGTTTGAGAGAGTGTGTGTGAGAGTGACTGTGAGAGAGAGAGAGAGAGTGAATGTACGAGTGTGTGTGTGTGTGTGTGTGACAGAGAGAGAGTGGGTCTAGGTGTGAGTGTTTCTGTGAGTCAGAGAGTGTGTGTGTGAGAATGAGAGTGTGTGCGAGTGCGTATGTGAGACACAGTGACTGAGAGAGTGTGTTTCACACAGATACACTGTATGTGAGAGAGTGTGTGTGTGTGAGAGAGAGAGTGTGAGACAGAGCGTGTGACACCGAGAGTGTGTGTGAGACCGACTGTGTGACACATTGAGAGTGACTGTGATACAGTGTGAGACATTGTGTGAGAGACTGTGTGAGAGAGAGAAAGACACTGACTATGAGAGAGTGTGTGTGTGACAGAGATACCTCCCCCCTTCCCCTGTGGTCTGAGGACCCCCTCCCTCTCTGGTGTCAGGACCCCCCTCCCCCCCTGGTGTCAGGACCCCCTACCCCAGTGGTCTCAGGATCCCCCCTCCCCACCTGTGGTCTAAGGACTCCCTGCCTCTCCCCTCATGGTCTCAGGACTCCCTGCCTCTCCCCCCCCCTCTGCATGGTTGGCAGCACCGTGCAAGTGTGTGTGTGTGTGACAGAGAGTGAGACTGGGTGTGAGTGTGTCTGTGAGAGAGAGAGTGTGTGTGATTGTCCTCTCTCCCCTGCCCCCCCTCCAGCCACCCAGCTATTCCCTTGGCCCGCCCTTCAGCCACCCAGCGATTCTGCTCTCTCCCCTGCCCCCCTCCAGCCACCCAGTGATTCTCCTGTATCCCCTGCCCCCCGAGCCATGCAGCGATTCTCCTCTATCCCCTGCCCCCCTTCAATCCTCCCAGCGATTCTGCTATCTCCCCTGCCCCCCCCCTCCAGTCACCCAGCGATAAACTTTGAACACATCTCTACTATAATAAAAAGCACCTGCAACGTTCTGAAGCTGACTCTGTGGCTTCACTGAAGGGTTCGTTGACTCCTGGTGTCTGATTACCCGCCCTCGACATCATGACATTTAGATGCGAGGGCAGGACAGAGAGACATGGGCAGAGAGAGATGTCTACACTGTTATGAACCCACGAACCCTTGAGTGAAGCCACGGAGCTTCAGAACGTTGGAGGTGATCAAGAGTTTTTTTTTAGATGGAGGGTCTTATCTTAAGGGAGGCTTGATTGTGGGTGGTTGTCTTGGAGGTGTTGATCAGCAGGGGTAGGAGTGACTGGGGATGAGTGGACTGATGAGAAGGTTTGAGAGGAATCAGATCTGGAGGGGAACCATACTGTGTGTTTGTTGCTTATGTGGGGCAACAGCTCTGCTACAACAGTCTTCGAGGTGGCATTAAGTGCAGCTGTGCAGTCGGCAGTTTTGAAAGCAATACAGTAGCGTCCTTTGCACTAGCTGTCGGTGCTGGCTATGCACCATCTCTACCCATGACCCACCCAGATTCCACCCCACCCATGCTAAGCAGCTAGCGTGGGACTCTTAACACACTGCCTGGTTTTAGCATGTAGTAGCCATTAGCACAAGTCTTATCCTATGCTATAAGATAATTTCCAAGAATCTGAAATTTCATTATTCCAAGAGACCCTTAATATACAGTCTTTTAGAATAGAAGCAGACCAATTATGTATAATGACTAAGATGCTTAGACTTTGAAGTGAAATAGCAGACTGTCAAAGTCTACGATATCAAAGACTGCAATAAGGTCTAGCAGTGTTATCACTGAATTTATACCCTTGTCTAGCTCTTTTCATAGATCATCCATGTGAGTCAATATATAAGGAATCCTGATTGTCATGCAGCTAGAAATTGATTGATCTCTAGAAATTATGACAATTGCAACCCAGCTATTCTTTCTTTCAACTTATTTACAAAAGAAAAATGACACATATAATTACTTATCTTTTTTTTTCATCCAAAGATTTGTGACTCAAAATAGGGCAAATAATAGTTTTTCAACTCTGAAGAAAATAGGGCTGTGCCATGGAGAAGCATATATCATAGACAGTGAAAGATCAATCAAGAATTCCTGAGGTGTTTTTTTTATTAGCTTTCCTAAAAATGTGTAACAAGTTCTTTTACTAATGTAGCAGGGATGCTATCCACAGGTTTGCTGCTGGGCAATAATGCTGTCTAACTCCTTTTGACTCATAGGGTTAAAAGATAAGCAGTTAAATATAAGAAGTATTTGCAGTGCGGCAACTGCATGCATATCCTCTCCTCAGGATAACTGTATTCCTATTGACTGCCTCTCACACTCAGATACTATATTACAAAGTATGACATTCATAGATGACAAAACAGCCATGTCATCTTCCTCAGCTACAGCTCCATAACTCTTCTTTCCAGCCTCAATGTTATACATCTGCGGGTTTTTGATGTCTAGCACCTTGCCTTTTTTTTTCTTTTTAGAAATTTACGATATTGCATTTAACACAGGCAAAAACTATTTGCTTAAGAATATAGAGAACCTTCACAAAGAAAATAAAATATCCACTCAAAAGAAATATAATCATTGTGGCCCCGATACTGAGACAGCGGGAGTTAGACGGGTAACTTCTGCTGTCGCCAGTGAACCCAGAAATTCAATGCAGGGCCATATTTTGCCACCAGCATTGAATTTCTGGAGTTTTTTTTTAAGGTGCCACACACATTGCTGGTTAAGCAGATATTCATCAGCTGACTGGCTAAGTTCTAGTGGCCAAAAATACACCCACTATTTACACGGGTCTATCTGGCCGCTAAAATTAATCAGTCAGCCTTTGAAAATCAGCGTGACATAGCCAGTGACCGGGTTATCCGCTGACCGGGATACTCAAAGGCAGATAGCCGGGTATCTCCTGCTGAATATTTGCAGATAGCTGGCTTGAAGGTATTTAACTGGCCAGGTGCCATTCTTGGCTGGTTAAATGCCTTTCAATATTGGGCATTGAATAAATGGCAAACAGCGCTGTTTTATAAAGGGTGCTCCTGAATATTTCCTCGATTATTACTTTAAAAGGAGTGAAGCCTGTGAAAACTGGGATTACTTTAATCAGTGGGATCTGAGTTAGAGACTTAAGTATATGTATTGTTAAATACCTTCTGGTTTTTAAAAGAGAAAGAATATAATCAGATGTATTATTTCTAACTAATATTGGATAATAAATATGTTTTCAATGAAATGAATTGACTATACACCGTATTGGGCTTGAAGAAGCCAACCAGATGATCAATGTGGAATAATGAATTAGATTAGTAATATCTGTGGATAAACAGGTTAATACCACATTTTTTTTCTGTTTACTGTTTAATTGATCTCCTTGTCTTGTTTCACTCTCCCTATTTAGTGGTCTAAGGAAGAGAATAGAATTGCCTGATTGAAATATTCCTATATATTACCTTCTCTGTATTTCTGGCAAGTTGTTTTATCGCTTGTAAAAATTTTAATGGTTATTAATAAAATTAAAAAATAATAAAAATAAAAATAAATAAAGGGTGCTCCTGGATGAGCATTCTGTATAGAATAGTGCTGGTTGATGAATTCCACACCCAACATTGGGCACTAGGATTTACACCAACTGAAACCAGGTGTAAATCCCAGTGTGCAAGTTGGACACACATCCATTGCATTCTATGATACTGCGTTCAATTTTCCAGAATGCTCCTGACCTGCCCATGCCTCTCCCATGGGAATGCCCTTTTGCAGTTGTGTGCGGAAACTATGGGGCTTATTTTCAAAGCACTTAGCCTCCCAAAGTTCCATAGAAACGTATGGAACTTTGGGAGGCTAAGTGCTTTGAAAATATGCCTCACTAGGTATTATCCTATAACCGGGTGCATAAATGTATGTCTATGCCAATCTGCCATTTCAGCTGTTTTGGCACCTTGCGTCCATTAAAATGAATTTCCATGCCAAACGCTGAGCACAGAATTGGCACATAACTTTAAATGTCATTTATAGAATGTCCCAATATATTCTCAGACCTCAAGAGGTGCCCTCATCTTTCTATATCAAGTAAGGAAAATAGAATCAAACAATAAATAGCAAATATAAATATATCCAGTCAGGTGTACCTGCTAAGATAACCATGACTAGCCATTATCAGTAGGATATCTTTGTTGTAAAAAATTAATCAACTGATTAAATCAAAGAAAATATTACCCAAATATTTCACCTCACAGGATTTCTTGAGGTGTCTCCCAAGGCAACACTTCTTGCTTTTTACTCAAAAACCCCTTCCTCCTCTGTCAAGAACTTTGACAGAGGTCAGGAAAATATAGCAATTCTAGACCTCCAATATACCTTTCCTTATAATGAAGATATATCATAAGAACCCAATCCTCATCTGATTCAAGGAAGAAACTGGCTAATACTGTGGACCTAGACAAAACCTTGGAAGTGAACTTTGCAAAAAGACACGTTTTGCTGTATCAGAAAATAACCCAGGGCTGTCTGGTCCAAATCCCTTAGCATCCCCTCCTGAAGACCAGGGTAAGTAGAAAGCCCCAGCTAGAGGAGAAAAATTCTCAGGAGGGACTGAAAACATCTCTTGGGAATCTTTGTGTTACATCTTCAAAGATGACAAACAAGGAGATGAAGGAAAATTCAGAGATTACTTATGTACTATTCCTAATGCTCCAATTTTCCAGAAATTTCGGCTGAATGTTAGGGATTAGAAATTGTAGCCTGGTGGGTGCAAAGGACAGACTGATTAAAGGAAGAGGTCCCAGGCCTAGGAATATGGGTCCAACTTCACTGAAATTTGAGAGACATTATTTAACTTTCTGTTAAAAAAAATAAAAAAAAATCAAATTGTGGATCTTTGAGCAATTTGTTATTTAGTATCTGATGAGCAATTCTGAAAATAGTGGTTATAAAGTATTGGAATGGATCCCTGGGACCTATTGGAAAGGACCAAACTGCACTTTAGTTCTTTGCTCCAGTGAGTCAGTGCAAATTTCTTTATTGGGGATTCCATGATCAGTGAAATCTATCTATCTATCTATCTATCTATCTATCTATCTATCTATCTATCTATCTATCTATCTATCTATCTATCTATCTATCTATATTGGAATAAATAAATACATTTTGTTTTGGATGGTTAGTAAAATGATGCATAAGGAGTGGAGGAGTAGCCTACTGGTTAATGCGGTGGCCTGCAAACCAGGGGAACTGGGTTCAGTTCCCATCACAGCTCCCTGTTACTTTGGGCAAGTCACTTAGGGGCCCTTTTACTAAGGTGCACTAAAAAATGGGCTGCGCTAGTTTAGGCGCATGTTTTGGACGCACGCAGATCCATTTTTCAGAGTGCCTGTAAAAAAGGCCTTTTAAAATTTTTGCCCAAAATTGACGTGCGGCAAAATTAAAATTGGCGCACATCCATTTTGGGTCTGAGATTTTACCACCAGCCATTGACTTAGCGGTAAGGTCTCATGTGTTAACCGTGCAGTAATCAACTACGCAAGTAGAATGACGATTACCACCTGGTTTCTGCCGTGCACCAGAAAATAAAAATTATTTTCCAGTGCATGTAGTGGACGCGCGTCAAAAATGAAATTACCAAAAAGGCCACACAGTAGCCAGGCGGTAACTCCAAATTGACATGTGTTGGGTACGTGTAGGCACCTACACAGCTTAGTAAAAGGGCCCCCTAACCTTCTATTGCCCTAAATATCTGTATGTAATATGTAAGCCATTTTGATTGTAACCATAGAAAGGCAGTATATCAAGTCCTATCCTCTTTAGTTGTGCTTTATGGGTGGTGGGCAGGAAGGTAGAAGGTAGAATGTAGAAGGACTATTGATCCTGGTTTGGGTGAATATTGTAATATGGTTGGGGAAAGGGGATATGGCTGTAATTGTTATGGTTCTACCCATCTTGAACCTGATAGGTTATAAATGGTTTATCAGAAGCTTTCATTTTAGTAGCAGCCATACAATATGTGTGTGTATATAGAGCTGCTAGATTGCCCATTTCAAAGAGGGAGATTTTTGGCCAGATCTAGATTTTTGACAACCCCATCTTGGCGCATTATGAGACCAGTAGCACTGATTTCAACAGGTAGAATGAGGGACTACAAATATCAAACTGCTTCGGAATGTGATTGGCCAAAAAGCCTCTCTTCTGGGAACGGGCGAATTGCCAGCTCTCTGCATATACAGTACTATACTCTTCTTATTTTAAGTACTGTGCTCAGTTTTGGAGGCCGTATCTTGCTAAAGATGTAAAAAGACTGGAAGTGGTGCAAAGAAAAGCTACAAAAATGGTATGGGATTTGCATTACAAACCGTACGAGGAGAGACTTGCTGACCAGAACATGTATACCTTGGAGAAAAGGAGAAACAGGGGTGACGTGACACAGACGTTCAAATATTTGAAAGGTATTAATCCGCAAACGAACCTTTTCCGTAGACGAGAAGGTGGTAGAACTAGAGGACATGAATTGAGGTTGAAGGGGGGCAGACTCGGGAGTAATGTCAGGAAGTATTTTTTCACGGAAAGGGTGGTAGATACGTGGAATGCCCTCCCACGGGAGGTGGTGGAGATGAAAACAATAATGGAATTCAAACATACGTGGGATAATACACAAAGGAACCCTGTTTAGAAGGGATGGATCTATGGAATCTTAGCGGAGAGTGGGTAGCAATGCCGGTAATTGGAGAGTAAAACCAATGCTGGGCGGACTTCTACGGTCTGCGCCCTGATTGTGGCTGAATAGATATGGATGGGCTGGAGTGTAAATTTTAAGGGGATGTGACGTTAGCTTCAGAACTTTTAGTACAGGAACAGTCTTGGGCAGACTTTTATGGTTTGTGCCTTGAGAAAGGCAGAGACAAATCAAACTCGGGTACACATATAAAGTATCACATACCATGTAAAATGAGTTTATCTTGGGCAGACTGGATGGCCCGTTCAGGTCTTTATCTGCCATCACTGTTCACTAATGCATCAATACATCCACTTCTGAACTCTCATCCCCCGTAGTTTCACCTCACTCATACCTTTACTCACAGAAATATGTATACCATACATAATGCCCTTTTAACCTCCCGCTGTCTCCTTCCAATGTTTCAAGGTTTGGTTCCAGTGTTTATATTCCCTAACAACACTTTGATTGTCTTGTATAACTCTTCACAATGTAATCCATAACCAAGTTGTAACAAATTATATTTCCATCTTTCATATCGTATTGTAAGCCACACTGAGCCCGCAAAAAGGTGGGAAAATGTGGGATACAAATGCAATAAATAAATAAATAAATAAATCATTTACCACGTTCCTATGTTAACTGAAGAGCTAGTTTCTAAAACTACATCATTTTGTAGTGCTCCCTGAGACTACTGTAGATGGCAGTACATAGCAAGCTGAAGCCACTGCAACATAAACAGCATCTGCAATGGACACACTGAAAGTGAAAAGTTGAAATCAGATTCTTCTAGCATATCCAGTTTATCTTACTAGTGTCAGTCTCGAGAATGCTTGCCCTCAGAAACCTGTCCTGCATAAGTGTAACTTGTAAACTGTGTTTGTTTGCTGTCTCTGCTTACTTCCCAGTTGAGAAGAAAAGTATGCCCTTTCCCCTGGTGTCTTTTATTCCTGACATATTTCACTGCGGAAGTCTCTGGCATCTCATGGCCAGGATACCAAGGGTGAGAGCACAGAGCTTTCTCCCTTCCTGACATGTTCCCCTGCCACTTTGCATTCTGAATGGGTAAGAGTCCTGGCAAGCGGCTGCCTTCCCTGCCTTTCTCCCCAGCTGGCTATTCTGGGCAACAGGCACCATCAGATCATTCCAGCTGGTTTGCACAATCTCAGACACAAATTCCTTAAATGTCCTTGTGCTTCTCTATTTATGCTCCCACATAGGTGTTGGCATCATTTTTTCATATTTTCTGTTTCTATGAATTGCATCATTAGTAAAGCTAAAAGTTATTTTGTGTTGCTTTTTTCTTGGCTAACAAAATGCTTTGTTGCTCAGCTTGTTTTTCGTATTTTCTGTTCAGCTTCATCTCCTCATAAATAACAGTTTTGTTAGTAATTATAAGTGACATTTATGAAGCACTAATGTCATTATAGGAGACCAGTAGCTTGCTGCAGCCACTCCTGATCATAGACTTTAGTTTGTTTGATCTAATTATATTCTGTACATGTTTTATTTGATTAGAAGTCTTTCCAGCAAAGTACATTACAGCATCTGGTGTTTTTTTGATTTACTTTATACCTTTTTACTTTATTCTTGAAACCAACTAAAGGTTATTTTCTAACATTAAAATGTGTAACCCATTTAGTGATCCATTAATCAAAAGACAATGATGGAGTTTTTAAAATCTTCAAGTGGATTTAGATGCAAAAATGTTTTCTCCCTAGCTATGAAAGACCTAGCATTAGCAAACCTACTTTTCCACCCCAGATATTTTTTTTAAGGCAAAATCCAAATTTGGTTGGAATTTTAAAACAGAGACATGTGAACATTTCACTATACTTCAAAGATCATATTAGAAGGTGTGCATTGCTTATACAGCAATGTCTGAATATGTAAAGGCTCCATGCATGTACATAGTGATTTTGGAAAGCTGCTACCTATCCGTATAGGTCCATAGAACTAAGTCTAGCCTTAGCAATTGCAGGGCCCTATGCTGACCAGTTTGTTGCCCCTCCCCCTCCTGTCTAGGACTTAATATTTCAAATGAGGTGTCAGTATCTTAGAGGCCTGTGTGGAATAGCAAGCTATTTTTTGGTGCTTGAATGACTTGAATCAGTGATCCTTCTAGTCACCTCTGCTCTGCTCTGCTGATATGACTGTCACTGAGGTTGGCTGGAGCCTGGCTGGGAAAGTGAGTGATTGTCTCCTGGAATGCTGGCTGGCTCACCCTTGGAAAAGCTGGAGTTATTGCAGTACCCACTCACATAGCATGTGTGAGAAAGTGAAACTGAAAAGGCAAAAAAATGGTGCTAAGCCTGAGAAGTGTGAAACCAAAGGGCAAAGAGAAGTGAAAATGAGGAGATGTAAGGGCTGGCTGCTGGAAGTGTGCTGGGAGCAATATAGAGCCTCAATGCTGAGAAGCATGAATACCAAGGGGGAGGGGAGGGAGGGAGAGAGATGGAAATGGAAAGGGAAAAGAAGGTTTAACTTTTTGTACTGTTCTAGGCAAAGTATAGAGTAGCTTCAACAGCCAGCTACACCTATGCATCAACTTTCTCCTACTCTAGCGCTCATCGCTGGAATGAACTGCCTAAACTGGTGAAACTTACTACTGATCACCCTACTTTCAAAAAGCGTCTCAAGACCTTTCTATTTGGCAAAGCGTATGCCTCACTCCCGGCAGGCATCTCTACCTTCTAATCTGTCTTACCCCGGTATCACATTACTCACCGCTGCTCTTTCTCTTTTACTTTACCTCGCTTTGCCTTTTCCCCATTATACTTCTAGGACATTAATTGTTTGACCCCTGACATGCTGTGTTTTTATGTAGATTGTTGTAAGCCACATTGGGCCTGCTCATGGGTGGGAAAATGTGGGATATAAATGCTGTAAATAAATAAATAAATAAATCCCCACGTAGAAGCTTTACCAGTAGACTTTCAATTCTTACGCACATCTTATTTATTGCAATACTCAGAATAAACAAAGAAAATCCAATTTACAGTTCAGTTGCTTAGAAGAGAATTGTTGCCTTCTGCACATAGGCTGTATCTAGCCATCCCAGAGGCAAGGAGATGTCAAGAAGTCCAGCCCAGCTGAGAGGAAAAGCTGTAACATTCAAAGGAGAATAAGGGGGAGAAACTCAGTGAAAATAAATGGGGAAAGACTGGCCCTTAGAGTGCGGGGCCCTGTGTGCCCACCCCTGTTACCCCTGCTTAAGGCTGGCCCTGTCTAGATGAGGTGTGGTTGCACCATGGAGCAATACAAAGGCATTATAACATCCTCATTCTTGTTTTCCATTCCTTAACATTCTACTTGTTTTCTTAGCTGCCGCCACACACAAAGCACAGGGATTCAATGTATTATCAATAATGATAACTATATCCCTTTCCTGGTCGGCGACTCCTAATGTGTAACCTTGCATCATGTAGCTATAGTTCAGGTTCCTCTTTCCCACATGCATCACTTTGCCATTGCTCACATTAAATGTCATTTGCCATTCAGATGTCTAGTATCCCAGATTTAACAACTTTGAATAAGTTTGTGTTGTTAGCAAATTTAATTTCCTCACCAGTTACTCCCATATCTAGATCATTAATAAATATGTAAAAAAGCAGTGGTCCCAGCACAGACCCCTGCAGAACCCCACTATCTATCCTGCTCCACTATTGGAACCCCTGTGGAACTCCACTATCTATCCTTCTCCTTCTATTGTGGATTAAAAACTGGTTAAAAGATAGAAAACAGAGATTAGATTTAAATGATCAGTATTCTCCATTAAGAATACTGACCATTTAACCCTACTCTGTTTCCTATCTTTTAACCAGTTTTTAATCCACAATAGAACATTACCTCCTATCCCATGACTCTCAAATTTCATTTGGAGTTTTTCATGAGGTACTTTTGTCAAATGCCTTTTGAAAATCCAGATACACAATATCAACTGGCCATCCTTTATCCACATTTGTTCACTCCTTCAAAGAAATGTAGTAGAATGGTGAGTTAAGATTTCCCTTCACTAAATCCATGTTGGCTTTGTCTTATTAATCCATACTTATGAATATGCTCTGTAATTTTGTTCCTGATAATAGTCTCTACCATTTTGCCTGGCACCAACATCAGGCTCAGTGATCTATAATTTCCTGGATTACTTCTGAACCTTTTTTAAAAATCGGTGTTACATTGGCCACCCTCCAATCTTCTGGCACCATGCTTGATTTTAAAGTTAAATTACATATTACTAACAATAGTTCTGCAAGTTCATTTTTCAGTTCTAATCAGTACTCTGGAATGAATACCATCTGGTCCAGGCGATTTACTACTATTCAATTTGTCAAATTGCCCCATTACATCTTACAGGTTTACAGAGATTTCACTCATTTTCTCTCACACGTTAACTTTGAATACTATTTCTAGCACTGGTATTTCTTCTAAATCTTCATCAGTGAAGACCAAAGCAAAATTCATTTAATCTCTCCGCTATGGCTTTGTGTTTCCTGAGTGCCCCTTTTACTCCTCGGTCATCTAGCAGTCCAACTGATTCTTTTGCCGGCTTCTTGCTTCTAATATACCTAAAAAGTTTTTACTATGTGTTTTTGCCTCCAACATAATTTTTTTTCAAAGTCTCTCTGTGCCTTCCTTATCAGTGCTTTTCATTTGACTTGCCATTTATACTCCAACTGCTGTATTTAAATGTACTTAGTATATTCTTTGAACCTATAGTTGTATAATTTAACTAAAGTTGTAAATTCTATCAGTCAACCCTGTTCACAATCATATAAATTTTTTTGTTTTCCTGGGGGGAAGGGAAGGAAATCTCACCCAGTAGCACTCTTCTTCCCCAGGTGGAGGCACTAGGGCCCTCATGATCAAAATCAAACTCTGGCGCTAGAGGCTGTTAACACCATATTAGCACTGGAGTTTGCTGCCGACCCATGATCAGAGCCCTCGAGCGCGTGAAACAACGCACTCGAGGGCTCGTAACGCAAGTAGCCTGCAAATGCATGCTAATCAGCACTTAACGCATTCATCCCCAATGATCAGCGTCCAGCGCACCAAAGATTGGGTCGCTGGCCACAGCAAACTCAATTCCAGCTCTGAGCTGGCGTTAGGGTTTGCCGATCATTGGGGAGGAATGGTGAGCCCTGTCCAGCATGCAGTTGCATGCTGGCAGGCCCCGTTCCCCCCAAAGCAAACACGAACAGGGGGCTGGAGGTCCGGTGGACCTCCGGTCCCCCCAACGATCCCAACCCCCCCCCATGTTCAGGGAGGGCTGGAGATCCGGTGGGTCTCCAGCCCCCCCCCCCCCAAACCACCAGAAAATGTCAAGTGTCCATCGCCGGCCAAACCCTCTCCCACCCTCCCACCCAGCGACAGGGGGTGGGGGCTGGAGGTCCAGTGGACAGCCCTTGACAGCCCAGACCTGTCAAACAAGTGCGGGAGGATTGTGCTGAGCGCATGCTCGGCACAATTCGCCCACACTTTTACATGATAATCAAAGATAATTACGCTGCTTAAATTTGCATGCATTATCTTTGATCATCCATGTGGTAAAGCCCTGTGCTGTTCCAGTGCTATTTTTAGAGCGCTCTTTGGAACAACGCGGAGCTTTTGATCATGAGGGCCTAGGTGCCAAGTAATCAAGGACTAATGAAGTCCACCTATCAAATCAGCCCCAGGTCCAGGGACACCACAGCAAGATGACTGGCCATTGAAGTAGTAAAACTGAAAACCCTACTGGCTATTACTTTAAAGTGTTCATGGTCCTGCAGCAGGACATTAGCAGCTACAAACATTGCAATCCCTGCTGTACAGACTGCTGCACCACTCACAGACTGAATGGATGATGATACTGTTGAAAGAATGGAAGAGGAAAGGGAAAGATGCTGAGAAAGACATTAACAGGGATAATGTAGGCAAGGGGTAAGAATAGGAAAGACACTTGGATGATGGATGATGTAAAGACAGAGAAATAGGAGGAAGACTAGTGGGAGAAGATGGAGGGAATGAGAGACAAAGGAAAGGACTGGAAGGGTAGAAGAAAAGAAAGAGTGGTAGTGTAGATAGCTATTGAGGAGAGAGAAATAGAAGCTGGTGAGAGGAGAGGAGAGGGCATGGAGGAGAAAGACAAGAGCTCAGGTCCTTAGTGGCAGCATTGGTAAAAGTAAAGGAGTGAACTGATCATTGGTTCACTATCCCTGCCAAAACAGGGGCTTTATTATTTATTTATTTATGTATTGATTGATTTGTGTGAGTTCTTGGTATAAAGCCATTTGAACAAAGCATTGGAATCCTCACAGTTTACAATAAAAGTATATGTCAAAGACCAACAAGGAGAAAAAGAACACAGAACATCAGCAAAGTATAAAACATGCACAAAAGAGAGGAGTATTGCATATGACAACAATAATGAACCAAAGACAATTGAGTTTAAAGGGAATTCAGAAGGGGGATTATCAGCGCAGCCCTGAGTACTAAATACAGAACTATTAACTGAAGTTGGGTGAAGATGGAACCCACCTTTACTGTGACCCTTTTCCTACTGATTTTCAAACTCTACCACTTATTGAACAAGTCCATACATGAAACACTAAGGGGTCCTTTTACAAAGCTGAAAAGTGGCTTCCATTAGTGTAGGCGCAGGTTTTGGGGGTGCACAGAATCATTTTTCAGTGCACCTGTAAAAAAGGCCTCTTTTTTTTGCCGAAAATGGACATGTGGTAAAATCAAAATTGCCGGGCATACATTTTGGATCTCTGACCTTACCGCTAGCCATAGACTTAGCGGTAAATAATTTGGGTGGTAAGGATCTATGTGTGTCAGATGCCAATTTGGCGTGTGCCCGCAAATAAAAATGAATTACCACAAGAGCCACGCGGTAGTCGGGTGGTAAGTCCATTTTGGTTCACGGGCACACGTAGGTGCCGATGGGGCTAATTTTCAAAGCACTTAGCCTTACAAAGTTCCGTGGAGGGGCATAATCGAATGCAAACACCCATCTCCACGGGCGTCTATGTCCAAGAATGGGTACGTGAAGGGGCGGGACAGACCATATTATCGAAAAAATGGGCACCCATCTTTTTTTTTCGATAATATGGTTTGTGCCGGGCAAATGCATTGGATGTGTGCGGATTTGAGCTGGGCGGTTTCGTTTTTCAGTGATAATGGAAACCGAAGGCGCCCATCTCAAAAACGAACAAATCCAAGGCATTTGGTCATGGGAGAGACCAGATTCGTAGTGCACTGGTCCCCCTCACATGCCAGGACACCAACCGGGCACCCGAAGGGGCACTTGTAACAATTAAAAAAAAAGTAAAATACCTCCCAAGTCCATAGCTCCCTTCCCTTGGGTGCTGAGCTCCCCAAATCCCCCCCAAAACCCACTGCCCACAACTCTACACCATTACCATAGCACTTATGGCTGAAGGGGGGCACCTAGATGTGGGTACAGTGGGTTTTGGGGGTGATTTGGAGTGCTCCCATTTACCACCACAAGTGTAACAGGTAGGGGGGGGATGGGCCTGGGTCCACCTGGCTGAAGTGCACTGCACCCACTAACAACTGTTCCAGGGACCTGCATACTGCTGTCATGAAGCTGGGTATAGCACTTGAGGCTGGCATACAGGCTGGCCAAAAACGTTGTTAAAGTTGTTTTTTTGTTTGGTGGGAGGGGGTTAGTGACCACTGGGGGAGTCAGGGGTGGTCATCCCTGATTCCCTCCGGTGGTCATATGGTCATTTAGGGCACTTTTTTGGGACTTGTTTGTGGAAAAAAAAGGGTCCCAAAAAGTGATCTAAATTCTCACTAAAAACGCCCATTTTTTTTCGATTATCGGCCGAAGGCGCCCATCTCTGCTCGGCTGATAAACACGCCTCAGTCCCACCTTCACCAAGCCTCTGACACGCCCCCATCAACTTTGTCCGTTCCCACGACAAATTGCAGTTGGAGGTGCCCCAAATCGGCTTTCGATTATACCGATTTGGGCGCCTTAGCGAGATGGGCGCCCATCTCCCGATTTGGGTCGAAATACGGGCGCCCATCACTTTCGAAAATAAGGCTGATTGTAACCTATGGAACTTTGTAAGGCTAAGTGCTTTGAAAATACGCCTCTAAGCGGCTTAGTAAAAGGGGCCCTAATACTTTTAGCTTTGGACAAGGTAGCCTCCTTGTAGGACATTGATATCAAACCAAAGCATTCCTTACCCTGGTACAATCAAGGTCTGTATCTTCTAAAGAAATAGCTTTGGCAAATGTAACGGCGATGAAGTAAATCACTTTTTGCTGACAATTTGACTAGATATTGATACATTGGACCTCCTTTCTGCAGATGTTTTAGAGAAACCCACAGGAGTGAGAAGGCAAAGACAAAACCATATCTTGCATCATCTGTAGAAAAGAAGGAACAGCCTGTAAACAGAAGTAGTGCCTATATTCATATCAGCCAACATTCATGCATTATAGGTTAAACTAGGCTTGCCAGCTGGTTGCAAAATCTCAAAACTGGATGACCCATTCTTGTTTTAATTCTACTGGCTGGATGAACTTGTACTTCTGGTGTGCATATTGATTTGAACAGGAAAAGCAAAAATAGAAGTCCATGGAGGCAAGTAGGACAAAGCCAGCACTTATCAGTTTTCCAAAATTTATAATGATTTCTTAGCTTGGTACATAGTTTTCCTTCCTCAAAACCTGCAGCTGAGAAATTAGAAAATTAATGACAGGATCATTATATAAATGTTGGTCTTAAGCTTAATTTTGACCCTAGTTCTTGATACAGCTTAGAGTACAATTTTGCCTACCGACATTATTAATGCATGTGCATGCACAAAAGGGTTCAAAGGCTGCCTGTAACTGGGCAGCAACTGATGGCCATCTGTGTTCCCATTTCATGAAGTCAGATATAGCCAGTGCCAACAGCCACATGTGTCTTGGCATATGAGTGACATTGCAGGAGAAAAATCATATGTATGTGATAAAATATTCATGTACTGTAGTATCTAGAAGTCACTATTAGTTTTTTTTTCCATTTCGTTGAGACTATAAACAGAGTATATTACAAAGTCAACTGTGAGGTCTGCAGGTGAACAATGTGTGTGCGTGAGGAAGTATGGGCCATCCAAGCTAGTATTTTATTAAGCAGCCTGTAAAGATACTACAGGAGATAAGGAGTCTTTTGATGATTCCCAACAAACCTGTAAGATGAAAAGTTCAGGAATATAGACAATAAGAGCCCATTTTACATGGTATGTAATACTTTATATGTATACCCGAGTTTGATTTGTCCTTGCCTTTCTCATGGCACAAACTGTAAAAGTCTGCCCAGCACTGTTCCTGTACTAAAAGTTCTGAAGCTAACGTCGAAGCCCCTTAAAATTTACACTCCAGCCCCTCCATATCTATTCAGTCACAATCAGGGCACAGACCATAGAAGTTCGCCCTGCACCGGTTTTATTCTCCAAATACTGGTGTCAACACCCAATCACCGCTAAGATTCCATATATCCATTCCTTCTAAACAGGATTCCTTTGTGTTTATCCCACGCATATTTGAATTCCATTACCGTTTTCATCTCCACCACCTCCCGCAGGAGGGCATTCCACGTATCTACCACCCTCTCTGTGAAAAAATATTTCCTGACATTACTCTTGAGTCTGCCCCCCTTCAACCTCAATTCATGTCCTCTAGTTCTACCACCTTCCCGTCTCCGGAAAAGGTTTGTTTGTGGATTAATACCTTTCAAATATTTGAATGTCTGTATCATGTCACCCCTGTTTCTCCTTTCCTCCAAGGTATACATACATGTTCAGCTCGGCAAGTCTCTCCTCGTACGGTTTGCAACACATATCCCATACCATTTTTGTAGCTTTTCTTTGCACCGCTTCCAGTCTTTTTACATCTTTAGCAAGATATGGCCTCCAAAACTGAACACAATACTCCAAGTGGGGCCTCACCAATTACTTGTAGAGGGGCATCAAAACCTCCGTTCTTCTGCTGGTTATACCCCTCTCTATGCAGCCTAGCATCCTTCTGGCCATGGCTGTCGCCTTGTCACATTGTTTCCTCACCTTCATATCCTCCGACACCAACACCCCAAGGTCTATCTCTTGAGTCGAGCTTACTAATCTCTCCCCTCCTATTTGGTATCTCTCTTTTGGGTTTCTACATCCCAAATGCATCACTCTGCACTTCGTGGCATTAAATTTTAACTACCATATACCTCTTATAGAAACCGTTCCTTCATTTACATCATTTTTAATGTATTTTTATATGCTATTAAACTGTTGTTTGTGAAATAGTGTAGATCTAATTTATTAGTGCTCAGTAAAACTCATATTGCTCCGGCTGGTCTACTCATTAGCAATATGCAGTGATCAACATAACAGAACTATAGCCCTACCTCCTTCCTTATATGCATTCTTCTCATAAACATAAAGTGATCACTTATCTTAGGGCTGAATTTTCATGATTTCTGTTTGAATGAAGATATGAGTAAACCTCCAGAGCAACTGGAACTATGCACACGTGCTCGTGTAGCATAAGTGAATTCTTGCTTCTTTCCTACTTCATAACCACTGTCTCGATCTGTGCTGTTCTCAACACAAGCTGTGTTTCGCGATTCTGTCGCGTCATCAGGAGAACCCATGGTATCTATATTGGAGTCCTGCTCCCTTTAAAGCAGTGGTCTGAAATCTAAAAGCACATTGTTATTCTTTCCATACTCATTATATGAAGATCTTATTATGTTCGACTGATTAGCACAATGACCATATCTTAGACATTTAGCCTTACTTTAAATCGTTGATCAATTTTATAAATTTGTAGCATACCTGAAAATGGAACGTCTCACTTTCACAAGACTAACTGTCTGGAAGACGCCGGCGCATGCGCCTTATTTATACATGAGGTGCCAAATGACGTATTTCTTACCCGCTACTCATGTAGCCATTCAATTTCATGGTTCAGGCCACGTGGTGTTGCCGTATCCTACTGAAAAATCAATCTCTGTTCTTTAAGTTTCAAAGCTCTGGCAGTATTGCCCCCAAATGCTGTTGTAAGTTGCATAAGTATCACATATTTCAAATCCAGTATATCATGATTTAAACTGATCCAATGATCTACTAAGGGAGCCTCTTTATTTTGTACTCGCAAATTGCTGATATGTTCAGCTATTCGTTGTTTTATTTTCCTGGTAGTATATCCAATGTACCACCTTTTGCATGGGCATATGATGCCGTATACAGCTTGAGAGGACTCACAATTGGTATCAGTCCTGAGCCAAAATGGATTTCCTGTTCTGGGGTGAGTCACCTGATTCGTCTGCCATACATGTTTACAGTAAACACACCTGGAACAAGGTTTGTGTCCCCCTACTTTTTGCCCCCTTAGTTTGTTATTGCTCCTGAATTGTGACCTTAATAATTCACCAATATTTTTCGCCCTAGTACATGCAAATAGGGGACTTTCTTCAAATCGAAGTAGAGATAACATGGAACAATGTTTTCTGATTATTTGTTGTACTTGTGTCGTTTTATTAGAATATGGTAATATACATGTGAACCTGTCCTGTTTTGCTTTGTACTTAGTTTTTGGTGTCAACAGCCATTGTTGGTGTGTATTGAAGGCTCTTTTTTTAGCTTTCTTAATTAATTTAGGGGGATACCCTCTGGATCTGAACTGGTCGTATCATCGATCAACTATTTGGACATAACTATTACGTACAGTGAAGCAAAATTTGATACCAAATTATATAGAAAACCGACACATACAAACACTATATTACATTTCAATAGTTTTCACCCTAGAGCAGTGAAATCCGGCATCCCTAAGGGCCAATTTTTAAGAATAAGAAAATTCTGTGGTGCAAAGGACAATTTCAAAATAGAAGCTAAGCAAATGTACGACCGGTTCAGAGCCAGAGGGTATCCCTCTAAATTAATTAAAAAGGTTCAAAAAAGAGCCTCCAATCCACATCAGACATTCCAACCCACATCAGACAAGTTGAAATCTCACAACAGTAGCACCTCCCCTTTATACCAATCTTTTGAATATCCTCTATCAGATCCTTGTCTAGCTTCTCCTTTTGTGCTAGTGGTCTGTAGATAACCCCTCTGTGGATACAGGTTCCATCTTCTCTTTCCAGGACAATCCATAAAGCTTCTTCGTTTCCCCAGATGCCCCGCCATTCAGCCACTCTGATATTGTCTCTCACATACAGCTCCACTCCACCACTCCTTCAGTCCTCTCTATCCTTTCTAAAAAGATATAGCCTGGTATAGTCACATCCCATTCATGGGAATCATTGAGCTACGTCTCTGTGATTCCCATGAATGGGATGTAACTATACCATGAATGGAATGTGACTGTTCCATAGCTTCCTTTCCTCTGTGGCCTAAAAACTATTCATAAATTAAAAAAAAAAATGAAAATGAAATTTTTGAAAATGAAGTTAAACTAGTATCTATAGAATATTTTGTCCTAGGAAGTACCAGAAGTTTAGCCCTTGTGCCTGAAATTCCTGGGTATATTCTGCCTGTGTCCTTCTGCAAAGGTATTTTCTTTCTTCTCTCCTGCCTGCTTTGCTGTTTCTAGTTTTGTGCTTCTATGTCTCTGTCTCTACCCAGTCTTTCTTCCTTCTCAGTCTCTTATACTGTTATACTGTTCTCAGTCTCAGAGTGTTGTACTCAGTCAGACCCTGCTACAAGGCTGCTGGGCATTTTTATAATTAACGCAAACTGCAGTTATCAACCATCATTAAGTAGCAAGATCATTTTCAGTGTAGTTATACCTCCTTATTTGTTATACTTTACTGTACTTTAACATCTACTATGAGAATAATTGTTTCTGTGCTAATGGATCTTGTGCATAGAATGAAAATTTATATCGCCCCCCCCCCCCACTAACATTTATAGGGACTGAATCAGCATGATAACTCCTTAGCATCTAATGCAATATCATTTTAATGAGTTTAGTCCCCCTAAACATTTGAAGAAAGGCTCTCAGAGTCTTGCTACTTGTCATGACTACAATGAAATAGTGGCTAATGCACAAAAGATACAATTTTATTCTAATTTCAATTCAGTGCACACATTTTGGCTCAGGGTGTACTGCCTTCTTAAATCATAAAATTTTCCCAAAGTAATATTTCTCCATACATCACATTTGCAATGTTAAAAAAAAGCATTAGTTTAATTATTCATAGTTCCTGGTGATTGGTATACTTTTATATTTTGCATTTTACAGTTTTAGCCTTTCAGGAATCGTCTCATTATTTCTCAAGTTATGCTATCCACCTGATTATTTCTTATCTGGAGTATAAAACTACTGCTCTCCCCCAAATAATAAACTTTCGATTGCAACTGCTCATATTTTACATGGTGAAGCTGAGCGGAGTACTGACTTACCAGTGTCTTAATCTATTATTAAACTGACTTCTCAGCAGGAAACAGTAGAAATGAAATATTCTTTGGTAGAAATTCAGCTCCTACTTTTGAAAATCAAATTTTAAATTATTCAATAGTACGTGTTATGTAGTACCATTTCAATTATAAAAAGGTGTTTCTGTGCTGCTGCCACTTTCTACCCATTCTTTCTTTCTTTTTTTTTCTACAGAAGATTGTATTGGGAACAAAATATCAGCCTGTAAGTCATATTCTTTCAGTGGAGATTTCTTCAGACAGTCACAGGGATAGGAACTAGGATAGGATGACTGGAGTGTTGTCCAGGGTGCTGTAATTTCTTTTTCAGGGGGTTGACCCCTCATCAGTGGGGAGGGGAAGTATGTACTATGCCATTGCATGTTGTGTAGCAGTGCCTCGGGTGCCACAAACCTAGTTCTGGTGCTGGAAAGTCACACTAAATTCTTTGCAATGAGTAAGATTATGTTATAACCTTAACATAATATCTAGTGTTTCTGAATGTAACTCACTTTGAGCTAAAAATCCAATGATTAAATCACATGTCCAGGACTAATCAGGCATTTGCACTTAACTGCATGGAGCTGCTGAAAATGCCCAGTTAGCACCCAAGCCAAAACCAGTTATTTGGGGGGCATTCTGGGGGCTGAGTTGGGACTTAGCCAGTTAAGTGCCAACTTTCAGCACATAACCAGCTAAGATAATCACATAAATAGGACTGCGTAAAGCGGTCCTTTTACTAAGCCACACTAAAAAGTGGCCGGTGCTGTGGATAGTGCATGGGTTTCCTGCTTGCTCTGGCCACACTTTAACATGGCTCTAAAATGGCCACATTTTTATTTGTGCCATTAATGACCACATGCTAGTTTCCAAATTAGCACATGGCCATTACCATGTGACCCCTTAATGCCATCTATTTAGAAGGTGGTAAGGGCTCATACGCTAATTGGGCAGTAATCAGGCAGCATGTGGCAATGGCCACACCCTAGCCAATTATGGCAGGGCATGCCCACTTTCCACCCCCTGAGCTAGAAAATTTCTATTTTCTAGCATGGGAATTGGCATGTACAGATCTCAGAAATACCGCAGAATGCCTCAGGATGTCCTGTGGTAGTGCTAATTCAGTGCATGCTACCAGGGCCACTGAGAGGGGGAGCGGGGGGGCAAGATTCCCTGGGCATAGCCTCCAAGTGGGGGGGGGGGGGGGGCTGGTGCCAGCAAGGTTTCAAGGGAGCAGAAGATTCTAACTGCCTGCTTGCTTCTGTGTCTGTCTCTCTCCTGCTTGTGTGTGCCAGGACCCAGATGATTGCATTAACGTGATAACCTGGGTCCTGGCACACAGGAGCAGGAGATGACAAACAGAGGGAGAAGCAGACACAGGAATGTAAGGGAGTAGGGGCGGGGGCAGCAGCCTGAGTGTGAGGGTGGCCTGAGTGTGTGTGGGGAGGGCACATCAGGTGGGGGAGGTCCTGTCCTGGGCCCAGCTGTGTCTCTCAGTGGCCCTAGAAAATACCTGTGTGGTAGCCCTGCCATCGCTTAGTAAAACGGTCCCACAATGCAGTCTTATCTTTCTACAGTTCTTCATAGCCAGTTGAATATCACACTTAACTGGCTATCTTTTCACCAGCTCCATATACCCAGAAATTTAATGCTGGAGCCCAGACATGGCTTGGCACTGAATTTCCAGGTATAATGTCTGTGGTGGTCAGGAAAATGCTGATCACCATTGACTGAATATTGGACCTTTTGATCTTTGGAGCCTTACCTTTGTTACCTGTAGAGAAGTCAGCCAAGGAATGTGACAGCACCAGGAAGCCTAGATCTGTCAATTAGTCAGTGGTGTCACCCGCAGTATCCACACCGCCTGATACAGCAAAGTACAGGATCCAAATCGGCAGTGTCCTATACAAAGAAAACCTCATCCTCTTAAAAAATGTCAAGGGTTTAGGGATAAACCATTGAAGGAATGCAAAGAAGTATTAAAGTACACAATTTTGCTACACATGTTGCTTGTCAGCCAATCATAAGGCTAAACACAGCAACTGTCTCTCTCTTATTTAGCCCCTGACACATTTGTGAGGCGAAATATGGCCACGTCAGGACATTTTATAGAGTGGCACAAATAAAGTCTTTTTCTCATATTAGACGTGTGTTCTGCTCTTCTTTGGACTGCTTTCTGCACTGTACATTTTGTTCCTCTTCTGGTGTTTCCATAGAGAATGAGGTTCTATGTCTTTGGCAAAAGTCCATCACCAGCAGTAGACACATATGGGCTCATACGGACAGCCCAAGAAGGAGAAAGAGAGTATGGTACAGATGCCAGACATTTTGTAGAAAGAGGTTTTTTATGTGGATGATAAGTTGAAGTCATTGCCCACTGGTGAAGAAGCCATTGACTTGTTAATCAATGCTAGCAGAGGCCAATCTGAGACATCAACAGTCCAGTAATGAGAGCATTTCCTACAGAAAATCATGCTAAGGACTTAAAAGATTTAGTTGTGAGAGTAGATACATCTTCGCTTTAGTGAAGCCTTGGATTATATTGGGACCTAAAAAGAGATGCCTTTACCTTTTCAAATCGCAACTCAAGATAAACCATATACTCAAAAAGAGGTGTCATACCTACTGGGGTTTGTGACTCCAGTCACCATTCATAGAAGATCCTTGTTATGAGGATTATCCCAAAGTACTGATGGGTGGGATGACCCACTATCACAAGAAATTAAACAAAAATGAGAAAAATGGAAAGATTCCCTAAATGCCCTTGAATAGTTCCAAATACCACACACATACATTTCTGCGCCACTCAGTACTTCTAGTTGCAAGGAGATTTGCATCATCTCAGACCCTTCTGGTAAAGCTATAGCTGCAGCAACCTACATGAAAGCAATAGATGCAGAAGGAATAGCTCACGTGGGCTTTGTCTTTGGCAAGGCCAAGTTAGCACCACAGCCCAATCACACAATTCCACACCTAGAATTAGGTGAAGTAGAGCTGGCAGTGGAGATAGCTGAGCTGATACTGAATGAAATGGACATTCAAGTATACACAGTCAATTTTTACACTGACAGTAAAGTAGTCCTGGACTACATCTATACTCAAACCAGGAGAATCTATAAGAAAGGCAGCACGACCAGAACAGTGGCATTATGTGCCAACCAACCAAAATCTAGCAGACTGTGCTGCAAGAACTGTGCCAGCTTCCCAATTAATGGAAACCATATGGTTAACAGGCTCAGAGTTTGTTTTAAAGCCTGATCACATGTCTTCAAATGCAAATCACTTTGTTGAGCTCAAAGACCTGAGTCTGACTCAGAAATCAATCCAGGAATAAATGCTCTGGCAACAAGCGTTGTTTTTAAAAGGTAGTCTGGAAACACCTCACATTTTTTGTTTCTCAAATTGGGCAATGCTCAGAAAAGCCATAGCACACTTTATTCATATTTCATCTTCATTCCATCAACCAACTGGTGAAAGACCAAACAACTGTCACCAAAATGCCATCAGAGATGCAGGCTAGGAGATCATCAATGACAACTTGGCACCAACTGGGAACTTTGACACCAGACTCCCACAGGAGGCAATGGACTGCTTCACTAGAGTCATCAGTGGACCAGTGATCCTCATAACTCACAAAGAGACATGAACTCCGTGGACCATTGTCCATTCCAGAGCCTCAGAGACTTTTTTTTCTCTCTCTCTCTTTTTTTGTGTTGTCTTGTTTTGTGGTGTCTGTTTCTCATTTCAGCTCCTATGAAATAAAGAGATGAAGTTCCCTGGATGAAAGAAAGCCTGAGATGACAAGAAGTTATCAAGCAACAAAAGATTTATCTCGCCTGTAGTGGCTGCTGCTATGATTTCTGTTAGTGCTGTGTTTCAGTATTCAGATTGCCAGTCACTGACAGTTCCTCCTCTCTGGGAGAGGGGCTATTCACAGACTCAGACTCACTCTGTATATATAGAATCCCTAATCAGGCTCAGCACAACTGTGATTGATTTGTTTTTATCATGCCTTCAACTGTATTAAATAAAGAAGTGGATGAAGGATTAAAGTCTCCTCTTCTTAATAGCAACCCCTGGTTTAATAGTCTGAATAGACTCAGTATATAACAAAGAGTTGAGGTCAGAAGAATAATCATACATGCATGCAGAAATATAGTTTTGGTGGTGCTTCCATGCAGAGGTCTTATGCCCACAAGGATGTTGTATAGCAGGAGATACTGCTATACATCCTTGTAGGCACGAGTCCTGTGCATGGAAGCACCACAAAAAAACATATTTCTGCAGTTAATGAATTTCTTTCTTTTTTGCCACAGTCTGTTAAGCCAGTGAACTTAGGCCCTTTTTGATCTGCACCGCTTTATTTACGTCAGGTACAGCGGTGTTTCCCAAGTCGGTCCTGGAGTACTACTTTGCCAGTCAGGTTCTTAGGATATCCAGAATGAATATGCAAATCTCTTTTATGTATATTTATTGTGGATATCCTGAAAAATTGACTGGCAAGGGGGTACTCTAGGATCAGCTTGGGAAACACTGAGGCAGAAGAAGAGAAAACATTGCCCTTCTGACCACCTGGAACAGCAGGATGGGGTTCCAATTTTTAATTTTGTTCTTGGTTTGGGGTTTTCTGATTTCTAAATGTGTAACCAGAGGTTAAACTTTAATGTTTTTTTTTACTTTTGTGGGGGAAGTCTGGAGGCAGTAAAGGTGATAGCCATGGTGGTCGTGTGTTCAGTACAACATCAGGCATCCCAGGCTGGAAGAAGTTGCAGGGAGCCCGGAGAGAAGCTGCAGGAGCCCAAAATGGTGTGAAAATTTGTGGCTGTGCATTGGTTCCACAGACACCGGCAGGGACATTTGATGAGTCATTATTGTTGATCAATAAATCTTCTAGACCATACAGCATCATTGTTTTATTGAGTCACCTTCGCTGTCCTGAGTGTTATTATCTCTGCAAGGTTTTTTGTTCTACTGTATTTTTGTTGACCTCTTAAAGGAGATCAGCTCAGAGTTTTGATTGCTGTGTGTGTAAGTGAACTGTAAGAGGAATACTTTCTTTCTGGAAGAAGCCAGTCCAACCAGAAGAAACTAAAATAGAGAGCAAGATAAAAGCAAATAACAGAAAAGGAATTATAGAGAGGGAATTGTTGGTTTATTTCAAGTAACTAGATTGTGTAGGTATCCTGAGACTTCTATAGGAACACAAAGGCAGTGCACACATTTACAGACAGACAGATAACTTCTGTTGTTTATTTCTTTAAAGTTAGCTACAGGTTCTCAGCTGGATTCTTCAGCATCTGGAAGAGAAGAAGGGCCCCAACGTTAACTGAAAAAGGAGAAGAAACAAAGTTTAAAGAGAGCTAGAAGCAGTTAAGTGTTGCCATCATCTACACCTCACATATATCACACTTGAGGTCTGTTCTGGAAGACAACTCTAGATATTTTTCTGATCCACAAAAAAGGGGGTGTAGAAATTAAATAAAGCTGAAGTTTTATTTGAATTTATGCTTACCCAAGAGACATTGCCATTCAATAAGTGGCCTAGTGGTTAGGGTGGTGGACTTTGGTCCCGAGGAACTGAGTTCGATGCCCACTTCAGGCACAGGCAGCTCCTTGTGACTCTGGGCAAGTCACTTAACCCTCCATTGCCCCAAGTAAGCCACAATGAGCCTGCCATGAGTGGGAAAGCACAGGGTACAAATGTAAAAAAAAAAAACAAATAGAGGATCCAGCCACTTACAGCCGAAAGAAGGAGAATTGTTTCTTAATGGTTAATGATATTGTAAGGAAAGCACAGTATAGAAAGAAGTGTTGGTTTGAAATATATTCATACTTACCTTATGTGAGATTAAAGAGTTCCTGAGCAAATGTTCTTGAAACCTATAGTAACTATAAGAAAGAAGGAACTTACACATATTGGACTAGATTCTCTATATGTCACCTGAAATATCGGTGCTGAAAAAATTTCCACCTTGGTGTATTCTATAAACTGTGCCTAAATCCAGGTGTGGCTTATAGAATATACCTAGAGGGGTTTATGGAATGTACCTAGCAGCCATGCCTGCACCTAACTCTAGGCGCATCCATTTACGCCAAGTAAAACTTGGTGTAAATACCAGCACCTAAGTTAGATGTGGAGCAGGTGTATTCTACAACCCTCTGCATAATTTTTCAGAATACCTATGACCCACCCATTCCATGCCCATGACCACACCCCCATTTAGGCAGCATGCATTAGAATTTATTTATTTATTTATTATCTCATTTGTACGCCACAGTTTCCCAACAGTGTCAGACTCAATGTGGCTTACAACGCACCACAGAGGCAGATGCCAATGCAGCAAAATGAAGCTAATACAGCAAACCAACAAGAGATAACGGGGAAAAATAGGAATGGATGGAAGGAGAAGAGAAGCTTTGAGGGAAGAGGGAAGAGGGAAATGTCCAATGTCATACCACTTTAGAAAATATGCTTAGCAAGTTGTGCACGTAAATTCAAATTATTGCCAGTGTCAATAATTGCTTATTAATTGTCAAATAGTGGCACTGATGGTAATAAAAGTCAACGGAATGGTAATAAAAGTCAACTAAAAATTAATTTAAATAAGATGTTATGAAGATTTTAAGTTTAAATGAACTGTTTGAGCTCTTTGAAACTGTTCAAAACACAAGAATACAAGGTAGAATATCTTGTTAATTTATTTTAAGCATCATTTCCCTTTTAAATAAATTCAGCTAAATTTTCACAGTAACCCCTGGATTCTATGTAGCATTACTGAAATTGCACGTGCAAATCTGATCATATTCTGAATTTGTGCACGCAATTTAATTACCTTAACAAGCCAGTTAAGGTAATTAAATTGCGTGCACAAATTCAGAATATGATCAGATTTGCACGTGCAATTTCAGTAATGCTACATAGAATCCAGGGGTTACTGTGAAAATTTAGCTGAATTTATTTAAAAGGGAAATGATGCTTAAAATAAATTAACAAGATATTCTACCTTGTATTCTTGTGTTTTGAACAGTTTCAAAGAGCTCAAACAGTTCATTTAAACTTAAAATCTTCATAACATCTTATTTAAATTAATTTTTAGTTGACTTTTATTACCATTCCATCTTATTCAATATCTATATTTAACGGAGTGTAACACATTTTCTCTGTCTGCACTAAATTCATTTGCAGCAACAAACTAATTTCAAATATTCCTCCTTCTTTCTTTGAGAGAGAAGGACAAGGTTCTTTTTTCATGAGGTAGATCCTCCAATTCCAGGGTACCTTATCTTAGGTAGATCTTGGCCCCGTGAGAGTTCATTATTTCAGATCTGGTAAACTGTAGGGCAAGGTCAGCTCATGGATATAGGAACCCCTTACATATGAAGAACATAGAAATGGGTTTGAGCTTGAGAGACAACATATTCACAAGGGAAATTTGGCAAGTTCTCAGGGATTGAAAAAGATTGCAATACAATTCCAAAGCCTCTAGCAACACATCTCCTGCAATACCATGTTTCAATATACTCAACCCTCTGTAACATCTAGTACAATAATACAAGATATACATTTGTTTTGGACTCTCATACTCCTTGCTTTCACTTTGATGCTCAAGTTCATACATAGGATAAACATTATTTCAAATGAAATCTCCACTAATATAATACATATCACAGCTAACATTAGCAGTAACGATATGAGGTTCTAATAAGGCTATTAGCAATTATCATTATAAAACAACCAACCAATTTCCATAAAGTTTCTATTTATCACTCCTTATCTGTTAAAAAAAACCCCTGATGGGCTGTACAGGGCTCCTTATGTACGTAAGCTCTAGCTTGACAAATCCAGCAGACCAAGGTTTTATGCATATGTAAAGCATGCTGCTTAGTCCCATATAAATGGATGGAAAGGGCACAGATGGCTTTGGCACTATACACAAACAATATGGATACATTTCAGATAGATGAAACTATTAGTAGGTAACAGCTGCACTTTGGAGAAGGTTAGAATTAGTAAGGAGAAAACATTTCTGCTGTGTTTTTTTTTCTTTCGTTATATCCAACAATGAAACCAAGAACAATGATATGGTAGACTGCCAGGAAGGTTACCCACTTTACTGGCAATCCTGTTAGAAAGACTGATTTTTTTAAATTGGCATGGTTTTGAATTAAATTATTTTCCTTTCTAAGGGCCCTGTTTACTAAACCGCGCTGTAGGCATGCTAACTTTTTAGTGTGCACTAATGCTAGAGACACCCATATATTCCTATGGGTGTCTTTAGCATTAGCACGTGCTAATTTTTAGCACACGCTAAAAAGTTAGCATGCCTACAGCGTAGCTTAGTAAACAGGGTCCTAAATCTTCGTTCCAAGCCAATTTTATATAAAAGTCAATTTTATATTTTTATTGAGATTTATTAGTCAACTTTATTAAGGAATTCACCCAAGACGATGCACAGCAGATACAGCATGACATAAAACTTACAGTTTTCAGCTAAGCATGAATACAATCAATGAAGTAAACTTGGAGATAGGAAATTGAATTCTAGTAATAGGACTAACATGAAACAGTGGAAAAGTTTAGGCCCATATCTCTTATTAACACTGATAATAAAATATTTGCTAAGATTCTTGCCTCTAGACTCCAAAAAATTCTCCCTATTATTATTCATAAAGATCAAAATGGATTTACTCCCCAATGTAAGCCACTTTGAGCCTGCAAAGAGGTGGGAAAAGGTGGGATAGAAATGCAACAAATAATAATAATAATAATAATGTCTCCCAAATGATAATTCTCAACATTTTTGGAATATCTTGTCAAATGCTCGTCATTTTGACGACTTTAATTACAGTCTCCTTAGATGCAGAAAAAGCATTTGACCTAATTGAGTGGCAGTATCTGTTTTATTCCATGAGATGGTTTGGTATTGGTGAAAGATTTATACACATGGTTAATATTCTTTATGATAATCCACTGGCTACTATACTGGTCAATGGCAATGTATCTAAACCATTTCCCCTAAAAAGGGGAACCAAACAAGGTTGCCCTCTCTCACCACTTCTTTTTAACATTGCTTTAGAACATTTGGCAATAGCAATTAGGCATAATTCTGAAATTTTAGGTGCACGTATTGGTATTGATGAATTTAAACTATCATTATATGCTGATGATATCCTTCTGTATACAACATTAAAATCCCTACCTACTCTTCTCACTTCTATAGAATCTTTCTCTTTACTGTCTGGCTATAAGATAAACTGGAATAAATCAGCGGTTTTGTCCTTATCTCCTTCTGTTCAGAAGCAGGGCCGATCTTAGCAAGTGCGGGGCCCTATGCAGACCAATTTGGTGGGGCCCCATCCTAGCCCTGCCCCACCTTAGCCCCGCCCCTATCCTAGCTCCACCCCATTGATAAGATTATTCCATTTTTAGAACACTTTTTATTTATGAAATTTCAAATAAAGACAAATGAAGCTAAACTTGTACAAAAAAACTGATTGAAATAATAAGCACAATGCTATCATGAAAGCTCCCCTCCCCAGAAATTATTCAGTTCAAGTCCACTACAATTAGTAGTTCCAATTTTCATAACAAAGGAGAATAAAGGAAAAATATTAAGAAAAGATTCAGTACTTTCAAATTCCCCTATTACTCTGTAACCCATATATGCAATAAAATAAAAATGAAATGAAAAGATATACAATAAAATAAAGTGATGTGTGAAATATAATGTACAATATAAAAACATATAGACCACCAAGGTATTAAAATTGTTTTAAAATATATACCACAGCTCTCTGACTCAAGAAGACTCCGACTCTGTCTGTTATCCATAATTGTCTGACAACACACAGAAAAAAAATAAGTAAAAACAAATTGTCACAATTAATACCTTATACACCAATATACCAGCCATATGGAAAATGCAGACCGTCAACAATATGAAGCTAGCAAGGGATCATAATATCACAATTCTCATGTAGAGCCACAAAACACCCTTTTAGAGGTAGTGTGTCATGATTTAGGCTCTACACCCTTTCTGATGTTTGGTGCCACCTTAGTAAGGCCAACACACAATCTCTCCACTGCAAAACACTATACACAAACTTGTGCAAAAACACACTCATAACCTTAACAAACCATAAACAGCACTAATTCCAAGGACAGAACGAGCTACAACCTTATGCGTGGCGAGGAAAGGCAACTGTAATTACACCTGGCTCTAAAACACCAGTGCACAACCTAGTGAAAAAAAACAAACAAAAAGGGATTCAAACTATACGCTAGCAGAATACTGCACCTTCCTTGATCACACCTGAAAAATACATGAAGGCAAAATACTGAACTGGAAAGTTACCTCAAGAAGTCAGACTCAGCATGCAGCAATACTACAAAAATTGAAACGTACATGAAAAATATCACAGATGCACATTTCCAAAAACTGACATATTCTAATTAAAAAATCCTGAATAAAATAGTTTTTTCTACCTTTGTTGTCTGGTGACTTTGCTTTTCTGATCATGCTGGCTCAGTATCTGATTGTGCTGCTATCTGTCCTCTTAACTCCGTTTCCAGGGCTTCCTTTCCATTTATTTCTTTACTTTCTGCCTTTCTTCTTCATTTCTTGCCCTACATCCGTAAGTAAAAGCTGGGTCCTCCGCAGACTTGACTGTCCAGTGGATCCAGCTTCTGCCTATTTTCTATATCCATGTGCACTTTTTCTCCTCTCTTCCTTTTCCCTCACCTCATCTCCATCCTCACTCTTCCCTCACCTCCATCCAAGTCCAGCATTTCTTCTCTCTCCTCCATCCACCCATGTCCAGCGACCCTCCTGTCCCCCCTGCCATCCATCTATGTCCAGCAACCCCCCCTGTCCCCTCTGCCCTCCCCTGCCATCCACCTATGTCCAGAAACCCCCCTCCCCTGCCATCCACCCATGTCTAGTAACCCTCCTGTGCCCCCTGCCCTTCTCTGCCATCCACCTATGTCCAGAAACCCCCTCCCTTGCCATCCACCCATGTCCAGCGACCCTCCTGTGCCCCCTGCCCTTCTCTGCCATCCACCTATGTCCAGAAACCCCCTCCCTTGCCATCCACCCATGTCCAGCGACCCTCCTGTGCCCCCTGCCCTCCACCTATTTCCAGAAACCCCCCTCCCCTGCTATCCCCCATGTCCAGCAACTCTCCTGTGCCCCCTGCCCTCCCCTGCCATCCACCTATTTCCATAAACCCCCTCCCCTGCTATCCCCCCATGTCCAGCTACCCTCCTATGCCCCCTGCCCTCCCCTGCCATCCACCTATGTCCAGAAACCCCCCTCCCTTGCCATCCACCCATGTCCAGCAACCATCCAGTGCCCCCTGCCCTTCTCTGCATCCACCTATGTCCAGAAACCCCCTCCCCTGCCATCCACCCATGTCCAGCGACCCTCCTGTGCCCCCTGCCCTCCACCTATGTCCATAAACCCCCTCCCCTGCCATCCACCCATGTCCAGTGACCCTCCTGTGCCCCTGCCCTCAACCTATGTCCAGAAAACCCCTCCCTTGCCATCCACCCATGTCCAGCGACCCTCCTGTGCCCCCTGCCCTCTCCTGCCATCCACCTATATCCAGAAACCCCCTCCCCTGCCATCCACCCATGTCCAGTGACCCTCCTGTGCCCCCTGCCCTTCCCTGCCATCCACCTATGTCCAGAAACCCCCTCCCTTGCCATCCACCCATGTCCAGCGACCCTCCTGTGCCCCCTGCCCTCCCCTGCCATCCACCTATGTCCAGAAGCCCCCCTCCCCTGCCATCCAGCCATGTCCAGCGACCCTCCTGTGCCCCCTGCCCTCCCCTGCCATCCACCTATTTCCAGAAACCCCCCCTTCCCTGCTATCCCCCCATGTCCAGTGACCCTCCTGTGCCCTCTGCCCTCCCCTGCCATCCACCTATGTCCAGAAACCCCCTCCCCTGCCATCCACCCATGTCCAGTGACCCTCCTGTGCCCCCTGCCCTCCCCTGCCATCCACCTATGTCCAGAAACCCCCTCCCATGTCCAGCGACCCTCCTGTGCTCCCTGCCCTCCCCTGCCATCCACCTATTTCCAGAAACCCCCTCCCCTGCTATCCCCCATGTCCAGTGACCCTCCTGTGCCCCCCTCCCTCCAGCCACCTGAGCCCCCCCTCCCCGACCCACCAAACGACCCTCTTCTACCACCCGACCCGCCGGCACCTCATCTGACCCAGCATTTTTTTAAAAATCTAGAAGCGGCGGTGCCTCGCGTCTTTAAAAGAAGAAAAATTGCTTCGTCCATTGGCCGGCCTTCCCTCATGTCCCGCCCTTGCGGAAGTTACATCAGAGGGCGGAACATGAGGGAAGGCCGGCCAATGGACGAAGCGATTTTTCTTCTTTTACAGACGGGAGGCACCGCCGCTTGTAGATTTTTAAAAAATGCTGGGTCAGGTGAGGTGCCGGCGGGTCGGGTGGCAGAAGAGGGTCGTTTGGCGGGTCGGGCAAGGGGGGCTCAGATGGGGGAGGGGCTCAGATGGCTGGAGGGAGGTGGAGCAGGGGAACGAGGACTGGAGAGTCGTGTCGCTGGGCATGGAGGGCAGGCGAGCAGTGGCGGTGGTCGGAGAGAGGCGAGGCAGACTTGAGGCGCGCCGTGCGGGGCCCCCTTAGGCGTGGGGCCCTATGCGGCCGCCTCGGTCACCTCTGCCTAAGTCCGGCCCTGTTCAGAAGCATCATATTTCTTCCTTTCCTTTTAAATGGGAGCCTAATAGGATAAAATATCTGGGAATTTGGTATGGTAAAACTGTATTTCACTCTTTACAATTCAATTCTGAAGCTCTACTATCTATAGTAGACTCTACACTAGATAGATGGAATCCATTATATCTTTCATGATGGGGTAGGGCTGAGGCAGTAAAATTGGTTCTTACTCCAAAATTAAATTATGTCTTCAGCATGGTACCTTTTCCATTCCATTCTTCGCTATATAAGAAAATAGAAAGTAAAATTTCTAGGTTTTTATGGCAGCATAAACCCCCTAGAATTGCTCTTCAAAAACTTAAATTGTATAAGTCTAATGGTGGTATCAGCTTCCCAGATTTTAAATCTTATCTGGCATTCAGATTGTCACAGGCTATATATTGGTTTCATGAGGATAATCATCATAATCTCCCTAGATGGCTTGACTTTGAGAAGCGTTTAAGTTCCCCTTTTCCTCTTCATCCTCTTCCTTCGATGGATGCATTTCCATATCCCACTGGTATGCGTTTAATTAAAGCTACTGCAAAGCTTATCACCACTATGAGAAAAATATTTAAAATGTATGTTCCTTTTTCTGATATTAGTATTTGGTTTAATTCATCCATTAAATTAAGTAATTCTATTTTAAACTGGCCACTGTGGCAGGAAAAAGGTATATGGTCATTATCTCAAATTACTGTATGTAATGATGCGACTTCTGCTGAATCTGCTTGTCTACAATGCAATTTAACTACACTTGAGTCTGATTCTTGGCTTTCCTTCTCTAATGTCTATCAAAATTTGTTGCAAACCATGGGTGGTCAGTCAGATGCTGCTAATCTTACTACCTTTTGTCGTACTATGCTAATGGGTAATAGGAAAGCATCGAGAATATACAAATGTATACATGACTCTTTCACAAACCCCTGTCTTGAGCTCCAACATAGATGGGAGTTGGAATTGTTCTGTCATGATGAAATTGATTGACTAACCTTTTGGTCTAAATCCAATAGACCCACAATCATCATTTTTTGTTCTTCATAGAGCTTATTGGACTCCTTTCAAAGTGTCTAAACTAACCATATCAACATCATCTCCAAAATGTTGGTCTTGTTCTGCTCCTGTTGGTCACCTGAAGCATCCACTCTTTGAATGTTCCCATGTGTCCACCTACTGGAAATTAATATGGAAAAGAATATGTTCAATAATTCCCTTCTCCTTGCCTGTTGGTTTGACATATGATGTGATAATACTTCGTTCTTCAACCCCTAAACTTACACTTGAGGATCAATATCAAAAACTTTTTGATATAATGATGGCTCTAGCCACTCATCTTACAGTATTTCATTGGAAAAAATAATTTGCATTTGAACTTTTGTGAATGGTGGAGTCATCGTTGTACTGTTAGAAACTATGAAGAATCTGCAGCTTTTAAACTTCATCAATTGCCTACTTTTAAGAAGCATTGGACTCCTTTTGATCATTACATCAAAACATCAGCATCGCCTAGAGATTAGATTTTTATATTTATACTTAAATTGTCACATTTATCTATATGTAATGCATTTGGTTTTGTTGTTGTATGTTATATTGGTTTAAATTTTCTTGAAAACTCAATAAAATGATAAAAAAAGAAATATATTTAACAGCATTGTAAAACAATCATAACAGAAATATGATACACGTAGGCAGCATGGAAGAACATTCACATAACATAGATACGAAACTCACAAATGTAATCACAATACAAAAGAAATACTTTGAATTTTCTAATGTGTACCTACTAAACACTTTAGCAGGTACACATTAGAAAATTCAAATTACATATTCAAATACAGTTGGTAGGTATATATATGTTTAATATGATATAAATATATCAAATCCCTTCTGCTTTCCCTTTCTAAAAAGGCTTAAAATCTAAGTTGTACCTAAGTCAGTGGAGGGAAAAAGACTAGATTCAGTAAAGAGAACTGGAATAATGGCGCCCAAAATGAGTGCCCATTAGAGAATAGCATTGAGTGTCAATTTCAGTGCACACATTTCGGCTGAAACCAGGTGAAATTTTCAGTGCCTTATTTGAACGCAAATCCCCGGTATTCTATAACACTGTGCACAAAATTTAGGTGTGCCCCTGTCCCACCCATGCACCTCACAAGGCCACGTCCCCTTTTGGGTTGCATGCTATATGACTGTAGCGAGATATGTGCGCACTTTCATGCCAATTGGTGTCAATTAGCATTCAATTATTGACAATAATTGGCTCATTAATTTAGTTATGCACACATCTTGGATCGGTGCCCAACTTTGGGTGGTTTATTTAGAATCCAGGGGAAAATGACTTGCCCAAGGTCACAAAAAGTGTCAATGGAAGAAACAGGATTTGAGCAATAATTTTGGACAAAACTGCTAGAAATGTACACTATGGGACTCATTTTCAAGAGAAAAATGATTAAAAAGTGGCATAGAGCAGCATTTGGATGCTTTGCTTGCTATTTTCGTAGCCTATTTTGCAGGTAGCTATCAATGCAGTTCATCTGCAGTGCATCCAAATCACAAGGGGGTGTGTTGGGAGCATGTAGGGGGCAGGATTAGGGCATTCCTAACATTTGGATGTTTTTCCTGCAGTAATGGAAGAAAACAAAAATGTCCAGGACTAAAACTAAGATGTTTGAGCTAAACCTGTTTTAATAACAACTAAGCCACAAAAAAAGTGCCCTAAATGACCAGATGACCACTAGAGGAATAAAGGAATGACCCCCTTACTCCCCCCAGTGGTCACTAATCCCCTCCCACATCTCAAAGATATGAAAGAAACAGTACATACCAGCCTCTATGACAGCCTCAGATGTTATAGTCAGTCCTATTAGAGCAGTAAGCAGAGCCCAGGAGTAGCCTAGTGGTCGGTGCAGTGCATTAGAGAGAAGGAGACCCAGGCCTATAAACTCACCAAAAACTTGTTGTTCCCATATATGGGTGACACCTGCTGCCATAAGAGCTATTGTAGTGGTGTACAGTTGGGTATAGTAGGTTTTTGGTGGGTTTTGGAGGGCTCACCAGAGAATATAATGGGGCAAGGGTGAGATGTGTACCTGGGAGCTCTTAGGTGAAGTTCACTGCAATGCCCCCTAGGGTGCCCCACTGCTCTAAGAATGGTGGCTCCTCCTACTTCCCAATGGCTTGATTTTGTGTGTTTTTCACAGATTTTATTTTAATGGACCAAAAATATAAATGCACAGAGCACAAACATTTCTATCAAGTGGTCATTAAATAAAAAAGACATTTTACTCTTTTGAAAATCACTATATTCACCAATTGGATTCAGGACATTTTGAGCAAAACGTTCAAAGTCAGATTTAGATGTCATATCAAAAATAACCCTCTACAGGTAGAATCCATCATTTATTTTAATAACACTATGCTTTGATTTAGTTACTTAGATTTGCTAATTGTTCAAGGCTGTTTAAATTTGCCATGCCAGGTTTTTCATCTTTCTGATAGAATATGCAGCATGTCTTATGCGATGTTACATGATTTCAGATCGAGATTAATTTAAGTCATGACAAGTTTCGGAATCTGGAAATCAAGCACATTTTTGGAGTTAAAAGTCTTGCAAAATCTTCAAATTAGCAGAGGGAACAGGTTATTTTGTTGTACATTGCACTGACTTCAGTTAGTATGATATTCTGTTTTATCTACACTATAATGATGCATACTTCAATAAACATCACAAATAATTGTACCCAAAAAGAAAACATCAACCTGAGGATTCCCTGTTGGTGACTATCCTGGTTAAGGGCAAGAGTAACTATTGCCTTTAATCAATGCTTTTTTTATTTATTTAAGCACAGCGCTCATTCATTGATTACAAAGAACAAAAATAATTGTGTTCAGGCTGCTCAATTGGAGTCCTGTACACTACTATGCAGAAGACCTGGGTCTGACGTGTTTTTGTGACATTAGTCCTTGTATTAGTATTATTAATATTAGTGTAAATTCTTGCCTTAGATCTTCTGCTCCCCAGGTTGGTTGTAGCCGGGATGCAACAAAGGCAATACTCATGGTTCCTATAATGAAGAGTTGTTGCTATTGTTTAAACAGCAACAGCTAGGGGTCAGATTTAGTGGCCATGATTTCAAGGGTCCGCAAGGAGCACTAATTTCTGGCTCCCTAGCTGAGGACTGTCAAAACTGGACTATGGAAGTTGGAAGGACTGTAAAATGGGGTAAAACATTTCTACATAGTTGTGAATAAAGACTGATGCCATGAAATCACAGCCTTGGCTCCAATTGCAAAACAAAGGTTGTTTGCATCTCAGAGCAGTCTTTTAAATATTCTTGCTGTGGCTTTTAAAAATGTAATATTTAATAAATTTGATTAACTACCTTTTGATTTTTAGAAGCAAAGTGTTGTATATCATGAAAAAGTATGCAAGGTGGTGAATGTTAAAAAACAATATATAGCCCTAATGTGCCTGGTGAGCATCAGGGCAGATTATTTTAAGTGGTTTTAGGATTGTTTGGTGAGGTTAGAGCTTGGACCAGCCAGCTGGCAGGCTGAAAGGCATTCCAATCTACTCACTCAGCACTCTCCTCTCATCCTATAAGCCAGTCCAGGTCAGAAGTTGCAAATTCTAACCAAAATGTTTACTTACATTTGGATATGGAAGGAAAACATGGGACTATTTCTTAGCATCAATTCTCTACAGTCACTGGTAAAATAAAGATAATTTCTAACACAATCTTTTAGTAGAAGTTTTACTGAACACTCTGCCATGGTAGAGATTCTTTGCAAAGTTCTTTATCGCTGCTTTCTCTCTGGACCCCTTTTCCAGAGAGGAGCTGCTTTGAAGTAAATCTCTCACAGGTAAATGGGATCTATGAGCCTGGAGGTACAATGTCCTTGTAGGAGGTCCCTTCCCTGATGGGAACTCAGATACTTGGGTTCTCTGTTCTAGTGCTTCTCCTGGATGGATGTTTTTACTGCTTCTCTACTTTTTGTTCCTATGAATGCAATGTTGGTGATCTGGCCCCTGCTCCAGTTCCACCTGGAATCAGTACAGCAACTGTTTGGGTTCTCTTACTGTGCCCTCACTCCTTCTCTTCCCCTGTGCCCTGGCTGTTAGTCAGTCACAATCCCCTTATGTAGTAGTGAATTGGTCAGGGGAGCAAAGAGCTTAAGACCAGGCCACTCCCCATGGGCTTCGTATTTATACCCACACAGATTTTCATCCAAGGGGGTGTCTTCTCCCACAACTGTCACTCAGACAGGAGACTCATCCCTTATTCTGGAATCTGTGAGAGCTTTCCAAGTCAAAACTTTGCATACCTAATACTTGTGGAGGCACTAGAGGTCTCTGCTGAGCTGCTATTAACAGAATCTATGTACCTTCTACAAGTAAAAACCACTACATATAAACAGCATTACATCAGTGCATAAAATCTAGCAAGGTTCTATACACTCAAAAACAGACAAAAAACAAAGGCAAATACCGAACCTAAAATGAGGGCCTTATATGCTAACCTGCAAAAATATTTGGGGCCTATTACCCATTTCCGTGAATTTAGCTTATGGATGCAAATGATACATCCTCAGTTAAACTTCACACAAATTTCTTACTTGATGTCACACTCAGGAATTTAGTACATTCATGGCTGTTGCAATATATGAAAAAGTATTTTGAAAAAAATCCACTTCACAATAAAATTAAAGGGCTCACTGGTCCAAAATGGAGGTTCCCAAAACTCCCTCCTGCACTCCAGACTCCGTTCATTTTATCTTGTTGCACCATATGCCTGGAATAGATTTCCTGAGCCTGTATGTCAAGCTCCATCTCTGGCCGTCTTCAAATCTAAGCTAAAAGCCCACCTTTTTGATGCTGCTTTTAATTCCTAACCCTTATTCACTTGTACAGTATCCTTGTATGTTTTATCTTTCCCACCTTATTAATTCCCTTATCCTTATTTGTCCTGCTTGTCTGTCCTGATTAGATTGTAAGCTCTTTCAAGCAGGGACTGTCTCTTTGTGTTCAAGTATACAGTGCTGCATACATCTAGTAGCGCTATATAAATGATAAATAGTAATAGTAGTAGTAGTAGGTTGGAGGCTTCAGGCCCCTCCAGTATATCTTTGCCAATAACTGTTGTGGCAGGAGAGAAGCAATGGCAGTATCTATCTGACACCGTCTGCTTCTTTTTCCTTTGACTCACAGAACTTGATTTGTTTAGGTCCAGCAGGTCCCATGTGACTACAGGGCCTGCACAGAGTCAAATTTCAGTGACCTGGCTGAACAAGATGCAGGCAAGTGCTGCTGTGGCTTGCCTCCGGTTAGAGCAGGGTGGCTGAGGGGTTCTGGAAATGAGAAACTGGTAGGCAGCATATAGTGAATGGGTCCAGGAAACATAGAGAGCAAAGGAAGGATGGAGAAGAGAATGAGGTGGAGTTTGGAATGGGGATGGGAGACTGAGTGGGCCAGAGGGGAGGGTGCAAGAGAGGATGAGACATGGGCTCAAGGAAAACAGAGAGAATATAACTACTATGGTTCAAATTTCTGTTCTTTTGTAACTCCCCCATGTTAACATTGGATCCCCTATAAAAATCAACTCTGGCTATGCCACTGGTTTACTGCTAGTGCTCTCACTGCACAGCCCCATTTGAATTTCTTCAAATGCACTTGCACACTTACTCCATAGGAATTAATGGCAAATGTCTTCCCATATTCCAGTAGCTTCTGTAAGAATTCTATAAATACCTATAGAAAAGCAATCAAATCTATTCTATGTGTATCAGGAAAGAACTCTAGTAATAGAAATGTGAAAAGACAGAGAAGTGAATAACATACCATATCCAAAAATCAATGGCACAACTGCATGGTTCCAACATAAATGATAAAGGTTAGCAGGTGCTCCAGAAGCTTTTGAACTCCCCAGAAGCAGAGATATAAATCTAAAATAAGCATCCAGGCACTTCTGATTCTCATAAAGTAACTATATTTTATGAAAGAAGCAATCACAGCTCATAATAATACTGTTTCAATTTTCCGCAGGGACTTTTGTATAGGTAATTGACAACTAAATAACAATTCTTTAAATACTAATTTGTGCTCCTTCTTCCCCCCTCCTTTGCCCATAGTGCTTCTACTCTCTGTCGTGTCCCAGGGCTGTCAATGACATCAGCAGCAGCCTGCACTGCTGGTTCTGCATCAGTAACCATGGGAACCATCCTCAGCACGTCTGCGCTTCTAGTGCCTGATTCTCTATAGCTTCCCTCCCATTCCGAGGCTGTGGATAAAAAAGCTTCATGCATCAGGCCCTTAGTCTCTCCCACAGCTACCAGTACTATTCTTTTCTTTATTTGTAGCATTCACATGGTGGTCATAAGTACATAAGTATTGCCATACTGGGAAAGACCAAAGGTCCATCAAGCCCAGCATCCTGTTTCCAACAGTGGCCAATCCCGGTCATAAATGCCTGGCAAGATCCCAAAAAAGTAAAAAACATTTTATACTGCTTATCACAGAAATAGTGGATTTTCCCCAAATTCATTTAATAATGGTCTATGGGCTTTTCCTTTAGGAAGCCGGCCAAACCTTTTTTAAACTCCGCTAAGCTAACCGCCTTTACCACATTCTCTAGCAACGAATTCCAGAGTTTAATTACATGTTGAGTGACTAAAACTTTTCTCCGATTCGTTTTAAATTTACTACATTGTAGCTTCATCGCATGCCCCCTAGTCCTAGTATTTTTGGAAAGTGTAAACAGACGCTTCACATCTACCTTGTTCAACTCCAGTCATTATTTTATAGAACTCTATCATATCTCCCCTCAGCCACCTTTTCTCCAAGCTGAAGAGCCCTAGCAGCTTTAGCCTTTCCTCATAGGGAAGTCGTCCCAGCCCCTTTATCATTTTCATCGCCCTTCTCTGCACCTTTTCTAATTCCTCTATATCTTTTTTGAAATGCGGCGACCAGAATTGAACACAATATTCGAGGTGCGGTGGCACCATGGAGCGATACAAAGGCATTATAACGTTCTCATTTTTGTTGGAATGCCAGGACGTCTAACAATGCATGAACAACATGCACATGGATCTATAGAGTGGATAGTGAATAGGGATTAGCTCAGGAATTCCCAAACTTGCCCTGGTGACCCTAAAGCCAGATGTTTGTTTTTTAAAGTTGTTGTTGTTATTATTATTTGGATAGTAGTACCAGATGTACAGGTCACTATAAGGCAACACAGAAATAAACCCCTTGCTCTTTGGAGCTCTTAATCTGTTATGACAGACAGACAGAACATATAGATAAGAAACAAGAGGCTATGAGTTAGCAGAAGGTGGGCTATGGCTGGATAAACAGTAGTGGTAATAGTAGAAAGGGCAAATTTAATTGGGTAGAGTGGAAAGGAATGAGATTTCTTCAATTTTTGTACTAAAAACCTGTGGGTTGTGATTCTACCTCCCTAACAAGATCTTTGATACTATACTCAAGGAACCCAAATTGACATCTAGGCTGAACCTACAATAAAAATGTATCAGATACATTTGCATATATCGAATCTCCAATGTATGCAAATTTCTCATGCATATTTATTGTGGAATATGGATATCCTGAAAACCTGACTGGTTGTGAGGTCCCCAGGAAAAGTTGGAAAGCCCTTGATCAGCTATTTGGATAGTCCAAGGTAGACATACTTTTGAAGAGAGTTAACAAAGTAGGAGATGTCATAAGAAGAGGGCAAGGAGGGAAAATGTATGAAGGAGAGAAGACATATAGATTCAATTATTTGCTTTTCCTAATATGAGCCAATTATATATTCAGATACAGTTAGTAGATCCCAACAGAAAGTACTGAAATGTACAGAGAATACAAGGAAGAGTGTGAAACAGAGATGGCAGTACAGAAGATAAGAGAAAAGAAGAGTATGAAGTAGAAATGTGAATACAGTTGTCAGTAATGGCAAAGAGTCTACAAATGGTTTGATACTTTAGCAGCAGGCAGTGTAGGGAAAAATAGCAGGGTGGCATGTGTAAGGCACAGGAGTTGGAGAAGGTAAAGACTAAGGTTTTAAGAAGCTGGAGAGTGCAGATGGAGTGAGGCCGGAAATATGTATGCCAAGGAATACATATGGAGCTGTATTATAGAAAGGACTTGGATGTGGTCAAATAAACATTTAAGACAAAATCCCCTGGATTCTATATAGTGTGACCGGAGTTGTACGCACAACTTACAGGCTTATTTTTGAAAGTGATCACCGGCCATTTCCCGACATAAATCGGGAGATGGCCGGCGATCTCTCAAAAGCGGCGAAATCGGTATAATTGAAAGCGGCTTTTTTGACAGCATCACCGCTTTCCCATCGCGTCACCGGTGAAAGTTCAAGGGGGCGTGTCGGCGGCGTCAGTGGCGTAGCCAAGGGTGGGCCTAGGTGGGCCCAGGCCCATCCACTTTGGGCTCAGGCCCACCCAGTATCAGCACATCTATGATATAGTTGGCAGGGATTCCGAAGCCCCACTAGCTGAAAACTCCCAACAACTGTCCCTCCTACATACCTTGTAAATAGCAGATCTTCACCTGCAGCAAGCAGCGACTGATATATACTGCTCACACCGGCCCCATAGCCTTCCCTCTGACGTATTTCCGCCTATGCGGAAACAGGAAGTTGCAGCAGTGGGAAGGCTGTAGGGCCAACATGACCAGTGTGTATTAGTTGCTTCTCACTGCCAGTGAAAATCTGCTATTTAAAAGGTATGCAAGAAAGGGGGGATGTTTGAGACCATATGGCTTGCAGGCAAGAGAAGGAGAGACCAAATCACCTGTAGGACTGGGTGGGGTTCTGCCCACCCATCTTGGGCCCAGGCCCACCAAAAATTGGGTGTCTGGCTACGCCCCTGGGTGGCGTTGCGAAGGCGGGATATGGCCGGGCATGGGCGTGGCTACCAGATGGCCGGCTTTCATGGATAATGGAAAAAAAAGCAGCGTTAAGCAATATTTCGCCGGGTTTACTTGGTCCTTTTATTTTCACGACCAAGCCTCAAAAAGGTGCCCCAACTGACCAGATGACCACCGGAGGGAATGGGGGATGACTTCCCCATAGTCCCCCAGTGGTCACCAACCCCCTCCCACACTAATAAAATAAAAATAAAAACCTTTTTTTACTAGCCTGTATGCCAGCCTCAAATGTCATACCCAGCTCCCTGACAGCAGTATGCAAGTCCCTGGAGCAGTTTTTAATGGGTGCAGTGCACTTCAGGCAGGCAGACCCAGGTCCATCCTCCCCCTACCTGTTACACTTGTGGTGGTAAATGTTAAGCCCTTCAACCCCCCCCCCCCAAAACCCACTGTACCCACATGTAGGTGCCCCCTTCACCCATAAGGGCTATGGTAATGGTGTAGAGTTGTGGAGAGTGGGTTTGGGGGGGATTTGGGGGCTCAGCACACAAGGTAAGGGAGCTATGCACCAGGGAGGTTTTTTTGTATTTTTTAAACCATTTTAGAAGTGCCCCCTAGGGTGCCCGGTTGGTGTCCTGGCATGTCAGGGGGACCAGTGCACTACAAATGCTGGCTCCTCCCACGACCAAATGCCTTGGATTTCGTCGGGTTTGAGATGGCCGGCATTTTTTGCCATTATTGCTAAAAAACAAAACCGGCCATCTCAAATCCGGCGAACTCTGGCATTTGGCCAGGCTAAACCGTATTATCGTCGTATCCTTTATGGATACACCATATTGAACCATGTGCTCCTGGGCAACTGTCAGCTTCCACACACACACACATGAGGAGAGGTTAAGACAGCTAGGACTCTTTAGCCTGGAGAAAAGGCGGCTGAGGGGTGATATGATAGAGGTCTACAAAATAATGAGTGGGGTAGAGCAGACAGATATGAAGCGTTTGTTTACACTTTCTAACAACAATAGAACTAGGGGACACAAGATGAAATTAGAATGTGGTAGGTTTAAAACAAATCATTGAAAGTTTTTCTTTACTCAGCGCATAGTTAGACTCTGGAACTCATTGCCGGAGAAGGTAGTGATGGCAGCTGGCCTTGCTGAGTTTAAAGGGGGTTTGGACAGATTCCTGAAGGAAAAGTCCATTGATCATTATTAAATTTGGGGTTTTTGCCAGGTTCTTGGGGCCTGGATTGGCCACTGTCGGAGACAGAGTGCTGGGCTTGATGGACTTTTGGTCTTTTCCCAGCATGGCAGTGCTTATGTACTTATGAGTCAAATAAAAAACATTTCACATGACACAGATAGCAGCGTGGAATCACATTGATCTCCCTCAGGCAGGTTGATTTTAGTCCTGCCCTGCCAATCCCAAACTACATCCAAACAGCACCCACTTGAAATCTCTGCATGGCATAGATCTTTACTTGTAAATAGTGGCTTATGTGATGTGGAGAGGCATTTTTGATATGACGATATAACGTCCAGAATCTGAATAGAAAAGAAAAACATCTATTTTTTTTTTCAAAAATACTGTTTTGAACAAGATTTCGTGATTTGGATGTTTTGTTTTTTGGTCCATTTTCAAAAAACAAGAAAAGTCCAAGTGCAAAACACACAAAATCAAACCACTGGGATGTAGAAGGAGCCATCATTTTTAGCAGACTGGCCAGACATCCCAGGAGATAAATGGGGCACCCTAGGGGGCATTGCAGTGGACTTCAAAAACATGCTCACAGATACACACGTCACCATTGCTCCCTTAATTTGTATGCTGAATCCCCTAAACCCCACCCAAAACCCACTACCCCCTCTGTACACCACTATAGTAGCCCTTATGGGTGAAGGGGACACCTATATGTGGGTACAGCGAGTTTCTGGTGAGTTTTGGAAGGCTCACAGTTTTCACCACAAATGTGACAGATAGAGGGAGATAGGGATCTGAGTCTCCCAAGCCATGGTGCACTGCACTAACCACTACACTACTCCAGAAACCTGCATGCTGCTCTAATTTCTGAGGCTGTCATAAAGGCTGGGAAGTCATATTTTTATTCACAATTATGGGGGGTGGGAGGGGGTTAGTGACCACTGGGGGGGGGTATTGGGGGGTCACCCCTGATTCCCTCCAGTGGTCATCTGGTGATTTAGAGCATCTTTTTTGTGCCTTATTCATTATAAAATCAGGTCTAGCTCAAAACATCTTAGTTTTAGTCCTGGACGGTTTTGTTTTATTTCATTAGGCTGTAAAACGTCCAGATCCCACCCTTAACCCCCCCCCCCCCACCGACACACTCCCTTGTGTTTCGAATGCACTTCTGATGGACTTCATAGAGAAATGTGTAAAAATTGGTTTTGAAAATATTGATTTGGACGTTTTTGTGAGAAAAACATCAAAATGCTGTTTTATGCCACTTTTTAGACGTTTTTTCTCTTTCAAAAATGAGCTCCGTAGACATGTAAATACCACTATTTATACATGGATATGGCCTTAGGAGTTCTTTTACTATGCTGCAGTAAAAGGGGGGCCTGCACTAGCATCAGCGTGTGTTTCTGATGTGCGCTGAGGCCCTGTTTTACAGCAGCGGGTAAAAGGATGCCTTTTTCTGAGGACAAGAAATGGCCGTGTGGTAAATGAACCACTTGCTGCATGGCCATTTTGGGGGGAGCACTTATTGCCACCCATTGAGGTGGCAGTAAGGGCTCCCATTCTAACCCAGTGGTAACTGGGTAGTGCACGGTGCTGCCCAATAACAACCGGGTAAGCACCAGCACTATAAAAACATACATTATTTTTGTAGCATTGGAAATGGCATGCACAAGGGATGGGAACTACCGCCGAGTTCCTGTGGTAGCCTGACAGTAGTGCCGAAATAGCGAGCGGTAAGCCCGCATTGGGCTTACCAATGCTTAGTAAAAGGACCCCATTTAGTGTCCTAATTTTCAAACACGGGTGGTGAAATTCTTTGGAAAAAGACCTTTTATTGTACATTTTTAAACAACTACCCGAATCCAGTTACTCTGCATTGTCTGAAAGAAAATACATCAAGGGCCAGATTCTATATATGGTGCCTGAAAAAATCCATGTGGAAAACATTTCCGCCTAAGCGTATTCTAAAAGTGGCGCCTAAATTTAGACGCGGTATATAGAATATGCTTAGTTGGTATCCCAGTGCCTAAAATGACACGCCTCCATTGACACCAATGAAAATGTGGCACAAATCCTGGTGCATAGATTTAGGCGCAGAGGTCCATATTTTATAACAGTGTGCATAAATTTTGGAATGCCCACAAAACGCCCATTTCCATACCTATAACCACATCCCTTTTTGCCTGTGCACATTAAAATGTAGGCACTGTGCATTACAGAATACACTCAGGGGTCCTTTTACTAATGCGCATAGACGCCTATGTGCATATAACACATGTCAAATTAGAACTACCATCCAGCTACTGCATGCCCTGGGTGGTAAGTCTAATTTTTACGAGCGTCCAGAACACGCGTCAGAAAATAATTTCTATTTTCTACCTCGTGACGCTAACCGGGCGATAATCAGCAGTGTAGCCGTACTGTTGTTTATCACCCGGTTAACACGTGAGACCTTACCGCTAAGTCAATGAGTGACGATAAGGTCTCAGGTCCAAAATGGAGGCGCGCCAATTTTAATTTTGACGCACGTCCATTTTTGGTCCTGCAAAAAGGCCTTTTCCTGCAAGTGTGCTGAAAAACAGACCTGTGCGCATCCAATACATATGTATACACCAGTGCAGGCCATTTTTTGGCACGTCTTATTAAAAGGGCCCCTTAGGGAGTTGTGTGTGTAAATTCTAATTATTGCCAATTAGTGCTCATTATTGCCTGTTAAGTGTTGTTAACAACACTTGTTAAGCCAATTAAGTTACACGTGCTATTATAGAATATGCTTCAATTTCAGCTACGGTACCACGCGCACTATACAGAATCTGGGGGCAAATATGCTATGGAATAAATGAAGTGAGATGGATTAATAATGTCGACAGAGGAAGGAACATACCCAAGAAACAGGCAAATCTGACGCTTTGAAGAATTCAGCTAGTATTGCTGCATTAAAGTTCATTTGTCTGTCAGTCATTCATGACACGGCCAACACGGGGCACTGAAGGCACTGATTTCTAAACAGGGTGGTTTTTTTTTCATTAGCTGAGGCAGAATGTCAATTAAAAGATATTGTGATAAAGAAACAGTACCAAGATTAAGTTTACATTTCTTCATGGTTGATAAGAAAATCCATTTACAGTTTCTTTTTTCTTTCTGAATGCACTTTCCCAGGTAAAGAACGCTTGCATTATACTCTTTAAAGGACTTCATGTCAGCGAGTCAAAAGATTTAATAAATTCTGCATTGTATCTGTGGAAGATGTCTGGTTATTATTTTACAGATTACATTTTGGAGCATGCTGCTTGATTTGAATACTGGAAAAAAAAACCCAAACCAAATCAAAATAAAACAAAAGCTCAAAGTTGACAGTTGTCACACAGGCTACATAGAAAACATAATCAACCAGTAACTGAAATAATTATCTTTTTTTTTCTTCACTGAATGTTAGTCTCTGCGATGCAATACTGGCAACCAGCCAGGGAAATGTATTTTAGTATACCTTGCCTCATGCTGTGACTCTCCCAATGCACGGTTTTCATTCTGAAACATTCAAAACAAGAAAAATATTATTTTCATTCTGACATATCCTTCCTACTGAGCTTCTTTTCTTGTTTTGATGTTTATTTTGCAGGTGGGCTTTTTTTCTTAATCACAAGAAGACACAGAAATATTCTGGCACCTATACTGCGTACAGTCCCAACTAGGACCCTATGCATTATTTATTCCCTTGCCTGCCATGTTGCCTCAAAGGAGCATGGGAGTTTTCCACCAACTAACCTACCAACGGGGGTAGTACAGCTTTATTGGGGTTTCAATTGCAAGATTTTGCATGCCCCTCACAGTTGAAACAAACTTATTGGTGCACCAATCCTGATGATAGGAATGTGGGTGTTACTTGGTCTTTTCGGTTTCATTAAAGGATAGCCTGAATTGAATACCACCCCATTTTTTATATTATTGAATGTACTGCTGAAATCATATATCATCTAAAGTCACAGAAATAGGTAATATAATAGAACTAGTAAAAAAGGCCCGTTTCCGAAACCAATGAAACGGGCGCTAGCATGTGTTTTTTTTTGTGTGTGTGTATGTGTCACAGAGTTATTTTATGTGTGTGTGTGTGAGTGTGTGAGGGTGCGGTGTGTGTGCAGGTTGTTGATGTGTGTCTTTTTTTGTTTTGTTTTGTTTTTTTGCTTGGGGGTTGGGGGATGTGCTGTGCTGTGCTGTGCTGGCAACGTGGGTTGGATTGGTGTGTGGCTTTGAGGGTGTGTTTCTGTTGTATTGTGTGTGTGTGGTTTTGTCTGTCAAGGAGGTTTGTGGAGGGGGGTCTTTCTGTTGGTGAAATGTAAATGTGGTTGTAGGGGGGTCAGCCTTTGTTGAGTGTTGTTTTTTTTTTTCCATGTTTTTTTTTGTGTTGTGCTGAGGCAGCAGTGTTGTTTTAGATGGGCGGAAGGTAGAGGAGCACGTTCTTTGTCTGTCGGTATTTTTTGGCCGTTTCAGGGCTGCTGTAGGGGAATGCTGGAAGAGAAATGTGCTGTTGGAAGCAGCGCCATCTTTTTCCATTGGGCTGGGGTTCTGGGCATCCTGGAGGTGGGTGACGGCTTGCCTGAGGACGGGGATGGTTGTTTTAAGTTGGCGGAAGGGAGAAGAGCACGGTCTCGGGCCGTCGGGGGGTGATCCGGTATGTTTGGTCCCTTTCAGGCCGGCTGCAGGGGAATGCTGGAACATTTATGCGCTGCAGGAATCAACGCCATCTTTTTCCGGGTGCTCGGGGAATCCCCGAGGTGGGAGACAGCTTGCCTGAGGCTGGGGATGGTTGGGCACGTCCTTGGCCGCTTCGGCAAAAGGGGAAGAGGAAGGGGGTGGGGAGTTACCTGCAGCCGCCTGAGAAACCATGTATTCTTTGTTTGTTTTGTATTATTAGTTTGCATTTCTGTTGAAGAAAGAGTGGATGCCTTTTGAATGATGGAGGTGGTGCGTCGGTGTGCGGTTGTTTCGTTAGTTTGGCAGCCAGTCTCCAGCGATTCCTAGGCAGGGAAGGAGTACTCCTCCCCCTTCCTTGGTCGCTGTTTGCTGCTGGCTGGGTCGCGGATAATCCTTCCAGCTGGGCCGCAGCTTGTCCTGTTCGCCCACGTCCCTGATGGTGACGGGCACGTTGTTTTCCGGCTCCTCTGACTCCATGTCAAGCGATCCCAAATATAGTCTGTGCTATAGGCCCTCTGGCACTCTTCAGTACTGGCATTAGGCATTTAAAAATTTCTTCCCCCCCCCCCCGGTCTATTTTTGCACATACCCACAGCAGGAATATTCTTCTCTCATTCCAGCGGTGGTTCTGTGCTCTCCGTGCTGCACAGATAATGAGCCATTCTGCTGGGGAATGCTCCTCCCTTATTGTCACGTAGTTTCCTCTGATTGGTCTGTCTTACGTTGCCTAGTGTTGCCTGGGAACGGTGTTGTGATGGTCCTTTGTGTTTCAGAATGTTGAGGGTGTTTTTTCTGATTGGTCTGTCATGCGAGGGCGGGGCAGAGAGACATGGTCAGTGTTGTGGCTTCACCACCATGAATCCATGAACCCTTCAGTGAGTGACTGAGTGACTTCAGAACGTTGTCTTCAGAACGTTGAGGGTGAGTTTTATTATAGTAGATCATTTTTACAGGTGGTACGATCTCAATTTGCTATAAAATTATATTAACTTATTCTTTAACAACAAATTTGAAACCACTGAACAAACTGATATTGAGGGGCATTTTAAAAAAGCTTAAGTTCAAAAAAAACCCTAGTCATCTCAAAGCCATAATCAAATGGGAGAAAGTCTAGATTTTCTGTGTGATTATGGCTGTGAGATGGTTGTTTTTCCACTGAAAAAGTCCAAAATGAATAACCATTTTCCAAAGTTGGACAACAAAAAAAGCAGGGACATGAAGGTCTGTCTGCATCATTTTCAAAAGTATGGCTACACATGTATTCCTGTACAACAGAAGAGTAGCCCTCAGGTTAGTGTAGTGGACTTCAAACCAAGAGACACAGATTCAGACCCCACTGTAACTCTTTTTTTTACCTTGTAAATGTGATCCCTCCAGGATCTGAGAAATGCCTACTGTACCTGAATGTACACCACTTCAATAGCCTTCAAGCTTGAAGGTGTCTTATATATAATTAGGTATGGTAGTTATTCTGTTTCTGGAAGGCTAGGAATTGTTTAAAAAAAAAAGAAAGGTCTGAAGTAGGTCTTGAACCTGAGTCCCGTGGTTCATAGTCTACTACACTAACCACTAAGCTGCTCCTCTGACCTTCTTGGGGTTTTGTCCAGAATGGCTATAATACCTGCAGCTGACATAGAGCCTGGTTTTCACTTTTAGGGAAGAGGAAGGGGGACAACAACCACTGTGGGGTTAAGGAGGGGTCATGCCTTAATACCTCCAGTGGCCAGCTGCTCAACTAGAGCAGCTTTTTGTAACTTGGATTTGACTGAAACAGATCTAGATAAAAATGTTCTTCTTTATAGACGTGGATATTTCATCCCATTTCAACATCCCTATTGAATGTCCTACTTTTGGGCCCTCCCTAGTCCTGCCTAAAACACTCTCCTTTGCTATTTGGATGAACTACCATATGAAAAACCCAAATTCTGACTTCCCTTTTTTTTAGGCATTTTAAGTCATTGTTGATACTTGGGCTTATAACCCTATAGGCTTGTATGGATTTGTGCTGTACTATGCTCATAATAAAATCTCAGTGATTGTTTCTGATATTAGATAGCCTAGATGAAGATTGTCGAAATTGTTACATGAAAGATGGCTTTTAGATTGTTCTGAAGTGATACTGCAATTCATGCAGGTGGTCATAGACTATAATAGGCCATGACATTCAGTACATTTAAAGCCCTCTCAATCGCATGTTAAACCTATTTCTCTGGTTTCATCTTTATATTTACCATCTCATGTTGCTATATAAATGCAAGATCTGTTTGTAATAAGACAATTACTTTATATGATACATTTTATGAATCTGATTTAGGTATTGTGTTTATATTTGAGAAATGGTTGAATGAATCCTCTGATTCATTACTACTAGATTGATGTCCTCCAAGATGTGATAGGGTATTACATGTTCCTCTGGCAAACAAGGTAGGAGGCGGTCTGGTTATTGTATAGATGAGTTTTCTTAACCTCACTATGGTTCATTCATTTTCTGATTCTGGCCTTGAATGTTTGCTTTGCCAGCTTGTTGGGATGTTTTTTTTTAATTAGTGTATAGAGCTCTAGGCCCCTGGATCATGAATTTTGTGACTTTTTACAATTATGTCTCAGATACTCTTATGAAATACCCATTTCTATTTTTACTTGATGATGTTAACTTGCATCTAGAAAATAATCTGGACAATAATACTGCTGAGTTTTTAACCTTTTTAGAAAACTCTTTGTTCAGTATACCATATAAATTTGTTCCAACTTATGAGAAGGGACATTCATTAGATCTGCTTTCTTCTACCACAAGCCAATTGTAGACCTTATGAGAATGGTTTCCTGTCCCATGGTCAGACCGTTATCTCTGTAGATTTACTCTAAACTATAATTTAAATCCTAGGGTTATCCACCACCAGACAAAATTGATAAGGTCACAGGGCCGAATTGATGGAGACACCTTTTGGAAGGATGTTCAATTGTTGTTGTCTGATTTTGGTAGGGATCCTGAGAGTTTAATAAAATCCTGGTCAAGTAGTCTTCTCTCAGTTCTCTGGCACCACGTTATGTTAAGCATCAACCTAGAGTACTTGGAAATTCTTCAAACTACTCTAGGTTGATGCTTGGTTTTCTAAACATTTGAAAGCAAAGAAATAGAAATACCGGCAGCTACAGCATGCCTGACAGAAATCAGGGAGAGAATCACTCTGAAAGCAATGGAAAAGCTTTTCAATTTGCTATAAAATCAAATAAAAAATAAAAAATGCAATTATTCTTCTGCTTTCATAGGTCTGGAACAGCCTGATCTAAATAAACCTTTTTCTTTTTTGAAGCATTTAGTACCATGTCCATTTTCCAAAACTTCTGATGTCATTCAACCCTCACCATCAGATCTTGCTACTTATTTTGCAAATAATATTGAAGTTATCAGTTTTAATCAGGGAATTGCCCTCATATTGACTCCTGGAGTAACTATTGATACATTAAGATCTGGTATACCAGGGGGCAGATGCTAGGCATCATTTCATATTGTTACTAGTACAGATGTACATCCTTTAATTTAAAAACTTTCTAAATACTCTTGTGGTTTTAGATGAGTGTCCAGCATACCTTATGACGAACCCACCAGAATTTGTCGTGGCTTGGTTAACGTCTTTGTCTAATATCATCATGCAATCTGGCTGTTTTTCCCCTTCATTTGGGAATATTGTTTTGACACCTATTCCAAAAGCCACAGGGCAGAACCTATTACAAACATCAAGTTTTAGACTGATTGCAAGCATTCCTTTTCTAACTAAGCTTATTGAGTTTCTTGTGGCTTTTCAGCTTTCGGAATTTATTCAGCAGTCAGACTTACTGTTATCATCTCAACACTGGTTCCGAAGGTTTCATAGTACAGAGACACTGCTAACTGCATCAAAGTCAACTAATCAGAATTTGTCCTACTGCAGTTCGATGTTTCCACTTCACTTGACACCATAGACCATGACTTGTTACTAAATGGATTAGAGGGATTTGAACTTATGGGGAATGTATTAAATTGGTTTGATGGATTCCTGAAGAATAGCTGATATATGGTCTGGAAGTACAACTGCTCATCCCCCATTTAGGTCCCTCCCTGTGGAGTCCCTCAAGGATCACCTATTTGTCCTTTGCTTTACAATGTTTTTATGACCTCATTGAATACAGTTATGCCGGTATTAGGCGAGTGGATGTTTTTATATGTAGATGATATCTTTATGTTGCTCTCTATAAATGAGAACTTTAATTTGTTAATGGGAAAGCTGATGTCTCTATTGATAAAATTAAAAGCTGGTTTGTACTATATCATTTAAAATTGAATGCTGGTAAAAGTATGCTACTGTGGTTTGCTATTAAACAGAGTTGTATACCAGATCAGATTATACTGTTGGATGGGTCATGCCTTTCAATGGATAAGAAGTCCAGGGTCTCTTGGGGGTGTTTTTAGATTAATCTTTAATGATGGAACCTCAGTTTAATGCTGTAGTTTAAAAATCTATGTTTAAATTGAAGCAATTATGTTTAATTTGATCTTTATTTTTTTCCTTAACATTTCAGAGTATTGGTTCAGGCTGTTATTTTGTCATCTCTGGACTATTTTAATTCATTATATCTAGGTATTTCAGAGAAATTACTGAAGCAGACAAGGTTGATTCAGAACACAGCCGCTAAGCTGATTTGTGGAACAAATTGTCCCCATCATCTTTATAATAGTACCAAACTTTCACGTATATAAACCAGTCAGAACCATACAATAAAGATTCTTCAAAATATTGCACATAGGGGTCCTTTTATTAAAGGGCTGGTGAGCGGCAGCAGAATTGCCGTGTGCCAATCTGGAACTACCGCAGGAGCCTGGCGATAGTTCCTACCCCCAGCGTACGCCATTTCTGGTGCTACAAAAATATTTTCTATTTTTGTAGCACCAGTGCTTACCTGGTGATAATCGGGCAGGGTTGCGCGCTGCTCGGTTACTGCTGGGTTAGTGTGGGAGCCCTTACTGCCACCTCAATGGGTGGTGGTAAGTGCTCCCCCCTGAAATGGCCACATGGCAACTGGTTCACTTATTATGCACTTATTATGCAGATTTAAATCTCCTTTTTTTGGGGGCGTGAGTACTTGTTAGTCAGATAAGATACAGTGGGGGAAATAAGTATTTGATCCCTTGCTGATTTTGTAAGTTTGCCCACTGACAAAGACATGAGCAGCCCATAATTGAAGGGTAGGTTATTGGTAACAGTGAGAGATAGCACATCACAAATTAAATCCGGAAAATCACATTTTGGAAAGTATATGAATTTATTTGCATTCTGCAGAGGGAAATAAGTATTTGATCCCCCACCAACCAGTAAGAGATCTGGCCCCTACAGACCAGGTAGATGCTCCAAATCAACTCGTTACCTGCATGACAGACAGCTGTTGGCAATGGTCACCTGTATGAAAGACACCTGTCCACAGACTCAGTGAATCAGTCAGACTCTAACCTCTACAAAATGGCCAAGAGCAAGGAGCTGTCTAAGGATGTCAGGGACAAGATCATACACCTGCACAAGGCTGGAATGGGCTACAAAACCATCAGTAAGACGCTGGGCGAGAAGGAGACAACTGTTGGTGCCATAGTAAGAAAATGGAAGAAGTACAAAATGACTGTCAATCGACAAAGATCTGGGGCTCCACGCAAAATCTCACCTCGTGGGGTATCCTTGATCATGAGGAAGGTTAGAAATCAGCCTACAACTACAAGGGGGGAACTTGTCAATGATCTCAAGGCAGCTGGGACCACTGTCACCACGAAAACCATTGGTAACACATTACGACATAATGGATTGCAATCCTGCAGTGCCCGCAAGGTCCCCCTGCTCCGGAAGGCACATGTGACGGCCCGTCTGAAGTTTGCCAGTGAACACCTGGATGATGCCGAGAGTGATTGGGAGAAGGTGCTGTGGTCAGATGAGACAAAAATTGAGCTCTTTGGCATGAACTCAACTCGCCGTGTTTGGAGGAAGAGAAATGCTGCCTATGACCCAAAGAACACCGTCCCCACTGTCAAGCATGGAGGTGGAAATGTTATGTTTTGGGGGTGTTTCTCTGCTAAGGGCACAGGACTACTTCACCGCATCAATGGGAGAATGGATGGGGCCATGTACCGTACAATTCTGAGTGACAACCTCCTTCCCTCCGCCAGGGCCTTAAAAATGGGTCGTGGCTGGGTCTTCCAGCACGACAATGACCCAAAACATACAGCCAAGGCAACAAAGGAGTGGCTCAGGAAGAAGCACATTAGGGTCATGGAGTGGCCTAGCCAGTCACCAGACCTTAATCCCATTGAAAACTTATGGAGGGAGCTGAAGCTGCGAGTTGCCAAGCGACAGCCCAGAACTCTTAATGATTTAGAGATGATCTGCAAAGAGGAGTGGACCAAAATTCCTCCTGACATGTGTGCAAACCTCATCATCAACTACAGAAGACGTCTGACCGCTGTGCTTGCCAACAAGGGTTTTGCCACCAAGTATTAGGTCTTGTTTGCCAGAGGGATTAAATACTTATTTCCCTCTGCAGAATGCAAATAAATTCATATACTTTCCACAATGTGATTTTCCGGATTTAATTTGTGATGTGCTATTTCTCACTGTTACCAATAACCTACCCTTCAATTATGGGCTGCTCATGTCTTTGTCAGTGGGCAAACTTACAAAATCAGCAAGGGATCAAATACTTATTTCCCCCACTGTATATGACTTTGCGGGATAGTCCACAACATCATATTATAGTATCATATATCACTTTCATTTTTCCCTTTGAGAGGTGTTATTAACCCGCTTGGTTTAATACACGCAATAAGGGGATTGCTTATATTGTTCATTTCGCTTTCTCTGAGATTTTAGGATATATGTTTGTGAGATATATGAATGAATGGTTGTTGTTCTGTGCTTGTTTTTAGGTTTTTTCCACAGTTCGATGCAGAGGGGTTCTCTCTCCCTGATGAAGCCCCAGGTGGCGAAATGGGACCGTTGGGGAGACCCTTAAACAAACAATAATAAGCTAAGTAGCTTTGGTTTATTTTTTGATTCAGTTTTAGAATGTTTATATATGTTAAAGCGCATGAATTGTACATCTAAGGAGGAGGTTGGCAGAAAGACCAGTGATTATACAGAAGTGACTATATTAAAGTGATCTTATTGATCAAGAAATTGTCACGGGTCTGAGGTCTTCTTCCCCTCCGTAATTAAAATATTTATCTCATAATTTACAACCATCACCCGCTATTCCTGCAGGTTGTTGCTTTATACAATTGAGCGGAGTTGTTCCCAAAGGTTTGTGTTCACTTACCACATGGCCATTTCTTTATGCGAAAAAAACCCAGCCTTTTACCTGCTATGGTAAAAGGGGGCTTCAGCGCACATCAAAAATGCAGGCTTATGCTAGCGCAGGCCACTTTTTACTGCAGCTTAGTAAAAGGACCCCATAAAGATTAGTGATCCTTGTAGCCATAGCACCTCCCATCACAGTGCCATGAATCTGCAAATAATAATGGCCATCAAACATGAAGAATTTTTAAAATAGAAAGTCATATAAGCCAAGGCCACTAAAAATGATGTAGGAACTGTATGAGGAGCAGGCCTTTTATCTGAAGTTGATTCTACAGTTTGTAGAGGTGATAAGTGAGCAATGTTAGTGTACAGGGCTGAAAGGTCCATGGTGCAAGTATCATTGAATCTGACACTTGATCAACCTCCTTTAACCCCCTATTAAGGTAAACAGTATCCTTAGTATTTAAAGGGGCTAAAGGAACATACGATTAAAAAGAAAAAATAAGACGTGGGTTCCAATATAGAATTATTTTCTGAAACAATGGGTCTAGGGGGTGGATTCGTGATTCTTTTGTGTTTTTAGGCACTATGTAAATTACTTTACTTTCAAAAAGTGGGCGTCCTTACTTGTTATTTACCTCAATTCTAAAGCATCCTTAACTACCGGAGCAATGACTTGCTTCAATTCAGACGTCAGACCACCAGGCAATGATTCATAATTATTCAATTGCTGCTGAATCTTAATGATATATTGGAACTGATGTTGTAAAACCACTTCTTCCATTTGTCAGCTGGTTTTTATTATTAATTCAGAATTAGATGCCAAATCTTTTAAAGAAATGTTCTAGAAAGATTGAAGATCATTTCTGAATGCTGGATTTTTCTATCAAATTTAAATATTTTGATCCCAATTCTTTACAGGTTTGGATATGAGGATCCAATGCCCCTGGTGGTCTTACTATGGACAGATCTTGATAAATTGCTGCTGACTTAGGAGCAAATAGTTTCACTTGTAAGTTTCTGATAATGCAGGCTAACTCCAGCCTAATGCAAAATGGTTCATGAAGAGAACAAAGACCTCTATTTAGTAGTTTAATCTGTTCAGGAGTGATGGAAATACTAAAGAGGTTAATTACTGATGGTTTCTCAGACTGTGAGATCTTGTTAGGGGTCTGTCCCACATGCCTATGTGCTCGGTATAAAGTCCTCTGCTTCATAGGCGGTCGGTGGCCCAACTGTTTGGGGAGGCTAGAGGGGCGGGGTTAGGGGTGGGGCCAGGGGCGGGGCTTACATCCATAATTGTTTGACAACATAGAAAAAAAATAAGTAAAAATAAGTCACAATTAATACCTTTTATTAAATTTAGACATTAAATATGTATCATATATCAAAGAATAAAGTGGTTGCTCAAAGCACGTACTAGAATATGCAGACAGTGGGAGAGGGACCAAGGATGCCAGAAACTGGAGGATGTTCGTTAATGAAGAATTTTGAGTCTTCAAAACTTTTAATAAAATTCTTCATTAACGAACATCCTCCAGTTTCTGGCATCCTTGATCGCTCTCCCACTCTCTGCATTTTCCTGTTTTTACCGTGGGGTGTTTGAGTTCTCCGTTTGCCGGCGGATCTCCTCCCAAAGCATGTACTAACCACAATTGCTCAACTGCAAAACACTATGCACAAATTTGTGCAAAAACACACTCATAAACCTTACTGTACCATAACACTGGGCAGACCCTAATAAACCAATATACCACCCATACGGAAAATGCAGACCGTCAACAATATAAAACAAGGGATCATAATATCACAATTCTCATGTAGAGCCACAATACACCCTTTTAGGGTGGAAAGTGTTCACAATGAGCTCCTTTTATGTAGATCCTTCAAGAGGTAGTGTGTCATGATTTAGGCTCTAAAACCCTTTCTGATGATTTGGTGCCACCTCAGTAAGGCCAATACACAATCTCTCCACTGCAAAACACTATACACAAACTTATGCAAAAACACACTCATAACCTTACCAAACTATAACAGTACTAATTCCAAGGACAGGACGAGCTACAACCTTATGCGTGGAAAGGCAGCACTGTAATTACACAGGGCTCTAAAACACCAGTGCACAACCTAGTGAAACAAAAAAAAAAAACCCAAAAGGGCTGAAAATACTACACACTAGCAGAATACTGCACCTTGATCACACATGAAAAATACATGACAACAGATATGATGGCAAAATACGGAACTGGAAAGTTACCTCAAGAAGTCAGACTCAGCATGCAGCAATACTAGAAAAATTGAAACTTACATGCAAAACATCACAGATGCACATTTCCAAAAGCTGACATATTCCAGTTAATAAATTCTGAATAAAATACTTTTTTCTACCTTTGTTGTCTGACCATTTAGTTTTTCTATTTGCTTTGGTCCCAGTGTCTTCTGTTTTATGCAGTGTCTTCTTTCCATTTGATTTTTTTCTCTCACCATATCCACCATCCTCCTGTGTCCTTATGCGTCCTGTCTACCATCTGTAGCCCTGTCCCTATCCTTCAGTATCCCGATCCAGATCTTAAATTCAACAGTTTTCCCTCCAACCATATCCAGCATTTCTCCTCACTCCCCTCCATCCATGTGCATATACTTCCCTCCCCTCCATCCATGTCCAGCACCTTCCCTCTATCTCTCCTACCCTTCCATCCAGTGTCATCCCTCTTTCTCTCTCCATCCTTCCACCCATTACCCTCTCCCAATCCTTCTGTCCATTGTCTCCCTCTATCTCCCCTTCCTTCTAGACAGTTCTCTCTCTTGACCCTTTTCCATTCAGCATGTCCTCTCTCACCCCATCCTTCCAGTGTCTTTCCTCTTTCCCTCCCTACCAGCGTCTTCCCTCATTCTGCCCCTTCCTTCTAGCATTTTTCCTCTTTCTCTCTCCTTTCATCCAGCCAGCTTTTCTGACAGCTAGGGTCTCCCCCAGTTTCTCCCCAGCAGCTTCTCTCTCTCTCCTGCCCATGTCCCCTCTTTCTCTTCCCATCTCTCTCTGGCTCTCCCCTGCTCTTTTCCATGTCCCTGGCTCTCCCCTGTTAGATTATTGTAATTTATTGCATCAAGGATTGTTTAAGAATAGTCTGAGCAGGCTTCAACTGGTGCAAAATACTGAAGTCAGAAAAGAAAAATTGTGATCATGTGACACCAATTCTGTTGTTTTACAAGGTTACCAATTAAAGTACATTCAAAGTACTTCATCTTATTTATAAGTTTTAAATGGGATTACCAAGAAACTTGTTGGACAAGCTTGTTACTTATGTATCTTCACCAGCTTTATGTTCTTCTCCAAAATGTTTGATACAGCTTCCCTCTTTTAATTCCATCAGATTAACCATCACTAGACATAGGGTGCTTCTCTATGCAGTGGCATTCCTAGGGGCGCTGACACCCGGGGCGGATCGCCAATGCGCCCCACCCCCTGGGTACAGCGCCCCCCCGGAACAGCGTGACCCCCCCGGTGAAATAACCCCCCGGGTGCAGCGCAATCCCCCAGCGAAAGACCCCCCCGGGTGCACGCCGCTGGGGGGGGCTGGGGGGGTGCCGCACGCCTGTCAGCTCTTCGTTTCCATGCTCCCTCTGCCCCTGTTCCGGGGGAAGCATGAAAATGAAGAGCTGACAGGCGCGTGGCACCCCCCCCCAGCGGCGTGCACCCGGGGCAGACTGCCCCCCCTTGGTACGCCACTGTCTCTATGCAGGCTCCTTCATTTAGAATTCATTACCTTCAGAATTCCCATTTCTAGTTATATCACGTTTTGTAAAGGTTTGAAGACTTGGTTGTTTGCAAATTGTTACGGTCTTTCTTACATTTAATTCATTCTTATTAAAGAATTGTTTTGATATTTATATATTTTTTAAAAGCTGCGGTAAAAGGACCCTTGCAGTGGTGTTGGTGCATGGGTTTGCCACTTGCTGAGGCCCCATTTTACCACAGCGGGTAAAAGGATATTTCTTTTTAAAAAATGGAAATGGCCATGCAGTAAGTTAAGGAGGTGGTAAGTGCTCCTGTGATAAAAATTAAAATTATTTTTTGAGTGCCGGAAATGGCACGCAGCACACCATTGCCATGGTAACCCTACCAAGGCTTTGTATTTTATCTGTTGCTATGTATCTATTTTTTCTCATTGTAAATTGCTTTAACACTTTGTTGTACTTAGCAGTATATCAAACTAATCTATCAAATCAAATCAAATTTAGGAGGGAGGGAGGGAGGTGAGTGGAATCTGGATTATCTAACTATTGGATAATAAAGGTTGGATAATCATGACTGTACTGTAGTTACATTTAAATTAGATTATTCTTGACTTGGGATGAAGATTGATTGATATAATTCAGAGGGAATAATACCTTGCCGGACAAAAGCATGAATCAATTTCCTTAAGTAAAGAAGAACAAATTAAAGCATTGATTTTAGAAGTGTGGGCAAGTGAGGGTCCAACAAACAACATGTAATTCAAACACTTTGCTAAGATTGTTTTATATATAGTCATTGGCAGCCCATTAAACCTCCTGAAAGCAGTGGCGTTCCTAGGGGGGCGGACACCCGGGGCGGCGCCCCCCCCCGGTGCAGCACCCCCACGATGCAGCGCGGACCCCCCCTCCCGGGTGCACGCCGCTGGGGGGGGGTGGCCCAGCGCGCGCCTGCTCAGAGTTCCCTGACTTCGCGCGTTCGCTGCAGCTCCCTCTGACCCGGAACAGGAAGTAACCTGTTCCAGGGCAGAGCAGAGGGAGCTGCAGCGAACACGCGAAATCAGCGATCTCAGAGCAAGCGCGCGCCGTGGCACCCCCCAGTGATGTGCACCCGGGACGGACCGCCCCCACCGTCCCCCCTTGGTACGCCACTGCCTGAAAGACATCTGTTCATCTGCTGTCTTGATCAAATTTTGATCAGAAATTAAATCAATTATTTAGAAGCTAAGGGGCACCTTTACTAAGGCGCACTGAAAAATGGCCTGCACTGGTGTAGGTGCGTGCATTGGTCCATTTTCAGCGCGCCTGCAAAAAATGCCTTTTTTTGCCGAAAATGGACGTGTGGCAAAATAAAAATCATTGCGCATCCAGGGCCTGAGACCTTACCGCTACCTACTGACTTAGCAGTAAGGTCTCATGTGTTAACCGGGTGGTAATCGTCAACGTGCGTACACTGCCGATTACCGCCCAGTTAGCGCCACGCAGTAGAAAATAGAAATGATTTTTCTGCCATGTGTTTTGGAGGCGCATCAAAATTAGGAGGAGGAGGAGGGAAATTGAAGATAAGGGATTTAAGAAAGACCACATTCTAGTGAAGTGGTAGAAACTTGAGTCTTAAAAAATACATTTGATCAAAATAAGACAAAACAAAGGAACAAAGAAAGCAAGTTCCTAAAAACAGTACAACTCTGAAGAGTGCAATCTAGAATAAAAAGAAACAAATAAAACTAGAGAGAGACAAGATTCTCTGGAGTCTTAGATACCTTTGGCATTTCAGAAACAAAAGCTTTTAGAGTTGTTAAAAGCAGCAGCTTGGAAACATGTCTAAAGAACACTTGGGCTAAAGAAAAAGGTCACCGACAAGAAATGTGAGCCTAATAAAATGAAGCGCAGGACTGCAGCAGCCCTCAAGCACGTGCTGTCAGTTCTGCAGGTCCTCTGCCCCCGGAACTGGAAGTTAACGTCAGCGGGGGCAGAGGAACCAGCAGAGCCGACAGCACATGACAGGGAGTAGATGGCGTTCAGGACTCAGAGGCAACTGCTAAGGAGGTTGGATGAAAACAGGGATGGGATGAAGTAAAAAATTGAAGCCAGTAGGTCAGTAGACTCTGTTTCCATTCCCATTCAAAAAACAAACAAACAAACAAGCAATCCTATGAGCTGCTGCATCCGAGTTGTCATTCTTTATTGTTGGTAGCATTTTTTATTTAATCTCACTTATATTTTTAAACATACTAGTTTGTGCAGCATACAGATGTACAAAGAGGAAGTATAATAATGGAATAACTTTTCATAGCTAGAATAGTAATTTGTTATACATCGTAATCAGTGTTTTATTTGGAGGGTCTGGTTATAGGGACATCCTAACACTGATATATTTGTGCAGATAAAAAGATGGAGACCTGTGTGGCTGGGGGGGGGGGGGGGGGACAGAGACCTGTGTGGCTGGAGGAGTGGAGACCTGTGTGGCTGGGGGGTAGTGACCTGTGTGGTGGTGGGGGGGGGGGGCGGAGGTTGGGGGGTGCTGCGAAAAGTTGCTCAGACACGAAGGGTGCCGTGAACTGAAAAAGCTTGGGAACCACTAACATTTCCTAATAGCAAACATAGGGGTCTTTTTACTAAAGTGTCCCAAAAAGTGGCCTGTGCTGATGTAGACACATGTATTGGACATGCACAGGTCATTTTTCAGCACACCTCCAAAAAAGGCCTTTTATAAAGCTGAAAATGGACATGCGGCAAAATAAAAGTTGGTGCACCTCTATTTTGGGCCTGAGACCTTACCGCCACCCATTGACCTAGCGGTAAAGTCTCACGTGCTAACCGGGCAGTAACCATCAGCACATATATAATGCTGATTACCACCCGGTTAGTACTGCATGCCAGAAATGTTTTGGGGCTTGTAGTGGACATGCGTAGAAAATGAAATTACCGCCCAGGCCACACGGTAGCCGGGCGGTAGTTCAAAATTGACTTGCGTAGGATGCATATAAGCATCTACGTGGCTTAGTAAAAGGGCCCTATAAAACTTTACATCAAAATAAAAGAGTACTATATGATCCCAATTACATATAAAATAAATTATCACAAAGAGTAAACTAATTAAATTTTCCAGGTATGCTTGTTGATGCCTTGGATTTTTAGAACTATGCACTTGTCAAGCACATTTAGGGGTCCTTTTACAAAGCTGGGGTAAGTACTAACAGGGCCGGTCTTAGGGCGAGGCGACCGAGGCGGCCGCATAGGGCCCCGCGCTCAAGGGGGCCCCACGCGGCGTGCCTGGGGTCGCCCCGCCCGCCGCTCCCCCTCCCCCTCCCCCCTCCCCCCCCCCCCGACGATTGATCGCTGTCCTGTAAAAAAAATTGAGAAGCGGCCGAGTAGCAGGCAGCGCCTCGTGTCTGCCCTGCTAGTAAAAATCTCCTGCACGTCGTCGGGCCGGCCTTCCCGCATTAAGTCCCGCCCTCCTTCGAGGTCATAGGCTCTTCCAGCATTAAGTCCCGCCCTCCTCTGAGGTAATAGCCTATTACCTCAGAGGAGGGTGGGACTTAATGCGGTAATAGCCTATTACCTCAGAGGAGGGCGAGACTTAATGCGGGAAGGCCGGCCCGACGACATGCAGGAGATTTTTACTAGCAGGGCAGACGCGAGACGCTGCCTGCTACTCAGCGCTTCTCAATTTTTTAAAAAAGTTAGTGGGTGCAGCAGGAGGAGAACAGAGTTGGTAGGTGGGTCGGGTCGGGTTGGGGGGGACTCAGATGGGAGAAGGGTGTGGGATGGGGTTTCTCAGTTGGGGGAGGGGGTAAGGGGGACTCAGATGGGAGAAGGGTGTGGGATGGGGGACTCAGATAGGAGAAGGGTGTGGGATGGGGTTCTCAGTTGAGGGAAGGGGGTAAGGAGGACTCAGATGGGAGAAGGGTGTGAGATGGGGGTTCTCAGTTGGGGGAAGGGGGTAAGGGTGACTCAGATAGGAGAAGGGTGTGGGATGGGGGTTCTCAGATGGGAGAAGGGGGCTGGAACTGGGGTTTGAGAAGGGGCCATGCGTGGATCAGGTGGGAGAATGGTTCTGAGGCTGAAAAGCGGGGCTCTAGTACAAGGCATGTGGATGAAGGGGGCTGAAAAGGAGGGTAGGTGGGATAAGGGGGGCTAGTACTGGGACTGGAGGCTGAAAAGGGGCAGGGGCTGAAACTGTGGGTACTGGGGGCTGAAAAGGAGATAGGGAGAAGTGGCTGGGGCTGAAGCTTGGAACTGGTGGGAGAAAAGGGCTGGGGCTGAAACGGGGGACTGTTGGGATAGTGGGGCTGAAAAAAAGGGGCAAAGAGAGGGGCAGATCCTGGATGGAAGGGGGAGCGAGAGGGAGGGCAGACCCGGATGGATAGGAGAGGGAGGGCAAATGGTGGATTGAAGGGGCAGAGAGAAAGGGCAGACAGTGGATGGAAGGGATAGCAAGGGCAGACAGTGAATGGAAGGGGCAGAGATAGAGGGCAGACACTGGATGGCAGAGAGAGAGTGAAGACAGATGCTGGATGGAAGGAAGACAGTGAAAAGAAGATGAGGAAAGCAGAAACCAGAGATGACAAACTGTAAATAAAATATATATTTTTATTTTTTTGCTTTAGGATATAGTATTGTAGCTGTGTTAATAAATGTTTATAATAGAACATGTAAATAAGGTAATCTTTTTATTGGACTAATTTTAATACATTTTGACAAACTTTCGGAGAACAAAGCCCCCTTCCTCAGGTCAGGATAGGATACTGTAACAGCTCTATACTGTATTGACCTGAGGACGGAGGTTTTGGCCTCTGAAAGCTAAATGTATTAGTCCAATAAAATGGTATTATTTTATTTTCTATATTTGTTTTGTTTCTATTTGTTAATTTGTAAAGTGGTGATTGGTATTTGTTAGTTTTTTTTCAAATTTACATCTGTTGTCTTTATATTTTCCACAGTACTAGGGGACATTTTCTGTTTCTGTGGTGTTGTATGCAGAGTCTGGCATCTTGGGGGTTCAGTTTAATTTTTGTCTAAATAGAAAGTTTAAATATTACTACTTATTCTATAGTGGATTAGGGTGTATCTGTGTTTGTGAAAAAGGCATGGTTTTCAGTTGGCATTGACTGTGCAGGATCGACAAGCCCTGGAGCTGGGGTCCTTGGAGCTTGGAGGGAGGGGTGGCCGGCTCTGGAGCTAGGGTGGGGGCGGAGCTAGGGTGGGCGGAGTTAGGGTGGGGTGGGGCTAGGGCGGGGCCCCGTCAAATTGGTCTGCATAGGGCCCCGCACTTGCTAAGACCGGCCCTGAGTACTAATATGAACTTACTACCACGGGGCACATTCAGGTGCCCCAAGGTAGTTTTGGGATCGGGGCGTGCTACTCACACGCTAATAAAATAGATTTTATTTTTTAGTGCTGGCAGTATGTCCGGGAGGCAGAGAGTATTTGTGTATGTAATCTCTTTTGCTCCCCATAATTGTTTTTATAATTTAAGATTTTCAAAGCTGCTGGGCAAATGTGGAGGGGCATTTTCTAAAGGATGTCCAAGTCAGAATACAGTTGTCCATGCTCAAAATGGACATCCATCTCTCTTGTATTTTCCAACAGGGAAATACATCAGGATTTCCTGTTCAAAAATACGTGAGATTAGGGTTACCATATGTCCGATTTTACCCGGACATGTCTTCTTTTTGGAGGACCTGGCCGGGCAACTGGGCGGGTTTTGCCAGCCTGCCCGTTTGTCCAGATTTCCGGACAAACAGGCAGGCGGATGTGCGGGCCTAGTGGTGTCCTATCCTCCACTCCCCTTACCTTACTATACTGCCCTGGTGGTCTAGTGACCTCTTCGGGGCAGGAAAGAGCCCCCTCTTTCCTGCCCAGAGCGCCTGCATACTGTTCCTTGCTGACGGTCCCAGCGCCGATTCAAAATGGCCACTGAGAGTTGTAGTCTTGCAAGGCCGCTTCATCTCTCTGTGGCCATTTTGAATCGGCACCGGGGTTTCTCACTCCCTTTCTCCTTTCTAACTTTCTCTCTGTAGTTTCTTTGTACATAGTTATCTCGCAGATGTCCATTTTCCCCACCTTCTGACCTTGAGTTGTACCTGACTGAAGTTTTTTTCCCCTGTGTCTCAGTATTTTACAAGTCCCCTTCCTCCCCCCTACTCCTGCGTCTTACAGAAAAACACTCCTTTGTCTAATAATTCAAACAGCTATAATGTACTTCTTTCTGTTACAAAGGAGCTAGGTAGAGCCTGAGTTATACATTTACACTGTTATATGGAAACACAATATCTTTATTTATTTCCAACACCTAAGAGTGCATATAATACCTGAAGCTGTCATGCAGCCTGATATCCCATTTCAGTTTTACTTTTCAGGGGAGAGGGAGGGGGACAGCAACCATGGGAGGATTAAGGGGGGAAGGCCGACAGTCACTCAAAAGCGCATGTAGTAAATTTAAAACAAATCGGAGAAAATGTTTCTTCTCTCAATGTGTAATTAAACTCTGGAATTCGTTGCTAGAGAATGTGGTAAAGGCTGTTAGCTTAGCGGAGTTTTAAAAAGGTTTGGACGGCTTCCTAAAGGAAAAATCCATAGACCATTATTAAATGGGCTTGGGGGAAAATCCACTATTTCTGGGATAAGCAGTATAAAATGTTTTATACTTTTTTGGGATCTTGCCATGTATTTGTGACCTGAATTGGCCACTGTTGGAACCAGGATGCTGGGCTTGATGGACCTTTGGTCTTTCCCAGTATGGCAATACTTATGTACTAAGGAGTTATCATGCTTTAATCCCTCCAGTGGTCAGCTTCTCAATAAGAGCACATTTTTGTACCCTAGACATGACTGAAACAGGTCTAACTTAGGAAATCCTTCTTTTTATGCTTGGACCTTTCATCCCATTTGGTTATCACTGTTGGACGTCCTGATTTTAGGCCCTCCCTAGTCCTGCCCAAAACATGCTCCCTTGATATTTGGACGTATTGTAGTGTTGAATGTCCTTTTTCTATCATTGCAAATTGGGATTTGGACTTTTCAAGCACATGGACATCAATTTGGGCCTTTTGAGATGTCCATATGCTTCAAATATAAGATCCCTAGTTTCTTGATCTGAGTTTCCAAATGTATTCCTGTAGAGGAACTGTCTCCTCCACACTGGAATCCTCTTTGGCATCCGTACAAATTTAACTTGGAATATATCTACACTGTATTTAGTTCTGGTTGAGATCTCTCATTCTCTTTCTCTCTTCTGTTTGTAGATCAATCTACAATATCCACTGCAAACTCCTTCTCTGAGACACCAGAGGTGTAGGTAAACCTCTGTCTCCACACATGCACTTCATAAAGGAAACTAGATAAAAGGGACATTCTTCAGAAGACAAAAACTGCAGGTCAGAAAAGAGCCAAAAGAATCCAATTGAGCTCGTCTGCCATGTATCTTCAACTGCAGGTGGAGCGATCTTTTACATAGCCTTCCACTTCCCCATGTTACATCTCTGCTAGTCCCACCAGCAGAGGTATGGAGCCTCAGGAGCCAGCTGCATGCATCCATCATGTTGCTCCTCTCCGCAATTACTCTCTGTAGAATTCTCTGGTGTAAGTGAGCATTTCAGCATTCTTGATGGCATATAAATGACCCTGTTACATGCATTTGTGAATCTTTTATACATGTTTTGTGAACATATCATTTCTAATAAATTTGACTGATTTAATATAATTTGAAATGTTTATTTCTATTTTTAAATTGGTAACATGCTCAATACAAGCAATCAGAATGTGGAACAATAATACAGCAGATAATAAAAACATGAAATAAATGATACAAAATAATTTATGCAGAAATGGTGCACCTTCATCTTTGATGCTGGGTTTTGCTAGGGTTTGACATGACATATTTTCAAACCTTGCACCAAAAGTGTTTCAATGTTACTGTTATTTGCAGAGTAAGATGGCAAGTCAAACACTCATTCCAGATTCTTCATATGGATACTACTGTTTCTACTTAATATTTGCTGTGATAACAGTGTTGCACTCCTAAAGAGGTACTATTGCTTTCTATATGTGGATATTCTTTTCAAATTACAGTATCACTTCTTTTAGTTGCTGATAAAATGACATATGTTTTATCATTTTTACACAGTTCATTTTAAAATGAGATTATTAGTTCTATAGCCTCCCAAAGAGTCAACAGGATGATAATTTTTCATCTCAGAGCCTGGTAATAAAGGTTTCCGGTCTTCAAAAGAATGAGGCATAAGTACATCCAGTGGTGTGCTGGAGCCGGCTCGCTCCGGCTCGCATGAGCCAGTTGTTAAATTTTGCTCAGACTTGCGAGCTGGTTGATGAAAAACGCGAGCTGGCTCTCCCTCCCTCCTCCTTCCTCCCTCCAGATCCGGTCCCTCACCGACCCTGCCAGCGCTGACTCTCCTCCACTGCCGGTTCGTGCAGGGCCGGTCTGCCACTTATCTGCCCGCCCTGGCTCTCTTTTCTCCCCCCAAGGATCCTTTTTCTTTTCTTTTATTTTAAATTTACTGGCTCCGTCCGAGTCTGACCGCATGGGTAGCAGCGTCACTGAAAGTGCTCCCCTCCCGAGTCCCGACGTCGTCTCTAGCAGAAGCTTCCTTATTTGTTCATTCTCAGTGTCCCACCCTCGAGGGCAGGACACTGAGAATGAACGAATCAGGAAGCTTCTGCTAGAGACGTCGGGACTCGGGAGGGGAGCGCTTTCAGTGACGCTGCTGCCCATGTGGTCGGACTTGGATGGAGCCAGTAAATTTAAAATAAAATAAAAAGGATTCTTGGGGGGAGAAGAGGGCAAGGGAGAGAGGACCATCTGGACATGGCAGGGCTCAGGGAGAGACGGGAATTGCTGGATAGGAATGAATGGAGGGGGCAGGGGACAGAGGAGCATGGATAGGAGGGCAGGGCTCAGGGAGAGAGGGGAATTGCTGGATAGGGATGAATGAGGGTCAGGGGACAGAGGAGCATGGATGGGAGGGCAGGGCTCAGAGAGGGGAATTGCTGGATAGGGATGAATGGAGGAGGCAGGGGACAGAGGAGCATGGATGGGAGGGCAGGGCTCAGGGAGAGAAGAGAAATTGCTGGACATAGAGGGGAGGGAAGAGAGATGAAGGAGAGGAAATGAGGGAAAAGGAAGAGAGGAGAAAAACTGCACATGGATGAAGAAAATAGGCAGAAGCTTAGAACCAGAAATGAAGAAGAAGGGAGGTAAGGAAAGAAATAAATGGAAAGGAAGCCCTGGAAACGGAGTTAAGAGGACAGATAGCAACAGAATCAGATACTGGGCCAGCATGATCAGAAAAACAGTCACCAGACAACAAAGGTAGAAAAAAAATCATTTTATTTTCATTATAGTGTTTGGAATATGTTCACTTAGAGAATCAGGTGCTCAACATTAAAAGTTTATATTTATTTACTTATTTATGGCATTTTATCGCACATTAAACATGAATTAGATTGGAACCTGGGATCATTTAATTTTTTTCCCCTGGAGTAATGCATTGCTGCTACCGCCCCAGGCTCTCTCCCCGGCCATAGCCAGCTCTGCAATTTGGGGGGGGGGGGGGCGCAAAGGGGGACCAGGGAAATAGCCTGTTAAACATTTACCAGCACACCACTGTGTACGTCCCTATTCAGAAAAGTAAAAACATGGCTTTTGAAAATGTTCCACGTTTTCTTTGATTTCAGTTATTGTGGTGGACTATGGCATTCCCCCCCCCCCCTGCAAAAAAGCACCCGGAGCTTAAGCTTTACAGGGCTTTTAATTTTCAGGCTGCAAAATTTCCATTTCCTAGAGTGTTCTTGTTCTGATTACATCTGGTTTTTAGAAAAACAATTCTTGTTCAGAATCTGTTTCACTGATTAATGGATAGCTTTATCTGTTCTAGGGCATACATTATTGTTTGGAATCAGAATAGAATTTCTAGGTATAAATACTAGGCAGCTCTCTCAAAAATGAATATAAGGGTATGTTTGTGCTGATATTTTCAGGGCTTCTGTTAACATTTTAAATATCCTCACATGTAAATAGCAGCTTATATGTAGACTGGCATACCTGTCTAACAACCATTTTAAAAAGGGGGCTATTGACAAGCGGTGATGCTTATCATGTTTACTAGACCAGGAGGCATGATAGGGAGGGAATGGGGAGTAGTTTGTGTAGGCCTAACATATCAACATTGATTTCTTATCTTACAAAGGGAATCTGCATAGATAACAAAAAAAAAAAAAAACAAGATTCAGGCACATACATACAGTAAGTGCCTGCTTTAAGGGACAGCTATCAATGCCAAGTTTGAGCCCCTCTAATCATTCCCCAGGCATTGATACCCCCACTACCCCTGCTGGCCTCTGATACTCCTAAAAAAGATATCCAATTCCTTTGGCCCCCCCCAATACATCTGATCTCCCCAAGTACTTCTCCTTGAAAGAAGAACACCTCACTCACCCCTCCCCCCCCCCAGCAATTACAAACCCTCTGAAGCCCTCCAAAGGACTATCAATCCACCCTCCTATGTGCCTGGGAGCAGCTTTTTGAAATAAATGCTCTCCCTCTCCACATTTCCCTAACAAAGCCTCCCCAGGCACTGATCTTCCCATTACGCTTGCTTCTCTCCAGTGCCCCCAACAAGGCATCAGATTCCCCCACCTCAATACTTATGATTCACAAGATGCCCCTCAGAAACAAGAACTCCCACCCATCCCCCAGCACCAACATTCCCCAGGGCTCCTCATTAGACTCTCCCACACATAATCACCATCCATGGCCTTACCAGGGTTCCTTGCGTCTAATGGTGTAGGAGTGGAACACCGGATACTACCCGAATACTACTGCCTACCAGAACAACCTCATGTTTTGTGCCTATTGATGGACTTATACTTATGTATTCTACCTCTGCTTTTGGCTTTTAGCCATACTTTATCACTGCACTGGACCATTGTGCCTTACTCAGTTTTATTGTTTACTAATGTAAGACAGAATGCAGGGCTATTAGACATATAGCTTGTAACTGTAACTGTAGTAGCAAGGCGTATACGAGATCAGCTTGCACGTAGATGCCCCATGAATAGGTGGCCTTGGAGGGTGCTAACACCCCCGCCCTGCATCTCTGAGCCGACGAGTCTTATCTCCTGTGCTAGAAAGGAGCATTGTGTGTATGTAGAATAAGCTGCTAAGTTTCGTTTCTCTTACCAGTATCTTTTCAGTATTATGACGTGTGTACGTACTGAGAACTACAATTATGCACTGTATGAACTACAACTGTTTACTGCGCATGCCAAATGTGACGTGTAAGGGGCCTAGTGCGCAGGCCCAGTAGGGAAGTATAAATGTAAGTGTCAGGTGATTTGCGACACACAGTGTCCTGAGACTACTCGGTACTGTTCACTTGCTAGCAATAAAGTTGCCTTGTTTGGAACCAAATTTGGCCTTTTGTCTTCTGATTTACTAGCCTGTTTCATTGGCGAGCCAGCCAGGAGTGTTTTCAAAAGGGAAATCGGATTATATTCTTCCCCTCCCCCACTGCGGTCGGATCGGGTCATCGATCCCCTTCCGAGAAGGTGGTGAGTGGCCACCGCTGATTTCAGCGTCCATCTCCCGGAGGAGGGCCGATCAACTCCGCCCGACTGTAGAGGGGGCTGTGTGGTTCCGGCAAGGCACCTTTTTCTATTTCAGAGAGAAGCGTACGACGGCGCGGCCTGCGACCCCGGCGGACAGGCGAGTATACTCTACGTAGTGACCGGCCCAGTAAGGACCGAAGAAGAGGCGTGATCACCCTCTTTTAGCCAGTGACTAATACGGACTATTGGTATAAGACTAGGTCCCGAAACTAACTAGGCTCCGACGACGAAACCGAGCGGCGAACGGGAGGGTTTCTTGTGGCGTATGAAAGTGTGTGAATGGGCTTGCAGTTCCAGGCCGGGCGACCGCGATCTGGTCAGGCCGAGTGTTGAACCTTTTGTGTCTGGTGGAACGAGACCCCTTACTCCTCCACCACCCCTTTCCCCCTTTGTCCGTCACCTGTCCTTTGGCACTCAGGTTAGGATGGGCGGGGGTGGGTCCACACCGTTAGATTTAATGACGAAACACTTTAGCGAAGTGTTCGATCAAGATAAATGTAGCAGGGCCGGGATGATACAGCGATGTCAATTTATGTGGCCAGGGCTAGGGATTGCTGAATGGCCCCCGGGAGGGTCATTTGAGTATGAAAAGGTGGCGGCGGTCATGAATATTGTCATAGTTGAAGGGAACCCAGGCTGCCCCGAGGACATTCCATACATCCAAGCGTGGTTGGATGTGGTCCGGGATCCGCCGGCTTGGGCCCAACGGAAGGTAGAGAAAGCCGCCCTCATGGTGGTGAAGCAGAGGAAGGGCCGGAAAACTAAACTTAAAGCCCTGCCGACCTATGCCTTCGCTCTCCAAAGCCCGGCAACCGCTGCCGTTCAGAAGGCCGCAGGGACCGCCCCTATACGGCCGACCGCCCCTAGCGTAGAGGCCACTGAGACCACGCCCCCTGCTACCATTGTTAAGGCAGAAACCACGCCCAGTACTACCAACACACTTTCTAGAATGAAAACCCCGAAGGAAACCCGAGGGAAAGTTCAGGGTTTGCCCGAAAAGAAGCCCCCAAAGGCCCCGATACTTGCTACGACGGAAGCATACGAAGACGATATTGCGCCACCGCCATATGCCCCTATGTACCCCGGCTTCGCGGGCCTAGCAGAGGGCCCGGATAACGCCGGAGCCTCCGGGTCAGAGTCGGAGGCCGAAGAGATTCCCAGACCAGCCTCACCTGAACCAACGGGCCACGCGACTACCCGGAAGAGTACACGGGGGGTGAAGAACATTACCCGGTTTCCCCAATTAAGTCCACAGAAGGCCATCCCTCCCGGCCGTAAAGGGGGGCCCATCAATATATACCCAGTCCGACTATCTACCACTTTTACCCCAAACCCGACAGAAGAAGGGGGTCAGCCCATTGAATCAACAGTTTATAGCCACGTGCCCTTCTCCAGTGCCGACTTGTACAATTGGAAATTGCATGGGCCATCTTACGACCAGAAGCCCGAGCAGTTGGTAGAATTAGTGGAAGGCATTATATACAGCTATAATCCTACGTGGGGAGACCTTAGACAACTAAGCGCCCATATTCTGACCACGGAAGAACGCCGTCTCTTACAACAGAATATGGAGCAAGCTGTTCGGGATGCGAACCCGACTCATGCTAACTTACAGAATCTAATAGAAACGGAGGCGCCCCTCGCTGCCCCTGCGTGGGATTACCGGACCGTTGAAGGCCAGGCCTTTATCCGCCGGTATCAGCAGGCGTACCTGGCAGCCTTGAAGAAGGGGAAGCAGAAGGTTACAAATATGGGGAAAATCCATAGTGTAGTCCAACTGAAGGACGAGAGCCCGGGGGACTTCCTTGAACGACTTATGGAGGCATTCAGAAGGCACAGTCCAATAAACCCTGAAGATCCCAAGAACCTCCCAACCGTGGTTATGAGTTTTGTTAGTCAGTCAGCACCGGATATACGAAGAAAGCTGCAGAGAACGGAGGGGTTTGAAGGGATGAGCATCAGCCAACTGAAAGCTATAGCTGATCGCGTATTCGGATATCGCGACCAAGAAGAGAAGACGGAGGCCCGGAAGGAATCGACCAGACGGATGCGGGAGAAGGCGGATGTGTTGGCCACGGTACTGGAAGAGCGCCTGAGGTCTAGACCAAAGGGGAGGGGCAAAAGGACAAGAGGAACACGGTCCCCCATAGGACGTAACCAGTGTGCAAATTGTCGGCAAGAAGGGCACTGGTGGGCTGACTGCCCAGAGGAGATACGGGACCGCCCGAGAGAGGAGGAACCATGGGACCGCCCAAGAGAGGAGGGGACTAACGACCGCACAGGGGGCCCCAGACGAGGCCGGGGCCGAGGCCGAGGAGGTCGAGGATGGGATGACCAAAGGGAATGGCAGATGGCTGTTGACGCTACCCGGGACAGTACCGCATGAAGAGACCGGGAGGGCAGAGTCCCCACTGACCCTCTGGTGGAAATTCGGGTGGGGACGCAGTTAATGAGAGCTTTACTAGACACGGGGGCCCAACGATCTGTAATCACCACTGCCATAGCCCCGGCCACAAAAGAAACCATACCAATTGTGGGGGCCTCCGGGAAGTCCCTTGCGGCGCCCCTCCTCAAGGAACGCCAAGTTCAGATCGGAGGGACGATGGTGTCTCATCAGTTCATACACATACCCGGATGCCCAGTCCCCTTGATTGGTCGAGACCTACTCTGTAAGCTCCAGGCCACCTTGAAGTTCAAGACCACGGGGGAGGTGGAAGCTAGCTTTGAAGATTGGCCAGTAACACTTGTCTGCCCAGTGAGAGAAGAATGGAGACTACACGCCCTCCCAACTGTAGGGGCCGGCGACTGTCGGTATGACCAGAACACCCCTTTTGCCCAGCAGAGGCGGGCCCTAATGGATGAAGTGCCTAATGTATGGGCAGAAGTGAACTCAGGCGGACTGGCCGTAAATGCTATCCCCATATGGATTGAACTCAAACCAAATGCCCAAGTCGTCAACCAAGGACAATACCATATCCCTTATGCGGCCCGGCATAGTATGCAAATTCACTTACACAAACTTCTTCAACAGGGGGTCCTTAAACCGATCAGATCCGCGTGGAACACCCCATTACTGCCCGTTAAGAAGCCAGGCACATCAGAATACAGACCCGTCCAGGACCTGAGGAAAGTCAACAACCAGGTAGCCGACATAGTTGCCCTCGTACCGAACCCTTACTCCATTCTAGCCCAAGTGCCAGCCCACAGCAAGTGGTATAGTGTCATTGATCTGAAGGACGCCTTCTTCTCCATCCCCCTTGCTGCCGACAGCCAGAAGTTGTTTGCCTTCACGTGGGAAGACTTACAGACTGGAAATAAACAGCAACTCACATGGACCCGGCTCCCCCAGGGGTTCAAGAATTCACCCACCCTCTTTGGTGACCAACTTGCCCAGGACCTGAAAACGTACCAGGACGAATACGGGCCGGTCGTCCAATACGTGGATGACTTATTAGTGGCCCGTGAAACGTACACGGACTGTGCAGAAGCTACCCTTTACCTCTTGAAAACCCTGGAAGCCCAGGGGTACCGGGCCAGTCGCAAAAAGGCCCAGATATGCGAGATCGAAGTCGAGTATCTGGGGTTTCGCCTCCGAGAAGGAACCCGAAGGCTCGGTACCCCCCGAACCCAAGCCATTCGCAACCAACCCACTCCTGCGAATAAGAAGGAATTGCGGGCACTCCTCGGAGCCGCTGGATACTGCCGGATCTGGGTCATTAACTTCGCTGTCCTGACCCAAGACTTGTACGCCAAACTGAAAGGACCTGAACTCGAGGGCCAAAATCTCCAGTGGGAGAAACACGAACTGAAAGCCCTTCAGGACCTCAAGGAGGCCCTTGTGGCCCCACCAGCGCTCGGACTGCCAGACGTGACTAAGCCGTTCCACTTGTTCATCGACGAAAAGAAGGGATTGGCACTTGGAGTCCTCACCCAACTGGTCGGCACCTGGCAACGCCCTGTAGCATATCTCTCCAAGGGAATGGACAACGTAGCACGAGGATGGCCGGGCTGTCTCCGAAGCATTGCGGCGGCCTGTCTGCTGATACACGAGGCCAATAAACTTACGTTTGGCCAAACACTTTTTGTGACCACACCCCACGCCATCCGCGGCCTACTCGAGAGTCACGGACCCAGATGGATGACCAACTCCCGATTGGTTAAATACCAAGCCCTCCTGTGCGAAAATCCGGAGGTGCGGATCCTGGACACAACTAACCTCAATCCCGCCACTCTCCTTCCAGCCCCTGAACCACCATTCCACGACTGTGAGGAGGTAATGGCCACTGTGCATTCTAGCAGACCTGACCTCAAGGACCAACCCTGGCAAGGGGGCATTACCCTGTTCACCGATGGAAGCAGCCAAGTAATAGAGGGAAGTCGAAGAGCTGGCTATGCTGTTGTATCTGAGGATCACGTGATCGAGGCTATGGCCCTGCCGCCCGGAACGTCAGCCCAGAAGGCGGAGCTGATCGCCCTCACCAAAGCCCTCCTGTGGGCTGAAGGAAAAGTTGTTAACATCTACACCGACTCCAAATACGCCTTCCTCACCCTCCAGGTGCATGGAGCCCTGTACAAGGAGAGGGGATTTCTGACAGCTGAGGGAAAAGGACTCGCAAATGCCACCGAGATTTGCCAACTACTCGAGTCAGTCTGGAAGCCAAAGAAAGTAGCTGTGATGCATTGCAGGGCCCACACCGGCCGGACGGACCCTATCGCCCGTGGTAACCAACGGGCGGATGATGCCGCAAAAAGGGCAAGTCAGCTCCCTTACTCATCTCATCCTTCTGACCCCGTACTCGTCGTCCAGCTCCCCGCAGAGACCCCTATCTACACCCCCCAAGAAACGGAGTGGGCCCGACAAGAGGGCCTGGAGTCACGCAATGGATGGTGGATACTACAGGACGGGCGCATATGGATACCCGAAGCCCTGGCCTGGGCAGTGACCAAAGAGGCTCATGATCGCACCCACCTGGGCAGGGACGCTCTGGGGCGCCTACTTGAGAAGACCTACTACATCAACAAACTGTCTTTGTGGACCAAAAACGCTTCCAGTCAATGTGTAACTTGTGCCCGGAATAACCCCCGAACAGGACCCAGTCCTGCGCCAGGACACGTGCTCCGGGGCACTAGCCCTTTTCACGTTTGCCAGATTGACTTCACGCATATGCCCCCGGCCCGGGGCTACAAAGCCATCCTAGTCGCAGTGTGTACGTACACCGGATGGATTGAAGCCCAGCCCACTAGAACGGAAATGGCTAAAGAAGTCACCTCCCTACTGATTCATCATATCCTACCCAGATACGGTCTCCCCAAGCAGATAAACTCCGACAACGGGCCAGCCTTTGCCAGTGAAGTAACTCAACAGCTCAGTACAAGACTGGGCCTCGATTGGAAGTTGCATTGTGCCTGGAGACCCCAGAGCAGTGGAATAGTGGAGAGAGCTAACCGATCCTTGAAGAACCAGCTAGCCAAGCTATGTCAAGAAGCCAAAGCCAAATGGCCCGACCTGCTTCCACTGGCCTTGCTACATCTCAGGTGTACCCCCAAGGCTACCGGCCTTACCCCTTACGAGATGATGTACGCTAGGCCACCGCCACTACCCTCTTTCCCCGACTCCCTGCAGATACAGGGCGAGAATTCCTTAGTGAGACAGATGAAAGCCTTACACGAGGTAGTGCAGAACATCCAGCAATACACTGAGAGAGTAGCTCCCCTGGTTTTTACCAGTCCTATACACCGGTTCAGGGTAGGAGAGGAGGTGTGGGTGAAAGAGTGGGATGACTCTGACTGTCTGAAACCCAAATGGAAAGGGCCCTCCCTTGTTCTCCTAACGACCCCAACCGCTGTTAAAATTGCAGGAAACCCAGTGTGGATACATTGGACCCGATTGAAGCCTGCTGCTCCTACTAGCAGCGCCCCGAAGCGTTGGACTGCGCATCAACATCCTGACGCTCCACTACGGCTGACCCTAAGAAAGACGTGAACCGACAGATTCATGCCTGCCTCGCAACAGGAGCTCAGCTTTTGGACCCACTGCGTCTTTGGCTCTGTGTTCATTGCAGCCTTCATCGTGGGCCTCATTGTCTTCTTGCTGCAAAGGCTCGGATACCTCCCACCATATATATAATGCTGAGCCTACTCCTCCTCCTTTGCTCAGTCCCGAGCTATCCTACCACCCTGAGCCAGAATTGTACTGAATGCTTGCGCCTGGTGCGCCATCGTATAGAGGGAGGATATCACCTAGTTACCACCCTCATCCACCAGACGCAGGCCCCGGAAGGTAATTGCAAGCTCCTTCCGGCGTGCGCCATCATCACCCCGGATGGCCTCCAACAGTTCCACAGATGTCTCCAAGGCAACCTCACTGTCTGCCATAGTCCCACCAAGCCGAGATACTACAATGTCACCCTCAGTGTAGGACTCCCTGCGTATGTGGCCGGGCCCCCGGGAGTTGAAGGTGATGGCATTCTGTATTACGTCAATTCCACTCGCATCCTTGCTGGCGGTATCCCAACTGTGGCTACACTCACCTTCGACGTTTGCGCCGCCATGGACAAACACCCTTGGTCCCGTAAGTGTGGAAGCCAAAGTTGGCGTCAGGCATATGTGAACGACCACAAGTATGTCTGCCCCTTCAGTCCAGATATGAGATGCTGCTCCCCTTGGGTTTGGCTCCCCTGTGCCGGCGACACTCGAGCCTCGGGCTGGGAACGAGTATGCGCTTATACGGGAGGAGGATATGCCGGATGCACCGGCCTGGGCGAATTTCGTCGAGGTTCTGGTAACTATGTGTCCCTGGACTGGCCCATCCGAGGCCACGACATGCCCTGGAGAGGAACGTGGGGCCTTGGCATTGACGGCGGAGGGATGGATCCGCTGACGTATATTACCATATATCAAAGCCTTGAAACAAAGCCTCCCACGCACTACCAGACTACTGTCGTTGGGTACCAAGAGGTATTCGATGAAATCGCTCGCGCGGAAGAGGCAGCGACTAAGTTCCCCATCTCCACAGAAGCGCGGAATATGTTCCTCAACCTGGCCGAAAACATCGCCTTCTCCCTGGGAATTACCAACTGTTTCGTCTGTGGAGGCACGGATATGGGTGAGCAATGGCCTTGGGAAGCGAAGGAGGTCCGACAGCAAACATGGGATGCGCTCAACACTACTAACATTACCTTTCCCCAGCGCCCGAAGCCGTACGAATGGGCCCTGAGAACCAATATCATCGGTACCCTCTGCGCTAGTCGAGCGCCATCGAAGCGTTATTCTGTACCCGTGGGAGATTCCGCTTGCACGGGGGTCCTTCAGTTTAACGGCAGTCGACATACCTGGTGGCAGACGGACCGCCTGCCCGCCCCGGAGCCTATCTGGACTGAACCCACCTTGAACGCAACGTGGACACACGGAGGGAATGCCTCCCTTAAATGGGTAGCCCCGGAGGGCTACTACTATATTTGCGGGCGCAGGGCCTATGAACAGCTCCCAGCCCGCTGGTACGGTACCTGTCTCTTAGGCACCGTCCGACCTAGTTTCTTCCTTCTGCCCCTGCGAGTCGGCGAGACGTTGGGCATCCCCCTGAACGTGGAAAAGGGGCCTGATAGCATTGCCAGACGTCAACGGTCTCTTCTAAGCACCAAACCTAAAGTCCAAATTGGAGACTGGAAAGACAACGAGTGGCCGCCAGAACGTATCATTCATTACTATGGACCGGCCACCTGGGCTGAAGATGGCACATACGGGTACCGTACTCCTATCTACATGCTGAATCGCATTATCCGCTTGCAGGCAGTGCTCGAGATCCTTACCAACGATTCGGCACTTGCCCTCAACATTTTAGCCCGACAGAACACTAAGCTCATTACCGCAGTTTACCAAAATCGCTTGGCTCTCGACTACCTCTTAGCCCAGGAAGGCGGGGTGTGTGGCAAGTTTAACCTCAGTAATTGCTGCTTACAGATTGATGACCAAAGCCAAGTCATCAGCGAGATAACTGACCGTATGGTCAAATTAGCCCACGTCCCCGTCCAAACCTGGAACAGCGCTTGGGATTGGACTTCCTCCCTTACCAGCTGGTTGCCAACTTCCGGGAGCCTGCAAGGCCTCCTGGTCATGGGTGGCCTATTTCTGCTGTCCTGCCTACTAATTCCTTTGTCTCTTCCCTTAGTTTTCAGGTGTCTCCGCTCCACCATGGAAAGTATCGCTGACCGCCGGGCTGCTGCCCAACTTATGGCTCTCCAGGTGTATTCCCCCATTCCCCAGGCTGACGAAGAAGAACCTTGTGGCTGACGTGGACTTCTGTCCTCCCGAATCAGTTTATGAGCCAATACCCTTGTGCCAGCATAAGACCGGCTACAAAGGGGGGGGGGGGGGGGTTCCACTAGGGGCCCTCCGTCTCAACCCCGGCAAAGTAACCAGCGGCTGCACAAAGGCTTAGGGCTCCTTGTGACCTCCTTGCTAATACTTCTTGTCTCTCCTTTCTGTTTTAGGGTTCTGGAAATGATACTCTCCATCAGAATGACTGTCTAGTATCAAAAGGGGGGAATTGTAGGAGTGGAACACCGGATACTACCCGAATACTACTGCCTACCAGAACAACCTCATGTTTTGTGCCTATTGATGGACTTATACTTATGTATTCTACCTCTGCTTTTGGCTTTTAGCCATACTTTATCACTGCACTGGACCATTGTGCCTTACTCAGTTTTATTGTTTACTAATGTAAGACAGAATGCAGGGCTATTAGACATATAGCTTGTAACTGTAACTGTAGTAGCAAGGCGTATACGAGATCAGCTTGCACGTAGATGCCCCATGAATAGGTGGCCTTGGAGGGTGCTAACACCCCCGCCCTGCATCTCTGAGCCGACGAGTCTTATCTCCTGTGCTAGAAAGGAGCATTGTGTGTATGTAGAATAAGCTGCTAAGTTTCGTTTCTCTTACCAGTATCTTTTCAGTATTATGACGTGTGTACGTACTGAGAACTACAATTATGCACTGTATGAACTACAACTGTTTACTGCGCATGCCAAATGTGACGTGTAAGGGGCCTAGTGCGCAGGCCCAGTAGGGAAGTATAAATGTAAGTGTCAGGTGATTTGCGACACACAGTGTCCTGAGACTACTCGGTACTGTTCACTTGCTAGCAATAAAGTTGCCTTGTTTGGAACCAAATTTGGCCTTTTGTCTTCTGATTTACTAGCCTGTTTCAATGGGAGCTGAAACAATTCCCACTCATTTTTGTTTTTACACTGTAGATTCAAGAATGTCCACCATGAGCCCTAGCAGTAATCCTGTAGTATCATTGCTAGAGGTCAGGTTGCCAAATAAGGCCAAAATGCCTGTATTGGGCATGCTGACCCTTAACAGTAATACCATGAGATCAGTGCTAGAGGTCATGGCAGGCATTTTTGAACCTGGGGCTGTAAGAACAGTGTCACGTTCTCAAGGCAGGAACTAGATTTGTGAGCCCTTAGGCCACTGCCGACGAGCGGCAGCAGCAGGCAAATCACCCAAGCAGAAAGCAGTGCTGAACACAACAGGCAGGAACCACAGAATATAACTAGAAGAGGCTTTAATAGTTGACAGTAAACATTATCCAGTAGCACAGCAAGGTCAAAGGGGCAGGCAGCAAACACGGGTAATCCATAAACTAACCAGAGTCTTTAGGTAGGCGGAAAGAAAAGTCAAAGTCCAGGTCCAAGCAAAGGGTCAAAGGCACAGGAAGCAGGCAAGTCAAAGTCCAGGAACAGGCAGGGTCCAACACAAAGGAAATTTTCAGAGCAAGAACTCCAACAAACCAACAGGAACTCATGGAGGACCTTTGATACCAAGGCCAGGCAAGCAAGGCTCACAGAAGCTAATAAACCCATCAGCAACTGACCCTCAGCTGCAGTAATCACCAGCCAAGCCAGGTTGCTGTTCAAGGACAAACCAGCAGAGCAAGTCTGGCAACCCGGAAAATCCGGACCGGACTCACTGAAGTCTGGCACACAGAAGACAGCAATCCATAGCAGCACCAGTTCTGGCCACCAGAAGGCAAGGAGAGCACCCACATGGAAAGCAGTCACAAACGTGAGAAACAGGAGCAGGTAGGGATCACTTCTGCTACTGCTAGATACTAGGGATCCTGGTAAGGCCAAGTTTGGGAACTGTGTAGTATGGGGTCTCTGGGGAGGGGATCATAGTTGCTAGGTGGGGGAGGGGTTGGGGAGGTGACTAGAGGGGTCAAATGTGTTGGGGGTTGGAGGAACTAGATATGTTATGGGGTGAGACAAAATTGGATGCCTTGTTGGGGGAGAGAGGGCAGTGGAGGTTGGCAGGGGTGATGGGAATGGTCAATACCTGGGCAGAGGTGATTGGGGCAATGTGGAGAATGGAATAAATGAATTCAATGAGCTGTTCTCATGCACAGATGGGAGGGTGTTACATGTTTGCTTTTTCTACGTATAGCTTTTTGTAGTAACTCTTCCTACTGGATGTGGAGAACCATCAACAGGAAGTCTTGCACTTTTAAAATGCTCTTCCAATCTAATCTAATCTAATCTAGTACAGCACTTGTATTCCACCAACTGTCCCATGAGGTTCAAAGTGAATCACATCTGAGTAAAGAGCAAGGGCATACCTTAGGAATTACAATAACTGTAAAATAAATAAATAAATATATAATTAACCAAAATATAAGGAGTTACAATAGTCAAGGTATGAAACAAAAGCTTGTACCAATAATTGAAAATGATCTTCTAGAAACAGTGAATGAATGTTGCAAAGTTGACATGATTTAGAAAAAATCTTACCAACAATTAAATTAACCTGGAGTTCAAAGGAAAGAGTTGCATTCAGGATAAAACCCAATATCTTAGAAGATTTTTCATTGGATAATGAAAGGCCATCAGGTACTTGGATTAAATCTAGAACTGAGCTATAAGAGGAATGCAGCCATTAGTTTTGCTTGCAACAAGGCTTAAACCATGATTTTTGCTCCAACTCCTTACTCTCTTAATATAATCATTAACTGGGATGATAGAATCAGATACATTTTTTGTCACTGGAACAAGAAGCAACATATCATCAGCATAAGAAATCACCCCCCAAATGTAGACATATAAATATTAAAAAGAATGGGAAAAAGCAGGAAGCCTTGGGGTTCCCCACAATTTGATTTCCAGCTGGATGAAAATAAATTATTCATTTTCACCCTATAAATGGTGATTATAAAGAAATTCCTTAATCCAAATCAATACATTGTCTGTAATGCCTAGACAACTTCACTTAAATAGTAGTATCTCATGAATTAACTGTACCAGAAGCAGCAGTAACATCAAACTGTAATAATATCAAATTAACACTGTGTGCCAGAAAAATGTTTTGCAACTAAACTAAAGCAATCAATAAAGATTCTGTATTGTGGAAGGATCTAAAACCAAATTGGGTTATACATATTTAAAATTTGAAAGTAATTCTAAAGTATACCAGGGGCTATGGCTGAACTTCTTGCAAAATACTGGGGGAATTTTCCATAACTGAAGCAGGATGTCTGAATTCCCCTTTCCACAGGTTCTTTATCTTTTTATGCATGAACAGAACAAAAATGAATAAAACTGGCTTGCTGAGTTCAAATGCGTTATTTTTTTCAGGTTCCAGTGAATGCATATACAGTAAAAATACATTTCCATAACCCACACTGCTGCAAAACACACATACCCTTTTAATGAATGTCCTTTTCAGCTTTGAGAATTAGCTTGCATAGGGTACGTCTATTATAAAAGTGCCTATGTGCCCTCTATCTGCTATTTGTGTGGGAGACTGTCTAGAGGCAAAATATAGCACATTTTTGAAAATGGAGTTCAATCATGTTGCTTTCCTCACTTGACTTAAATTCCCTTCTTCTTCTCCTGGGAGTGTCTTTTTGGTGTTGCGCCTCTGTTTAAGCCAGGTTAAAGTAAACATACTTAGCCCATAAACACTTTTAGACAGATCAAAAAGGGCAATTTTCAGCCAGGCCATTTTCCCCAGTTGCTATTAACCTGAGTAAATGCTTTGAAAATTGACCTGCCTATCAATGAAAGACGGGTTACTTCCAAATATCAGATTGCTATTATTGCACAGTCATTGGAAGAATTATTTGAATCCATAGCAGTGTTTCTAGGTTTCTGCTTCCCAGGTGACAGATTCATTGTTGCACTCAATTCTGCTAGCAGAGCAATTGGGATAGGATTTGTTACGGGAACAAGACTAGTCTATGAATATTTGTTCCATAGATCAGAGCATCTGACATCTGATCTGCAATGAAATGAAATGTGAACTTGGACCGACTGCTATATTATCTATAAATCTGGATGTGAGTATTAATGACAGAACTACTCAAAAGTGTGAAGGCAGTAGCTTAGGATCCAATACATAACTTATGTGTAAGCAGTTTAGTTCATTTGTAATTTTTTGATGCTTAATGTAATCTAGGGGACAGAGTTCCACTGAATTTTAATGACCCTTCATAAAGGCGGTTAATAAATCCCAATAAAATAAATTCACACCCAGCATTTTGAGGTGGCAGAGGATGACTAAGTGGAGAAATTTAGATTTGATAAATAGCAATGGGAATAAATGGATCTGTTTGAGAGAAATACAGGATGTTCAATAAAATTCTTACCACAGTTTATAAAAAAGGAAATGCATTAACCCAAGGATTCTACATATCATACCTTAATTTCTGCGCAGAAATCGAAGCATATTCTACAACAATGCACATAAGAGCCTCTTTTTCCATTATAACTGGCTTCTTTTACCATTTTTCAACATTGTCTGTGCATAAGATTGGTTTTTATATCATTCTTTAGTTTTCTAGCAAGAGCCCTCTTTTTCCATCATAACGAGGCTTGTTTTCTCTTAACTTCCTTTTTTCTTGACATCAAGGCTTGGTATTCCACCATTTTTAGGGCCCAGTTTACTAAGCTGCGCTGTAGGCGTGTAAACGTTTTAGCGGACGTTAAAATTAGTGTGTGCTAATGCTAGAGACACCCATAGGAATATAATAGGTGTCTCTATCATTAGCATGTGCTAATTTTTAGGGCATACTAAAAAGTTTGCATGCCTACAGCGCGGCTTAGTAAACAGAGCCCTTAATGTGGATTTTTTTCCAAATCAAGGCTTGACTTTTGAAAATGAGGTTTGGTTAATTCTCCTTACCATCTGTCATCAGTCAGTAACTCTTTTGTGCCATTTTTAATGGCATTTTGCCAATTAGCTTATGTTTTTCATCGCATTTTAGTTTGGTAAGTAGTTTTCTTTTTAGCACCTCTCACTTATGCTTTAGTGGAATAACATCTTTTATTTTAAGCATTTTATTTTGTATATTTACTTCTTTGAACTCAGTATTCATTCTCTTTTATTTGTCCATATGCGTGCCTAAATGGTGTTTTTCTAAGTTATATTATATTGTGTTGTACATATATACATTTTCATGTGGGCCAAGCACTGTGGTAATTATTTATATATGTGATTTTACTCCGGTTGGTTGTATGATAATAGTCTTTCTATGCAAGTGATAGCAAATGGTCATTCACACAGTTCATCAGTTTCTCTTTAAAACGATGCATATGTGCATCTGCAGCAATGCACTTTGTTCTTGATTGTGCAGATTCACTGAAATTTTATAGTATTGAGTGTTGTATACCATGAAATCACGATTTTTAAATTACATATGAATGCTATTTTTTTGCCACAATTGTAGTCTCACACTGGTTCTCTGAGATTTTATTGCATTGATTGTTGAATAGTATACTACTGCCAACAGAATTCACTCCACGTATGCCATTTTAATCTTGTGTGCGTCTTTTATGAAATTTTTGTCAATATACTTACATCAGTAATAACATTCCTAATATTCACATTTTACTCAGAAAAATCTACATTCATATAACATTACCAATAAAATGTTCTGCCTTTTTGCTTTTCTCTGACTTTCTATATTTTTCTTTTGTATTTTCTATCATGTTTTTGGCTTGTACTTTTACCAATTATTTTATATTCACTCCATTCTGTTTTTGTATCAGTTTTCTGTTTAAGTTCTTATTATTTATCTAATAATTATTGTTTACTTTTGCAGTAACAGTATTTTTTTATTACTTCTTATTTTGTAAGAGATGCTGTACTTTGGATTTCCTAGCTATTTATGTGTTTTTATCATCAGTGGCTGGTACATTTTGTTTCATTCCTATATTATCTTGTGGGGATTAACAGTATGTTACACGCACACACACATATATATCATATTCTTTTCAAAATATGACATTTAAAAGAATTTGATATATATATATATATATATATATATATATATATATATATATATATATATATAGGAGATATTGTAAAGGCCCCTCGCTCTGAATCACCTAGGGAATGCCTCCTCCCCTACTGAGGTCAAGAGGCTGCTTCAGGAAATCCAGCTGAAGCTCGTTCACTGCTCCAGTCTCCTAGGACCCTCGCCTAGGAATTGTGGGTCCTTCACACCAAGGGTACACCGGAAGTCTCAGGGAGAAGGATCCACCCTGCTGGGCCTAGCTAACCCAGCCACAGACCCCCCCCCCCCTTCAGATCCCTTGAGCAACACCCTCCAAGCTCAAAATAATGACTCAGCAACTCAGTCAGTGTCCATATATCAGTTTATGTACCCCCCCCAGCCAATCTGCAACCCCAGTAGTTCAACAAGGCAAAATAAGGTTCAGACTTCTAGCAGTTTCTGTAAATCAGTTCAACCCAAACATTTCTCAAACTCCTGTAAAGCAGTTCCCCCAAAAGGGTTCAAAATCCCAACAGTTCATGTAAATCAGTTCCCCAAAAGGGGTTCAAAATCCCACCCAACTTGGCCAGTGCTATCCCTCAGCCCCCACTCCCCCTTTGACCCGCCATGGAAAACCTGCTTCTCAGTTCTCCTTTGGAGATAACCACCCTTGGCCTTTTTTCACCTAGCCTCTATACCAAGCACCCAGCTGCTGCTTTATCTCACCTTTGAGTTTAGCCAGAGCTGAGATATCCATCGGCTCCTCCTGTTCTCTTTCCTCTCCCTTTTCTGCCCCTTGCCAGTCCATGGGTTCCTCCCCACACCCTTCTCCCAGCTGCCCCTCCTTTCCTTGATTGGGCAGATTCAGGACCTCTTCCCTTAGCCTAGTTCTCTGTGTCAGGTTTTTCCAATTTCCTGTCCTTGTCCTCTCAACATCCTCCAGGGGGCTGATGGGAATGGGAGTCCCTGCTGTGATAGTATGCCTCACTCAGGGACTGCTGGGAAACATAATCCCGCATTCTAGGCCGTGCTCCTCTCGGGGACTGGTGGAAGTTGTAGTCTCTCTCCATGGGCGTAGACCTGGGGGGCGAGGGGGGGGCAATGCCCCCCCCAAACGCAGGGCCGGCAACAGGCAGCTCTCCCTTCACCCCACCCTCTCCCCGTTCCTTCTCCTCCCCCCCTGGCCCCCCCGTGAGCCGGCTCTCCTCCCTCCCTCCGTATCCGTCCCTCACCAATCTGATCTTCGAATCCTTTGCCTGCCCGCTAGGCGCTAGCGCTCTCTCCCCTGCTGGTTCGCGCTTTAAAAATGGCCGCCGAGACTTTCAGAGGCGGCCTCGCGAGAAGTCTCGGTGGCCATTTTGAAGCGTGAACCGGCAGTGGAGAGTCAGCGCTAGCGGGCCGGGCAGGTGAAAAATTCGAAGATCGTTGGTGAGGGACGGATCCGGAGGAAGGGAGGAGAACTGGCTCGCTGGGGAGGGGGGGGGGAGAAGGAACGGGGAGAGGGCGGAATGAAGGGAGGGGAGAGGAGGGTCACTGCTGGACTAAGTGGATGGAGGGCAGGGGAAAGGAGGGCCACTGGGTATGGGGGCAGGGGAGAGGAGGATCACTGCTGGACTGGGTGGATGGAGGGCAGGGGAAAGGAGGGCCACTGGGTATGGGGGCAGGGGAGAGGAGGGTCACTGCTGGACTGAGTGGATGGAGGGCAGGGGAAAAGAGGGCCACTGGGTATGGGGGCAGGGGAGAGGAGGGTCACTGCTGGACTGGGTGGATGGAGGGCAGGGGAAAGGAGGGCCACTGGGTATGGGGGCAGGGGAGAGGAGGGTCACTGCTGGACTGAGTGGATGGAGGGCAGGGGAAAAGAGGGCCACTGGGTATGGGGGCAGGGGAGAGGAGGGTCACTGCTGGACTGGGTGGATGGAGGGCAGGGGAAAGGAGGGCCACTGGGCATGGGGGCAGGGGAGAGGAGGGTCACTACTGGACTAAGTGGATGGAGGGCAGGGGAAAGGAGGGCCACTGGGTATGGGGGCAGGGGAGAGGAGGGTCACTGCTGGACTGGGTGGATGGAGGGCAGGGGAAAAGAGGGCCACTGGGTATGGGGGCAGGGGAGAGGAGGGTCACTGCTGGACTGGGTGGATGGAGGGCAGGGGAAAGGAGGGCCACTGGGCATGGGGGCAGGGAAGAGGAGGGTCACTACTGGACTAAGTGGATGGAGGGCAGGGGAAAGGAGGGCCACTGGGTATGGGGGCAGGGGAGAGGAGGGTCACTGCTGGACTGAGTGGATGGAGGGCAGGGGAAAGGAGGGCCACTGGGTATGGGGGCAGGGGAGAGGAGGGTCACTGCTGGACTGGGTGGATGGAGGGCAGGGGAAAGGAGGGCCACTGGGCATGGGGGCAGGGGAGAGGAGGGTCACTACTGGACTAAGTGGATGGAGGGCAGGGGAAAGGAGGGCCACTGTGTATGGGGGCAGGGGAGAGGAGGGTCACTGCTGGACTGAGTGGATGGAGGGCAGGGGAAAGGAGGGCCACTGGGCATGGGGGCAGGGGAGAGGAGGGTCACTACTGGACTGAGTGGATGGAGGGCAGGGGAAAGGAGGGCCACTGGGTATGGGGACAGGGGAGAGGAGGGTCACTGTTGGACTGGGTGGATGGAGGGCAGGGGAGAGAAAAGAAATGCTGGACATGGATGGAGGGGAGGAAAGAGTGAGGAAGGAGATGAGATGAGGGAAAAGGAAGAGAGGAGAAAAACTGCACATGGATGAAGAAAATAGGCAGAAGCTGAGGACCAGAAATGAAGAAGAAAGGAAGAAAGAAATAAATGGAAAGGAAGCCCTGGAAACGGAGTTAAGAGGACAGATAGCAGCAGAATCAGATACTGCACCAGCATGATCAGAAAAACAGTCACCAGACAACAAAGGTAGAAAAAAATCATTTTATTTTCATTATAGTGTTTGCAATATGTTCACTTTGAGAATCAGGTGCTCAACATTAAAAGTTTATATTTACTTATTTATACCCCCCCCCCCAGGTTCTCTCCCCGGCTATAGCCAGCTCTGCAATTTGGGGGGGGCGCAGAGGGGGACTGGGGGGAGAGCCTGTTGTTAAACATTTGCCAGCACACCACTGCCTGTCGCCAAACCCGCTGCCTCTCTGATTCAGTGGCTATCCATTGGCAAACGAACACTGGTTATTCCCAAAAAAGCCAGCTCTTGCTCCCTTCCTTCCTCCATATTAGCATAATTTGCATATACATATATGCAAATGAATATGCTAATATGCCCCGCCCCTTCCTTTGCCCCCCCAAATGAAACAGTCAAACTACGCCTATGTCTCTCTCCTTTCTCCACTTCTCCGGGGAATAGGATCTGCTCCTTTCTGTAGCCCTGTCTTCCCCCCTACCCCCTCATATTCTCTCTAGCCCTGTCTTCCCCCCTACCACCCTCATATTCCTTACTATATATATATATATATATATATATATATATATACTAGTAAAAGAGGCCCGTTTCAGAGCAAATGAAACGGGCGCTGGCAAGGCTTTCGTCGCCAACACCCCCCCCCCTCCCTGGCCAACCCCTTCGTTGTTCTGCCATTGCTCCGCCCCCAATGTCATGACGTTTGACACGAGGGCGGGGCCCGGAGCGATTTCCCCCCCCCCCGCCTCCCTCCCTGCGAACCCCTTCGTTGTTCTGCCATTACTCCGCCCTCGAGGGCGGGGCCCGGAGTGATTTTGGTGGCTTCACCACCACGAACCTTCGAACCTTTTTGAAGGAAGTCAGGGCTTGGCTTCACTGACGTCAGTGTCCTCAGAACGTTGAGGGTGAGTTTTATTATAGTAGATAATATTCTTTTAAATGTCATATTTTTTATTATCATTTGTGCACTTAACGATCGGTATATATACACACACTTAATACACTTATATGCAACAATTTATGTATTTATCTTTTTATACATTTATTGATTTATGTTTTACCTGATGATTTACTATGAATGTTGAGCATTTTTATGTTTATATTGTTTGTATAGAGGTATATCATCTGACTCCTCAGGAAGGCGCGATTAGTGCCGAAATGAAGGACTTCGTAGAGTCTATTGTAACCAAATTGTTGTAGAAACCTGTACTTTTGGAATTACTTTTAAAAATAAAACCTAGTGTTTGGACAGCCATTTGGTTTACCCTCCTGTCTTTTTATTTTCTTTGCCAGAGGCCCAACAGTCTTCCATTCCTGCTGAAGTTCTGTTGCATTACCAAGTCTTATGCACGGAGTTGCAACTGAACTTCGACATGATCATGGAAGCATTGGGTCTCCTGCAGACACAGATGGCTATTGTAAACTACTGAGAGATTCTCTTGCAAATGGTATATCAAATTTTTGAATAAACTTGGGAATTTGGATGATAAAGGTAATCACAGAGCTATGTGCTATCAGAGAGGCAGCACCACACTCTGAGGCATGTAGCCCTGACACATCAGTGGAGTGTGGCCCTAGGGTCCAAGAAAGCAACAAGGCAGCCAATCTGCAAAAGCTAATATGGAAATAGAGGAGCAGACCAGAAGATCAAATAAGTACATAAGTACATACAGTGGGGGAAATAAGTATTTGATCCCTTGCTGATTTTGTAAGTGTGCCCACTGACAAAGACATGAGCAGCCCATAATTGAAGGGTAGGTTATTGGTAACAGTGAGAGATAGCACATCACAAATTAAATCCGGAAAATCACATTGTGGAAAGTATATGAATTTATTTGCATTCTGCAGAGGGAAATAAGTATTTGATCCCTCTGGCAAACAAGACCTAATACTTGGTGGCAAAACCCTTGTTGGCAAGCACAGCGGTCAGACGTCTTCTGTAGTTGATGATGAGGTTTGCACACATGTCAGGAGGAATTTTGGTCCACTCCTCTTTGCAGATCATCTCTAAATCATTAAGAGTTCTGGGCTGTCGCTTGGCAACTCGCAGCTTCAGCTCCCTCCATAAGTTTTCAATGGGATTAAGGTCTGGTGACTGGCTAGGCCACTCCATGACCCTAATGTGCTTCTTCCTGAGCCACTCCTTTGTTGCCTTGGCTGTATGTTTTGGGTCATTGTCGTGCTGGAAGACCCAGCCACGACCCATTTTTAAGGCCCTGGCGGAGGGAAGGAGGTTGTCACTCAGAATTGTACGGTACATGGCCCCATCCATTCTCCCATTGATGCGGTGAAGTAGTCCTGTGCCCTTAGCAGAGAAACACCCCCAAAACATAACATTTCCACCTCCATGCTTGACAGTGGGGACGGTGTTCTTTGGGTCATAGGCAGCATTTCTCTTCCTCCAAACACGGCGAGTTGAGTTCATGCCAAAGAGCTCAATTTTTGTCTCATCTGACCACAGCACCTTCTCCCAATCACTCTCGGCATCATCCAGGTGTTCACTGGCAAACTTCAGACGGGCCGTCACATGTGCCTTCCGGAGCAGGGGGACCTTGCGGGCACTGCAGGATTGCAATCCGTTATGTCGTAATGTGTTACCAATGGTTTTCGTGGTGACAGTGGTCCCAGCTGCCTTGAGATCATTGACAAGTTCCCCCCTTGTAGTTGTAGGCTGATTTCTAACCTTCCTCATGATCAAGGATACCCCACGAGGTGAGATTTTGCGTGGAGCCCCAGATCTTTGTCGATTGACAGTCATTTTGTACTTCTTCCATTTTCTTACTATGGCACCAACAGTTGTCTCCTTCTCGCCCAGCGTCTTACTGATGGTTTTGTAGCCCATTCCAGCCTTGTGCAGGTGTATGATCTTGTCCCTGACATCCTTAGACAGCTCCTTGCTCTTGGCCATTTTGTAGAGGTTAGAGTCTGACTGATTCACTGAGTCTGTGGACAGGTGTCTTTCATACAGGTGACCATTGCCGACAGCTGTCTGTCATGCAGGTAACGAGTTGATTTGGAGCATCTACCTGGTCTGTAGGGGCCAGATCTCTTACTGGTTGGTGGGGGATCAAATACTTATTTCCCTCTGCAGAATGCAAATAAATTCATATACTTTCCACAATGTGATTTTCCGGATTTAATTTGTGATGTGCTATCTCTCACTGTTACCAATAACCTACCCTTCAATTATGGGCTGCTCATGTCTTTGTCAGTGGGCACACTTACAAAATCAGCAAGGGATCAAATACTTATTTCCCCCACTGTAAATACATAAGTAATGCCACAGTGGGAAAAGACCAAGGGTCCATCGAGCCCAGCATCCTGTCCACGACAGCGGCCAGTCCAGGCCAAGGGCACCTGTCGAGCTTCCCAAATGTACAAACATTCTTTACATGTTATTCCTGGAATTGTGGATTTTTCCCAAGTCCATTTAGTAGTGGTTTATGGACTTGTTCTTTAGGAAACTGTTTAACCCCTTTTAAAACTCTGCTAAGCTAACCGCCTTCACTACGTTCTCCGGCAATGAATTCCAGAGTTTAATTATGCATTGGGTGAAGAAATATTTTCTCCGATTTGTTTTAAATTTACTACACTGTAGTTTCATCGCATGCCCCATAGTCCTAGTATTTTTGGAAAGCGTGAACAGACGCTTCACATCCACCTGTTCCACTCCACTCATTATTTTATATACCTCTATCATGTCTCCCCTCAGCCGTCTCTTCTCCAAGCTGAAAAGCCCTAGCCACCTTAGTCTTTCTTCATAGGGAAGTCGTCCCATCCCCACTATCATAAATAAACACATGAAAAATGAAAACTCATTGGGGGGGGGGGGGGGGGGGGAGGGGGTAGTGGACACTTCAAGGTCTTTCAGCAATTCTTCTGAAGGGTGACAACACACTCTGAAATTTGTCACTGATTGTCAATCTACATGTGTGGTATATACGCTTGTATGGTTTGAAATATGTAGGATAAACATCATGCAGTTTGAAAACATGATTGATGGGGGTCCAGCGTGTTGACAGATCTTGAAGATAAGTGACCGCTTTTTGCCTGCCGTGTTCAGTATGACTATGTTAAAAAAAGTGAAAAACTGTAAAAAAAATATTTATACACTACCACTTTGTGAGCACATGCTTTAATAAGCAACTCACTTGGAAGGAGGGGGGGTTTGTCTATGATTATAACAGTCACGAAAAGGGCTTCACCCATATTGTGGGTGTAGATTGCATTATGTCCTTGTGACAGTATGAGACTTTCCCCCGACACACATTGATTGTACACTAGAGTGAGATCAGTCTACTATTGTTTGGTTTGTAGTTTGAATTAACAACATTTATTTCTTTCCAGCAGTCATTTTGTATGTCATTCTGAAGTGAAGAAAGTGGTGAAAGTTCCCCAAAGCAGCTGGCTAGAGAAACAGGGTCCCCTCTGTAGACATTTTGGGGATCACGTGGACAAGTTGAAGATTTTTGCTACACAGATAAGTGATTTCTAAGGGATTTTCAAGTTTTTGGGGCATTAAAGACTCTTGTAATAATTAAAGGGCTCTTTTGCTAAGCTGCCTTAAGCAGCTAATGTGGGGTTTAGCTTGCAGTAGACAATAGCGATCTGGGATCTGGGATCTGGGTGTAACATGGGTGGGTGGAGGAGGGGCTGGCTGTGACAGCTAGCATACTGGTCCTTACTGTGCACTGGCTGTGAGGAATACTGATAGCACAGTTGAACTTACTGCCACTTACAACTAACTCCGTTGGCAAGCACGTCTTTTGTACAAGGGTCTTTTTAAAGACCATCTACTTTGACTGTACATTACCACATGTGCACGCATCAGATGTTCTTTTTCCATAAAGACTCCTGATGCAGGCCTAGCAGCCAAAACACAACGTTTGTGTCAAGTCTTTTTATCAATAAACGATTGATTGGAAGTTTTCATCATTCCAGTTTTGGTATCCGTGGTCAACCTCCCACTCTTCCTCTTCACACTCCTGTGTTTATCCATGGGGCGTTCGAGTTCTCCGCCTTCAGTGGATTATCCTGGACCTTTGTGGAGGAAACAGTGAGCCCTCCAAAACCCACCACAAACCCACTGTACCCATATCTAGGTGCCCCACTTCATCCCTAAGGGCTATGGTAGTGGTGTACAGTTGAGGGTAGTGGGTTTTGGTGGGGGTTGGGGGGCTCAGCACACAAGGTAAGGGAGCTATGTTTCTGGGAGCATTTTATGAAGTCCACCGCAGTGCCCCCTAGGGTGCTCGGTTGGTGTCCTGGCATGTCAAGGGGACCAGTGCACTAGAAATGCTGTCTCCTCCCACATCCAAATGACTTGCCTTTGGACGTTTTTGACTTGGATGTCTTTGGTTTCGAAAATCTCCGAAAGTCAAAGATGTCCAAATCCAAGGACGTCCAAATTTAAGGACGTCCTTGGATTTGGACGTCTTTGACAGTATTTTTGAAATGAAAGATGGACGTCCTTCTTTTTGCGAAAATACAGTTTTCTCCGCCCCTGGATTTGGACGTTTTACAAAGACGTCCAAATCCAAACATAGACGTCTCTTTCGAAAATGCCCTTCTATGTGTCTTTATAAAATAGGCTTGAATTTGATGCCTACATGGCCTTCACACATAGGCAACCTATTATAATCTTACCCTTTGCAATATTATTAACAAAACATCCTTGTTATCTGGTGGATTGCCTCATGTCACTGACATCCATTAATCAAAATATGTTATCAGTACCTCCATCTAATAAGATTCTCCTAATCTATGCCTTACCCAGTTTTATGTTATATTGTTCTTGTCCTTGTAATTGTCTCCTGATTGGATATATTTACGTGGTTGTTTTCACTTATGTTATCTGTTATGCATTATTCTTTTTTTTTGTCATGTTTAACTGCATGTTTCATTTTTAAAATGAATTAGATTTTATCTTTTTGAGCTATTTTGCTTTTGGCAGCTGCTTTAGTTATTAACCAAAATACGATGCATCAAATAAAAATAAACCTAAATCTAAACCTTCTAAGTTCCCTAGTTAGAGTGTCAGAGAGACCTGGCTACACTAGTGCTGCATTTCCACTAGCACTTCTAATTAATATCGAGCTTGCAGCTTGTCAGCCAGTCCCAACTGTTGGATCAATTCTGCCATCACATTCTGCTATACACTCTGCTATGTGGTTTCCTGTGTTTCTGATAGAATTGCTAACAATTTTTTTATTAAATACTTTACCATTTATTTTATAAGCCTCAACATTCATTGTTGATTACTTAAACATATGCTTCTAAGTCTCTACCATACATCTTGGAAGGTTTCAAGTACCATTTCTCTGTAACAAAACAAACAAACAAACAAAAATCAAAAACATTTCCTGGCATTTTTGAACAGAGGTAAGCAACTGCAGTCCTGCAGTACTATGTCACTAACTATGCCAAAGATGAACTTACATGCACCCCCCCCCCACCCACCCAAAAGGTTATGATTGAAAACAGCTAAAATAATTATTTCCTAGATGAGTTGTTTATCAAATATGTTAAAAATAAATAAATAAATACACATGAGTAAATTTTATTTATTTATTTATTTATTCATGTCCCACTGTTATCCAAAAACAGGCTTCAGTTCAAAGTGGCTTACAATTTACGTTCTGGTTGAGAGTTACAGTGCTGATGTTAATTTACGTTCTGGTTGATAGTTACAGTTTTGATGTACAATTTACATTCTGGTTGAGAGTTACAGTAATGGTGTCTAGTTTACAGTATGATTGAAAATTACTCTGATGGTTTGTAGATTATGTAGCAGACAGGACCCTAATAATTTGTTTAGCTAATTATAGAATTTTTTGCATAAGCAGGTTTTCAGTTCTTTTCTGCTTGTTGTGATCTTTGGTATTGAGTTTCACCATTTGGATCTCAGGTAGCTAAATCCAGTCATGTATATAGATTTGTAAGTTATATTTCTGCAGCTGGGTAAGTGCAGAAGTAGATAGCCTCTGGTTTCTGGCCTTGTGTTTCTTTGGGGATAGTTTGATCATGTCTAGCATGTATACTGGTAACATGCCAAGTAATACTTTGTAGATCATGGCGCTAGCTTTGAAGATTAATCTAGTTTTGATTGGCAGCCAGTGTAGTGTTTCGAGCAGCGGGGTAGCTTTTTTGTGTTTTGACTTTTTAAATATATTTGTTGCATTTGTACCCCACATTTTCCCACCAATTTACAGGCTCAATGTGGCTTACATAGTACCGTCAAAGGCGATTGCCCAGTTGGTTGATAACAAATACAGGTTGTATAGTGATCGAATGAGGTATATGTGGAGGATCGGAAGGGATGAAGATTGCGTGATGTCCAGTACGATCATTAGTCATGTTATGTTCCTGGGTGAAGAGGTTTACGTGGGGTCGTTGGGGTAGGCCTTTTTGAAGAGGTTGGTTTTTAATAATTTCGTGAAGTTCAGGTGGTCATGGATTGTTTTCACCGCTTTTGGGAGGCCATTCCATAGTTGTGCACTTATGTAGGAGAAGCTGAATGCGTGAGTTGTTTTGTATTTCAGTCCTTTGCAATTTGGGTAGTGTAGGTTTAGGTATGATCTTGACGATCCGACTCTGTTTCTTATTGGTAGATCTATAAGGTCTGTCATGTATCCTGGGACTACGCCGTATATAATTTTATGGACTAAAGTGCAGATTTTGAAGATGATCCATTCTTTGATTGGGAGCCAGTGCAGCTTTTCTTGAAGGGGTTGGCACTTTCAAATCGTGTTTTGCTGAATATTAATCTGGCTGCTGTATTTTGGGTGGTCTGGAGTTTTTTTGTGAGTTGTTCTTTGCTTCCCGCGTAGATTCCATTGCAATAGTCTGCATGACTTAGGACCATTGATTATATTAGGTTTTGAAAGGTTTCTCTTGGGAAGAAAGGTTTTATTCATTTGAGCTTTCACATTGAATAGAACATTTTCTTTATTACAGAGTTTACTTGACTCTCGAGAGTAAGGTTGCGGTCGAGTGTGATGCTGAGTATTTTCAGGCTGTCTGAGGTAGGGAGGGTGTGTCCTGGGGTATTTGTGGTTGTGGGTTTGTACTTGTTGTGTTGAGATGAGAGGATGAGACAGTGTGTTTTTTCAGTGTTCAGTTTCAGTTGGAATGAGTTTGCCCAGGAGTCCAAGATTTTCAGGCCATCGTTGATTTTATTGGTTATTTCTGTCAAGTCATGTCTGAAGGGGATGTCGATTGTAACATCATCTGCGTAAATGAATGGGTTAAGGCCTCAATTGGACAAGGACTGTGCCAGTGGAATCATCATCATGTTGAAGAGTATTGGTGATAGTGGTGATCCTTGAGGTACTCCGTAGACAGCTTTCCACGGTGGTGATATGTTTGAGTTTGATATTACTTGATAAGTTCTGGTGGTTAGAAAGCCTTTGATCCAGTTAAGTACATTTCCTTCAATCTTGAAGTGACCAAGTAGTCTTAGTAGTATGTTGTGATTTACCATGTCGAATGCGCTCGACATGTCGAACTGGAGGAGAAGTAAGCTTTTAAGTATGGCTGTCTCCTGCTTGAATTTGGCCAGGAGGGTGACTAGGACAGTTTCGGTACTATGGTGGGATCAGAATCCTGATTGTGAATTATATAGTATTGAGAACTTTTCCAGGTAATCCGTAAGCTGTTTAGTCACCAAACTCTCCATCATTTTTACTACTAGTGGGATAGACGTAACTGGACGGTAGTTGGTGAGATCGTTTGTGCTTTTCTTGGCTTCTTTTGGTTTTGGGGTGAGTAGGATGTTACCATATTCCTCAGGGAAGAGACCTTGTTGTAGCATGAACTTTAGGTGGGATGTGAGGTCTGCTATGAAGCGGTCAGGGGCGGATTTTAGTAGATGACTGGGACATGTGTCCAGTTTGCAATGGGTCTTGGCGAACCTGTGAGTCACTTGTATAACTGATTCGGTGTTGAGGAGATTAAATGTTGTCCATATGCGGTCAGCTGGGTATCCGTCAGAGGTTAGGTCCAGATTGTTGAAGAAGTTTTAGATGTCGGTATTGTGATGAGGAAGTGTGCTGCGAAGTTTTATTATTTTTTCGTTAAAGTAGTTAGCGAGTTTGTCTGCGGTTGGGATGTCTGTGTTGGTAGTGGTGATAGAGGTGGTGTCTAGTAATTTATTTACTAGTTGGTATAGTTTCTTCATATCTTTGGAATCCGGTCCTAATTTGGTTTTGTAGTAGGACCTTCGGGCCAAAAATGGGACACACGCAGCATTGGAGAGCTGTGTGTGTGTCCCATTTTTGGCCTGAGACCCTGAAGAAGCAGCGAAACACTGGCCATCGTTGGCTCAGGGCTGGAAGTGAAGGACCACACAACCTACAGCAGCAATCCATTGAGCACCACTTCATAAAGATAAGTGTAATTGTGTGTATTGGATATTGCATAGTGTTCTAACAGTGATCTACGTTTGCAATATCACTCAGAATATCTTTTGACCATAGACACTAGAAGAAGATTCAGATCTGTGGTATTATAAGGTTTTTTGGCCAATGATGATGAGAAGACCGTTTGGTCTGTTTAAGCTCCGCAAGATTGCTTTTGATCTTGGAGCTCTTTGAGGCCATTTTCCTTCAAGTATAGTCATTTTTCAATTTGTGGATTTTTTTTTGGAATTTGTTGATTGTTTTGTGTTTCCACACCACCTAAAAATTTGTTTAGTGGATCGAGAATTATGTCATATAATCCATTGGTTGTTGTGCTACCAGGCCCTCCATCATTTTGGTCAGTAGAGGTATTGAGGCCACAGGTCTGTAGTTTGTGAGATCACTGATCTTAGTAGTTGTGTTCTTGGGGCTTGGTGTGAGTATGATTTCACCTTTGTCATTTGGGAATTGTCCTTTTGATAGCATGTATGTGATGTGTTTGGTGAGGCATTCGATGAACCATTCTGGTGGGTTTTTCATCATACAGTTGGGACATTTATCTAGCAGGTGGTTCGCATGTGCGTAATTTGTTAGTAGTGCCTTTGTGCTTTTTTTGGGTGGTTCGAACGAGGATCAGATTCTGTCTGCTATGGTATGGGTGGTGTTGATTTCCCATTCTTGTAAGAAGTCTGTGATGGATGCTTGTGGTATCGCGAGGTTGGATCTTGTCTTCATTAGTTTTTGTTTGAAGTATTATGTGAACTTGTTTGAAGTAGGTTGTGTTTCAGTTGGTGCTAACACTTCTTGGGTTCTCAGTAGGTTGTGTATGAATTTGAATTTTTTTTGTATTGATCTGTGCTTGGTTCATGTATGTGTTGTAGTATTCTGTATTGGCTTTCTTTATATTGCATATGTATGTTCCTATTGCTTTTTTCCATGTGTCTCTATTTGATTCTGTTTTGCTTTAAACCCATATTCTTTCTAGTTTCCTGCATAGTTTATTCATATGTAATAGCTTGTTGTTAAACTAGGGTCTCGGTTGTTTATTATTTCTTGTTTTTGTTTTGTGGCTCTATTTTGTTTAATGTGTTTTCATAAGCTTCATCCTAATTTCTCATGAGATGGGTGTCATTTGGTGCTAGGTTCATCGCTGTTATCCAGAAGGTATGGTTGTCCACCTTCCCTCTGGTTGTGTACGTGTGTTGTGTTCTTGGTTTTCTGTTCTGTCCATTCTCATTCCATTGTAGTGTAAAAGTGAGCTTGCTGTGGTCTGACCATAATAACTCTTCCCATTTGTGGTCTTCTATTTTATAATTGTTGTTTGCTGAAAGCCTGTGGTGGTCTTTTATGTGTAATGAGTTGCCTTGTGAAATTCTGAAGCTCCATTGGTTTAGGAAGTTCATTAGAGATCTGGTGTTGGTGTCGTTCTGTTTATCTAGGTGCAGATTGATGTCTCTTATTAGTAAGACATTTTGTTGGTTTGTGCAGGTGCTTGATACAAAGTCCATAATATAATCTGGGGTATTTGTCCAGTTTCCTGGAGGACTTTAGAACAGTATGACAAATAATTGTCCTGCGAGTGTTGTGCTGGTGAGTTTGCATGCCAAAATTTTGATTTCTGATGATTTGTGTTGAGGTACGAGTTCTACTGAGAAAGTGGAGATGTATATTATTGCAGCTCCTCTTCCTTTATTTTTGGTTAGAACATAAGAATAGCCATACTGGGTCAGACCAATGGTCCATCTAGCCCAGTATCCTGCTTCCAATAGTGGCCAATCCAGGTCCTAAGTGCCTGGCAGAAACTCAGTTTGTAGCAACATTCCATGCTACCTATCCAGGGCTTTAAAATTTGTAATCAGCATAGAGCAAGCCCTTACATGGCCGTTACAAACTGACATGGGTGTACCATAGTATGTGCATAGTATGTGAAAGGGATGAACCTACCTCCCATGGGTACTCCACCTCCCTGTTGTACTGACATGTGACCAGTACTGGTTAGGGTCATAGTTGGCAGATGACCGGTAAAGTGTAATTTTAATTATTAACAGAACTCAGTTACCGAAATTATTGCAAACCACTTTGGGACTCAGGAGTGTAAGAACAGATGGGAATAAAATAAGCTGAGTGTTAGAGATGTACGCTCATTAATGTACATTCAGTTTGTTAATGATCCATTAAAACTTGAATGCATGCTAAATCACTTTAATGTATGTTAACCTATGAATTAGTGTGTGTTGTCATTAGTACCTGTTAAAAGTTCTAAAATGTTATAAAAATGTTTTATTAAAATAAATGTGTGAAATAAACTGAAACAATATCTAAAATTTAGGAAAAAATGCCCAAACTGAAAATGAACTGACTTTTTTTTGCCCTATGCTTATCTATATGGAGGGGGGCGGGGGGCTACAGTGCATCAAAGATCATCTCAGTTTCCCTCTGCTCAGCATGTTCACATAACATATGCCATAGTTAGCAGGTGAAATTTCTGAGCAGTGATACTAAAATGCAGTAAGTACTGTTAATAGCCATTTTTTGCTTTCTCCTAAATCAACAGCAACATAATAGCACAGAAGGCATCATCCATATCCCTTTCACAGCCAAGCTGTCCTTTGCAGAGTAAATAAACATTTACTCTGCATATAAAGCCATGGGAATTGTTAAGAGTATAAGTTATTGCTTCCCTGGGGCTGCAGTCTGGCTGACTATGCTAGGCTGTTCCTTCACTTTATTTTCAAACATTTGCCGCATGGTTTTAAAGATTTTTGTGTCTGTAAACCCATTGTTATCTGTTTTGTGAACATTGAGAATATTTCTGGATTTATGCTCAAGTGCAAGGCTTATTACACTTGAGATTGGTTTAACTGGGGTGGGGGAGGGGTTTAACATAATATAGAGGACATATTTCATGTAGGTAGGTAAGCATGTGAAAATTGATCTGCCCTGATCTGGCTGACATTTTTTCACAAAGTCCTACAACACACACACTTTAAGCCTGATTTGGTGGAGTTGCTCCTGGGGGCATGTTTTGAGCAGGATCAAAAAATAGCATGCATAATGACTTGCCCAGCTTTTTTGATTTTCAGCCTACTTCTCTAGGCCATTCCATTTGAAGCATGTTCTTGCACAGTTTATTCATAATGGACAACTGCCACCACACATAGAACTAGGCCTTTAAAGGTAAATTCTTTAAGTGGCGCCTACAAATCTTCACCCCAAAATCCATGCACTTAGTGTGATTCCACAAAGGGAGTGCACCATATATAGAATTGTACAAAGAGCGAACGATGGCGTCATCACTGGCCTGAGTGGCTAAGTAATCACACCAACATTTACACACAGCACGATTTGAAATATGGTGCATACCCTTTGAAGAATCGCTTTATGCGCAATTCTATATATGGCACACGAAATTCTAGATCCAAGCTGAACCTGAGTGTCAACATCAGCGTGTAAAACATCATGACGTCATCCTTGTGGGGACAGTGTGAAAAATGGCCACCGCAAGGAGGCAGCCCAATTTTTCATAGGTAGACACACTGCTGCTAGCCAGGCTCTTCCTCACCAAGCTGGCCAGGTATTTCATTACACTTGGTCACAGGAAAAAGGAGCTGTAACGCCTACAGGAGGGCCTGGCTCAGGTTAACTGACAAATATAATAATTGAGCCTCCTACCACAGGGAGGTAAGTGCAAGATAGCAGATAAAGTTTAATGAAAGTGTCAGTCAGGTATAACCCCTATATAAGAACGTAGCCTTTTGTGTGCCACCTCTCTAAATTTGGCAATGGAGGATGAAGCAAACTGTTGCAATGGTGGAACTTGAACTGACCACAAATGACAAGGGAGCTGCTCTAACCCCTAGGCTACAACATATTATGTATAACCCTATGTCTCGGTCATCTGTACTGAATCTATTGAAAGACTGCCTGTTCATGGATGAGTGTGAAATATCTATTGCCATATAGGTCTTTAACTAGGAATGAGATCACTGAAACCACTCCAACAGTCTTTTCCCCCATGGTGTTACTCCCTTTAGGTAAAGCCCCACTGCAAATAGCAATGTAGTCCCGGAAGAGCGAGCGGTAATGCTGCAAAAGGTCTTCTGCGTGCGGTAGAACAAAGGTTTGCTCTATTAATCTGAAATGGTGAGGTTCAAAATAACCTCAAATTCTCCTTAATTTCCTCAACACCCCCAAAACGTTCTTTGATTCAGCTTGTACCTGCGGTTCAATTGTCAAAAGATTATTGAAAATGACCCCCCAGAATTTTGAGCTGACACTCTAATGTGTATCTAAGACCCTCTACTACTAATTTCAAATTTGGCATAAAATTAAATTGGCTACCTACAATTAAAAATTTTGTTTTATTTCCCTATTTAGTTTTAATTGATATGCAGATACCCAGTTTTCATTTTGATACTGGGTAATATTGACATCAACCCCCATATTCTATATATGGCATTCAGAATTGCATGCACAAATTAGGTGAGCGCACAAATTTGCCTGCTTAATTTAATTGAATAGAAAGCTAATTAGCACCAATAATTGGGCGCTAATAATCAATTATCAGCACTAATTGGCAATAATTACAATTTACATGTGCATTTTTAGGTACCGGGATCCATGCATAAATTTTACTCACATGGCCATAGGAGGGTCATGAGCATTCCTTCAATTTATGCATGCTATTATAGAATAAGGGGAAAGGGAAATGGGACTTGATATACCACCTTTCTGTGGTATTTTGCAACTACATTCAAAGTGGTTTACATATATACAGGTACTTATTTTGTACCTGGGGCAATGGAGGGTTAAGTGACTTGCCCACAGTCACAAGGAGCTACAGTGGGAATTGAGCCCAGTTCCCCAGGATCAAAGTCCGCTGCACTAACCACTAGGCTACTCCTCCACTCCATCAGGAGGATCTATGCCTAATTTAGACACAAGGATTTACACCAGGGTTTAGCTGGTGAAAATACTCGTGTCTAAAGTTAGATGCAGTTCCCAGCACTAAGCACTATTCTATAAACAACAGCTAACTTTCAGCACCATTTGTAAAATAGTGCTTAGTGCATTTTTTTGTGCTATTTATAGAAATTGGTCCAATATCCTTAATAAATGGTATGAAAATGGTAATATCATCTGCTTTAATAATAAAAAAAAAAAAATCTAAAGCATGCAATTGTAAACCTAAAGGAGCCATAACAATACTGGGGAGATTGGAGAATCCTGTGACACCAAATTCAGCCCTCCATCAAGCTGAAAAATTACCAGCCATTTTAACTCTATTAGGGACATTTTTGATAAAACATCTAAGTCCGAGTTTGGACATTTTGGTAAAAATGTCCAAAAATTGAGTGGTGAACATAGTTATTTTGAAACCTGAAAAAAGATCTCTCTTTTTTTGGTCAAAAAAAATCACTTTTTGTAGAAGTTTCATGTTTTTCTTTTGGGACCATGTTGGAAAAAAAAAGAAAAACACTCCACCCATTGGAATAACTTGGGGCCATCATTCTCAGTAGACTGGCCACACAGACATCCCAGCAGAGCAGTGGGGCAGTCTAGGGGGCACTGCAGTGGACTTCACATAAAAGGTCCCAGGCATACATCTCACCATAACCCCCTTATGTATGGTGAGCCCTCCAGGAGCACAGAAAAACCTACTGTTCCTCACTGTACACCACTACAATAGCTCTCAAGCTTACAGGTGTCACCTATATGTAGGTACAATAGGTATTTAGTGTTTTTTTGGAGAATCACACATTCCACCACAAGTTTACCAGTTAGAATGGAATGTAGGCCACAGTCCCCTTCTCTACAGCCCACTGCACCGACCACTAGGCTACTCCTGGGACCTGCCTATTGCTCTAACAAGAATGGCCATCATATCTGAAGCTGTCATAGAGCCTGATATATACTGTCTCTGTCATATCTTAGGGAGTGGGGGGGGGGGGGTAAGGGAGGGGGTTATGCCTTAATCCCTCCAGTGGTCGTTTAGGGCACCTTTTGTTCACCTATTTCAGATTGAAACAGGTTTAGCCAAAAATGTCTTAATTTTGGCCCTAGACATTTTCATTTTGTTTCATTATTGCAGAAAAATGTCTACCTTTAGGTGCCGCCCATATCCAGCCCAGGTCCCACCCTTGAAATTTGGATGAAACTGTGGAGAAAAACATCTAAAATCAGTGTGTTGAAAATTGCACATTGGATGTTTTTGAAAGACAAATGCCCGTCTACCTTCTTAGGACATTTTTTAGACTTTTTAAATTTTGTTTTGAAAATTAGCCCCATGTTCTATTAGGCATAAAATCTTCAAACCGACTGGCTAATTTGCTCTCAGCCCCATACAAGTTTAGAATTGCCATCAATATGATCCATGCCTAACTTAGGTGTGAGGATTTACAGCAGGTTTCAGTTGATATAAATCCTCACATCAAAAGTTGGGTGTTGATCCCTATATACTATTCTTTAAACAGTGCCCAACTCGGAGTGCCGTTTATAGAATAGTGCTCAGCAATCATTTTTTTCAGCGCCCAAATTTGGGTGCCGTTTATAGAATCTGACCTGTAATGGGAAAATGTTCCATAACACCGGGCCAGTTACTGAAAATGCATGGACACAGGTTTCTGCCAAAAAAAACGACTTTAATGCTCTGACGTATGAGTGCCCCTTCCCAAACAATCAGAACAATGATTTTAAATTTGACCTTCCATGCTATGAGAAACCAATGCAAAGCATGTATTTTTGGTGTGATATGTTCAGACTAACAGCATTCAAGAAGCAACTAAGCAACAGCATTTTGAATGAATAGCAAAATTTCAAAGATGAAGATCAAAGACCTAAATAAATATAAGTACAAAGGCCTATTGCAGCACTTTTCTAGAATAACATGGAAAAACAAAGGTTTCAGTCTACATAAGAAATATGTTTATATAATGCATGTGATATTTTTAATGTGAAGCTTCATTGATAAATTGGTATCAAAAATTGCACCAAGATTTCAAACTTGGACAACACAGGAACTGTATGATCATCAGTTTGCAAATGTAAAAATGTGTTAGGGGTGCCTGTTTGACTGATGAATAGGCAAGGGTGTTTAAGGACATCCACACCACAGCTGCAATATTCACTGTAGCCTTGTATTTAAAATTCTCCATAAATTAATTTGAACTTGTCCACCCAGCAGGAGCATTTGAATGTTCTTTCATTAGGAAATGCATGAAAGATGGCTGCTACATATAACCACAGAAAAGTGGTATATCAAATCTTATTCCCTATCCTTTTCCCTGTCTATATTTTTTGGTGCCATGATTGTGAAATTCCCTTCTGTTGTCTTTAGGCAAGAGAAAGATTTTCTGTTTTTCACAGAGGGCTGAAGGAATATTTATTTAAAATGGTATTTAACTTAAAGTGGGCTTTTAAAATTTGACATTGATATGTCATTCATTTATTGCCTGTCTTGATTTAACAGAATCTAATTTGCATGTTTCCTGAAAACTATCTAGACATGGAAAGATAGGTTAGAAATATATTAAGTAGAAGCCAGCTCAAGGTCTACATACACAGATATGTTTTCTGGCCTCTGTTAGTGGGGTTCAGGTTAACGTTGGAGGCACTACAAACAAGAAAAAAAAGTGCTGTGCTTAGGTGTCGTGTAATGATCATGGCTGGCTCAAGAGTTTCAGATGGCCTAGGTGAACCTTCAGCTGTGTGTCCCCTCCCCCTCTCCTAGGGCAGCTCAAGGTCCTACCTTCCTGTATTCCTTCCCTACTTCACCCCCCACTCATAGTCCAGCATCTCCCTTTCCCTTCCCCAATCTTATCACAGGTGGCCAACTTCCCACATCCCCTCCCTATCTCCCTTCTCTCCATGGCCAGCATCCTTTCTTCCCTCCCTGCCCCCAGGTGGCCAGCATCCCCCTTCCCCTCCATCCCCTCCCCAAAGTCACATCCCCCTCTAAACTTCCTACCCCCATTCAGCATATCTCTTCCCCTTTCCTACCCCTATTCCATGTCTAGCATCTTCCACCTCTTCCCTGCTCTTGCCATCACTGCCTACCTCTTCCTGGATCAGGGCCAAAGTTGCAAGCAGATGCAGTGCCACTGTGGGACCTTTAAGCATATCCTTGTGCTCAGGCACTGCCATATCCTGCCTCCCTCTGACACAGCGGTTCCTGTTGGAGGGGGGAAGGTGGAATATGACAGTGCTTGAGTGCAGGCTTGTGCTTAAAACCCCAACCTCTTGTTTTAGCTCCTCTGTACATCTTTGTATCCTATTACTGAAACAATTTTCTCCTGTTGTATTATGTAATTTTCTTGTAACTTTGTTAGCCACATTGAGCCTACATAAGCTGGAAAAATGTGAGGTACAAGTAGACCAAATAAGCCTAGTGGGACATAGAAGGCTCCTTTTCCTTTGCTCTGTAGCCAGTGCAATGCTCTCCTTTGAGCTCCTGGTTGGAACCTGTGCCCTCTTTATGGCACATCCTTGCCCATTAGCAAGAACACTCGTGCCCTTGGACACTTCCTTTATAGGTACATAAGTTAAATAAGCAAATCCTCTGCCTCTTATTCTTTGGGCCCTTTACTCCCAAGTCACTAGTTCTCATCTCACCAACCCTTCCTTCTTTGGGTATGGATCTGAGCTGTTGACTTCTTCTCCTTGTCTTAGATCCCACCTGGATCTGTCCTCCTTTCCAAACTTTTCACCACAGGCAGATTAGGCTTAGGTATGGGATCCCTCCTTTGTAGTTAAAGTGGGTTGTCTTTACTTTCATCCCCTCCTCTAATCTCTCTCTGACCCTTCCAGGCAGGCTGCCTGATAAGAAGAGTCCTATACCCCTCCTATCATGGGAATTTGTACTTCCCTCCAAATTCATGGAACTCTTACCATCAGGGCCTGATAAATTAGACTATCCCTGAGTGACATATTCCTGGAACAGAGACCCAAAATGTTCATTGCATATAAATGATAATGCACTCCACTTTTTGCTAATAAACTATCAGTGGGCTGTAGTATGTTCTGGCTACTTCCAGTGGAAGCAGCCATTTTACAATTGTTAACATCTAAAACATCAATGAGGGTAACCCAGAAACTTACAAGTGTCAGCACTTACATGTGCAAGTTGGCATTTTAGAGCATAAGCATGTATGTGCCATCAAATAGAAGTGCATGTCTGCCATTTTGGAAACCTACGCAAGTGCTCCCAATTAAGTCCAGAACCCACAATTATTAAGCACAATGAATTAAAGGGGCAACCACCCTTAATCCCTCCAATAGAGTGCTGCCCAGAATAAACACCTTTCAAAAGCTATATGTCCTGGGGAGCAGCTATAAATTCAGACATCGATGTCAGCGAGCATAGACATGCATTACTCTTCTTTAATTGGTTGCATTACAAATACATAGAATATTCAAGACAACCGTTTTCTTATTGAATCTACAACAAACTTTATTGTCTCGAAAATTTTTTATATTTTTATATATCACAAATCCAATAAAATGGATCACTTGCACACTCAATCTTTCATTCATCCAGGCTATAGAATGAAGCGTAAAACCCGACACAATTGTGTTTCACCAACAGTAGCGTCTTCAAGGGTTATTCATTCGGCCAACTTCTGATAGCAGCTGGGAACACACCTCCGCTAGCAGCATGGAAGGCACTAAAAAACGCATGTGTTGGGTTTTTACGCTTCATTCTGTAGCCTGGAAAAGTTTTAGAAAACTTTATGGACACTTCCACTGGACCTATAACAAGTTTTGACGAAGTCAGAAGGATTCTGGTGTCCCAATATAGTGAAAGATAATCCACATGACATCTGGTGGAAAATCAGCAATGATGGATAACATCGACACTATTAATATGGGACAATGAATATGTTATAAGACATGTCAAGATAGTTACATAACAAAGTCTAGTTGATGTGTGATGATCTACATGTGTAATAATAAGATGCTTTAATGATTTATTAGAGAAGTATGTTAAATTGGTGTGGATGAATGAAAGATTGGGTGTGCAAGTGATCCATTTTATTGGATTTGTGATATATAAAAATATAAAAAATTTTCGAGACAATAAAGTTTGTTGTAGATTCAATAAGAAAACGGTTGTCTTTAATATTCTCTCTCTCTCTCTCTCTCTCTCTATATATATATATATATATATATGTAACCCTAGGGGTTAAAATAATCTTGACTGGGCTCCACCAGGGAAACAAATACAGGTTCTAAAGTGACATCACTCTGGGAGAGCAGCTGAGCAACTGGTTGCCTTGGCAACAGCTTGCTGGTCAGTTGGGAGGTGAGTTGGATGCTGAACAGACTTGTGTTAGAGATCTGTGCTCAGCTGTTGTAAAAATCTGTAATAAAACAGATTTGAAGCTTTATAAGTGGAGTGGAGGAGTGGCCTAGTGGTTAGGGTGGTGGACTTTGGTCCTGAGGAACTGAGGTCGATTCCTGGCATAGGCAGCTCCTTGTGACTCTGGGCAAGTCACTTAACTCTCCATTGCCCACCGCATTGAGCCTGCCATGAGTGGGAAAGCACAGGGTACAAATGTAACAAAAATAAATAAACCCTGTTTGTGAGTGTGAGAGTTGTGATTGGAGTTAATAACTTAATTTGAAAAGCCTAACAGGGCATGGTTGATGACTGTTTAAGAAGTCTTGGTGTTGGAAATGAAGTAGCAGAATAGATCCTGTTAGCATATTAAAGTTATAATGTGCTAATAAGTTTGGCACATCTGATAAGGTGTTCTAATTAATTTATTTCTGCAACAGTGCCAGCTGCAGCACATTTCCAGATTCTATTAAATCTAGTTGATTTTAGAAAGAGTCTGGAAAGTGAAAATCTGCACTGAAAGTTAAAATACAAACCCAATTAAAGGGAAAGGTTAATTACACTGCATTCTGAGCAGTGTAAGCTGTTGCCCCTATAGTTTCCAGTGGTGTTGAGAAGTCTGGTTCTGGAAATATACTTTAATATATTTACTTAGTACATTTCCTACTGAAAGATGTTGTGGGAGGGATAGCATAGGGATAAATAATTATCTGTTTTTTTTTATTGGGGAGAACCAGGGAAGAAAGTACTGAAACAGGGGGTATCATTAATTTTTAGGGTCATTGTGTCAAGTAAATGGTAGGGTTTTCCTTCCTTTGATTTATTTAAGCATAGTGTAGTAGGTGTTCCTGGTTCCTGGTTCCTGTTCCCTGGCCAGGGATCATTGCAACATCACGTCTAATGGTACTGTCGCGGGAATGGACAAAGTTGATGGGGGCGTGTCATAGGCGTAGTGAAGGAGGGACTGGGGTGTGTTTATCGGCCGAGGAGAGATCGGTGCAGTCGGCCGATAATGGGAAAAAGAAGGGCACCAGAAGCGAGAATTTGGGTCACTTTTTTTGGACCTTTTTTTTCACAAACAAGTCCCAAAAAAGTGCCCCAACAGCCCAGATGACCACCGGAGGGAATCGGGGATGACCTCCCCTGACTCCCCCAGTGGTCACTAACCCCCTCCCATAAAAAAAAAGAACTTTAAAAACTTTTTTTCCAGCCTGTATGCCAGCCTCAAATGTCATACCCAGCTCCATCACAGCAGTATGCAGGTCCCTGAAGCAGTTGTTAGTGAGTGCAGTGGACTTCAGGCAGGTGTGCCTAAATTATTGAAGATGGGGTATGCCATAGGCGGGGTATGTGTGTTTTGAAAATCTGTGTGTATTATTAGAGAATACACCCGATCTGCGCTTAATTTAGGTGTCAGGACTTACACCACCTAAAATGTGGCCTAAATGGACATAATCAAATTTAGTCACGTGGTGAGCCACTAGACGTATTTTATATACTACAAGGAAATTTAAGTCTATTCTATAAAATTTAGGCATACTTTAGAGAATACACTTGGCTGGGGTCAAAGTTCCCATTTAAATACTACCTTCCTCTACATATCAGAGCAAATAAAATAGATCTCATAAAGCTGCCAAAATACACAAGAAAAAATGCCCCAGTATAACAAAGTAAGAACAAAAGAATATATCAGAAATTGATTACTTACCAGTCCAGCACAAAGAATAGGGCTCAGAAGCAGTGAGCTGTCTTTCCCAAACAGCTGCAGCCTGACATACAGGCCGCTCACAAATGCAAATTACTCAATACCTGGCTGGGGTCAAAGTTCCCATTTAAATACTTCATTGGGGCGGGCCAATATACATCACTTCACGGGGTCCATGGGAATCAGGGCTTGGTACAGATCACTTAGGGAGCACATCAGGAATGTTTATTTCACTCAGGAGGAGAAAGACCTTACACTGGAAAGAGTCAGATAGCACGTAGCATTACCCTGTGTTAAGAGAGGAAAATCACAATAAAGGATAGCCTATGATTTATTAAAACTTGCTATGCCACTCAAACTGACTGTACAGAACCCTGCTGAGAAAGGAACTCCAAGGATCAAGAGTGGCAAGGACAAATATCTATCACACCATCATTTAAGAAGTAGAATTTTAATGCAGTTTAGTAAAGGGAGTCTTAGCTCTTTATCAAACCTGATGCCAGTATATGCAATAGAGCACTTTTTAATCCATAACCATATTTTTCTAAGAATTACTTCCTACAGGTCAGCAATGGAAATACATGGTTCCCCTTCAAACCTGATCTGCTCCGTAGAATGATTCCTTCTACAACTTTCACTGACTATCTGACACTAGTTCAGTTGTGCTGAGCACTCTTTCCTACATTAAACTAGGGAATTTCAACACTCTCCCTTGTAACAATTACTATCTAGTTGTCAGCAACTGAGCTTCACAGCTAGTTCTCTAAAGAAAATTACTAGTATCAATGTTGGACCAATTCCAACATTGATACTAGTAAAAAAACACAGTGTCAAGTTAAAGGCTGCAATGATGGCTCAGCACAGCCACAAGACAGGAGGATGAAAGTTTTCTCAAGCAAGGCTGCATGATGATTATTATTATTACTACAGTCATATATCCTGCAAAACACCACAAAGTTTGCTGGGGGTAACAACAGACAAAAACAGAACAAACATCAGGAATTACAATATTTAAACCAAATTATACAATACTTTACCAGAAAAAAACTGTTACCACAAATTATTAACATTGCTTAAAAAGAAATGTCTTAAGGGCTTTCTTAAACTGAAGATAACCACAAATGCTTAAGAGAAAAGAAGAAAATTCCAATACTGTGCAGCCTGATTCAAAAAAAGTGCCTTTACATGGCAAAATGAGGGGAACTTTAATAAAAATGGATTTCTAGTAGATTTAGAAATAAAATCATTTAAAAAAGGAAGATGAACACCTAAATAAGCAAGGGTAGATCCATACAATGCTTGATATGTCAAAGCTTATACCTTAAATTCAAATCTTGCTTCTAATGGTAGCCAATGCAGATGGAATAACAAAGGAGTAATGTGATCATATCTGTCTGCTGCAAAAATGGCTCTTGCCACTGCAGGACAAGGGGAACCTCAAGATCTAGGTGCAACGAGTAAGAGAAGGTAAAAACCAGCACATGCTCACAAGTCAATTCTCAACAATAGCTAATAGGGGTGTGCAGCCAGAAAAGTTTTGTTTCATGTTGTTTTCCATGTTGTTTCTGGGAATGTTTGTTTTGTTTGACTTTCTTTTTCCTTATATCATCATGGAAGCGATGACATTAAGAGCATGCATTCTTTTGGAAATATCACACACTATTTACAAAGAGTGTGTACTTTCTCAGAAGAGTTCACAGTCTTTCCTGATAATGCACACTATGATGGTTCATGCACGTGCAGTCTATCGGGATGGAGTGCACACTCTCTTGAAACAGTGTGTGCTCTTTGTAAATAGTGTAAGCATGCATGAACCATTGTGCATGCACGAATAGTGCACTCATGGACACGATATCGGAAAAAAGGGCACACTCTTTGAAACAGCACTTACTCTTCGGTAATGGTAACAGTGCTTGTAGTCTGCCAACTCCCAATCACAGGCTCAAAGTGGATAACACAAATATTACCTATTACACACTGATGAAGAGAAACAGATACTGATAAGAAATTGTTATCATTAAAGCAAAACTTTTTAAATAGATAAGCTTCAATTGTTTTCAAAACAGTAAGAAAGAATTAAACTTTCTTTTTGTTTTGTTTTTTTTTTCAAAATTTCTTTATTAAAGAATGGTGCACATCACAGTTATAACAAATCATCTTTAAGGGTAATTAACTGATCAATTGACATACAGACCATGGGTCACAATGCTTATAACAGAACACGTTTGCTACCAGTACAGAAGTATCTCCTCATGGACCATTCTCATTTTTCTTTTTCTCCCCTAAGGTCCCCCCTCACCCTCCCCCTCCCTTCCCCTCCCCTGACTCCCTGCTATTACTCCGTGCCCTTCCCAGATAGGTTATGACTTTCCTGTCTATCCCAGATATCCCTATACTGTCCCCTACCAGCTGGATTCCCCCAGTGAGTGGCGTGCTCATCAATTCCCAAGTTGCCATTTGTTTCATACTGGCTTTCCACTCAGCCAACACTGGAGGGTCCTTCCCCACCCAATAGTGGAGTACAGTTTTTCTGGCCAGCAATAATGCCAATATTATAAAACGCTGTTGATACTCATCCAAACCCCAGGAGTTTAAGCTAGAATCACGATACTGGTGAACAGCAAAAAATAAACCCAAAGGATAAAATAGTTTAAAGTTCTCAATATATAGGTAAAGCCCTCAGAGACCAAGGATTAACCAAGGTCTGACCTGCGAGACTCCAATATCTACTTGAGATTGTAGTGTCTGTGGTCCTATCTCTTTCATAGGGCTATTTTATACCCAAATAGATTTGCTTATATACAAAAAAATCATGTTTAGAATGTGTGTCAAAACAATCATTCTTTTTGCTGAATGTTTACTGAATAATACAATCTAAGTAAACAGCAGTGAAGACTTCAAAACAACACTTAGCTTTCACTGGAGTGGTGCAATGACCCCTCTAGTTGAATAAACTCTAGTTGAATAAACAACGGGGCCCATATCGTTTCGCCTTGTTACAGGCTTCTTCAGGTTTTGCCCGATAAGGTTATTAAACCGGGGTGTCACCTAATATAAAATATAAAACACACATTCAGCAATTATGTTCTTAGCTTGATCTACATATTTATCTGTGAACGTTAATAAGGCTATTAAGCCATATTGTTATAACCCACCTAACTCAGGAATACTCAATACGTTAACTAAGCTTCACAGGGCTAGAGATATTCAGTAGTGTACAAAATCATTAACAAATGTTTCAAAAGACTGAAGATATTTAATGTTATACAAAATAAATATCAAATACTTCGTGATCTGTAATATTGTCTTGACTGTCATTTGAATGTCGTTAAAATTAACATTGTGCTGTAGTGACCTTAACGTGTGAAAAAAAATTCCTTAAGAGATGCCTGCAAAGGTGGAATACACACAAAAAACTATTTCCCTAGGCTTGAAACACTGTTCAAAGGTCATACAGTGACGTAGCGCTATCAGTGGCGTTTCAAAATATTACCGACAGTGCTAACTCTACCTTTATGAAGAATTAAACTGAAATAAAAAGACTTACTTAACCATGCTGGAACATAAATGTTAGGAGCGATTCTTCACAGGCCCGGGATTTTTTTCAAATGGATACGCGCTGGCTAGACGCTTATAACGTAACTGACGTCCATAACGTGGTGGCATCTTTCTGCACTATAAGCAATAGACACGGCCCCGCAACCTTCTGCACTATAAGACTGCCTACGTATGCACGTTAGAGCAACGTATGATGCTATCACTGACAGCTCTAGGCACCTGCACAGTGATGCCATCACGTTATGGATGTCAGTTACGTTATAAGCGTTTAGCCAGCGCGTATCCATTTGAAAAAAATCCCGGGCCTGTTAAGAATCGCTTCCCCCTGCTCCTTGATATATATACATCGTGTAGGATCTTAAACTGGGTTTCATGCAATCGCACATTTGGTGTAATCCTAAAAGCCAACTCAAAACAGTGGGCCAAGTCTTGCCTGACAAAGGGTTCCCCCATACTCATGCTCCATTGCAATTCTAGCTTATTCAGAGTCGGGGAGGCTCACTGCTCCTTTCCCAACCTATACCACCCTAAAAGCTTATTAGAGGAGGCCGGCATCTGCATGAACATCTGATCCAGTTGGGTAAAGGTGGGGACACAATCTTTAAATTTCAAAGTGAACGTAATGTAATGTCTAAGTTGGTAATAAGAGAACAACAACTTATCAGGGAGATGCCACTCTGCTTGGCATTGCTGGAATGAGGGTATGTCGCCTCCTCCGAGTTCCAAAAAATGACCCACGTATCTGCAACCCCCTTTCCTCCATGTATCCCAAACCAAAATCCCCTGCCCTGCAGGAAAGTCTGGATTGCGCACGGCTTCTAAAAAAGATGAGGCTCCCCTCGCTCCCCCTACTCGTGAGTGCCACCACTCCCATGCCTTTCGTAACGGTCTCAGTAGTGGTGACAATGTGGAACCTGTTCCCTTAGTATGAAGGGCATTGAAGATGGTGTATAGGTGTGCCTCCTGGGACCATATGTACCCAGGAGAGTAGCGATCTGCCCCCGTGTGTATCTCGTTTAGCCAGCGAAGCAGGGCCGCCACATTGTATAAACGTAGATCCGATAAATTGACACCCCTTTTGCCCTAGGTTGGTCTAGCTTGGCCACCCCTATACGTGCTCTCCGTGCTGACCAAATAAAGGAGGACACCGCTCCCTTGTATATCCCCTCATCTTTCACGGTTACCCAAAGGGGGGGCATTTGTAGGGGGTATAAGATCTTAGGTAGAAGAACCATTTTAACCAGGGCCACTCGTCCTAGCAATGAGATAGGCATCTATGGCACAAGGCGCGGATTCCATCAATTCGCTCCTGCACGTTTTTCTTGTACATGATCATTGGATCCAAGTGTAAATATACTCCCAAATATTTCAAGGGACCATTATTCCATGCCAATGGGAAAGCTAACAGGGACCTACATGGGCACGCGGAGGACAATGCTATCACCTCTGATTTCTCAAAATTAATCCTCAGCCCAGAAAAGGAACCAAATTGTTGGATGAGAGTCACCAGGGAGGCTATGTTGTGAGAGGCATCGTCCAAGAATATCAGCATATCGTCGGCGAAGAGGTTAATTTTATACTCCTGCTGTCCCACCCTTATGCCCTGTAGAAGACTGGACTGACAAATTTTACATGCTAATGGCTCCAGTGAGAGGACAAACAACATTGGCAACAATGGGCATCCCTGTTTCGTCCCCCTTTGCAACATGAAAGAGGGAGTGAGCTGTCCGTTCACCAGGATTTGCGCTGTGGGGCAAGTATAAAGCGCCTGTATACCTGTAAGAAATTCTCCCATGATTCCAAACTTGGGGAGTACCCAAAACAGGTAATCCCATAGGATTTTGTCAAATGCCTTTTCAGCATCACAACTAGCGGTGACAGCATCCCCGGGTTTATTTCCTTTTGCTTGAATTGCACTGAGTGCTCTCAGAATATTTGCAGATGCATACCTCCCTGGCACAAACCCAGTTTGATCCACATGCACTAGCCCAGGCAACATTTTACCTAGCCTCGAGGCCATGATGCTGGCAAACAGCTTGAGGTCCTGATTCAGCAGGGATATAGGCCTATGTGACCCCAACATCTCTTTGTCCCTGCCCAGTTTGGGCAGAACCACAATAGTGGCATGCGCCATCCTACCAATGTCCTGTCCTCTAGTGCACAGCGCCTGACATAGCATTTGAAATGGGCCAGCTATGTTGTTTCCTAGAATCTTATAGTATTCCGGTCCTAGCCCATCCGGTCCCGGGGCTTTTACCAATTTCAAGTGTTTCAAGGCTCGCTGTATCTCCCTCCCAGTAACCAGGGCATTCAAATGCTGCATTTGATCCTGAGACAGGCTGGGAAGCTCCAACCCGCCGAAAAACCTCTCCCTTTTCTCCATGTCACAACACCCTTTGTTGTATAAGGAGCTATAAAAATCAACAAAGGCCTCTTGTATGTCCTTCTCTTTGGTTGTTAATATGCCGGCTTTGCTCCTAATTTTAGTAATCACTTGCCTAGGGGTTCTGTTGCGAATCAGTGTAGCTAGAAGTCACCCCACTTTATTCCCCACCTATGTAACTGGTATTTGTATAATTGTATGTCCTTAAGGGCTCTCTGATTTAGGAGTAGATTGATCTTGTGCCTGGTATCCATATACTGCTGCTGAACCTGTTCTGGGCCGCCCCTCACCAATAATGCCCCAATGGAGTGCAATTATTGTGCCAGAGCCAGTAGTTCCCGCTCTTGTGCTTTGCACTTCCTGGAGCTATATTCAATTATCTTACCTCTAAGAACCGCTTTCTCTGCCTCCCAATATACCACAGGGTCCACCTCATCTGGATCGTTCTCCTCTAAATAGTGCTTCCATTCTTCTCCTAAATTCATCATCTAGACAGAGGGAGTGGCCTAGTGGTTAGGGTGGTGGACTTTGGTCCTGGGGAACTGAGGAACTGAGTTCGATTCCCACTTCAAGCACAGGAAGCTCCTTGTGACTCTGGGCAAGTCACTTAACCCTCCATTGCCCCACATAAGCCGCATTGAGCCTGCCATGAGTGGGAAAGCGCGGGGTACAAATGTAACAAAAATAAAATAAAAAATCCTCCTGGTTGTCTCCTAGGGGAAAGACCCATCCTCTATATCTGCTTCCCTGGCTAATGATAGGAAAGGTTGGGAAATTAATATGCAATCCAGCCGTGCCTGCACTTTGTGAACCTGAGAGAAAAAGGTGAAATTGCATTTGCCTGGTTAAGTACCCTCCAGATATCAAGGAGATTCAGTTCTTGCATTGAAAAATTTACTCCCCATGCCTCTTGGCCTTTGGGCCTTTTCTTTGGGGGGCTGCAGTCAATTAGTGGGTCAGCCGTGATATTAAAGTCTCCTCCCACTATCAGTGGATACCCATGAAGAGTTGCCAGCAAAGCTATCAGTTTGGAGAAGAAACTGTGTGAGTATACATTGGGGCATAAACAGAGCAAATGGCTATTTCTTTCCCTTGCAGTTCCCCATCCAAACCACATAGCGTCCGTTGGGGTCTGCAATAGTCTTATGACATAGGTGGTCCAATTTCTTATGGATCAGAATTGCCACCCCCCCCCCCCTCTGCCTACCATTGTAAGATGCAGATGCCAGCTCTCCAACCCAATCTCTTTTTAGTTTAGCATGTTCATGTTGACCTAAATGGGTTTCCTGCAAGAGTAAGACCTCCACCTGAGAACGTTTGACATAGTTCAGGATCTTTGTGCGTTTTACAGGAGAGTGTATTCCATCCACGTTTAGTGTGGCAATTCGTAGGTCACCCACCCATTCCACCACTCTAATAGAAGTCTTTTGTGATGGTGCAAGCCAGCCTTTTCGGAGGCTAGGGACGGCGTCCCAGCTGCGCCGCCCCCACCTATATAGGGCAAGCCCTCCCACGAGATAGAACTAAGCCTCAGCATTTTCAAGAGCGCGGAGTCCCTCCTTTCCCCCCCTAAATCCCAGAACCAACCCAAAAGCTTATCAAGCTCCCCCTCTCCCTCTCTCCAATCATCCACCACAACTTCCTCACCCCTCACATGGAACCTTCTTCCTCTCAAACCCCATATACATCCTCCAGTCGCCCACACACACCCAATCACCCACACAAACAAAATCGCCCACAAAAACGTTCCCCCACCCCATCCCCTCATCTCCCCTCTCCCTCTGCCACCCTCATCTCCCCTCTGACCTGAATCCCCCCAACTTATTTCACTACTATAGCTTCCCCCGCTCTCTCCCCGCCCCCGTCCTTCACGTCCAGTGGATACTAAGCAGTTACAGTATAGTCCCCCTGACATAAAGGGGGTCTCACCAACAAACATAAGTCCCTTACTATAGTTCCAATGAGTAACAACACATTTCCAACAGCTGGCCAGGGACTCCCAGAAGCAATCTGTCTTAAGGGAGATACATCTGTCATGGCCTTAACTCCCAGCACTTTACTTTACTCTGCCACAGGCCTGGACTCTCACTCGGGTGGAGGCAGCTTCTCTATAAATGCCCAGAGCTCTGCAGCCGCTGTGAAAGTTAGGTTTTGATTATTATGGAGCAGTCTCACTCTCGCCGGGTACTGGAAAGCAAACTTGATACTTCTGCTGAAGAGTTGAGAGCAGAAGGGCACCAACAACCTTCGCTGCTCCAAGACAAGTGGCGAAAAGTCTTGAAATAGAAGTATTTTAGTACCTTTGTAATCCAAATTGTGTGAGCATTTGTACAGTTCCAGTAACCTGGCTTTAGTAGCATAGTTCAGGTTGCGCACTATAACTGGGCACAGTCTGTCTGCTTCTTCTCTCCGAGTCCCTACCCAGTGCGCTCTCTCCACATGGATCTGGCCCGCTTCCAAAGGGAGCCCTACCGCCTCTGGCAGCCATTTTTCCATGATTTCCAGCAGGTCTGATTCTTTTATAGCTTCAGGGAGGCCAACTATTCGCAGGTTGTTTTGCCTTGCCCGGTTCTTTTGGTCCTCCACCTGTTCTAGTAGACGTGCATTCTGTTTCTCCAGCACTCCTATTTTTTCCTCCATCACTTGCAAACGATCCTCTTAGGTGGAGATACGCTCTTCCGCTTGTTGTATGCGTGCAGCCTGGCCAGCCACTGAGTCTTTCAGCTCATCCATAGCAACATGCAGCTTGGCAAGTTTGTCATCTAAGAGTTGTGACATGTTTTGCATTGAGAGTTGAATAGTATCATCAGTGGCCTGAGGCATCAGAGGATCCCACTGCTGAGCTGCCATCTTGCGTGCGCTCCCTGCAGCCTGTTCCCTGTCTGAGTGAGCTGCTTTAATTGGCATAACAGCCTTTCCCGGCTTCTTCCGCCATCAATTTGTTTTCAGATGAGTCCCCCCCCCCCCCCCCGAGTTCCAGCGCTGGTGGGTCAATGTTGGGTTGAAAAATTCACCGCGGGGGTGCCATAAGAAGGGGGTTTATCGGAACGAGGGAGCAGTGCCGAGCTTGTAGGTATCCGCTCACGCTGTTGCCATCATGTGACCCCCCCAGAATTAATATTTCTAAAGCAACTGGAAATGAACACCATGTAGAAACTGCCTGATACGAAAATGATGTTGATAAAGATTTCATAAGTACATAAGTACATAAGTAGTGCCATACTGGGAAAGACCAAAGGTCCATCTAGCCCAGCATCCTGTCACCGACAGTGGCCAATCCAGGTCAAGGGCACCTGGCACGCTCCCCAAACGTAAAAACATTCCAGACAAGTTATACCTAAAATGCGGAATTTTTCCAAGTCCATTTAATAGCGGTCTATGGACTTGTCCTTTAGGAATCTATCTAACCCCTTTTTAAACTCCGTCAAGCTAACCGCCCGTACCACGTTCTCCGGCAACGAATTCCAGAGTCTAATTACACGTTGGGTGAAGAAAAATTTTCTCCGATTCGTTTTAAATTTACCACACTGTAGCTTCAACTCATGCCCTCTAGTCCTAGTATTTTTGGATAGCGTGAACAGTCGCTTCACATCCACCCGATCCATTCCACTCATTATTTTATACACTTCTATCATATCTTAAATCTTACTTTTACAAATGATAGAAAATAAAGAAGGCATGCATCTATAGCACGTGATAAAGTAGGGGATAAAGGAAAGGAAAATAAAGAAAATAAATATCCTGGACATATACCGCAGAACATCTTATATACCCAAATGCAAGCTTAAAAATAATTTGGCCTTTAATGGGCAGCCAATGAAATCTGATCAATGTAGGTGTAAAGGGATCCAATCTCCTCTGCCTCATAATCATCTTAGCTGCAGTGTTTGCAGTAATTGCAGTCTAGCAGTCAAGTTGGCTGAAAGAAGACAATTATAGGCATTACAATAATCTAATTTATAGAGGAGCACTGCTTGAAACAGAATCAAAAAGTGTTTCATCTCAAAGCAAGAGCGAATTTTTCTTAAACAATACAGCTTATAAAAAGTAGATTTTGCAACTGCATCAATATGAGGTTTTAAAGATAATGAAATGACTAGTGTCTGCATGTACTGTATGAATCGTTGTGCATGCACAACTAATGCAAGCATGGACACAATATCGGAAAAGAGGGCACACTTTTTGAATCAGGACGTATTTTTTATAAATAGTGTGTGCATGCATGAACCATTGTGCATACACAAATAGTGCACACTAGGGCAGACTATTGAGAAAGAGGGCACACTATTGAGGGCATAGGAAAAACACAAACGTTTATGATTTTTTCTGCTTGTTTTCATTTGATAACAACACAAAAACACATAGAAACTGTTAGGGTAACATTCAAAGTGATTTAACTGGCCAGAAGTGTCTCCTGGTCAGTTAAATTACCTGTTCAGGGCTAAGGACTAATTTTTAGTGGCACTTAGAGGGTCTTTCACAAAAGCGTGCTAGCGTTTTTAATGCACACTACGCTACTATGCCCATAGGAATATAATGAGCATCTTAGCATTTAGCGTGTACTAAAAATGCTAGTGCTCCTTTGTAAAAGGGGCCCTTAACAGGTTAGTGCTGATGAAAATAGCTGGTTAGTGTCAAACTGTTTTGGGGGCATTACAGAGATGGAGTTGGCACTTGGCCAGTTAAGTGCCAATATTCAGCACTTAACTGGTCAGGTTAGCTGTATAAATAGGAATGCATAAAAGTCAGTCCTATCTCTATGTAACATAGTAACATAGTAGATGACAGCAGAAAAAGACCTGCATGGTCCATCCAGTCTGCCCAGGACCACTGCTTTTTAATATATTTATAAATGATTTAGAGATGGGAGTAACTAGCGAGGTAATTAAATTTGCTGATGACACAAAGTTATTCAAAGTTGTTAAATCGCGACAGGATTGTGAAAAATTACAAGAGGACCTTACGAGACTGGGAGACTGGGCGGCTAAATGGCAGATGATGTTTAATGTGAGCAAGTGCAAGGTGATGCATGTGGGAAAAAAGAACCCGAATTATAGCTACGTCATGCAAGGTTCCACGTTAGGAGTTACGGACCAAGAAAGGGATCTGGGTGTCGTCGTCGATAACACATTGAAACCTTCTGCTCAGTGTGCTGCTGCGGCTAAGAAAGCAAATAGAATGTTGGGTATTATTAGGAAAGGTATGGAAAACAGGTGTGAGGATGTTATAATGCCGTTGTATCGCTCCATGGTGCGACCGCACCTTGAGTATTGTGTTCAATTCTGGTCGCCGCATCTCAAGAAAGATATAGTAGAATTGGAAAAGGTGCAGCGAAGGGTGACTAAAATGATAGCGGGGATGGGACGACTTCCCTAAGAAGAAAGACTAAGGAGGCTAGGGCTATACAGCTTGGAGAAGAGACGGCTGAGGGGAGACATGATAGAGGTATATAAAATAATGAGTGGAGTGGAACAGGTGGATGTGAAGCGTCTGTTAACGCTTTCCAAAAATACTAGGACTAGGGGGCATGCGATGAAACTACAGTGTAGTAAATTTAAAACAAATCGGAGAAAATATTTCTTCACCCAACGTGTAATTAAACTCTGGAATTCGTTGCCGGAGAAAGTGGTGAAGGTGGTTAGCTTAGCAGAGTTTAAAAAGGGGTTGGATGGTTTCCTAAAGGACAAGTCCATAAACCGCTACTAAACGGACTTGGAAAAATCCAAAATTCCAGGAATAACATGTATAGAATGTTTGTACGTTTGGGAAGCTTGCCAGGTGCCCTTGGCCTGGATTGGCCGCTGTCGTGGACAGGATGCTGGGCTCGATGGACCCTTGGTCTTTTCCCAGTATGGCATTACTTATGTACTTATGTATAAACTCATATGTGCTACTTTTTGTGTATACCTTACCTTGATTTGTACCTGTCCTTTTCAGGGCACAGACCGTGTAAGTCTGTCCAGCACTATCCCCGCCTTCCAACCACATGTCCCGCCTCCCACCACCGGCTCTGGCACAGACCGTATAAGTCTGCCCAGCACTATCCCCGCCTCCCGCCACCGGCTCTGCCACCCAATCTCGGCTAAGCTCCTTAGGATCAATTCCTTCTGAATAGGATTCCTTTATGTTTATCCCACACGTGCTTGAATTCTGTTACCGTTTTCATTTCTACCACCTCCTGTGGGAGGGCATTCCAAGCATCCACTACTCTATCCATGAAAAAATACTTCCTGACATTTTTCTTGAGTCTGCCCCCCTTCAATCTCATTTCATGTCCTCTCGTTCTACCTCCTTCGCATCTCCGGAAAAGGTTCATTTGCGGATTAATACTTTTCAAATATTTGAACACCTGTATCATATCACCCCTGTTTCTCCTTTCTTCCAGAGTATACATGTTCAGGTCATCTAGTCTCTCCTCATACGTCTTGTAACGCAAATCCCTTACCATTCTCGTAGCTTTTCTTTGCACCGGTTCAATATTTTTTACATCCTTCGCAAGGTACGGCCTCCAAAACTGAACACAATACTCTAGGTGGGGCCTCACCAACGACTTATACAGGGACATCAACACCACCTTTCTTCTGCTGGTCACACCTCTCTCTATACAGCCTAACAACCTTCTAGCTATGGCCACCACCTTGTCACACTTTTTCGTCGCCTTCAGATCCTCAGATACTATCACCCCAAAATCCCTCTCCCTGTCCGTTCCTATCAGACTCTCCCCGCCTAACACATACGTCTCCCGAGGATTTCTATTCCCTAAGTGCATCACTTTGCATTGAATTTTAATTGCCAAACCTTAGACCATTCTTCTAGCTTCCTCAGATCCTTTTTCATGTTTTCCACTCCTTCCCGGGTGTCCACTCTGTTACAGATCTTAGTATCATCCGCAAATAGGCAAACTTTACCTTCTAACCCTTCGGCAATGTCACTCACAAATATATTGAACAGAATCGGTCCCAGCACCGTTCCTTGAGGCACACCACTACTCACCTTTCCCTCCTCCAAGCAAATTCCATTCACCACCACATTCTGGCTTCTGTCCGTCAACCAGTTCCTAATCCAGTTCACCACTTCGGGTCCTATCTTCAGCCCATCCAGTTTATTTAAGAGCCTCCTTTGGGGAACCGTGTCAAAAGCTTTGCTGAAATCTAAGTAGATTACGTCTATAGCTCGTCCCTGATTCAATTCTCCTGTCACCTAATCAAAGAACTCAATGAGATTCGTTTGGCACGATTTCCCTTTGGTAAAACCATGTTGTCTCAGATCTTGCAACTTACTGGCTTCCAGGAAATTCACTATCCTTTCCTTCAGCATCGCTTCCATTACTTTTCCAATAATCAAAGTGAGGCTTACCGGCCTGTAGTTTCCAGCTTCTTCCCTATCACCACTTTTGTGAAGAGGGACCACCTCCGCCATTCTCCAATCCCTCGGAACCTCTCCCGTCAGCAAGGATATATTAAACAAATCTTTAAGAGGACCCGCCAGAACCTCTCTGAGCTCCCTCAATATCCTGGGGTGGATCCCATCCAGTCTCATGGCTTTGTCCACCTTTAGCTTTTCAGGTTGTTCATACACACTCTCTTCCGTGAACAGTGCTCTATCCACTTCAATCTCATTTGTACTTTTTGCAGTCCATCATGGTCCTTCTCCAGGATTTTCTTCTGTGAAAACAGAATAAAAGTATCTATTTAGCAAATTTGCTTTTAATTCATCATTATCCACATAGCGGTTCGCAGTATCTTTTAGTCTCACAATTCCCTTTTTAGTCATTCTCCTTTCACTAATATACCTGAAGAAATTTTTGTCACCCGTTCTTACATTTCTAGCCATTTGTTCTTCCGCTTGTGCTTTCGCCAGATGTATCTCTCTCTTGGCTTCTTTCAGTTTCATCCGGTATTCCTCCTCGTGTTCCTTTTCTTGAGTTTTTTTGTATTTCTGGAACGCCAACTCTTTAGCCTTTATTTTCTCAGCCACTTGCTTGGAGAACCATATGTGGTAATCTATAGTCGGTTAAGTGCTGAATATTAGACTTAACCGGCTATACATTAGCCAGCTTCACAAAACAGAATATTCAATGCTGAAGCCCGGACATAGCCTGTCATTAAATATCTGGGTTTAAACGCTGATCACCGCTGGCTGAATATCAGGACCGTTGTTGACATTTCCTGTGCAATTTCATTTGAATGCACATCCCTATTAGTTAACAATCTTAAAATTTAATTTAGTTCAGTGTTTATACATTCATCTCACCATTTTCCAAACAATCCAAAAGGAATGTATCAGAGCAAGGTGCTCTGCATATGTGCCTGCATCTTCAATGTAGTTTTCTATTTTCCTTTTATTATTTTATTATTTCCTGTTACCCTGATTGATATCTTTGGTTTAGATGTACTTTTGTATCTATTATCATATTTTCTTTTCAATTGATGAGCAAGGGTAAAGGGAGAGCATGCAGAAGCTGACTGTCATCCTGACCTTGTCACTAATAATTTTAGTTCTCTCCTTGACGTTTCAAAAGTTGAACATATTAAAGAACAATTTATTTCACAGAAGATTATTCTTGACACATTTCTTGGCTCAGGTTTTAAGACTTGCTAATTTGTAGTTCAAAGGTCTGTGATATCTTTTCCTGATCATACATTAGTTTCATTTGATGTTACCTCCTCGGTACAGCAGTTCATTAAAGGAGGGAGATGATAAGGAGGCAGAGATAAGATGGATTTCAGCCTGCTGGTTTCTGCAGAGCAAAAGCAGGTGCAACAATAGACACAGCCACACTGGTTGTAGTAATTCTGAACTTTGCCCACATTTATTATCTTATTCATAACACTAGGATTTAAAGAACTCAGGATACATTATTACCCTCTATATCAGAGATTCTCATCCCAGTCCAAGGAACACACCTTGCCAGTCCGGTTTTCAGAATATCCACATTGAATATGCATGAGATAGGTTCACATAGAATTTATTTATTGCATTTGTAGAATGGAGGTAGTACGTGCAAATTTATCTCATGCATATTCATTGTGGATAGCCTGAAAACCTGACTGGCTAGGTACGTCCCAAAGACTGAGTTGAGAATTTCTGCTCTATATGAAAACAAATGGATATTTGTTAATTTGCAGTGTTTTTCTTTCTTTTACTACTACTATTACTTAACATTTCTAGAGTGCTACTAGGGTTACGCAGCGCTGTACAAATAGCTATATATTTACTTTGGAACACATATGTATACTTAAAACTGATTGGCAGTCAGTTCTTTATTTGCAATGGGCAGCCCCATTTTAGATAGGTCAGAGAAATTGGAATTGAACCTTCCAGGTCAGGATGTGCCCATTTCTGGTACTATTTTACATTTGTCAATATCTAAAACATAAACAGAGACAACACGACAATTTGTTCATCTAAATATCAGAACTTACATATGTTCACTGGTATTTCAAAATAGACATTTAAATGCTGACACTTAGTTTTTATTTTATTTTATTTAGATGTGTATGCCTGCCATTTTGGAAACCTACATATCTTAACAAAGACACTCATACATATGCACTCTTCAATTGTAGCATTCCTATAAATAAACAAACACAAATTGTCAATAACTGGTCACAGCTTTATTCATAATAACTTTAACAATAACAATTCCCTACTTCCAAAACCACAGCTATATGAACTCTTAATATTCAAGACATTAGCTAGTTGGTAACGAACTACCAATGAGCATTTAATAATTTGACTCTCCCAGTCAGGATCTGTGGTGACACAAAACCCTGCCTTGTTGCTTCTTAAGCCCTTTCATCCATGACAATGTCACACATGAACCATTTCCTTATACCATGCATTATCACTCCCCCACCAGTAACCCCTCACTTCTGCAAAATTCCTCACAAATAGAGCTTCTAAAATAAGGGTCTTAGTATATTTGGCATCAGCCCAGGTCCTCATTATTGAAGCATTTCTTTAACAGGGCACTCTTTTTAGAAGGAATGGAGGAATAGCCTAATGGTTAGAGTATCAAGCTTCCAACCAGAGAAGCAGGGTTCACATGCCACTGTGGATCCTTGTGATCTTGAGCAACGCAATTAACCCTCCATTGCCTCTGGTGCAAACTTACTGTGAGCCCTCTAGGGACAGAGCAATATCTACTATACTTGAACACAACATGCCTTGAAACAGTGAAAAAGGTGTGAGCTAAACCTAAATTAAATAATTATTGGAGTACAGGAATAGCCTAATGGTTAGAGCAGCAGGCACAGAACCTGACCCATAGCAGTAGTCATCCTCAAAATGGTAGGAAAAAGGAAGTACTACTGATAGGTGATTTTATCATGCCAGATGTTGAGTGGGGCATCCCTGCTATGTGGATTCTCTACAGGAAGAATTGTTTCAGCAGTGGGTAATGGAACCAACGCAAGATGGAGCTATCCTAGACCTGGTGCTCACAAACAGGGAGAAAGCTTCTGATGTTATGGTGGGAGATCTTTTGGCATCTAGTGATCACCAAATGGTGCGGTTCAATATTAAGACAAAAGAGGTGAGGGTCCATTCGAGGTTGAAGGACCTAGATTTCAAAAGAACTAACTTTACCGAGATGGGGGAATTACTTAGGAAAAAGTTAGTGGGATGGGAACAGCTGAAGGGAGTAGAACAGCAGTGGGTGAAACTGAAAAGAACTATTTTAATCGCAACAAACCTTTATGTTTAAAAAATTGCATAAAAGTAAGAGGAAAAGAAAGCCGCTCTGGTTCTCAAACATAGTAGCTGAAAAGGTAAGTGAAAGAAGGTTAGTTAGCCTTCATATGTTACAAGACAACTCAGAAAGAGGAGGACTGGCAAAAATACCTGGAACAGCTAAGAGAAGCTGGAAAAAATGTCGGGAATATGAAGAGGCAAATGGAAGAAAATATAGCTGATGAGGTAAAATTGGGAGACAAGACATTTTTTAGATATATAAATGACAGGAGGAAGCACCATATTAGCATTGTGAGGCTCAAAGCTGATGGGGAGGAATATGTAGAAGCTGATAAGGATAAAGCTGAACTGCTTAACAATTATTTCTGTTTTGTGTTCGTGGATGACAGGCTGGAGGTAGGACCGCAGGAATCAAATGCAAATGGGGATGGATATATGATAGACTGGGACTGATTCTCAGAAGACTGTGTTCATGAGGAACTAGCTGAACTAAAAGTAGACAAAGTGATGGGGCCTGATGGGATACATCCGAAGGTGCTCAACGAACTCAGAGAGGTTCTGGCCGCTCCTTTGTCTGACATCTCCAATGCTTCCTTAGAGTCTGGAGTGGTCCTGGAGGACTGTAGAAGGGTGGATGTGGTTCCTCTGTCTATTAGATTGTAAGCTCTTTGAGCAGGGACTGTCTTTCTTCTATGTTTGTGCAGCGCTGCGTACGCCTTGTAGCACTATAGAAATGCTAAATAGTAGTAATAGTAGTAAGGAGGAGGTTGGGAATTACAGACCTGTCAGTCTGACCTCAGTGGTGAGCATACTAATGGAAATGTTTCTAAAGCAGAGGATTGTGAGGTTTCTTGAATCAAATGGACTGCAGGACCCGAGGCAGGTCATGTCAGACAAACCTACCTCTAGTGATTTCTTTGACTGGGTGACCAAACAGTTGGACTTGGGAAGTAATCTAGAGGTGGTGTACTTGGATTTTAGCAAAGCCTTTGACACGGTTTCACACAGGCGATTCATAAAGGAGATAGAGCAGCTTTTAAACTAGAATGGGGAGGGGGGGGGGGGGCACAGTTGGCCAGGAATGCATGGTTCAGAGTGGAGTATCCTTGAAGGATATTATTGAAACAGGATGTTTAGGGAATCCCAGGTGAGAGGTTCAAAAATGCTGAAAGTAAGCCAGGTATACTTAATGAGAGAGCAAGATAAAGAATTCACATTATCCCCTTCAACTTCTAAACAGCTTGTAGATCGAAGGAAAAAACACAATTTGAAGTGCCTGTATACAAATGCTAGAAGCCTAAAAACTAAGATGGGAGAGTTAGAGTATATTTTATTTATTTATTATATTATTTATATAGCACTAAACGATGAGGTAGATATAATAGGCATCTCAGAGACTTGGTGGAAAGAGGATAATCAATGGGACACTGTGTTAACAGGGTAAAAATTGTATCACAATGATAGAGAGGATCACATTGGAGGGGGGGTTACGTTATATGTTAAAGAAGGAACTGAGTCAAATAAAATAAACATTCCACATGACACAGATAGCAGTGTGGAATCATCATGGATAGAAATTCCACATATGAAGGGAAGGAAAATTCTTGTAGGGCTGTACTACCATCCACCGGGACAGAACAAACAGACGGATGAAGAAATGTTTACAGAGATTAGGAAAGTTGGCAAACTGGGCAATGCTATAATAATGGGTGATGGATAAATGTTACATCATGGAGTGCTAGGGAGATAAAATTTCTAGATGTAATAAACGACTGCTTCTTGGAGCAGCTGGTCCAGGAACCAACAAGAGGGGGAGCCATTTTGGATCTGGTCCTTGGTGGTATGCAGGGCACAGTGTGAGAGATGGTGGTGTTGGATTCCTCAGAAAACAGTGATCATAACATGATCAAGTTTGAGCTACTATCTGGGATGAACCCGCAAAGGAAATCTACTGTTGCTGCATTTAATTTTCAAAAGGGCAACTATAATAAAATGAGGAAAATGTTTAAAAAGAAACTAAAAGAATCAGCTGCAAAGGTTAGGACACTAAATCAGGTGTGGACATTATTAAAAAATACCATCTTGAAAGCCCAGTTCAGAAGCATTCCACGTATTTGAAAAGGTGGAAAGAAAAGAAAATGACAGCCAACATGGTTAAAAGGTGAAGTAAAAAAGACTATTATATCCAACAAATTGTCCTTCAAAAAAAAGAAAAAGACCCAAATGAATAAAATAAGAAGCAACATAAACACTGCAAGAAGGCTAAAAGAGAATATGAAGAGAAATTGCCGCAGAGGCTAAAACTCACAGTAACAACTTTTTCAGGTACATCAGAAGCAGAAAACCTGCAAGGGAATCTGTGGGACCATTAGGTCATGAAGGAGCAAAAGGGGCACTCTGGGAGGACAAGGCCATAGAGAAGAAACTGAATAAATTCTTTGCTTCGGTCTTTACGGAAGAAGATGTAAGAGGTTTGCCTGTACTGGAAATGGAATTCAAAGATGATGATGCAGAGGAATGAAAAGAAATCACGGTGAACCTGGAAGATGTACTGAGACAAATTGACAAATTAAAGAGTTGCAAATCACCTGGACTAGATGGCATACATCCAAGGATACTCAAAGAACTCAAACATGAAATTGCTGATCTGCCATTAAAATCATCCTTTGTACCTGAAGATTGGAAGGTGGCCAATGTGATGTCGATTTTTAAAAAGGGTTGGTGATATGGGAAATTACAGGCTGGCAAGCCTGATGTTAGTGCTGACAAAATAGTGGAAACTATTATAAAGAATAAAATTCTGGAACAAGTAGACAAACATAGTTTCATGGGACAGAGTCAGCATGGGTTCAGGCAAGGGAAGTCTTGCCTCACCAATTTGCTTCATTTCTTTGAAGGCATGAAAAAACATGTGGATAAAGGTGAGCCAGTTGATGTAGTGTATCTAGATTTTCAGAAAGTTTTTGATAAAGTTGCTCATGAGAGACTCCTGAGAAAATTAAAGAGTCATGGGATAGGACGTAGTGTTTTGGTGTGGATTAGGAAATGGTTAGTGAACAGAAAACAGAGGGTAGGGTTAAATGATCATTTCTGTCAACGGAGGAAGTTGAATAGTGGAGTGCCACAGGGATCAGTACTGGAACTGGTGCTATTTAAACATATTTATAAATGATGAGTGAGTTGATAAAATTTGCATATGACAGAAAACTATTCAAGGACTTTGAAATATTGCAGGAAGACCTTAGGAAAATGGAAGACTGGCCAATGAAATGGCTGATGAAATTTAATGTGGACAAATGCAATGTAGATAATACACTGAAATCTTCTGTTCAGTGTGTGGCTTTGGCCAAAAAAGCAAACAGGATGCTAGGAATTATTAGGAAAGGGATGGTGTATAAAACCGAAAATACTATAAAGATGCCTCTGTATTGCTCCATTGTGTGACCACACCTTGAGTGTTGCGTTCAGTTCTGGTTGCAGTATCTCAAAAAAGATATAGTGGGGCATTTTTGAAAGGGATGTCCAAGTTGCAATTTGGACATCCATGCAAAACATCCAAATCTAGGGGTGGGGAAACCCATATTTTCGAAACAAGATGGACGTCCATCTTTCGTTTTGAAAATACTGTCAGGGACGTCCAAATTCTTTAATTTTGCTGTCCCTAGATTTGGACATCCCTAGACATGGACATTTCTGATTTTCGGCGATTTTCAAAACCAAAGACGTCCATGTCAAAATGACCAAATGCAAACCATTTGGTCAAGGGAGGAGCCAGCATTTGTAGAGCACTGGTCCCCCTCACATGCCAGGACAGCAACCGGACACCCTAGGGGGCACCGCAGTGGACTTCATAAATTGCTCCCAGGAACATAGCTCCCTTACCTTGTGTGCTGAGCCCCCCAACCCCCCCCCCAAGCCCACTACCCACCACTGTACACCACTACCATAGCCCTTATGGATGAAGGGGGGCACCTAGATGTGGGTACAGTGGGTTTGTGGTGGGTATTGGAGGGCTCGCTGTCTTTTCTCCAAGCTGAAGGGTCTTAATTGCTTTAGCCTTTCCTCATAGGGAAGTCATCCCATCCCCTTTATCATTTTCGTCGCCCTTCTCAGTACCTTTTCTAATTCCACTGTATATGTTTTTTGACTTGCGGCGACCAGACTTGCACACAAAATTCAAGGTGCGGTCGCACCATGGAGAGATACAAAGGCATTATAACATCCTTATTTTTGTTTTCCATTCCTTTTCTAATAATACCTAACATTCTATTTGCTTTCTTTACTGCCACCATACACTGCCACCTAGATCCCTTTCCTGTTTCATAACTCCTAATGTGGAACCTTGCATTACATATCTATAGTTCAGGTCCCTCTTTCCCACATGCATCACTATGCAGTTGCTTACATTAAACATCATCTGCCATTTGCCTGCTAGAGATAATCTTCCATGAAGCAAAACCTTCCAGGGAGTGCATTCCAGAGTGTAGGGGCTGCTCTGGAGAAGGCTCGCTGGCAGATATCACAGTATATGATGTCCTTTAGAGAGGGAGTGGTCAGGGATACTCCTTGGGAGCATCTTAGTGACCTTGGAGGTGTGTAGAGGGAGATTCTGTTCTTCAAGTACTCTGGTAGATAGTTATTTTTGGGAACTTAACAAAAGTCTCCAATTAGGCAGTAGAGGCAGGATTTTAAAGGCCCTCAAGGTGTGAATTGTAAGCCTCTTGGCCTTCTTAGTGGATCTTCAGTCCCTGGGGGGACAGCAGCCCATCACAGTGGTCTTCTAGCCCAGACGCAGGGCATAAATCTGAATAAAAGATTCCTCTTGAAGAAAGGGGTACCTTAAAAGTGTGGTGGCCTAGCGGCTCCCTTAATTCTTCTAACCTAACGTCAGGCTAAAATGTTCAAACATTCTACCTTTATAAGCCCCACCATTTTAGTCCCAGCTCCTTTTGTTCCTAAAAGCTCCTGATCCTCTGGAGATCCCCCTTAACTCATTAGTTCCCAACTCATCCTAGAAAACAGGAGCAGTATCCACTTGCTCCAGCTCTGTTGTATTCGGTTTTTTAAAATGAGGTATTGTGACTCCTAGTGGTATATTGGGGCTGGGGAGGGAAATTTAGGTGACAACCAGAGACCTTCCAGAGAAATGGGGATTCTGATATGAACTGTGGGCATCAACGCAGAGTTCAACTTTAAAATTAAAATTCACATGCTGGCATAGCTGGGAATGTGTGAAGTTCACTGCCATGGCACCACACAATTTTTTTAACATTAGATGTATATGCAGATGAGCCAGGAGCTCATTTGCATTCTGTAGCTAAATTTCACAAAAATGGTATTAACCCATAAAAATATTTATTTATTAGGACATGAGGCTCATTGTGCTATTTGAGTTACTAAAGTCTAGCACTGCTATGTTTGGGATTAAAAGATTAAAGTAGTGAATGTAAGGCTGAATGGGGAGAGGAGTTTGTGGGGAAAATGATAACCCAGGGGAAGAGAACTGGGGAGAAAATGGGTGCAGGTGTTGGGTAAAACACATGCTCCCTGATATTCAAAACTATTTAACTGGTCAGACATGGCTGCTGACTGGTTAAATATCATATCGACTCCTAAACCCGCTACTATTCAGTGGAGCAGTGGCGTAGCTACGTGGGGCCACGGGGGTCTGGGCCCACGTAGATTTGGCCCTGGACCCCCCCTGCCAATGACCCACTTGACCCCCCTCCCGCTGCCAACCCGCCGTCGTCGTTGCCTACCTTTGCTGGCAGAGGACCCCAACCCTCGCCAGCCGAGGTCCTCTTCTTTCGGTGCAAGACTTCGTTCTGTTTCTGAGTCTGACATCCTGCACGCTGTACAGGACGTCAGACTCAGAAACAGAACGAAGCCTTGCACTGGAAAAAGAGGACCTCGGCTGGTGGGGGTTGGGGTCCCCTGCCAGCAAAGGTAGGCGACGGCGGGTTGGTGGCGGGAGTGGGGGTCGAGAGGGTCATCGGCAGGGGGGGGGTCAAAGTTGTTGTTGGTGGTGGTGGTGGCGGGAGTCGGCAATGGTGGTGGGGGGGTTGGTGACGCCGGGGGGGGGGAGATAAAATGTGCTCCCTCACTTCGGGCTCTGGACCCCCCTCCCACCGAAGTCTGGCTACGCCCCTGCAGTGGAGATAACCAGTTTTCTCCGCTGAATATTGCTGGTTAGCTCCTAGTGTATAACTGGCTATATCACGTGATTTATCCAGTGCCAATATTTAAATAGAGCCGCATAAATAGCTGTCCTTTCTTTAACCACTAAAACGATAGTGCTGAATATCAGCATAGCCAGTTAACTATCTAGGTTTAACGCCGATGGTGGACAGCAAAAACACTGCCTGCTGCCAGCTGAATATCAGGCCCATGATTACTAGGCTGAATCCTTGACAATTGGCACTACTACAAAGTTTCAACTTGTTCTAATTTAATAATTTTCCTATTTTTTGTTGGAGAAACATTCAGTACATATAATTTCAAATCTAGGTTGGCGTGCCAAAATAAAAGCATTGATATGGAACAGTGAGGACCTCTTGAGTTTTTCAAAAGAGAAAATAACGTAAACACAGCCAATGTCTGTTATTTTTCCAGATATAACATGTTTTGTGATTTTTACAAGCCAAAGTCTTTTAAAACATTTTCTGTAATTTGGCATGAGATCATAAAAAAAAGGCAAACAATTTTTTAGCAACATGTTCCATTTGAGCACCTTTAAAGCTTCTATATTGCTATTTTGGCTTTGTACTAGCAGAAGGAAAAGAAGTGAGAAAGATCAAAAGACGTTTGAAGGGACCAGAGATAAAACCCAGCCGTACACAGCACCACATAGTGGGAGTCTTTTACTAAAGCTTAGCTCGAGTTATCTGGAGCAGGGCCCATTTTATTCCTATGGACCCCTGCTGGAGATAACTGGGGCCAAGCTTTAGTAAAAGACCTCCATAGTAAGAACAAATGTCTTACCTAGCACCCCACCAAGCAGTAACAAGTATTTCTTAGCAACTCAAAACAGTCCAATTCACAGTCTCCAGATTCCTATCCACCAACACTGGCAAAGAATTAAATGACCAGTTTTTATGGCTCTATAAGAAAGTGTTTATTGTATCAGCACTAAGAGATAGGGATTCAGCAATCAGCTTTGTGCTGAACCTTATATAGCATTACAGTGCTGTGATTAAGTGCAACCCAGGATAATACATATATGGCTTATTAGTGCTTGCACATAATACTGATTAGTAACATAATACTTGCTAGTCTTGCTAGCGTCTTCTCACTAATGAGTGTTGCCCTCTAGCCAGGGCCACCGAGAGACTGGGCCGGACCTGGGGCAAGGCCGCCCCTGGACCCCGCCCCTGCCACCCTCGTCACCCCGCCCCCCTGAGGTCGCCGCTGCCGCTCCCCCCTTCACCCCCCTGAGGTCGCCACTGCTCCCCCCGAGATTGCCGCAGCCACTGCTCCCCTCTCCACCCCTTGAGGTCACCGCAGCCACTGTTCCCCCTCCACTCCCTGAGGTCGCCTCCACCGCCGCTCCCCCCTCCACCCCCCCCAAGGTCGCTGCCTCCACTGCCCCCCTCCATCCGCCACCGGGCCGGGCCCCCTGCATTGAAATCGCAGTCTCACCTCCGTGAAAGCAGCGCTAGAGGCAGCAGAACGCCTGCAATCGGCCCTCCTTCCCTCCTTGTGTCCCGCCCTCGCAGAAGTTATGTTAGACGAGGGCGGGACACAGGGAAGGAAGGAGGGCCAAAGGGAGGCGTTCTGCTGCTTGCAGCGCTGCTTTCACGGAGGTGAGACTACGATTTCAATGCAGGGAGCTGACGGTCGATGACGGAGGGCGGGTGGGACTGCGGCGCTGCCCCCCCCCCCCCTTGGAGGCCCGGGCCTGGGGAATTTTGTCCCCCCTGCCCCCCTCTCTCGGCGGCTTTGCTTCTAGCACTACTTAATTTGGCACGTCTTATCTACCGCGTGAACCGATACTCTCATATCACCCCCCTCCTTAAGTCGCTTCACTGGCTCCCAATCCACTACCGTATACAGTTCAAGCTTCTTCTATTGACCTTCAAGTGCACTCAATCTGCTGCCCCCCATTACCTCTCTACCCTCCTCTCCCCGTATGTTCCCACCCGTAACCTCCGCTCTCAGGACAAATCACTCCTATCTGTACCCTTCTCCACCACCGCTAACTCCAGACTCCGCCCCTTCTGCCTCGCAGCACCTTATGCCTGGAACAGACTTCCTGAGCCCATACGCCATGCGCCCTCCCTGCCCATCTTCAAGTCCTTACTCAAGGCCCATCTCTTCTCCCTTGCTTTTGGCACCTAACCACCTTCCCCATTCCTGTTACCTACACTGACTGCGTAGTCTATTACCGTTAGATTGTAAGCTCTCTTGAGCAGGGACTGTCCCTCCCCGTGTTTAAACTTGTACAGCGCTGCGTAACCCTGGCAGCGCTATAGAAATGCTAAGTAGTAGTAGTAGTAGTACTTAATTTGGCAGAGGCTGCTCCTTGTGATCTTGGGCAAGTCACTTAACCCTCCATTGCCTCAGGTATAAACTTAGATTGTGAGTCCTCCTGGGACAGAGAAATATCCAGAGTACCTGAATGTAACTCACCTTGAGCTACTATTGAAAAATGTGTGAGCAAAATCTAAATAAATAAATAAAAAATGAAACAGGCCAGATATGTGTAGTTTGCAAGTATCGATCAAGGGGTAGATTTAGAAGGTCAATACCTGACCCTTCAAACCTTCACTCATTTTTGAGGAAAACAAATTCTGCCTAAGACCAGTTTGTACCAGTATGACAGGGCTATCCTATGTGCCAGGTATTTTACAAAAGACACATCCCCATTATTTAAATACATTTCTACGAGGTCCTCCTGCAGCCAGCTGTGAGCCAGGCTGCCACATAGGACTAGCGCAGGGCTTAAATATACAACTTCATTCCCTATTTCAGAAGGAGAATGCAAGTGTATATCCCCTGAACAATGTCAGGATTAACACCTGATCCCAGGGACTTCTAGGTTATGCAAAGGTGCTCATGCTGTGCAGAGCTCTACTGCAGAGATTAGGGGAGGTCCTCTCCTTAATCAACCAACATGATCTGTCCTTCCTGAAAGTGATATTGGCAAATGATATAGGGCACTGTGAAAGCTTAGTGAAACATAGATGTGTATGTTTCTAAAATGGCAGGCATGTATATGCCATGTTTGACACTACTGATATTTTAGATGTTGAGAATTGCTGGCACATACATGCACTTTCCTACATGTATTTTTCAAAAGACTCTACATTGGCAGATCATTTTCTAAAATTCTAAGAAAACTGACATGTCTCAATTCCAATTTGTATGTTCATTCTAAAATATAGCTTTATATATAATTGCATCAGTGTGTTAGTTTCCTACTGAGCACCAGGGAAACCAGGGTTCAAAAGTCCTGCTTCTCCCAGTAACGTTCCTTTCATCTGAGGGCAGGTCACTTCATACTCCATCATCTCAAGTGCAACTTCCATTGCATGCCCACTTGTACAGGGACATAACCTGTGTACCTTATTGTAACTTGCTTTGAGCTGGAATTTGGAAAAACTGAATAATTAAATCCAAATCCTGAGTAGCTCGCATTGGTCTACGTAAGCTTCTTTGGTGGTTTATTTCTCTCTAAGGAATTAGGATAAGGAAGAATTATTTTTGTTACAGCCTTTCTAATTAAAATCACAAGGTCTAATAAGCTTTACTTGTCAGAACTGTCAGGAACCTGCTGCTAATTGGCTGACATAAATGAATTCAAGTTTTTTATACCTCCTTTTCACTAAAAGATTGCACGGTGCACATAAGGAGGCATGAATGACAGGGTTGCACACACCATTTACAGTGTTATAATGCTGTTAATGATTCCCATGGTTGAGGTTAATTTTTGGTGGTGGTACTGAGTGTATAAATCTGGAAGAACAGTTCAGACAGGTAATAGAAAAACCTCACTCTGAGGGTAATAAAGGACCAGTCATATCCTATACAGTGTTCTTAACATACATTAACAAATGGACTCTAAGAACTGACCAGTCAAAGGAAGCCTAACATAAATGCTACGCTAAAACGTATAATCCATCTTTCTTGTTTGCAGCCATCATGAATAATATGTACAAACTGAGGGGGTCTTTTGCTAAGCCGTGGTAGTGTTTTTAGCTCGTGGTAGAAATCAGCTGGCGGTAAACGCTAAGACACCCATAATCCTATGGGCATCTCGGCATTTACTGCCAGCTGATTTCTACCACAAGCTAAACTACTGCTTAGTAAAAGACCCCTGAAGCTGTAAAAAAAAAAAAGTAGTAGATAAAAAGTCTTTAAATAAGATATGAACTTTACCAGTTTGAGATAAATTTGTATAATCAACCCAGCTAAACTTGAAAACATCACTATAAAGAGAGCATCTGCATATCTTCACTTAGCACTCATAAAGATTATAAATGTAAGTTCCCAGCCTGACCTTTTCTATTAAACTGTCTGAAGTTTGATTTAAAAGGAAAACAAGGCCAGCACTAATCATTCCAAGAATGAAAATGATGCTTTGTGAATTTTGAAAAAAGCATTGAACACTCCCTCTGCGGTAATTTTCAGACATAATGGGTGATTTGCTTTCACTCACCGTGAAAGCTATGGAACAATTAGGAATTTAATTGCCAATTAACAAAATTACTATAGCAAGTTAATTGAAGATCTTTGAACAGCATAGCTCAATGTTTAGGGTATGCAATCGACACAAAAGTTTATTGTGAATTTGGCAAGTAAGTACAGGTTTGAAAAATGTGACTTCATTGATTAGCTCATGACTCCTGCTCACAGATACAGCAAATGGGTTTAGGTGTGATACTGTGTGTTGTGCTGAAGTTTATAAGAGATTAATATTGATTTTAATTTATTTTGGGGTCTTTTTACTAAGCTGTGTTAGGCAATAACATGTGCCTACCGCAGCAAAAAAATGGACTACCGCGCGATAAATAATTTTAAATATTTTTTGAGGGGACCTGTAAGGAACGGAGAGTGAGTGTTCCTATGCTAACCAGTTAGTGTATCTACATTATCATACACTAACTGGTTGGTGCACAGATAACGCAGAATATGAGGCTGTAAGTGTTCATATGGTAATTTTTAAAATGGCCATGTGCGCTAATGGCAACATTAGAACATGTCAGATCAAACAAAGTAAATTGCTGCTGTAATAGATCAATATAACATTTATCCAAAAAGGTATCTTTGCACCATCAGAGGCGGTACTCAGTACAGATCGTTTTGGCAATCCACTATTCACTTTCTTCCATTGAGACAATTTTCCATTTAACCCTACTCTATGTCTTTTAGCCAGTTTCTAATCCACAACAGAATAATGCCTCCTATCCCATGGCTTTTTTAAATTTTCTCAGGAATCTCTCATGAGAGACTTTCCAGCTTATTTTCGAAGGAGGTCGCCGGCCATCTTCCAACATAAATCGGGAGATGGCCGGCCATCTCCTGAAGCCAGCGAAATCGGTATAATGGAAAGCTGATTTTGGCCGGCTCCAACTGCTTTCCATCGCAGAGCTGGCCAAAGTTAAAGGGGGTGTTTCGGAAGGGTATGGGAGGCGGGACAGAGGCGGGACAGGGGCGTTGTTAAGACATGGCCGGCTTCAGCTGATAATGGAAAAAAGGCCGGCTCTGAGGAGCATTTCGCCGGCTTCACTTGGTCCATTTTTTTTAGGACCAAGTCTCAAAAAAGTGCCCCAATTGACCAGATGACCACTGGAGGGAATCGGTGATCACCTCCCCTTACTCCCCCAGTGGCCACCAACCCCTCCCACCCAAAAATAAATTAAAAAAAAACTTTTTCGCCAGCCTCTATGCCAGCCTGAAATGTCATACCCAGCTCCATGACAGCGGTTTGCAGGTCCCTGGAGCAGTTTTTAGTGGATGCAGTGCACTTCAGGCAGGTGGACCCAGGCCCATCCCCCCCTACCTCTCACACTTGTTGTGGTAAATGGGAGCCCTCCAAACCCCCTCAAAACCCACTGTACCCACATGTAGGTGCCCCCTTCACCCATAAGGGCTATGGTAATGGTGTAGAGTTGTGGGGAGTGGGTTTTGGGGGGGGATCTGTGGGGCTCAGCACCCAAGGTAAGGGAGCTATGCACCTGGGAGCTATTTTTATTTTAATTTTTAGAAGTGCCCCCTAGGGTGCCTGGTTGGTATCCTGGCATGTCAGGGGAACCAGTGCACTATAAATGCTGGCTCCTCCCATGACCAAATGCCTTGGATTTGGCCAGGTTTGAGATGGCCGGCCTTGGTTTCCATTATCGGCGAAAACCGATGCCGGCGATCTCAAACCCAGCCATCTCTGACATTTGGCCGGCCCCAACCGTATTATCAAAACAAAAGATGGCCATCCATATTTTTCTATAATATGGTTCGGGACCGCCTTTTGCGGCACTGGCCATATAGATGGCCACCCATATAGATGGCTGGCACTGTTCGATTATGCCCCCCCACGTCAAAAGCTTTCTGAAAATCTATGATCTCCCTTTTATCCACATGTTTATTCACACATTCAACAAACTTTAGCAGATTGGTGAGGCAAGACGTCCCTTGACTGAATCCACATTTGAATCTATTGGACAGAAAACAGAGGGTAGAGTTAAATGGCCATTTTTCTCAGTGGAGGAGGATGGATAGTGGAGTGCCGCAGGGATCTGTACTGGGACTGGTGCTATTTAACATATTTATAAATGATCTGGAAATCAGAACAACGAGTGAGGTCATTAAATTTGCAAATGACACAAAACTATTCAAAGTTGTCAAAACACATGTGGATTGTGAAAAATTACAGGGAAAACCTTAGGAAATTGGAAGACTGGGCATCCAAATGGCAGATGAAATTTAATGTGGACAAAATGCAAAGTGATGCACATTGGAAAGAATGATCCGAATCATAGTTACCTGATGCTAAGGTTCACCTTGGGGGTCTGCACCCAAGAAAAAGATCTAGGTGTCATTATATATATGCTCAAATCTTCTGCTCAGTGTGTGGCGATGGCCAAAAAAGCAAAATCATACTTGAGTTCTTTGAGTACCCTTGGATGTATGCCATCCAGTCCATGTGAGTTACTACTCTTTAATTTGTCGATGTTGTCAGTACATCTTCCAGGTTCACTGAGATTTCTTTCAGTTCCTTTGTATCATCATCCTTGAAAACCATTTCTGGTACAGATAGATTGGCCACTGTTGGAAGCAGGATAGTGCTCTATCGTACCTAAGGCGGGGCGGTGGGGCTGGTCTATCCTGGGTGCCAGCAGCGAGGGGGTGCATGAAAGAGGCTCGCACTGTTGGCTCTGCCAGTCCCCTGCCTCGGAACAAGAAGTTGATGTCTGAGGGTGCAGAGCGGACAGTGTGTGCCTGCTCCGTGTACCCCCCTTGCTTGTAGGAGGGGGTGTGTGCTGCCTGGGGCTGTGCACTGCCCAGGGGGGTGCACTGCCTGCGCTATGCCTGGAGGGGTGTGTTCCACCCCATGTGGCATATAATGTAGGTACACCGCTGGGATATTAGGTTAGATGGATCATTGGTCTGACCCAGTATGGCTAGTCTTATGTTCTTATGCTCTTACTCAGGTAAACTATGTTTGACTATGTGTTCATTAATTTTGTTCTTTATAATACTTTCCACCATTTTCTCCATCCCTGATGTCAGGCTTACCAGTCTATGGTTCCCCCGATAATCCCTGGAATACTTTTTAAAAATTGTCGTTATGTTGGCCAATCTTCAAATACAATGAATGATCTTAATGACAGGTTACAGATGAACTGTTAATCTGGTCATGAGCCCTTGAGCCCAGGCCGAGGCCTAATATATGGCTTTGGCCAAGGCCTAGGGTAGACCAAACAGGTACTATGCACTATCCCAGCCACCAAGCCCCGCACATACACAACAACCAACTAGCACCACCAGAAAATGGGAGATAGAGCATTCAGGCGGGCCTCACGGCCTATCGGGAACCCATTCACACAGAGTCCAAGCATGCGGGCCTCACGGCTGAACAGGAACCAAGTCATACACTGGGAAGGGAGAAAGAACAATGAGGGGTCCCCAAAGGGGCAGGAGCACCAGCAACGCACACAGTGCTAGCTAAGAACGCAAGGGAAAAGGGACTGACAGATGTTCCTATAGGAAACACAAGACTATGCCACCGGCAGTCAAAGATAAAGGAAGCCACACAAGAGAACACTCTAGGCTATACCATACAGCACAGAAGGGAAAAGGAAAGCCATCTAAGAATACACAATGCTAACCTCACAATACACAGGTATAAAGGGAACGGCTATATAGGAATACACATGGCTGTGCCACACAGCACTCAAAGGTAAAGGGAATTCACACACAAGAATGCACAAGGCTGGCCTCACAATACACAAGGGAAAAAGGGAACTGCAATAAAGGAATACACAAGGCTGTGCCACACAGCACACAAGGACAAGGGGAAGGTAAGCAAACAGAGAACATTGCCTTTGCACACACAGATCAGATAAGGAGCAGCGCTCACCAGAAACAGGAGACAGATACAGCAAAGAAGGAATTAAAGCAGGCAAAAGGAAAAGTGCTTCAAAACACAACCTACCAGAAGCAGGGCTTACACTGCAGACAAAGGGTTTATTTATTTATTTATTTATTTATTTGTTTATTGCATTTGTATCCCACATTTTCCCACCTCTTTGCAGGCTCAATGTGGCTTACAATGCATCATGAATGGTGGACATATATTAGAAAATAGACATTTAGTGTTACAGAAGGATCTTGGGTAACATGATAATGATAAAACATAGTAGTATAACAAGCAACTATTATAAGACAGTTCTGAATATATGTGGAGGAGTTGTGTATATTCACATTGGTTGATCTTTGTGGTATGCCTTGTTAAAGAGATGGGTCTTCAGTAGTTTGCGGAAGTTCGTTAGTTCGTAAATTGTTTTTATGTTGCGCGGCAATGCATTCCGTAACTGTGTGCTCAAAGTAGGTAAAGTTTGACGCGTGCATTAGTTTGTATTTTAGACCTTTGCAGTTATGGAAGTGTAATATGCAGGACGATCTTTTGACATTCCTGGATGGTAGGTCTATCAGGTCTGACATGTAGGCTGGTGCATCTCCGTGTATGATTTTGTGAACTAGGGAGCATATTTTGAACGTGATGCGTTCTTTAAGTGGGAGCCAGTGTAGTTTCTCTCATAGGGTTTTAGCACTTTCATATTTTGTCTTACCGAATATGAGTCTGGCTGCAGTGTTCTGGGCTGTTTGAAGTTTCTTGATTATTTGCTCTTTGTAGCCGGCGTAGAGTGCGTTGCAGTAGTCTAGATGACTGAGCACCATTGATTATACCAGGTTACGGAAAACAATCTTTGGGAAGAAAGCTCTTACTCTTTTTAATTTCCACATTGAGTGGAACATCTTCTTGGTTGTGTTTTTCATGTGGTTCTTGAGTGTTAGGTGTCGATCGATGGTAACTCCAAGAATTTTTAGGGTATCCGAAATTGGAAGGTTCAGATTTGGTGTGTTAATGGCGGTAAATTTGTTCTTATTATGTTGAGAGGTGAGTATTAGGCATTGGGTTTTTTCTGCATTAAGTTTCAGCCGAAATGCATCCGCCCATGAATGCATGATATGAAGACTTTGGTTGATGTCGTTGGAAATCTCCTTTAGATCTTGTTTAAATGGGATGTAGATCGTTACGTCGTCTGCGTATATATATGGGTTGATGTTTTGGTTTGATAATAGTTTGGCCAAGGGTATCATCATTAAGTTGAATAGAGTCGGTGAGAGGGGGGATCCCTGTGGGACTCCGCATTCAGGTATCCATGCGGCTGAGGTGGTCGAGTTAGATGTCACTTGGTATGATCGTGTGGTTAGGAATCCCTTGAACCAATTGAGAACGTTGCCTCCAATTCCGAAGTGCTCAAGGATGTGTAGTAGTATTCCATGATCAAACATGTCGAAAGCGCTTGACATGTCAAATTGTAGAAATAGTATGTTCTTCCCAGTTGCAATCGTTTGTTTGAATTTGGTCATGAGAGTGACTAGTACTGTTTCAGTACTGTGGTTAGACCGAAATCCTGACTGGGAATCGTGGAGTATTGAGAATGTATTTAAATAGTTTGTGAGTTGTTTGGGAAACTTAAACTGGAATGGATACAAGGGACAAGCTTACCACAAACAATACAACACCAGCCAAGCAGAGAATAGACCCAGGTGCAGTATAGTGAGACAATCAAGCACACGCTGGGAACACCCAGCACTCACACTGAATCTACAAGCTATGAGGAGAGAAATCAAATCTCCAACATGAACACAGTGTGCACTAGCACAAACAGAGAGAGAGGAAAGCTGCTTCAGCTGACAGCAATCAAACGCTAAAGCAAGAGAGGTAAGAAGAAGTAACATAGTAACATGTAACATAGTAGTTGACGGCAGATAAAGGCCCGAACGGTCCATCCAGTTTGCAGTTCAGGCTTCTGACGTCTGTTGCTTCAGCCGTCAGCTCAGCCACTGACAAGCCAATCAGGAGCGAGTCCCAAACATTCCCCTGCCTGTCTAGCAGAATCATAACATTAACAATAGGAGACCTGCAGTTTCACTTTTGATCCCCTTCAGTACCTTGGGGTGTATACCATCTGGTCAAGTTGGCTTGTTGCTCTTTAATATGTCGATTTGGCTTATTACATCTTCCAGGTTCACTGAGATTTCTTTCAGTTCTTCTATATTATCAACCTTAAATACCATTTCTGACACAGGTAGCCCCCTTACATTTTCCTTAGTAAAGACTTAAGCAAAGCATTCATTTAGTTACACTACTATGCCCTTATTCTCCCTAAGTGCTCCTTTTACTCCTTGATGATCTAACAGTCCAACTAACTCCCTCATAATCTTTCTATTTCTAATGTTCCTGAAAAGGTTTTTGTTATGAGTTTTCACCTCTGTAGCAAGCGTCTTTTCAAATTCTTGTTTAGCCTTCTTTATCAGTGCCTTACACCTAATTTGCCAGTGTTTATGCTTTTTTTTTTGTTTTTTACATTTTCTAAAAGATGTCCTTTTGGCCCTAATATCCTTCTTTACCTCCCCTTTTAATCATGTCGGCTGTCTTTTTGCCTTCCTTTCTCCTTTTTTGATACATGGAATAAATCTGGCCTGGGCTTCCAAGATGGTATTTTTAAACTATGTTCAATGCAGTTGCTTCTTTTAGTTTATTTTTTTTCCTCCATTTCCCTCATTTTATCATAGTTGCTCATTCAAAAATTAAATGCTGTTGGAATAACATATAGGGGCATAATCGCACGGGGCCGGCCATCTATATGGTCGGCCCTCTCTAAGGCCGGCCCTGTAAAGTGGCATACCTGACCGTATTATCGAAACAAGATGGCCGGCCATCTTTCGTTTCGATAATATGGTCGGGGCTGGCCAATTCTCAACATTTGGGCTGGCCTTAGAGATGGCCGCCATTGGTTTCCAGCGATAATGGAAACTAATGGCAGCCATCTCAAACCCGACCAAATCCAATGCATTTGGTCATGGGAGGAGCCAGCATTTGTAGTGCCCTGGTCCCCCTCACATGCCAGGACACCAACCGGGCACCCTAGGGGGCACTGCAGTGGACTTCAGAAAAAGTTCCCAGGTACATAGCTCCCTTACCTTGTGTGCTGAGCCCCTCAAACTCCCCCCCCCAAAACCTACTCCCCACAACTGTGCACCACTACCATAGCCCTTACGGGTGAAGGGGGGCACCTAGATGTGGGTACAGTGGGTTTGTGGTGGGTTTTGGAGGGATCCCATTTACCACTACAAGTGTAACAGGTGGTGGTGGGGGGGGGAATGGGCCTGGGTCCATTTGCCTGAAGTGCACTGCAGTACTCACTAAAAACTGCTCCAGGGACCTGCATAGTGTTGTCAGGGAGCTGGGTATGACATTTGAGGCTGGCATAGAGGCTGGCACAAATATTTTTTTAAAAAATTTTGGATGGGAGGGGGTTGGTGACCACTGGGGGAGTAAGAGGAGGTGATCCCCGATTCCCTCCAGTGGTCATCTGGTTAATTGGGGCACTTTTTTGAGGCTTGGTCCTAAAAATAAATGGACCGAGTAAAGCCTGCAAGGCTTCGTTCTGTTTCTGTGAGTCTGACGTCCTGCACGTACAACGTGCAGAACGTCAGAAACAGAATGAAGCCTTCGCGGGAAGAAGAGGACCTCCTCGTCTGGTGGGGATTGGGGTCCTCCGCCAGCAAAGGTAGCCCACGGCGATGGCGGGGGAGGGTTGGCGGCGGGAGGGGGGTCGAGAGGGTCATCGGCAGGGGGGTCTAGGGCCAAATCTACGGGGGCCCAGGCCCCCCTGGCTCCACATAGCTACGCCACTGATATGTATCATCTCCACAGTGCTATAACAATAGATTTATATATTATGTTACTGTAATTCAGTTTGCCATATAGCTATTATGGGGTTCAAAGTTGTTGTCTATTATAGATTGAAATAGCTGTTTTGAATAAAATCAGCATGTTATGTTTGTCTGACATACTGATTTGTGGAGGTATGACACAATTGGACAAAATAGTCTTTAGTAAGACACGATTTAGATATGACTTACAAAGGATGGCCAATGAACTTTATTAAAGCAAGACTGCAGTTCTCTGTGTACTTAAACCAACACTATTATGGCTTCCAAATGTTAACCTTCTACCATATAAATTGCTTCAAAATGTAGACAGTTGATCTCTGACCCCCAGGTAATGTCTTAGAGGCCATTTTAAATATTATCAGAGGGCACGACTTGCCTGGGTAAAAAGATTTTGCAGAGAAGAATTCGATTAGCTAATGTAATTGATTGATTCAGCTTTTTCCAGCATGATGTTCCTCAACAGGGACTAAATACAATGATTTAAGAAGGTCTGAATTGTCCTATTAAAAACTGATGGATTGAAATTGATGTAAACCCTCATTACAGTTGGAGGCTTGTATGGTCACACAGCAAATCTGGATTAAATCCAGAGAGTATTTCATTCTTTTTTATTGAAACACTAGAGAAGAGTAAGTGAAGGATAAGACTGAGTCCAAATAGGTTCCATCCTCTCTGTTAGATTTTATTATGACAACAATTTTGTTGCATTAGTTCTGCCTCATTGAGTTCTTGAAATCAAGAACCATTAACAGGCAATTAATTTCAGATTTGGAGTATTCCAGCACTGATCTACACAGCACTCTATTTATGCTGAAAATGAATATCTGTCTTGCATTGAATTCAGTCATGCAATGCAGTGATTCAATGATTCAAAGAAAAGAGTAGCACCAAAAGGGACACATACCTATTGGGCATTAAAATAAAGCCTTCCTCAATTATTTAAAGCCAATCCAAAAGCCCAAAAAAGAGGTATCATTTAAACTTTTTCAGCAGCCCAAACCATTGCATTTCCACATTATAAAAACTTTTGGTGCTGCTCTTTTATTGTAATCATTGAATCACTGTATTGCATGACGATTCAAATCTGTCTGACTGGGCTTAGCTGTGCATTTAAATGGCATGGTGTTTTTTATGAAGATTTTGCACACTATTTATATTTATTTGTCTGTTTTTTAAAGTTATTTTTGTGCATGTAGTAGACATTTTTATGTTTTAATATTTTTGTATTATGCGTTGATGATTTTATTGATATTATTTATTATGGTTTATATGGTTTTAATTAATACATCTATGTATCTACTAGTTTTTACCCCTGATGCAGCCTTTAGGTGAAATGTGGCCAGGTCAGGTGACTGTTTCAATACACTGCACAGCGCTTCCGAACTGTTGGGTTGCTTGTCTATTATTTAAATCATCATCTAGAGGAACAAAAAGCAATATGTCATAAGCATATGGATAAAATTTGACATGTCTCCCAAGGATTTGTTCTATAGATATTTGAAAGAGATGTTGAAGTTTCTGGACTCTAGCGTGATCCTCTTTAAAAAAATATATATATTTATTGAAATTTCAAAAAACATATCAAGAAACATGCTTGAATACAGAAAACAGGAATTAAAAAAGTAAAGAAAAATTCTAATCAAGAAAGATATAATGGAATTGGAAAAGGTGCAGTGAAGGACGACTAAAATGATAGCGGGGATGGGACGACTTCCCTATGAAGAAAGACTAAGGAGGCTAGGGCTTTTCAGCTTGGAGAAGAGATGGCTGAGGGGAGACATGATAGAGATATATAAAATAATGAGTGGAGTGGAACAGGTGGATGTGAAGCATCTGTTCACGCTTTCCAAAAATGCTAGGACTAGGGGGCATGCGATGAAACTACAGTGTAGTAAATTTAAAACAAATCGGAGAAAATATTTATTCACCTAAAGCGTAATTAAACTCTGGAATTCGTTGCCGGAGAACGTGGTGAAGGCGGTTAGCTTGGCAGAGTTTAAAAAGGGGTTAGACGGTTTCCTAAAGGACAAGTCCATAAACCGCTACTAAATGGACTTGCTCCGGGAATAACATGTATAGAATGTTTGTACGTTTGGGAAGCTTGCCAGGTGCCCTTGGCCTGGATTGGCCGCTGTCATGGACAAGATGCTGGGCTCGATGGGCCCTTGGTCTTTTCCCAGTGTGGCATTACTTATGTACTTATGTACACCTTTACAAAGGTACTACAAAAGGAAATAGACTCTGAGTCCCTTTTACTAAGCTGCATAGGTGTGTACGCACGTCCTACATGCGTCAATTTTGAACTACTGCCCAGATACCCCGTGGCCTGGGCAGTAATTTCATTTTTTACACACATCCACTAAGTACGCCAGATATTTTCTAGCGTGCAGTGCTAACTGGACGGCAATTGGCATTGTACGTGTGTAGACTATTATCGTCTGGTTAACATGTGAGACATTACCGCTAGGTCAATGGGTGGTAATAAGGCCTCAGACCCAAAATGGATGCACAACAATTTTTATTTTGCTGCACGTCCATTTTTGGCCAAAAAAAATAAAAAGGCCCTTTTTTGCAGGTGTGTTGAAAAATGGATCTGTGTGTATCCAATACACGCGTCTATACCAGCGTAGGCCATTTTCAGCGCACCTTGGAAAAGGGCCCCTCTATCTCTTAACCCCCCAAATCAGGCAGAGAGAGCTAAAGAAAAAAAAATAGGAGGAATCTGTAAAGGAAAAAAAATGAAGTAAATGGTGCCTAAGCATTATCTGTAATCCGTACTTTTCATCACTCTGACACAAGATGAATATCAGTAGTCCCAGGTTGAAAAGGAAATTTAGTATCAAGTAACGATTGCAACTGTTTAGTGTCAAAGAAAATATATTTAATGTTATTTATACCCCACATTAGCCCGAAATAGACTCAAGTTCAATGTGGTTTACAAAGAAACAATAAAGTGAATAAAACATAATAATTTACAGAATATAATACAGATTACAATAACTTCAAAAAGCAAATTAATACATATGTAGTAAGTAACCAGGCATTTAGACTATTTCAAGGGCAAATAATCAATAGAAATCAAACAAAATAAAACATGGAAAAGAAAATAAGATGATACCTTTTTTATTGGACATAACTTAATACATTTCTTGATTAGCTTTCGAAGGTTGCCCTTCTTCGTCAGATCGGAAATAAGCAAATTCGAAAGCTAATCAAGAAATGTATTAAGTTATGTCCAATAAAAAAGATATCATCTTATTTTCTTTTCCATGTTTTATTTTGTTTGATTTCTATTGATAACCTTAAGAGTGGACTAACACGGCTACCACACTCCTCTACTTAAGGGCAAATAAATAATTATGGGTTGATCTTTGAGATCATAATTAGGCAGGACTTGATAGGAAACAAGATTAAGAAAAGTGTGTTTGTAAAATTCAAATAATCCCACCAAGCATATCACTGGAAATCGAAGAAAGCATATACCACCATTTTGTAGAACCCTGTTCCTCTGAGCCAGGAATTGCTTCCTGCATTCCTGCTTCTCAACCATGACCCTTTTTATTCACATCTACTACTTCCTTTCCAGGAGGAAAGATGAGAATTCCAATGAGAGAGGATTTTCAAATGATAGTTTGGACTTAACTAGACTGTTAGAGACCGCCGAGGAAGGGGCGGTTAAATGGGAAAGCTTGTTAATATATTTTGTTTGCTCAAGATAAGAATTTGGTAATGAATCGTCATTCTACGCATGTAGATGATTACCACACGGTTAACGCATGAGACCTTATTGCTAAGTCAATGGCTGGCGGTAAGGTCTCAGATCCCAAATGGATGTGTGCCAATTTTTATTTTGCCGCACATCCATTTTCGGCAAAAAGTTTACAAAAGGCCTTTTTTTTACTGGCGCGCTGAAAAATGGATCTGCACACACCCAAAACACGTGCCTACACTAGCACAGCCCATTTTTCGGTGCACCTTAGTAAAAGGGCCCTTAAGTGATATTCACTAGCATACATGGAGAGCATGCCTTTCTATGGCAGAGAAAACTAACAACTTATAGCAGCAGCTTCAGAGAGCATTTTCCATCTCACAGATAGGCTGCAGAGAATACCTTCTCCTGCTTTAGACTTAATCCCACCCACCCTACCCCTCTACCCACCCACCCCTAGAGTGACATGTCTTATATAACCTCCCTATCAACCCACTCATTACTTTACCTCACCCATTTCTATTCTTCTATCACCTTCTCCCACTACTCCAACCAGAGTTACACCTAATCACACTGACCACCCTTCAACATCTTCAGTCCTTCTGTGACTGTTTTGTGCTTGACTGCTTAAATATTTTAAATTTAAATGCTTTACTTTTTGTCTATTAGATTGTAAGCTCTTTGAGCAGGGACTGTCTTTCTTCTGTGTTTGTACAGCGCTGCGTACACTTTGTAGCGCTCTAGAAATGTTAAATAGTAGTAGAACTGTTTTCTTTGGTTAACACTTACATTAATGGCAAATAGCTCTAGAAGCAGAGCTTCCAATGCAGGTCTGGCTTTTATTCATTGTAAATATTTTCTCCTAACAGCTCCTTAGTCAAAACTGAGCATATGCAATTCTCAGATAGCTGTAGTATGCATTGAGACTTGTTCATAAACGCCACTGAGATATCCTTGGGAAGTTTTCTCATCACTTCACAAGCTGTCATTTCATGGAAAGACACCAGGACTTTACAGTGTGCTGTGAGATTTTTCTCCTTCTGTCATCACCTAGGGCTCTTCCTTTCTCATTGGCAAATTTACAAAGAGAGGATCCCCATTTTACTCACTGTTCTACATGTTCACCAGTCTAAACATCTGTCACAAATGAATGTTTTGTTTTCCTGACATTCTTGTTTCAGTCCAGTCTCCTGCAAACTCTGAGTCTCTCAATTTCATTCAATGCACCAATATGCACGTACATTGCTTCACCGAAATATAGCTAAGTATGAAAACAATCCCTCTAGGGCAGGTGTCCTCAAAGCTAGTCCTTGAGGTCCACAAGCCAGCCAGGTCTACCCAGCTGGAATTGAAAAGCTTCCAAACTTTGCACAACACAGCAGCTAGATTTCTCTGTAATGCCTCTCGATTTGGAGCATTGTTCACCTCTATTAAAATACCTTCACTGACTTCCTGTTCGTTTAAGCAATCAATTTAAAATTCTGTGCTTAGCTTTTTAGGCACTCCATTTGGGTTTTCCATGATATCTCTCCAATCTGATTTTTCAATATACCCCCGCTAGACAGCTTCGTTCCATGGATGTCCTTTGCTCGGTTCTCCCTTCACCCAAAACAGCTCATTATGAATCAACGAGGCATTCCACCTTCTTTTTCTTGGCTCTCAGTCTATGGAATTCCATACCTCAATCTATAAGTGGGTTGACTCTTTTTAAACCATTTGAGATTGCCCTAAAAACTTTTTTCTTTGAGCAAGCTTTTTTCCCCTCTCTGGGTCGATAGCACCTAGGGCAGTGATTTGTTGAGGAGTAACAGTTTGTCACTTATTTATGTGTTTATTTACTATTATTCTATGTATGCTATAATTTAATTTTATTATTGGAATGAATGTTCTTTTGTCTTCTGTCTTTGTTTTCTTTACTATCAATTAACGACATTCCTTTCTTTCTATGTTTTTAGTCTGTACATCACTTTGACCTGTTCTGGAAAGGTGGTATAGAAAGTCTCCAATAAACTATAAACTATATTCATTGTGGAAATCCTGAAAACTGGGTTGGGTTGTGGATCTTAAGGACTGGATTTGAGGACCCTCTGATCTAGGGCATGCTTACAACACTTCTGTGGGGCATTATCACCATGGTTCAAAATAAAGGGGCTCATGTTCTCTAGGACATGTGACACAGATGCTGTGTATGCTTTCAAGTATGACTCTATGATTAAGAAAGTATTCTACTGTATACTTAGGGTTACCATATGGCTCCAGAAAAAGGAGGACGGATTGAGCCAGCCGGGTTTTACTTCCATTGCTTTCAAAGCAATGGAAGTAAAACCCGGCTGGCTCAATCCATCCTCCTTTTTCTGGAGCCATATGGTAACCCTATTACTTATTACAAATTGTGAGTATTAGATGAATATAAGAAAGCAGTTACAGTAGTCCAGAATCTGATGGCTACTGTGTAATTACTGTTCTGCAAATATTATTGATACAATGGTAGAAGATGAACAGCATTTAAGGCTGGTGCTGAAAATCTGAAAACAAAGGTACCGATATTTAGTGTCTGGCTAGAATTGCTTTGAAAGTTATCTGGTTAACTTTAAGTAGGTAGGGATACACACAGAAAAAATATTGGTTTATTTTCAGAAAATTTCCCCCGTTTTCAGGCATTATTTTAGTACATTTCATACATTTGTTTTCATAAATATTTTATGCATGTTAGAACTTTTCAACATACATTAATTCATTAGTATCTGCACTCATCTCCAATCCCATCCCCTTGAACAGCACCAGCACTCCCCCCTCAGACTCCTATTCACTATCTCCTGTTCACACCCCAACTACAACTCCTCCCTGATCACAATATTTTACCTATTCCCATCAACCCCACCCCCAATCAATGTAAACGCCTAGATATTTGAGGGTGTCAACCACTTAGACAGGGGTTCCCTGAAGAATGGGAGTGGTAGTAGGGAAAGACTGATGTCCGGTAACGCAGAATGCCACTGTGTTTTTTTTTACCTTAATGCATGTCTTATTTTACCTTAAAGCATGCTGTTTTACTGCAACATCAGCCACATCATAATGAATACAAAGCAGGCTGTTATTATGCAAGAAACCCCATCCCTGAAGATACCCCCACAGACCCTCTCTTCCAGAAGAGAACCCCATCACCTGAAAATACTCCCAGACTGAGAGAGGCAGGTGCAATCCTTAATCACTCCTGTCCCCTAGTCTACCAGCATCAAAAAAGGCAATGGTTGACCCCTAGCTGTAGTGTTATGGTACTACTATTAAAGGTTAAACTACCAAATAAGAGCATTTTGAAGGTCTGGTTTTAGAGAGCGGGGGTCCGTTATGTGGGAAGGGTGCTCTAGGAGCATCATTTGGGGGGTGGGAGTCTCTGCCAGGGACAGGGAGTCCATGGGGTTGCCATTGTGGGGGGCTCTGATTCGGAGGATCTTTGCTCTTTGCTGGAGGAGGAGTCATGGAGTGAGTTGCAGATTTAGATTTACCTCTGTCCCCCTTTTAGGGGAAGAAGATAACACAGCTAGGGAGGTTGGTTTTAATATTGCGTTATTCATGTCCCTCAGGAATTACTAACATTTAGTACTCAATTACCACAGTAGTGACTCCTATGGTAAATTAAGGTGTGTACTAAAATGCAACATTTTACCTCAGTTCAGTAACTGCCAGTGGCGTAGCCAGACAGCCAATTTTGGATGGGCCTGAGCCCAAATTGGGTGGGCACAATATTTTCTCTGCCCTGTCCTACCGCAAAATATAAAAACATTAGCTAATAAGGATCCTCAAGCTCTGTCAGCTGAAGACTTTCTCTGAAGGTGGCCAGAACTCCCTTTTACCAAACTTGGCAGGCAGCAGCAACATCCATAAGCCACTGATGCCAGCACCCTATGCGTGCTTAGCTGTCGGTGACTCAAGCATGCTGTCACCGACTGCAGAGCTTGGTAGAAGGAAGTTCTGGCCGCTTTGGAGGAAGTCCTCAGCTGGGGAAGCTTGGGATCCCTACCAGCTATACAGCAAGGGTCAGAACTGGTGTTAGACATGCTAGGGCTCCCTCCCTGATCCCCTCTCCTCCCTGCCTTCCCTCCATTTCCCCACCTGCCATTACTGTCACACCAGCAGACCCTCACCAAATACAGAACAGGGGATCACATATCAGAAATAAAAATATTTAGACAAAAATTGAACTCAGAACCCCAAAAAGTTAAACTTAGCATGCACTGCAACACTGGAGAAATAAAAATAGAAATGAATTTCCTTTCTCCTCAACACGATACAAACACATTTACTATGTACATTTCTCAAAGCCAACATATTCCATTTAAAACATTCAAAATGCATTGCTTTTTTCTACCTTTGTGGTCTGGACATTGTATTTTTCCATCATGTTGGTTGCAGTTTCTTTTCTGCTTTCCTGTCTGTCGTCTTCTAATTCTCTTTCAAGCGGCTGCTGTCCATTTGTCTTCTTTTACCTTCACTACACCTGCTTCTGACATATTGACTGTTCTTATTTTTAGCTCTTTCCTCTCTTTTTTCTTCTTTCTGCCTTGCTGTCAACTCAAATTTCACCCTCTCACTGTTCTCCTTTTTAGTTTACAGCTACCTATCAGATTTTCATCTTTTTCTCTCACCCACTAGCTTTTCCATTTCCCCATCTTAATCCTTCCTCAGCCCTCCATTCCCTTTCATTACCATATTTCTATCCTCTGTAATTACTATCTTTGTATTTATTTATTCATTTCCTTCCACCCACATGGTTTCACCATCTTCCTTCCCTCCACCCTTCTAGCCCAGCATCTGCTCCCTCTTTCTCCCCACCCCACTCTTGTAGCCTTACATCTCTCTGCCCCTTCTCTCTTCCCTCCTGCCCTCTCCCCCCTGTTCCAACATTTCTCCCTCTCTCTTCCCTCACTCCCACTGTTTGGCATCTCTCCATCACCCTTCTGCTCCTGAATCCAACATCTCCTCCTTTCTCCCCTCTCCACCTCCTGTGCTTCTCTCTCCCTCTCATTCACCCCCAGGTCCAATATATCTCCCTCTCTCCCACTTTCTACCATTTCTCCCTCTCTTGTGCCATGGGTCCAACACTTCTATTCCCCCCTCCCACCATGCAGCATTTTCTCTCTTCCTCTCTTCCACTGCCATGTCCAACATTTCTACCTCTCCCCCCCCTTGTGCCCCATCCAACATCTCTCGCTTCCCCCTACAGCATCTCTTCCTGCCTTCCACCATCATGTCCAATTTTTCACTATCTTCCCCTCCTCACCACCCCGTCCAACATTTACCTTCTCTCCCTCCCCACTACTATGTCCAACATTTCTCCCTCTCTTGCCCCTCTCCCCTCTCTATGCAACATGTCCCTCTCCCCTCCCCATGCAAGATTTTTCCTTTCTTACCCCTCTCTACCCTATGTCCCACAATTCTTGCCCCTCTCCACCTCATGCCCCCCCAATGCAGCATCTATCTTTTGAAAGGAGACCTCCCCCCAACTCTCCCTCTCAATTCAATGGGGCACCACCCTTAACAGCCCCGGTATTGGAGGAAGCAGGCTGAGCTCCGATCCTGCATCTGCCTCCCTCTCTCTCACGGCAGCGCTTCCCAGCTGCTGCCTACTGCCGGCGCCGCCACGATCCTGCATCTACCTCCCTCTGTCTCAGCAGCAGTGATAACGATTCACACATGCTGCCTCCCTCTTCTAACCCGGAAGTGTCTCCTCTACCACGCTCACGTCCTGCCGCAGCAGAAACAGGAAGTTGTAATAATGGGGGTGGGACGCGACAGAGGAGATGCTTCCGGGTTAGAAGCAGGAGGCAGCATGAATCGCTACCGCTGCTGCTGAGACAGAGGGAGGTAGATGCAGGATCATGGCGGTGGTAGGCAGCGTCTGGGAAGCGCTGCCGTGAGAGAGAGGGAGGTAGATGCAGGATCGGAGCTCAGCCTGCTCCCTCCGCTGCCGTTCTGATGAAGGTGCTCCACTGCTGGGTGGGCCTGAACCCAAACTGGCTTACCCGTGGCTACGCCCCTGCAGTAACTGCCACTCTTATCGGATCAACTTTAACCAGATAGTATTGAGATAGTGCTGAAAATGGCCCAGCATAGGGTTACCATATGGCTCCAGAAAAAGGAGGACGGATTGAGCCAGCCGGGTTTTACTTCCATTGCTTTCCATTGAAAGCAATGGATGTAAAACCCGGCTGCCTCAATTACTTCCATTGAAAGCAATGGAAGTAAAACCCAGCAAAATATACAGCAGAGACCTTGAATGATACACAAAGGAAGAGGAGGCTAAGCAACTAAAATCAATAAATAAGAGAGGAGTGTTATAATTGCTAGAGCATTTGACTATGATTCAGGAGAAAAACATGTGGTAACAAATTCCCCTCATTCTCTGTTTCTCTCTGAGTCTAAGAGCAGGCCATTTCTAACCCTGCATGTGTAAAGTCTGCTTAAAACAAATCAATTTTTTCAATCTGTTTGTCCCAGCCAACAACTAAACAAAAAGTGTACTTTATGAGATGCATTTATTTAAAAAAAAAAAAAAAAAAAAAAGCATATATAACTTGCTCATCCAAAACCCTCTCATATTTTGGTAAGCAAAATCTGTGATACTGCAATCTGTAGAATATTCTTTGTCTTTGTTGAACAGTGTGGAGGATTGTTTTTCTGTTGTCTTTGGAGTTTTCTGTCTTAACATTATGAAATTCTCAATCTCTCAATTTCAAACCAACAGGCAAAGTTGACTGCTTGAAATGTGAAGGTCAGTAACATTTGTCCAGTCATCCATTCACTGCTACAGAGACTTAAATTGGTGTGTTGGGAGTGGGAAGTGCCAACTTCTTTCCTGATTGTTATCAGTGCAAGTGTTTGTAACGCGGTACGTGTAGAAAATGGGTAACAGATTTGAAAGCATAGAATGAAATACTTGAATATTGTGGTTTGAGACACACACAGAGTTCGAATTTTGCAATATTGACATTGTTTCATTTGCTCAGGATTCTTATTTCTAAAGAGTGGTCCCGCACAAATTAGCAGTATTTCTTCATTCTTGGAATCAATCTTTTTTTTTATTTGCAAATCAGCTGTATCTAGTATTATGGTTCTGCAGAGGGTGACAAAGATAACAGCACTGCATATGAAGGAATAATTCAGCATTCTGGTTAAAAATTATGACAATTTATTTTATTCTATTCTGTATAGAAACTGAACTAATTTATTACCTCCTGTTCTAGAACATTCCTCTGAAAATGGTTTGCTTCTTGTGCCTGAAAGAAAAGATGTTTTAGGATCAGAAGCCACAGTATGAAGCTATAAGAGAATGCATTAAGGAACCACATCAGAAAATATTTAATTACTGTCAAACAACATACACAGATAGAGGAAACACCATTAAACTAATAGCAAGCAGACTGAAAATAAATTATATATATATTTTTTCATGCAGTGCTTATTTAAGCTGTGGAATCTTGCTGGGGTTGTGGTCAAGGCAACCAACACAGCAGGATTTAAAAGAGGCTTGGACATATTTAAAGTTCATAAAAAATTATTAGCCAGGTAGAGTATGTGTGTGTGTGGGGGAGGGGGAGGTGGGGGCACTGTTCGTCCTTGGAAAAGAACTATGAGAAATAGGTCTACTCTCTGGGACCTGTTGGGTACTTGTGACCCAAACTGCACATTGCCTGAGCCTGAATGATGGACTCAGTGGACTTTGGTCTGAGCCAGCACGGCTTTACTTGCAATTTTTTTAAATAATAGATACATAAAATAGACTTCATGAGGGTAATTCTCTACAGTTCGCCTAAAGCTAGGTGCTGGGGATATATGTGCTAAGCGCAAATTCTATACCAGGAAACCCATGTGTAATTGCTAATATAGCCTACTAGCGTAAGTCTGAAGTTATGTGCACATGCTCCTGTCCCACCATTGCCCTTCAAGGGTCCACACTCCCTTGCAGTTCCATGTTATGCATTTTGTGCATTCATGTCCCGATGATCAGAAGCAAACACAGGCGCTAGAGGCTGTTAACACCATACTAGCGCCTGCATTTGCTACCGCCCCATGATCAGAGCCCCTGAGAATGTGAAACAATGTGCTCGCGGGATCTGTGTCATGTCGCGTACCTCAACTCAAGCGGCATCCTCGGGCTGTGCGGGGTCCTGTCGACACGCACACTTGACTGGCACTGCCCTGAGCCATGTGTGTGTAGTTCTTCTCTGGGTTTGTTCGGAGAGCGGTGGTTGCAGGTTCCTTGATTGCTTTGCTTCCATGCACCTGTGTCTGCTCTCTCTCTGCCTGGCTTCCAGGCTCCTTGATTGCTCTACTTCCATGCACCTGGATCTGCTCTTCCTTTGCCTGGCTTACCTTGCTTCTCTCCTATTGGTCTTCCGGTTCCTCCTTCCCCTGCTCTTGTCCTATGTCTGTGCCCCTTCTCCCTGCTGATGTCAGACGCCAGCACTTTATCAGCTGAGCTCTTTCTGGACTCCGTGCTTCGGCTTCTACATTGGTAGGTGTTACTTGCTCTGTAGTTTGCTTCTTATCTACTTGTCTCTCATTGCTGGCTTTGCCTGTACCTGGATTACTCTCTTGCCTGCTGCCTGCCTACTGACTTTGCCTGTACTTGGATTACTCCCTGCCTGTTGCTTGCCTGTTGACATTGCCTGTTCCTGGATTACTCCCCTGCCTGCTGCCTGCCTATTGACTTTGTCTGTACCTGGATCACTCTCTTGCCTGCTGCCTGGCTGATACGTTCACCATCCCGCTCTCCAGCTCCGTCTCGTAAGTCCTGCAGTCTGCCCACACCTAGGGGCTCAACCTCTGGGGAACAGCAGTCAGTGTAGGTGAAACCCGGGGTTGTCCGGCCACCAAGCAGAACCTGGTCCGAGTACTGGGCTCAGCAGCGCTCTACTTGGTACAAGAACTCACAAGTCTGATACTCTGAACACAGCTAGCATGCAAATGCATGCAAAACAGGGATCTTAGCGTAAGTAGCATGCAAATGCATGCTAAACCTATTCATTCCCAGGCATGGGAGTCAACTGTACAACATGGAAGACTTCTGAAAACAGGTGAAGGGTGTGACAGCACCCCCTCACCTAAGCCTCCTCTCTGGTCCCTTGAGTTTCAGGGGATAGAGGTGATGAAAATGTCTGAAAAGTTCAGGGGGATGGACATTGACAACAGGTTCCTATGTATTATCCTCAGGTCTAAAGCCCTTACAGTTAAGAAGATAGTGTAGTCTCCCCCTAATTTCTTTTAGCATTCAGAATATTTTATACCTGAAATTCTGGATCAGCAGCAACCACTGGTGTGGGTGGTGGAGGTTCCTAAGGAAGAAAAAAAGAAGAGGTTCACACCTTCCACAAAATCACCAAGGAGAACAAATGCAGAGTGGACATATTTAGGCGGAAGAGGTCACTAGACCACCAGGGCAGTAGTAACTAAGGGGAGGGGAGGCTAGCAATCTGCCCATTTGTCCGGATTTCTGGACAAATGGGCAGGCTGACTGGCAGGGCCGTCAGATGGCCCACCTACCAGCCTGCCCGTTTGTCCAGAAATTTGGACAAACGGGCAGATTGGCAAAACACGCCCGGTTGCCCAGACATGTCCTCAAAAAGAGGACATGTCCGGGTAAATCTGGACATCTGAAAACAGGTAAGTGATGTGATAGTAGCTAATGTGGATGTTAAATGTTTCTGTTTTAAAGTCCACAATATTACAACTGCCATGATACTGAGGTCAAAGCTCACTGTGCTCTTGATAAAATTATCTTGTAAAAAATTTTAAATACCATTTTAACAAACACGTTTAAATGCTAGTGATGCCCCAGTAAAACTGTTTTTTTTAAGCTCAAGTATTAGTCTTTTCACTTTTCCAATGGGTTATATGTCTTGCAAGCTCCTGTTGTCTTTGCCTGATGTACGTGTTATATAGTAGTCACTGAAACACTTATTCATGCTAGTTTTGCAGGAAACAATGATGAAAACAACATGACTGCAGTGGCGTACCAAGGGGGGGGGGGGCGGTCCGCCCCAGGTGCACGCTGCTGGGGGGGGGGGGGGTGCCGGGTGCCTGTCGGCTCCGCTGGTTCCCTGCTCTCTCTGCCCTGGAACAGGCTACTTCCTGTTCCGGGGCAGAGGGATCAGGGAGCCAGCGGAGCCGACAGGCGCGCAGCTGCTCCCAGCAGCCAAGAAGGCACCCGGGGGGGGGGGGGGGGATGTTGATGCACCGGAGGGGGGGGTGTTGATGCGCTGAGGGGGGTGTCATGCTGCACCCTGGGGGGATGGACGCCGGTGCACCCGGGGGGGGGGGGGGGGGGGTAAACAGCGGCGATCCGCCCCGGGTGGCAGCCGACCTAGGGTCGCCACTGCATGACTGAATCACATGTGTAAACCTGATTATTACTATCAGAGATTGTGAAACCATCAAGTATTAACTCCTGCTGCTGTATGAACTAAAAGGGCAATTCTATAACAATGTGCCTACATTTATCCACCTCTTTAGTGGATAAATGTACCGAACACCGGCACTTTTGTGGGTAAGTGCACACTTATGCAAATAGGTGGCAGCAAAGCAACTCAGTGGCATTCTGGAACTGTGTGTGTGTGTAAGTGCCATAAAGCCCCATTTAAGGTAAGTTGTAGAAGTAGGACTTGAGATGTACAGATCAGTGCATCTCAATTTTCACCTGTATTTTAGAACAGAATCTTCTGATATACAGCCTGTTCTTAAATACAAGGAAATGGACATTTATACACCAGAGGTGTGCAGCATAAATATCTGGTTATATTTCTAAAGTTGCAAAGACAACTAGTTATGTGCCAACTGGTTATGTGTTGGTTCATCACTAGCACTCATTGTAACCTTAGAAACATGACTGGCTAAGTCCTCAATGCTGTCACACTGACCTATTTACACTGAGGGACTGGGGGGGGGGGGGGGGGGTAACCACCTTTGAACCCTTTAGTGGAGTGCTGCTCAGTATCAGGTGTTTACTAAATTCTAAATGTGCTTGGGAGCAGATATAACTTCTGACCTCAATCTTTTAGGATATAAATGTTTACTCCCTTTCTGAAATGGGGACTAAAAGTCTATGAACTTGTCATGCCCTTGTCCTGCTCAAAACATGCCCAGACTGCACCATTTCCATTTAATACATGCATATCCCAGGCTTTGAGAAACAGGGACTTAGATGTTTATGCAAGAAAAAATGTTTAGGTGCCAGTTTATGTACATATTAAACTTGAATAGAGTTTATAAAGATGAGAGCCATAGGGCTAGCTTCAATAAATGATGTCCAAAATTAAACGCCTGGAAGATTAAACTATTATTCCATAAAGGGCGCTCTGTGCAGAGAGAGCTTTATAGAATACTAGCTTAGCATATATTTTTCTACAGATTCTATACAGCATGACTTAAGTTGCGTGCGTAAATCCAGTCGTATTCTGAATTTGTGCGTGCAACTTAATTAAACAAGCCAATCAGCATCGATAATTGCCAATTAACGAGCAATTATTGACACTGGCATTAATTATAATTTACATGCACAACTGTCTAAGCGTATTCTACAATGTGATATGCATAAATGCCAAGTCATATAGTTGGAAAGTGGGTGTGGCCACGGGCATGGAAAGTGCGGGTCATTTGCATTTTATAATTTATGCGCATTGTTATAGAATACACCCGGTCAATGTGTAATTTAGGCATCAGCATTTACACCAAGTTTTACTTAGTGTAACTGCCTGCAACTAAATATAGTCACACAGATGAGTGCTTGGCGTAGTCTATAAACTGCAAAGAAACATAGTCAAATTCTACAAAGTATGCCTAACTTTAAGTGTATTTTATAGAATACACCTAGGCATATTTTGTTTTGACGCCAATTTCTTAGGCATGATATATAGAATCTAATCCTTTGCACATAAGTTTGGGCAAAAGCGTTTATGTCTGCCAAGTACCATGAGATTGCAAATAGAGGTTGCGGCAGCCATTTTTCTAAGGCAGTCACAAGGGACAGGAGTGAGTGGGTTTCACTCATGCCCCAACCTGATCACCCCAGCTGGACAGGGATTGCAGGTCAGCCTGGGGGGTGGGGAATCTCCTGCACGGAGGAGGGATGGAAGGGGGTGGAGGTGTTTTGCTTGGCTGGGGGTGTTTTGCTTGGTTGAGGGAGAGAAAATACTGCCCCCCCCCCCCCGATATTCAAAAGCATTTAACTGGCCAGGATCAGCACCTGGCCAGTTAAATGCACTATAACTGGCTATACACGTCAGCTATGACCTCTTAAAAGTGTGATTAGTGGCCCGATATAACTGGCTAGCCGCTGATTTTCAGCGTGAGTTTGGCAGACGTATTTGGCTTGTGAATACCTGGAATATTTTTGGCTGGTTCAAACTTAACCAGCCAGCACTGAATATTGGCCTGGCCGGTTAAGTTTGAACAGGCCAAAATTAAACCAGATATTCAATGCCGGTCACTAGAAACGGCTCGACAATCAATATCCAGGCTTAGTGCCGACCGTGGGAGTCAACAGGGCTAGCTCCTGTGGTCTGAATATCAGGCCCAGTGTATTATAATACAGGACTTTCCTGTATTCTAAACCCATTTCTAGTGATCTTGAAAATAAGGCTTTTTTCTTTTTACTTTTTGCAGGTCCCATGTTGATTTCTCCATTTAGCATGCAAGACCTGCAAAAATATTAATTCAGGACACTTACATTAAGTGCTCCTGTGTTAAGTCTGCATTATCCGGCTAGTGCATGCTAATTTGAATGTACTAGCTTGATAACGCTTTCACGCCCATTCCATAATATGACACGCCCCCTCCAAAAACATTACAAAAAGAAAAAAAAAGAATGCAGTTAGCATATACTGACACGCAAATTAGCACAACACACTTTAGTGCATTCTGAAGTAAGTCTTTTCTTGCATGCTAAGCCTGCGTTAAGGCTTAGCGCACTGTGGGTGTCTTTTACTAAAGCTTAGCTCAAGTTATCTGCAGCATGGCCCATAGGAATGAAATGGGCCCTGCTGCAAATAACTTAAGCTAAGCTGTAAAAGACCCCCCTTACGTAATAAGGCCCCAATGACAGCAAAACTACCCCGAGTGGCTTTCCTTTTATCATTGTGGCAAAGACGAAGGCTTAAAATTGCTAGCAGGCTTTCTGACTGATTATTGCCACATTGGTGTATAGGCTGGTGGTTAAAAAAGATGTACATGGTTATCTAAGTGATATATCTTGGTCTGTGAAGGCTGCTCCCTAATATCAACATTTTATTGTTGTCCTTTCAGTTTATTATTTATAAGCTTCTCATAATTCTGTATTTAAAAAAGCAATAAAAATGAACACAACAGAACATACATTGGCAGATAAAGACTAGCTTCATTGTGTGCCCCTTAGTCCTAGTAGTTTTGGAAAGGGTAAAGAAGCGATTAATGCCTAGCCATTCCACTCCACTCACTATTTTATAGACCTCTATCATATCTCCCCTCAGCCGTCTCTTCAAGTTGAAGACACCTAGCTGCTTTAGCCTTTCCTCATAGGGCAATCGTCCCATCCCCTTTATCATTTTCGTCACCCTTCTCTGTACCTTTTACAATTCTGTTATATCTTTTATGAGATGCAGTGACCAGAATTGCACACAGTATTCAAGGTGCGGTCGCACCATGGATGGATATAAAGGCATTGTAACATTCTTATTTTTGTTTACCATTCCTTTCCTATTTGCTTTCTTAGCTGCTGTTGCACACTGAGCAAAGGGTTTCAAAGTATCATCAATGTTGACACCTAGATCCTTTTCCTGGTCGGTGAATCCTAATGTGGAACCTTAAATAACGTAACTATAGTTTGGGTTCCTCTTTCTCACATGCATCACTTTGCACTTGCTCACATTAAACATCATCTGCCATTTGGATGCCCGGTCTTATAAGGTCTTCTTGCAACTTTTTCACAATCCTTAAAAGCTAATCAAAAAAATGTATTGTTAGTCCAATAAAAAAGGTATCATCTTAAGTTCTATGTTTTGTTTTATTTCTGTTTATTACTTTTAAACACCACTTTAATATTGCTGTAAGGAATGCCTCATTAACAAAAAATAGACCTGTCTTTTCACTTGCAGAGGGTCTGACTCTATGGCATTACTGCATCAGGAGCTACTAGCGCGGCTTGATAAAAGAGGCCCTAAGTTTGCTAGAGTCGTGAAATCAATCTTTAATATTTTCCTGGATAGACAGACTTTCTTTCAATGTGGAATGACTGTAGACTTTTTCAAAGTTACCACTAGGAAGGTTCTATTGAACACAAAGCTTTTCATCAGTTATAAATATATTCTGATCACCTGATAATTGCAATTTATTTTAAGAATTTATAGGCTAACCAAATAAATCATTTATGTACTTCAGTAGTGCATGTGTGCAAATGTGCATTAGAGGAAAAGGTGACATAAAAATGATATCTAATGATTTGCAGGTTCCACTGAGGTTATGGCAGTCAAGGAAACCTCATGTTGTCATTGTGGCTTATACGTCAGATGCAAACTTTACTCACAAATGAGTGTTTATGCATATGGAAACTCAAACTATATCGTATCTCGTTCTCTTTTCGAAACAGGTTGGAGCTTTGAAACTTTAAATTTAGAATAGCTTGTTTTCCTGCATTTCCTCCTTTTTGTTTTATGCATTAAAAAAAACCTCTGTAAATGGAATAATTTCAAAGAAGCACAGGGGGCAATATTCAGTCAGCGATGGTCAGTGTTTTTTTTTTAAACGCTGCCGCTGAAATTCTGCTCGGATATTCAATGCTGGGCCATGTCTGGGTACTGGAATTAAATATTTGGCAGTAGGGCTACCGTGCAGGTAGCATGTGCCAAAACGGCCCTATTGCTGGGGTAGCGCAGCAGCCCAGCAGAGTTATGAAGTTGGCACATGCAGTTTCCCATGCTAGAAAATAATTTTCTACCGCTGAGGTGTTCCCGGCTTTAATTGTCAACGTGATCATATTGCCACATGCTGTCTGATTACAACCGGGTTAGAGCATGAGCTCTTACCACCAAGTAAATAGGAGGCAGAAAGGGCTAGTGCAGTAAATGGCCAGGTGCTAATTTTGGACTTAGCGCCTGGCTGTTATTGCCAAAAATAGAAATTCGGTTTTTTTAGTGTACCTTTGTAAAAGGCCCCTAAGTTAGAAACAGCCAGAATCAGGAAACATGACCTCCCCAGTGGTAGTCGTGTTAAACTACTGCTAAGGGTTACATTTTGACAGGTAGTGCAGGAAGAATGACTGCTCCAGGAGCCCTACACCACCAGGTAAAGGAGGTATGAGTTATGGGCACGGAGCTGGGAGGGGGATCCTTTAGGGATAACAGCTGTAATGGGGGAGGGGTAGATTTGCTGGGGAGACCTTGATGGGGGGATGTGATTGAGGATGGGGAGATTGATCAGGAGGTTTATTTCTGGGGGTTCTGATTTCAGGGAGAGAGATGGGGGGGGTTTGGATTGAAGGGGGGGGGCATAAAATCACCGCTAGGAGCATTGCTCCACAGCTTGGCGGCCCAGTGCTCCAGAGCCACTAGAATAACGCTGCTTCTTTCACCACAGGATTTAGCAATTCTGCTTTACTGAGATGCTGCAGGTTGCTGAATTCCACGGTAAAACAAGGTGCAGTAAAAGCTCACCTTTTACTAAACTTTGAAAACATCTCACCTTAGTGGCTTAAAGTACTCAATATTACCTATTTGTATTGAAAGACCTTTAAATTACATTTTTAGTTGAAAAACAATTTCCCAAAATAAGCTGGTGCACTCATGGGCTTAAGGGGCCCTTTTAGAAAGTGGCAGTAAGCTGGCTTACTGCTCGCTAAAAAGGACGTATCGCCAGGCTACCGCAAATTTTATTTATTGAAATAATATTTTAATGACCCTAAGAGGTGCTCCTTTGTGGTCTGTAATAGATTATAGCCTGGTATTACATTAGGGTCTCTAGGTATGGCTTTATTTGTCAGACTTTGAGTTTTAGTAGATGTGGAGAGGCATTTTCAAAAAAATGCCTAAGTCCAAAAAAATCCTGTTTTGCTCATAATGTCCAGGAAAAAAAATGGCCATCTCACAGCTGTAAGCTAATAGGAAAAACATCTAGATTTCCCGTTTGATTATGGCTGTGAAATGAATGTTTTTGCTCTGAAAACATCCAAAATGAATAGCCATTTTCCAAAGTGATAAGTCCAACTTTTTAACCAGGGACATGAACAATGTACTACTACTACTACTACTTGACATTTCTAAAGCGCTACTAGGGTTACGCAGCACTGTACAATTTAACATAGAAGGACAGTCCCTGCTCAAAGAGCTTACAATCTAGAGGACAAGTGAACAGTCAGTCAAGTAGGGGCAGTCAGATTGGGGCAGTCTAGATTTCCTGAAGGGTATAAAGGTTAGGTGCCGAAAGCAACATTGAAGAGGTGGGCTTTGAGCAAGGATTTGAAGATGGGTAGGGAGGGGGTCTGGCGTAAGGGCTCAGGAAGTTTATTCCAAGCATAGGGTGAGGCGATGCAGAATGGGCGGAGCCTGGAGTTGGCGGTGGTGGAGAAGGGTACAGGGAGGAGGGATTTGTCCTGTGAGCGGAGGTTTTGGGCAGGAACGTAAGGGGAGATGAGGGTAGAGAGGTAATGAGGGGCTGCAGATTGAGTGCATTTGTAGGTAAGAAGGAGAAGCTTGAACTGTATGCGGTATCTGATCGGAAGTCAGTGAAGTGACCTGAGGAGAGGGGTGATATGAGTATATCGGTTCAGGCGGAATATAAGACGTGCAGCAGCGTTCTGAATGGATTGAACGGGGGATAGATGGTTAAGTGGGAGGCCAGTGAGGAGTAGGTTGCAATAGTCAAGACGAGAGGTAATGAGAGCATGGATGAGAGTTCAGGTGGTGTGCTCAGAGAGAAAAGGGCGAATTTTGCTGATGTTAAAGAGGAAGAAGCGACAGGTCTTGGCTGTCTGCTGGATATGCGCAGAGAAGGAGAGGGAGGAGTCGAAGATGACTCCGAGGTTGCGGGCGGATGAGACGGGGAGGATGAGGGTGTTATCAACTGAGATCGAGAGCGGAGGAAGAGGAGAAGTGGGTTTTGGTGGAAAGACGATAAGCTCGGTCTTGGACATGTTCAGTTTCAGGTGGCAGTTGGACATCCATGCAGCAATGTCGGATAAGCAGGCCGATACCTTGGCCTGGGTCTCCGCGGTGATGTCTGGTGTGGAGAGATACAGCTGGGTGTCATCGGCATAAAGATGATACTGGAAACCATGAGATGAGATCAGTGAGCCCAGAGAAGAGGTGTAGATTGAAAAAAGAAGGGGTCCAAGGACAGATCCCTGGGGAACTCCAACAGAGAGAGGGATGGGGGTGGAGGAAGATCCATGAGAGTGTACTCTGAAGGTGTGGTGGGAGAGATAGGAGGAGAACCAGGAGAGGACAGAGCCCTGGAACCCAAATGAGGACAGTGTGGCAAGAAGTAAATCATGATTGACAGTATCAAAAGCGGCGGCTAGATCGAGGAGGATGAGGATGGAGTAGTGGCCTCTGGATTTGGCAAAGAACAGGTCATTACAGACTTTAGAGAGTGCTGTTTCTGTCGAGTGTAGAGGGTGAAAACCGGATTGAAGTGGATCGAGGATGGCCTGAGAGGAGAGAAAATCAAGGCAGCGGCTGTGAACGGCACGCTCAAGTATTTTGGAGAGGAAGGGTAGGAGAGAGATGGGGCGATAGTTGGAGGGGCAGGTAGGGTCAAGTGATGGTTTTTTGAGGAGAGGTGTGACTACGGCGTGCTTGAAGGTGTCAGGGACAGTTGCAGTGGAGAGAGAGAGGTTGAAGATATGACAGATGGAGGGGTGACAGTATGAGAGATGGTGTTAAGTAAGTTGGTGGGGATGGGATCAGAGGAACAAGTGGTGCATTTCGAGGAGGAAAGAAGGCGGGCGGTTTCCTCCTCGGTGATATCAGGAAAGGAGGAGAAAGAGGCCAGGGTTGGTTGGTTGAGGGAGAGGGTTGATGGGTGAAGAGGAGGAGGTGGCTTGGTAGTGAACTCAATGTTGATCTTTTGCACCTTGTCGCGGAAGTAGTCAGCCAGTGATTGAGGAGAGAGTGAGGGGGTGGGGGGTGGGAGCGGAGAGCACTTTGAGGAGGGAGTTAAGGGTGGTGAAGAGACGACGAGGGTTGGAGCTGAGAGAATCTGGCATCATTTTTAAACATATAGCTACACAGATGTCACTGGTGGTTAGTGCAGTGGACTATAACCTAAGGGACACAGATTCAAACCCCACTATAGCTCTTTTTTTGTGTGTGTAAATGTGATCCCTCCAGGACCTGAAAAATACCTACTGTACTTTAATGTGCACCACTTCATTAGACTTCAGGCTTGCAGGTGTCTTATATATTTAGGTACAGTAGATATTTTTCTATTTCTGGAAGGCTCATCTTAGTTCTTACATAGTAACATAGTAAATGACGGCAGAAAAAGACCTGCATGGTCCATCCAGTCTGCCCTACAAGATAAACTCATATGTGCTACTTTTTGTGTATACCTTACCTTGATTTGTACCTGTCCTTTTCAGGGCACAGACCATACAAGTCTGCCCAGCACTATCCCCGCCTCCCACCACCGGCTCTGGCACAGACCGTATAAGTCTGCCCAGCACTATCCCTGCCTCCCGCCACCGGCTCTGCCACCCAATCTCGGCTAAGCTCCTTAGGATCCATTCATCTTAGTTCTTGGGTTTTTTTTTTTTAATAAACATGGGATTTGAACTTGGGTCACTTGGATCACAGGCCACTGCACTAACCACTAGGATACTCCTCTGATCTGCTTGCTGGTTTGTCAAAATGGCTATAATACCTGCAGCTGACATAGAGTCTGGTTTTCCTTTCCAGTTTCACTTTCAGGGGAGAGGGAAAGGGATGGCAACCACTAGGGGATTAAGGAGGGGTCATGCTTTAATCCCTCCAGTGGTTAGCTGCTCAATCAGTGCACCTTTTCATAACCAGGATGTGACTGAAACAGGTCTAAATACAAATATCCTTCTTTTTAGACATGGACATTTCTTCCCATTCAAACATCCCTGTTGTAAGTTCTACTTTTGGGCCTTCCCTAGTCCCACCCAAAAGACACCCTCAACACACTCCCTTGCAATTTGGACAAGCTGCAGTCTGAAACATCCAAATTTTGTCTTTGAAAAATCAGGATTTGGATGTTTTTAGCTCATAGACTTTTGTTTTTTGTTTTTTTTTTAGTCATTTTAAGATGTTCATCTGCTTTGAAAATGAGCACCATAGACTTTCAGATATTGCTTCTTCCCTTGCCTTCACTCTGCAAATTCATATAGCGATCCATTTTATCCTTACTATTAGCATTGTGGGATTTTGTCCTTTGTACATTTCTCTGCTTATCTAGTTCATGACCTTTAATATTTTCAGCCAGTCTAAAATGGCATACCAGTTTACAGCAATTAATTTCACAATGATTTTTGTGGAAAAAGATACAACGAAAATCTATAAAACACCTTCAGTGTTATTGTTCCAATTGGCTGTTATCTAAACATTCTTTTTTTAAATCATAAAACAGAACTGATCACACAACAGAGCCCATAAAAGCAATTATCAAAAAAGATCTGGCTTTCAACTCACTAGACTGAAGTATTAATGGAAAATGTTTGAAATGAAACTGATTATTCACAGAAGTCACTCTCTCTGCTGGTCTCTCAGGTACATTTAAAAGGGGTCTGAATGTTCTGTCTAACCTTTCCAACATGAAATTTGCTTAACACAAGCATATCACGTTTGAATTCAAAGAAAGCATAAGTCAGACTATAGAGACATGGGCACCTGCATCAATAATCTGACAAGGAGAAGGAAAAAAATATTCTAAGACAAATCTATTAATGCAAATTAGATCTCAGAAGCATGAATGCTCTGAGGACAGAGAGAATAATAAAAGCAGTCATTCTATGATATGCTTGAGAAAAACAGGAGCTGTGTTTTAAACCATTACTACATTTACAGTTCAATGACAGAGCTTCTCACATTCACTTAAGGGCATCACAGCTATCCAAGATTTCAGGATATCCACGATCAAAATGCATGATTTAAATGTATGCACATTGGAAACCTAGCATAGGTTTGTTTATCTCATGCAAATTTGGATATCCTGAAACCTCAGCTGACTCTGGGATCCCCAGGATATGTTTGGAAGCCTTGCTATACAACAAAGGCAATTTTACCTCTGGTTTATATTTCTAGGAAATATTCAGCGTATTTGAAACTAGACTGGGTTTACCTCCTGGCACTCTGCTATTAAAAGGATTATCTGTAAATTTTTTCTAAACTTCTTTTTCTGTAATGGTAGAATTAACTAACAGATGGGTCTGTCTGTAAGGTTTCTTTATTTATTGAAAACATTTATTCACCAATTTCCCAATATTCTAGAGTCTCCTAAAGCAGTATGCAATCTTCATAAACATAGATACAATTCGGAGCACAGACAATCACAAAGCAGGGTCTGTCTGGTACGCTAGCTTCATGTAGCAAGTTGGTGGTGATCAGCTATCATCAAGAATAGAAAGACCACGAGGACCTAGGAAGAAGGATATTTGGATAATATTCATATAAATATTGTGGCTAGTTAGATTAAAATGCTTTGTGATTAAATACAAGGAAAAGGTATTGGGTGTGAACTAAAGATAGGTTCTTGCATAGATATCCTTCCAAAAAGCATACCAAGGAGGAAGGTGACAAAAGCTGTCTTGGATAAGGAGTGGTGTCTTATAAGAGGTCACGTTTTATGACTAGCAGCTAGGATATAATCTTGGCAAAAAGAACATGAAAAACCGGGAAGAATGGATGGACCAGACCTCTTTTTTTTTTTTTTTAATCATCTAGCACACTACTGTGTTATAATGAGGGTCATGTTTGATATGACATCTAAATTCAGTTGTGAACATGGCCATTTTCAAACTAGAAATTCATCCAACTTTGTGTTTTGAAAATAGCCATTTGCTAGATGTTTTTTTTTTTTTGTTGTTACATTTGTACCCTGTGTTTTCCCACTCATGGCAGGCTCAATGTGGCTTACATGGGGCAATGGAGGATTAGGTGACTTGCCCAAAGTCACAAGGAGCTGCCTGTGCCTGAAGTGGGAATTGAACTCAGTTCTTCAGGACCAAAGTCCACCGCCCTAACCACTAGACCACTCCTTGTGTCTACCTTTGAGGACCCTTTTTGAAAAAAAAAGTTCAATGGAATAACACACAAAAACAAGCCATTAGAAAGTATGGAGGGGGGCAGTATTCTTAGTAGACTGGACACAAAGACATCCCAGCAGAGCAGTGGAGCACCCTAGGGGGTGCTACAGTGGACTTCTCATAAAAGGTCCCAGGTACACATCTCACCATTACCCCTTTATATTGTATGGGGAGCCCTTCAAGACCTACCAAAAATCTACATTAACCAACTGTACACCACTACAACAGCCCTTATGCCTGTAAGTGTCACCTATATGTAGGTACAATAGGTTTTTGGTGGGTTTTGGAGGTCTCAAACTTTCCACCACAAGTGTAACAGTTAGAGTGGATTATGGGCCTGGGTTTTCTTCGCCACAGTGCACTCCATTGACCACTAGGCTACTCCAGGGATCTGCTTGGTGCTCTAATAGGACTGGCTATAACATCTGAGGCTGTCATAGAGGCTGATATGTACTGTTTCTTTCACATCTTTGGCAGTAGGTAGGTGGGGGGTGGGAGAGGGTCAGTGACCACGAGGGGAATAAGGGGGGGGGGGGTCATGCCTTATTCTCTCCAGTGGTCATCTCGTCATTTAGGGCAGCTTTCTGTATCTTAGGTGTGATTGAAATAGGTCTAGACCAAAACGCCTTTCAGCCCTGGACGTTTTTGCTTTGTTCCATTATGGCAGAAAAAAGTCCAAGTTTTGGGCAGGGGCAGACTGAGAGTGGTCTGGGCCCCCCTGCCTGGCCACTGCCCAATGCCCCCTTACCACCGCAGATGATGCCCCCACCATCCCAGTTCTTTCCTACCCACTGCAATGCTGCTACTCTCCTGCCTGCAGATGCAAATTTCAAAAACTGACATATTTCAATCATTATAGTATAGGTTAACAAATACACATAAAACAAAAAAAACATGGAAAATATATGATACCAATTTATTGGATCAAATATATTTTCCAGTTAGCTTTCAGAGGCCAAAACCTCTTTCCTCAGGTCAGGACAGTATACTGCTATTAAGGTATTCTGTTTTGACATGAGAAAGGAGGGTTGGGTCTCCAAATATTAGTCAAAAATGTATTAAAATTAGTCCAATAAAGATATCATCTTATTTCCATTTTCTTTATTAACACAGCTACCACACTACTTTATATTAAACTAAAAATAAAATTCATTTTTCCTATCTTTGTTGTCTGGCCGTTTTGGTCCCAGTATCTTGTTTCTTCTTTCCTCAATCTCTTCTTAACTCTCACCAGTATCTATCCCTCTCTATCCCCCCTTTCCATCCAGCATCTGCTCCCACTCTCTCTTTCCCCTTTCCATATAGTATAAGCCCCCTCTCTCCCCCCTTTCCATCCAGCATCTGCCTCCTCTCTTCCCCCTTTCCATCCAATGTCTGCCCCCACTCTCCCCCTTTCCATTCAGCATCTGACCCTTCTCTCTCCTCACTTCCATCCAGAGTCTCTCCTCTTTTTCTCCCTCCTCCATCCAGCATCTGGCCCCTCTCTCTCCCCAGTTCCATCCAACATCTGCATCCTCTCTCCCCCTTCCATTCAGCGTCTATCCCCTCTCTCCCCTTCATCTGTCCCTCCTCTCCCCATTTCCATCTGGTATATGTCCCTTCTCTCTCCCTCATCCAGTGTCTGTCCCTCCTCTCCCTCTTTCCATCTGACATCTGTCCCCTCTCTCCTCATCCAACATCTGTCATCCCTTCCCCCTCCATCCAACATCTGTCCCAACTCTTCTCCCTTCTATCCGGCATCTGTTCCTCCTCCCCACTCAATTCTCCATCCATTGTCTGTCCTTCCCAATCACCCAGTCACCCTGTACCTGGGGTCCTCCTTATCCTTGCTCAATTTGTATGTCCCCACTTTCACCCCACGTAATCCCCATATCCCCACTCTTCCACCCTACCCTCACTTACAATCACACCCTCCCCCCTCCATCCAGTGTTGCATTTTTTTTTTCAGCCCCACCCAACACCCAAACCCTCTCCCTCCCCCCACCGGACACTACCACTACCACTGGCACTCCAGGACCAGGGCTATCCCCACTCCCACCCAATACCCCCCTGCCACGGACACCACTGCTGCTGTTTCAGCAGTGGTGGCAAAAATAGAAAAAAAAGATTGCGGGGCTGCACCATTCCCTTCCCGCTTGCAGCTGACCGGCTCTGCCCCGGAACAGGAAATTGATAGAGGAAGGCGGGACTGGCAGCTGTGAACAGGAGTAACAGTGCGGCTCCATGATCTTTATTTCTGTTTTTGCCGCCACTGCTGTAACAGCAGCAGTGGTGGCCACGGCAGGAGGGTAGTGTGTGGGAATGGGGAGAACGACAGGCATCCGTGGGCCCTCAAGCACTGCCTGGTTGCCCGAACGGTCAGTCCGCCCCTGGTTTTGAGAATGCCCAAATCCCACCCCCAACACACCCCCTTGTGATTTGGATGCACTGTAGAGTAAAAATCTCAAATCTGAGTTTTGAAAATGTCCAAATGCCATTTTATGCTGTTTTTTTTAGATGTTTTTTTTGAAAATAAGCCCCAATGACTCTTTAAAATAACTTTAACTGCCACCATCTTGCTTTCCACTGTAATAAAGTCCTATGATCTTGCGATCTCTTTTTTTTAATTTCCACTTGTAGGCAACAGTCTCACAAACCAAATGTCTTATGTTCACAGGATGATTAATAAGATTTTGCAAGACTAATTAAGGTCTATATCTATATCAGCATTATTTTTATGACCCTAATTACATTACTGTACTGACTATCTTTTCAGAAACCGTTTTCTAATTATGAGGAACTGTTGCAATGACCTTGTAATATCTGAACAGTTTTGGAATTTGATGCGTTATATGCAGTTCAGTATGATAGTTAAGGACAATAAATAAATGTCATATTATTTTCCATGCTGAGAGCATACTAGAATAATTAAAAAATCTGTGCTTGGAGGTAGGTTTTAATATCATAAAAATTATTTACAGCAGCATGGGGTTAATTCTGTCATTTTTAGGCCTTTATTTACTAAGGGGTAGATATTCAATAGGGTCCTACTGGATTTAATCCACATATTCAGCATCTCTTAACTGGCCAGTGCTGCTGATAATGTGCTTTGATTTCTGAGGCACTTACCAATTAGAACCAGGGTGATCCAGGGCCAGAATCAGAGCAGAGCTGGAACTTACTCAGTAGAGGAAATTTTCAGTTTGCTAACTGGCTAAGTGTCAAGATAAAATTAGGATAGTAAAAAAGCAGTCAAAACGTTATCCAGACTGTTAATTGGACACTGGTAGGAGCAAAACAGGCACTACATTGAAGTCCTATTCTGTAATATGAACCTGACTCTCTACAGATTTTGGCCATGTCAGTTCCTATGCAGAGGCTCGTTCCCGTAATAGGCCTCAAGAACATTGTTGACATGTCAAGGCAAACAGAGACAAAACAACTGTTTACAACAACTTTTGTTTACTGTACTGGGGAGCTTCATGGACAAGAGACCATCTACAGTATCAGAAGTCAGGTCCTTGGGCCCCAAAGACTCAACAACTGGAAAACCTCAGATTTGTTATTCCAATCAGCATGGCACCAAAACCAGAGGAAAGGGTATAAGACCCCCTTCCATAGGCTAATAGCTAGCTGGCTGTTATCTTGAGCAGTTCACATGACAGCTGCTATCAGCTAGCCCTGAGCTGATCACATGATGAAGGCCCGTTAAAAGATATGTGGCCCCACCCCCTTCCTGCAAGCTCACCTGACTGGATAGAGCTGCCATCTGTACCTCTGCTGACCAGCCTGAGGTTCCTGCTGCTGCATTGCCTGATCATGAGGTGAAACCCACTTGTCTGCCTCAGTCAGCAACTCCCTCATTACTCCTGGATCCTGTGTTCATGATTGGGTCGGAGTGTTATCGTCTGTCAGGTTGAACTGCTTAGTGCTTGGGGTGTCAGGTGTCCTATAACTTTAGGACTAGGGTAGTGTGTTCTCTCTTCGTTCCACCTTGACCGGGACTTAGAACTCAGTACCTTACCATCACTGTGGGTGATTCTACCTAATCATTGTCTCTAATCTCATATGCTGCCCTTGCCTTTAATAAAACAGCTTTCCTAGTTTTCTAATACCTGTGTCCTTTCCTCTCAGTGTTTCTAATTTGAACTCTTTTGAATTTGGATTGCATGAAGGGGAAGTTTATGATCTAATCCCAGAGTGCTAATTGTCATATTTGTACTTCTCCTTCTTTGATGGTCCCCTAATGAGGCACGGTTATTGTGTTTAGTCCCTACAGCTGGAACCCAGATAATTTCCAACAGTCACCTATGATCCAGATATTCAATTTCGCTCCCGGATTAGGCCCAGAATTGTATATCCAGGTCAGATTCAGCTCGAGGCATCCAGACCCCTTAAATTTGTTGACCTCTGTGGGCTCTTATGGGGGGGAGGGGTAATATGTCCAGACAATCAACCCCCCGGAGCAAGACACAAAATATCAGAAAATCTAAGCAAACTTGTTTCTTATGATAATATTAGCATGCAAAGCTCACCAGTAAATATCGTTTCAGAGTTGAAAAAAAATACAAAAATTAATAATGAGGAGTAAAAAGACCTTAGACGGTTTCAGTAATTTGCCATAGAAAACAATGTGAGAAAACTTGCATGAGAAGTATCTTTTTTTTTTGAGTCATGCTAATGTTTTTATCAACCAGATCAAAAAGCTCATGAATAACCACTTTTAATATTGTCACGATTTAGCAAAATCCAAATATCCTAGAATATGCCAAAACATAGTGTAACCCGAGGGATTAATAAAATAAATAAAATTACCTGAGTCCCAGAGTTCCGTTGTGGTCAGCAGCATAGATCCTTGGAATTTGCTGAGACCTGAGCTTCTGCTGGCTTGGTAACAGCAGCTGGCAGTTGGCAGAGTGGTTCTGACAGCTGAAGTGAGAGGAGGTGCTGCTCTGAGTGGGAGAGGCAGAGGTGAATTTGAGGAAAATAAGAGTTATTGGAGTGAGTTTGGGTGACAGTAAAGGTATTCAGGGGAGAGTGAAGGTGTGATTGGGGAGAGGTTTAAATTGATTTCTGCTAACTTTGGGAATTTTGGGTAACTGCTGAATGAATTGCAGGGGGAAATAAGTTGAAGTGTTTAAATGAAAGCCAGATGAGAACAGGGTGATTGTGGTAAGGGAATATTTAAAGGAATTAAATAATAGGAAACAGGGAAAGAATTTTGGTAAACTAGGTAAATGTAAGGAAAGTAAAGTGGAGAAAGGTGATGGAATATTGACACAGTGAGCTGATGACGGAATGTTGAGAGTGGTGCATATGAGTAAAGGCTGTCAGTCACTCTTTCACAGCTTAGGGAAATAAAAAAATAGCAAGGACCTACAGAGAAAGGGAATTTTGGTTAATTTTATTTTGTTAGATTACATTGGCCACAGTATTTGGTAATACTTCCCAATAGTTTTAAAATTGGCAATTCAAAATACAGGATAGGCAGGGTTTTGCCTTCATCTTAGTTATTTAAGCAAAAGGTTTAGGAAGAAGCTTTACACTGGACTGGACTGTCAGATTTCCGGAAAACAACACGGGCCCCCACGCATGAAAGTCTACACTACAACCCAACGTGAGAAAACCTGCATCAGCTAAGTGACTTTGGGAAAGCAGGGAAAATCTAAAAGGGGAAAAGACATGAAGGGAAAAAGGGAAAGTCGAAAGAAAATAATACTTACCTTGTTCTTCAGTGAAAGTGGATGAGCTGTTGGAGATATCTGTGACTAAAAGAAATAATACCCAAAGAGTCAATTCTTAAAGGTTATAGCAAAAGAAAATATATTTCATGTTAAATTTGAGAAATTTATGAATGAACTGTTTAGAGGATATTTATCTAATAAGTGTTCTTTAAGGATAAAGGAGGCTCCTGCAGAGAGAAAATAAGTAAATTAAAGTTGTGAATGGAGTACATGTTTGTAAGGATACAAAGTTAATATTTGGGGGTTCTGATGTAAAGAGGAATACAGCTGTTGCTTACTCTACAAGACATAAGAATGTGTTAAATAAATTTGTTACATTGTTTCAGAAAATCTAAGTTGCCTTATTGTCTCAAAGTACTAGGGATAAATCCTGAATTTAGTTATTTTTCCTCTTTGGTTCTTAGAGAACTAAAGACGAGGTTAGTTTTTGTTGTCCTCTCCTCATTCCTGGGTACTGTGTTCCGGAAAAGCTGCCACGACTACTAACATCAGGCTAACCGGAGCCCAGTTTTTATCATACATCGCACCCAGGCGTGAGGGGCGGAGCTACAATAGCAAGTGAATTGACCTTTTTTCTTTTAACTATCAAGTATTCATGGAAATGGATTAAGTAGAAACAGAAACATAGAAGGCAGATAAAGACTATCCTGCTTATTTTCGAAGGAGAAGGGCGCCCATCTTCCGACACAAATCGGGAGATGGGCATCCTTCTCCTAAGGTCGCCCAAATCGGCATAATCGAAAGCCAATTTTGGGCGTCCTCAACTGCTTTCCATCGCGGGGATGACCAAAGTTCAAGGGGGTGTGTCGGCAGTGTACCGAAGGCAGGACGAGGGGTGTGGTTAACAGATGGGTATCCTCAGCCGATAAAGGAAAAAAGAAGGGCGTCCCTCACGAGCATTTGGCTGAGTTTACTTGGTCCATTTTTTTCACGACCAAGCATCATAAAGGTGCCTGAACTGACCAGATGACCACCGGAGGGAAATGGGGATGACCTCCCCTGACTTCCCCAGTGGTCACTAACCACCTCCCACCCCCAAAAAAACAACTTCAAAAATTTTTGTCTTTTTTTTTTTAGACTATGTCCTTCGCGACATTATAACGGTGGAGGGGAAAGTCGTGAGGCAGAGGCCCTATAGGCTTTCCCCACAGATAAAGCAGGAGGTAACTAGGCAAGTGCAAGAGATGTTTGAATTTGGGGTCATAGAGGAGTTCAACAGTCCCTGATCCAGTCCGGTAGTGCTAGTGCCCAAGGCTGACGGGTCATGGAGGTTCTATATTAACTTCCGTCAGCTTAACACTATCTCACAGGCCGATGCTTATCCCATGCCCCATATTGACAAACTGTTAGATAGGCTGGGGGCAGCTAGGTTTCTCACCACCTTAGATCTGACCAAGGGGTATTGGCAGATACCCCTCATGAGGGAAGCCCGGCCCAAGACAGCATTCAGTACCCCATTAGGACTATATCAGTTTACCCAGTTACCTTTTGGATTGAACTCGGCGGCGGCTAGTTGCCAATGCCTGTTGGACCAGGTACTAAGGCCCCACCGGGATTACGTGGCCGCTTACATGGACGACATTGTAATCTATAGCCGAGACTGGGGCACCCATATAGCTCGTGTTTGGGCTGTCCTAAAATCCTTCATGGAGACAGGGTTAACCTTAAATCCAAAAAAATGTCACTTCACCCAACATAGGGTAAATACTTGGGATATGAGGTGGGGAAGGGAGAGGTAAGGCCCCTCTTGGACAAAATTAAAAGTATTCAAGAATTTCCCTTCCCCTGTACAAAAAACAGTTACAGGGTTTCCTAGGATTGATAGGGCATTACAGAAGACTCATTCCCCATTTTTCTTCTCTGTCCACCCTTTTAACCAACATGCTAAAAGATAGGCATCCTCAACAATTGAAGTGGGAAGAGGAGGAGAAGCGGGCAATAGGTATTTTACAATAGGCCCTGTGTCAGGAGCCTGTGCTTAGGGCGGTAGATTTTTTGAAGTCTTTTATCCTCCAGACAGATGCCTCAGGGGTAGGACTAGGAGTGATATCCCAGGAACATCAAGGGGAGGAGCATCCGGTGCTATAACTGAGTAGGAAACTGCTTCCTCACGAGATCAATTACTCCACCATTGAGAAGGAGTGCCTGGCCATCTGGTGGGTGGTTCAGGCATGCCAGGTTTATTTGGTGGGAAGGGAATTCGCATTAATAACAGACCATGCTCATTTGAAATGGCTCAACTAAATGAAAAATAACAATGCACGGTTGATGAGATGGTATCTGGCCTTACAGCCTTTCCGCTACTCAGTAGAGCATTGCCCAGGGCGGTTGTTGAGCAATGTGGATGCTCTGTCTAGGACTGCGGAGCCTTGCTCTGTAGTTTCAGAGCCAGGGAGATGCAATCGCTTAAGGGGAGGGAGAGGTGAGGAATATGAGGGTGAGAGGGAGAATGAAGGCACATGGAGGAACGAGGAGGCTCGAGAGGGAGGGAGATTGGGTAGAGAAAGGAAGGAGTGTTTTCCCCTGGGGGAGTGGAGAAAAGGAAAATACTACAATTCTCAGCAGCCCCTGAGTAGGTCCCATGGTAGAAACAGGGACTTCAATCCCCAACAGCCTCCAGAGGAGGTCAGGAGAAGGGCAAGAGAAAGGAGTTGGAAAAACCTGCCCCAGAGAGCCAGGATGAGGCTAGCATAGAGGGACTTGGTCCTCCCGTCCCCCAAAGGACCTGAGTATTCAAAGAATTTCCAGGTATTCTTTCCACCCCTCCTCCCAAAGAGCTGACCTCTTGTGCCTAGCACAATATAGAAAACATTGAGACTGATTGTAAGGGATCTGATGACTGAATGCGAGAATACTTTCTACATGGTAGATTGCAAAAATTGGTGCTGCAGTTTCTGATGTTCTTTTTCCCAATCCTTTCACTGATAACATTGCAGGGTATTATACAATAAGGACAGCATAAAAAGGAAAGTGTGATATCAAAATGATCTGACCAAATTAAACATGTGATTAAGAAACCCTAAGCCTAGTAATATCATGTCTTCTGGGATTATATATTTATACCTGATAGTTTATAAAAATATTCATAAGTAGACTCCTGTGGCTTTGAATAATAAGCTTTGTGCAGTATGTTAATAGACCATTAACTTCAGATAATATAATTCTGTATTACAATGGGAATCCTTTGAGAGTACATTCAACATAATACTCACCAAACACATCCATGCATTCTGCTTTCAATGTAAATGTTATTCCAAGTGTATATAGAATTCCCAGGGTGATGTTCATTCTTGCTAGAAAATCAGCCAGGATTTGATAAAAGCTGAAAAAGCTATTTCTGAGGTGTACATTGAAGAAGAAGAATACAGATGAGATGGATCCGTTTCATTAAATATGTGAGGCTTATCTTAGACTTTAACTCCTTGGTTTTGTTCAGCAGATTTGCCTGACACTGTGCTCATCACAGTGAATGCAGCATCTTATTCCCATGCAGATGACACAAGAGCATTTTACAAATATTCAAATATGGCCACTTTAGATCTCAGCACACATGAGGCTACTAAATTAATCTATCCTCATCCATGGCTACTTCAGTTTCAAAAATTACATTTACAGTTCATATTAATAGGTACTGGCATTAGCATGGCAATCATGGTATGCCAATCTTTTTTATGGAAGAAATGGAGGATTGATTCCCGAATGAATGATTTGGATGAGGGTATAATGAACAGAAACAATCGTGAATCTTATTTATTTATTTCTTATAGCCATCCCTAACCAGATCTAAAATAGATCGCCAGAAGGGAAGTGTTAATTTTTGAATTCTATAGTCTCAATAAATGAAAATTTAGACACACCTGTAAGTAAAACGCTTTTCTGACACAGGTTCCCTTTATCCAGAGGTCAAATGGAACAGAAAGATTGTTAATTAAAATGTTATTTCATGTGACAGTAATACGATATCTATTGACCCTTGGCCCAGTTTCAATATGCTGAGGGGAGCAGAATATAAAATAAGAGAAAAATACTTGGGTAGATATGAACCAAAGCTCACAGTTCCAGATCTCAGTCTGACTCTGACAGGGTTGGATGTATAAAGAAGATAGTAAGGGCTTTGATTCAACCTTGCCCTCTACAATGGGTTTTCTTTTTCCTCTCCCCCTACATCTGGAATAATCTTCCTCTCTCCCTTAGTAGTGATTTATCAATCAAGAGCTTTGAAGCATATTTAAAGGCCTGGCTTTTCAAGCAAGCTTTGAGGAGACAGGCTACCAGAAGCACAATCCAGATTATAGAGATTGTTTTTAATTTTCTTCTGTATGTTTTGCTCCTTTGTGTGATTATATACTTTTCTGTTATTTTTGTAACCCAGTGGGTTAATTATTAATATTTTGTACCTGGGATCCAGGGTCTATTTCCTGGATCTGGAGGGAGGCTCCTGGCCCAGGAAGACTCATGGTGGCCAGTGTTATCTCTACTGGGAGCTATGGAGGTGGTATGGGGTCTCCTGGAAGGAGGTCACGGACCCCGATGCTGCTCAGCTGAGGAGTGCTGTTTCCCAGCTGGGCACTCTGAGAGAATGGCTGGATTTGGCCTATGTAGGGGAGGCTCTGAGCATGCACAACAGTGCTCCCAGACTAGCACTAGGCCCAAATTGAAGCCGTGGCCTAGATTTTAGAGGCGATCCAGTGGAGTTCCGTGGTAACCATAGTAACCGTGGTAATCATGGTATTTTGTGGTTTGCTGGCTCCTCCCACGACCAAATGCCTTGGATTTGGTCGTTTTTGAGATGGGCGTCCTCGGTTTCCATTATCGCTTAAACTGGGATGACCATCTCTGGGGTCAACCTAAATTTGCAATTTGGGCATCCCCAACTGTATTATCGAAATGAAAAATGGACGCCCATCTTGTTTTGATAATACAGGTTTCCCCGCCCCTTTGCCGGGATGTCCTGCGAGGACATCCTTAGGAAAACTTGGGCACCCCTATCGATTATGCCCCTCTATGTATCCTTATCTTTATTTAAATCTTGATATATCATCAAAGCAGTTTACATTTAAAATCAAAACACAGAGCGGAAGCAAATAATTGACAGGGCAGAGAAGGAAAAGATTTTCCTTGAAAAAAAAAATCACACATTACAGATCTCCCCCAACTTGACTTACTAACTAACATTGTCTTCCAGTTCTGACCCTCCCTTTATATTTCTAATTATTCTTCCACCATGCTCCTTTTTTAGCCCAGCCTAAAATATTCTGTTTATTTAGCTCCCACTTTTCATTGATAAGATACATTATAGTTCTCTTTAGTTATGAAAAACCCCTGGTGGCCAGAGCAAGATTTACATGTCACTGTTCTTTCCCGAATAAACCTCCGTACCAAGCCAGGGAAGTATGCATGTGTGTATAAGTTTCTCCACAGTCATGGTGGTCTTTGTGTGTATAATCAGTTTATATGTGTATGGGGACTAGAGGTGTTATATGTATGTGGGTATGTGACTGAGTAGGTGGTGTTCATATGTATTCTCAGGAAAGGAGGGTAAGGAAAGGAAGGCGATCTCACTGTCATGGTAAGGGGTTATATAGGGGAAAGCAGAATATCGCTAGTGAATTAAGTTTATTTTTGGGATGTTTGTGGAGTTTGCTATGATATCTGGTGGATGGAATTTTGAATGTTTCTATTGATGGGAAGGAGATGGTTTGAGGGAAGGAGGATGGGTTGTACTTTTATATTCACACCACTTTGATATTTTTGTTTAACTTGTACGTGGATATAAAGATTAATACTAATAATCATGTTAACATTAATAATGGTTTATGGGTAGGGGAATTTGTGGGGAGTTGTGTGTGGGTGAACAAATTTCCCCTCTTTCCTTTGCTACCTCATTGTTCCCCTTCTGTTCTCCCTTACCGCCATCCCCCTCTTCCTTCTTTTGTCTCCCCCTCTGTACAGCCCCCTTCCCCCACTTTCTCCTCAGCTATTGGTTTCGGTCATATTAATTTGATTCACTACCCCAGCCCCAGACTTATGACCCTTTGCTATAATATCTGGAGCACAAATTAATGGAAAAATACTTATTGAATGACAGCAGTGCAATGTAAATCTAATTTTATTGTAATACTATGCAAATTAATTCTGAACTGTACTGTCAAATGATGAGAAAGAAATGATTGCAATTTTATTCCACATCTTTTAGAGAAAATATAGGTAAACTAATTACTAGATGCACTTTCACTGCTGTTAATGCTAAATGGGGGGAGTGATCACTGATTACTGGTTCATCTTTATTTTTATCTGATGAGTCATGTTTAATTATAATGCAATTAGGAGAAAACCTTGAATTTAGTGAAAAATTAAGTATGTAATAGGATATAATTTGAGAGTATGATACAGTTTAATAATGTAAATATAAGGATAGTGATTAAATGGTATTTTTACAGAATTCATGATAGCTCTGCACTATATATAGAGTACTGCAAACGAGCTAATCAAAAGAATTCCAAAAGGCACATATTTAGTGCAGCATCACTGTAACTTTATACAGATAAGATAAGCCATATACAGTTATACATATATTCAGTGGTGGCACTCTTATAAATGCCTCAGTTGAATATATACATATAACTTGATATTTTATTTATGTATTTATTATTTATTTATTAGGATTTATTTACCACCTTTTGAAGAAATTCACTTAAGGCAGTATACAAAAGAGGGGTATGTTTACTAGGGGCATGTTAGCGTTTTAATGCACCTTTAAAGTTAAGGCGTGTTAAACGCTAACACGCCAATACATTCCTATAGGCAACGTTAGTGTTTGACGTGCGTTAGCATTAACACACTAAAAATGCTAACATGCCTTTAGCCACGCCTTGTAAACACAGGTCAAGAGTATGTCAAACATTAGCAATAGACAATTGCAGCAGTAAAAATATTCAAATGATGATACAAAGTATGACATAGAGGGATATAATCGAAAGGGCGCCCAAGTTTTCCTGAGGACCGTCCTTGCAGGATGTCCCGGTGAAGGGGCGGGGAGACCCGTATTATCGAAAGAAGATGGGCCAGCCATCTTTCGTTTCAATAATACGGTCAGGGACGCCCAAATCTCAACATTTAGGTCGACCTTAGAGATGGTCGTCCTTAGAGATTGGTCGTCCCCGATTTTCGGCAATAATGAAAACTGAGGACACCCATCTCAGAAACGACAAAATCCAAGATGTTTGGTCGTGGCAGGAGCCAGCATTCATATGTACAGTCCCTCTCACATGCCAAGACACCCTAGGGGCACTGCAGTGGACTTCACAAATTGCTCCCGGGTGCATAGCTCCCTTACACTTGTTGCTGAGCCCCCCAACCCCCCCCAAAAAAAAACCCACTCCCCACAACTGTACACCACTACCATAGCCCTTATGGGTGAAGGGGGACACCTAAATGTGGGTACGTGGGTTGTGGTGGTTTTGGAGGGCTTATATTTACACCACAAGTCTACAGGTGGGGGGGGGGTGGGGCCTTGGTCCGCCTGCCTGAAGTGCACTGCGCCCACTAAAACTGCTCCAGGGACCTGCATACTGCTGTGATGGAGCTGGGTATGACATTTGAGGCTGGCATAGAGTCCTGGAAAAAATATTAAAAAATATTTTTAGGGTGGGAGGGGCTTTAGTGACCACTGGGGAGTAAGGGGAGGTCATCCCCAATTCCCTCCAGTGGTCATCTGGTCATTTAGGGCACATTTTTGTGACTTGGTCGTAAGAAAAAAAGGACCAGGTAAAGTCATCCAGTGTTCATCAGGGACGCCCTTCTTTTTTTCCATTTTTGGTCAAGGACGCCCACGTGTTAGGCATGCCTCAGTCCCGCCTTCGCTACGCCTCTGACACACCACTGTGAACTTTGGTCGTCCCCGCGACGGAAAGCAGTTGAGGACACACAAAATCGGCTTTCAATTATGCCGATTGGGCAACCCTGTGAGATGGATGCCCATCTTGCGATTTGTGTCGAAAGATGGGCGCCCTTCTCTTTCAAAAATAAGCCTGATACAGGTGCAGTTACATCTGCATGCATGCAAATTGTCAAGGGTTGCAGAGCACCCTAGTTCAAACATGACTGAAAAAAAACTTTCTAGAGGCACACACAACTTTGTAGCCTACCAAGTAGAAACTAGAAAGGACCATTATTAAAAAAATTCCCTACAATTTTAAGGATGTTTCCTTCAATAAACTTCTCAATTCTGAAGGATCATCATGCTTTTTGTTACCATCTTTGTTGTTTATACCTTGGATTCCCTCTCTTTGGTTTTATATGTTTAAACATAAACCTAAATAGTTGACTGATATAAACGAACAAACCTTTTCCAAAAACAGAGAAACTATAGAACTAGCGGACGTGAAATGAAGCTCCAGAGAACAAGAAGCAACTTTACAAATTACTTTTTCACAGAGAGGGTGGTGGATTCCTGGAATGCTCTTCCATAGAAGATGAGCTCTGTTCCTGTTTGGACATCTGAAAATCGGCATTTAGATATCCATGTTGCATGGATGTCCAAATTTGGATTTTATAAAGCCAGGATATGGATGTCTAAAATTGCAGTATACCTAGAGAGCTAAGATGGCTGCCAAGGAATGATATGAGGCTGGCTGTTCCTGCTCACTGCTGTTTTTTTCCTGCAAACGTTTTATCTTTTGTTGGTTTAGTGATGGAAAGAGGAGGAGGAAGGTGAAGGGAGCTCTGCAGGTCCCTCTCTTGGCTTCTGAGACAGCAATAATGCAGTTTGTGGCTTCTCAATCTTGTTGGAGTGGGACAGGAGGCTCCCTTGCGGGGCAGGGAGGAGGAGATCTCTCTATCCTTGAGGAGGCAGTGTCACACACTCCAGTGCACAGCAAAGAGAGGGAGCAAAGTACAAACAAAGGTCCAAACAGCAAAAAAAAACAGCACCAGGGGCCTTAAAAATAGGTACACAGTTCTTTTAATCATACCACCTTTATGGAACAAACTTCGAAAATGACCCAACAAGGTGCATGTTTCAGCGCACAGTGCCTGCGTCAGGGGTCACAAAGGTAGCAGGAACAATGTGCAGCTACAGTATGTAGATTGACTCAGCAGGAAGTAGAAACACTCTCCTTCAATTTTGGAGTTTTAACCTATTGGACTCCAAATTGAAGAGAGCATTTCTACTTTACAATATGTGTGGAGGAATATATACCGTCGCTACACATAGCTTCCAGTATTCCTGCTGAGTCAATCTACATAGCTGTACATTGCTCCTGCTACCTTTGTGACCCTGATGCAGGCGCTGTGCGCCGAAACATGGCTCGTGTTGGGTCATTTTCGAAGATTGTTCCATAAAGGCATATGATTAAAAGAACTGTGTCCCTATTTTTAAGGCCCCTGGTGCTGGTTTTTTTTTTTTTTTTTGCTGTTTACACACTCCAGTGCAGCAATGAGCTCATTGATGCTGGGCAATGTTTCTGTCCAGGAGCTGAAGGTGATTTGAGATGCTTCTATTTATGAGCCCAGATGCAGATGATGAGAGGATCATATGGCAGATGTGGGTCAGATGCCACAGAAAATTTCAGATGCTGAAGGGATATTGTTGCCATCGATTCAGTAGACACCGGAGAAAATGCATCTACTGCCTTTCTTGGCACGGGTGCAGTTCAAGCAACCACTACAGTGGCCTCTGGATCGCTGCACAAGTTGCCGGCTGGCTATTCTAATTGTTTGGCTAATCTTGTACAGGGACGTCTGGGTAGCCATTTTATAATATGGATGTTCCCCTGCTGCCACAAAAAAGGTCCTTATCCTTTGTTTTGCCCCATTCATAGTTTGGATGTTTTAGGGGTCTTTTTACTAAGGTGTGCTAACAGATGTGGAGGGGCATTTTCGATAGAACGTCTAAATCAGAATTTGGACGTTTTATAAAAAACGTCCAAATTCTGAACAGGAAAGAAGGTCATTTTTCGAAAAAAGATAGACGACTATCTTTTGTGTTTGAAAATGCTATGGAAGTCTTGTGATTTGGGCGGTTTAGTGATTGGACCATTTTGAACAAAAGATGTCCAAATACCAAACATACAAAACAGAGGAGGAGTGGCTTAATGGTTAGTACAGTGGGCTTTGATCCTGGCAACATGGGTTCAATTCCCCACTGCTGCTCCTTGTAACCTTTGGGCAAGTCTAATGCACAAGGACATTTTTGGCTATGACATCTAAGTCTGAATTGGACGTTTTTTGTAAAACATCCAAATCAGAACAGGAAAGGTCATTTTCTACAAAAAGGCTCTATCTTTTCCTTTTGAAAATGCTGTTTGGAAAAATGGTTGTGATTTGGGGGAGTAAGGGGAGGTGATCCCCGATTCCCTTCAGTGGTCATCTGATCATTTAGGGCATTTCTTGTGTGGAGTAGAGGAGTACCCTAGTGGTTAATGCAGCATATTGTAATCGTGGGGAAGTGGGTTCAAGTCCCACTACAGCTATTTTTTATAAGAACAGGTGTAGCTCAAAACGTAAAAGTTTGGACATTTTTGTTTGTTCCATTATGGCTGAAAGACGTCCAAGTCTTAGGAACACCCAAGTCCTGCCGTGAACACACCCCTGGCATGCCCCTTGAGATTTAGATGTCCTTCTGATGGACATCAGAGAAAGACATCTAAAAATAGGGTTTGAAAATACTGATTTGGACATCTTTGTGAGATAAATGTCCAAATGCAGACTTATGTCACTTTTTGGACGTTTTTCTCTTTTGAAAATGAGCTGTTAGTGGTGCTAATAATTAGCGTGCGCTAAATGATAAGATACCCATTATATTCCTATGGGCATCTTATAATTTAGTGCACGCTAATCGTTTTTTAATCATATTTTTAATTTTGGGATTGTTTATTATCTTGTAGTTCCTGATACAGTCCTCTTGGGCGAAACACGGCTGTGTCAGGTATTTTATTTAATTGAGATTCTACAATAAAGAGTAGTTTGGACTGATCACTGCACTGCTTTGTTTATTCCACTTTGGAGTTTGTGTTACCTTGCTGTTTATTGGGACGATCTTCACTTACCACACAGTCATTGTTTCTTCAGTAAAAGACAGTCTTTTAACCGCTGCGGTAGAAGGGGACCTCAGTGCGCGTCAAAAATGCACTGATGCTAGCGCAAGCCCCCTTTTACCGCAGCTTAGTAAAAGAACCCCTGAGTTAGTATGATAAATAAATAAATAGATAATTTGAACAAACATCAAATGAAGGTCTGGCTAGAACAACTGTCAATTTGAACATTTTTATGGCAATACATCTAAGCCTGAAAACCAAATTACATAATTCAAAAGCCAAATAGTTTAAACAATCAAGTTAGCAGAACTTGCCCTCTGAAACATCTCCTACCAATTCAGGGGTCTCATCCACACAAACCACAGTTTTAGTTAGGAAATATATTTAAACACTGCCACTGACTTACACATCAAAAGGTGCAGTGTGGGTCAATGGGGAGCCATTCAATTGGAACCTCTAAGGCAGTCCAAGAAGTCTATAATGCTCTATCAGGAATATCCTGAAAAGTGTTGATTGAATACAACAACACTTCCTTCAACCTCCTACAACTTTCTGGAGCTGAGTAGCCCTTATTTTTATGTTTAAAAACCCCACTTTTGAAAACATGCTACTATCTCTATATAAATATTTGGTCTGTCACTTTGGGCCAATATACTTGCCTACAAACTCAGCCATAGCATCTCATAGGGGCAACCCATATCTTTAATGTGGCTCACATCAGCTGCTCATATGGTTAAACTGTTTTGGTTGCTGCTGAAGCACTTATTTTAAGGATCACTTTCCTGCTTTTTAGTCATTGTGGTCTATCTAACTACATTGCACATTACAGGAGACGTATTTTTTGAATATGCCACAGGTTTCCAAAATTCAAAGCAGCTCTGAGATAAAAGAGCACACAAGAAAAAAAAAAAAAGCCATTATGGAAGTTAAACGTTCTAAGTTTTTATTAAATAGCCTTACTTGGCTTAACAAAGAAACAAAAGAAACCTGAACTATATTTTCAGGAATTTGGCACACTGACAGTGAGTTTAGTGTTGATTTCTGTCTGCTGACTTTTAGCCTAAGAACTAGCACATTTTGGATGAAACCCTAAGTGACTGAAATTGCTTATTAAAATAGAAGTGACATCATAATGTAACCACATGAAGATTGTTGACTTATGAGGTATTCTGTAGTAAACATACATAACACAGTTTATCTACTGTTTGCTCTTCCTTGTCAATTTAATTACTTTTTAACACTATGCAAAATGTTCTTAACAGACATGCTAGTGAACATAAAAATCTAATTAAAGAGTTTTTTAAATTAACCTGAGACTGCAAAGCTTATATCACAGTATTTCATAGACTTTCCATGTATAATTGAAATAGTATATTTATCTTTGCTGAAATGCACTGCTGATTTTTAATTTGAAGTGAGAAAGAAAGAAATGGTTCATTGTCAGTCCAAGGTCATAGATATCAAAAATTGCTGCTATATGACTCAGTAGCAGCAGTTGTACATACAGTTCAGACTGGGATCAGAGGTGTGCAAATGGACATGAACCTCAGGTTGACTGAATGCCTTATTTACTAAGCTGTAATAAAAAGCAGCAACATGCAAAATGGATGTTTAATGTGCCTTAAAATCATGCCATATTGGCAGCTCTCCTGTAAGCCTTCCCAAGACTACCCAACAAAGCAGGTTCATCTAGAGGAAATATTAAAGCACTGGACTGTACAGGGGAGAATGGAGCATGCAACACCTGCCCACCCTTAGCACAACTCTTCATTTATAGTCAGTTATAATAATTAGGATAACATGCGGAGTGCTCTTTCTGAGTTTTATTACATTTCATTACTTTCTAAGAAAAACACTAAATAAATCACACATAAACCATAGCAAGTTTAAGTTATTGAAAAACTCAAAAATACTAATGGAGACAGCAGTCCATTAGCAAGAGGGGTGCTAGCCAGTCTTTTGTATTGAGTGTCACATATAGATTTTTCCCAGTTGGTGAGTGGTTATATGTGTGTGCCCGATGCAAAGAGCTCCTAGCTCTCAGAGAATGGGTCCATTCTCTTGAGGCTAGAGTAGCAGACATGGAGCTGAGGGAGACAGAGGAGTATATAGAGGAGACCTATAGGGATGTGTAGAGAAGTCCCACCTCCAGTCGGTAGCCCCTGTGCTGTCTTGGAGGATGGAGGTCTCCTAGAAGGAAGCATCACCCTGGTGATATAGAAAGTACTCCTGTAGCCAGGACCTGTCCACCAGGGGATGCACTATACTCTCACACCGAGGATATGTCTCCGAGAACTTCTATCCAGGAGGGAAAGGTTAGGACAGCTGCTGCATGGTAATTCGATCATTAGGCACGTAGATAGCTGGGTGGCTGGTGAATGTGAGGATCACCTGGCCACCGAAGGTGGCGGACTTCGCACATCATCTAGACAGGATCTTAGAGTGCTAGGGAGGAATCAGTCTTGGTACATGTGGGTACCAATGACATAGGAAATGTGGGAGGGAGTTTCTGGAAGTCAAATTTAGGCTCTTAGGTAGAAAGCTGAAGACCAGATCCTACAGGGTAGCATTTTCAGAGATGCTCCCATGGTTGAGACAATGGTGCAAGAATGAGGGATTTAGATTTGGTAGGAAAGGGAGAGACTGTTCTGAAAGGATGGGCTCCACCTTAACAAGGATGGAACCAGCTGCTGGTGATACTTTTAAAAAGGAGATAGAGCAGCTTTTAAAGTAGAATGGTGTGTGGGGGGGGGGGGGGGGGGGGGGGGGGGGGGGGGGGGGGGGGGGGGGGGGGGGGGGGGTGGGGGGGAGCCGACAGTCACCCAGGAGCACATGGTTCAGTGTGGATTCAGATTATCCCTCCCTTTCTGAGCAGCTTGTAGATCAAAGGAAAAAACAATTTGAAGTGCCTGTATACAAATGCTAGAAGCCTAAAAATAAGATGGGAGAGTTAAAATATACCACTAATAATGAGGTATATAATAGGCATCTCAGAGACTTGATGGGAGGAGGACAATCAATGGGACACTGTGTTACAGGATACAATGTATCGCAATGATAGGATCAAATTGGAGGGGGGGGGGGGTGGTTGCGCTATATGTTAAAGAGGGAATTGAGTCAAATAAAATAAAAATTCCATGACACAGCACATGGAATCATTATAAATAGAAATTCTATCTGTGAAGGGAAGAGTGTTCTTGTAGGGTTGTACTACCATCCGCTGGGAAGAATGGAGAGATGAAAAAGCTTTTACAGAGATTAGGAAAGCTGGAGACTTATGATTAATGAGGAGTCCCTTTACTCAGGAAGGCGTTTCCTTCAAATTGAGGTATCTCCGTGAATACTGAAGTCTTTTTTTTCTCCACCAACTCTTCATTGAAACTTACAAGACACACCTTCGATACTGGATAATTGTAGAATTAATGCTATAGTTTGATTTCAATTACCCCTATATTGATTGGATAAATGTTACATCAGAGAGTGCCAGGGAGAAAAAAAAAATGTCTATAAATATAATGCGACTGCTTGTTGGAGCAACTGCTCCAAGAACTGATGAGAGGGAGCCATTTTGCATCTGGTCCTTGGTGGCGTGCAGGCTTAGTGAAGAGTTGGTGGTGTTGGGTCCCCTGGGAAACAGTGATCATAACATGATCAAGTTTGAGCTACTTTATGGGATGAACCCACAAAGGAAATCTACTATAGCTGCATTTAAATTTCGAAAGGGTGACGAGGAAAATGGTTAAAAAGAACTAAAAGGATCAGCTTCTAAGGTTAGGTGTGGATGTTTTAAAAAATACCATCCTGGAAGCCCAGTCCAGATGTATTCTACATATTTGCAAAGGTGGAAAGAAGAGAAAATGACAGCCAGCATGGTTAAAGAAGTAAAAGAGGCTATTAGTGCCAAATGATTGTCTTTTAAAGCATAGAAAAGGACCCAAATGAAGACAATATGAAGCAACTGGCAAGTCAGATGCGAAGCATTAATACAGAAGGCTAAAAGAGAACATGAAGAGAAACTTGCTGCAGAGGTTAAAACTCACAGTAACAACTTTTTCAGGTACATCAGAAGCAGAAATCCTGTGAGGGAATCCATGGGACTGTTAGATCATGAAGAAGCAAAAGGGGCGCTCAGGGAGGACAAGGTCACAGTGAAGAAACTGAATGAATTCTTTTCTTCTGTCTTTATGGAAGAAGATGTAAGAGATCTGCCTGAAATGGAAATGATTTTCAAGGGTGATGATGCGGAGGAACTGAAAGAAATCTCGGAGGACCTGGAAGATGTACTAAGGCCAAATTAACAAATTAAAGAGTAGCAAATCAACTGAACTGGATGGCTTACATCCAAGGATACTCAAAGAACTCAAACATGAAATTTCTGTGAAACTTTCATTAAAATCGTCCATAGTACCTGAAGATTAGTGGGTGGCCAATGTGACACTGATTTTTAAAAAGGATTCTAGTGTGATCCGGAAAATTATAGACCGGTAAGTCTGACGTTGGTGCTGGCCAAAATAGTGGAAACTAAGAATAAATTACTGAACGCATAAACAAACATGGTTTAATGGAACAGAGTAAGCCGAAGGAAGTCTTGCCTCACCAATTTGCTTAATTTCTTTGAAGGCATGAATAAACATGTCGATAAAGGTGAGCCAGTTGCTGTAGTGTATCTAGATTTTCAGAAAGCTTTTGATAAAGTTCCTTATGAGAAACTCCTATGAAAATTAAAGAGTCATGGGATAGGAGGTAAGGTTCTGGTGTGGATTAAGAATTGGTTATTAGATAGAAAACAGAGGGCAGGATTACTTATTTCTTTCAGTGGAGAAGGTGAACAGTGGAGTGCCACAGGGATCGGTACTAGGACTGGTGCTATTTAACATATTTGTATGATATGGAAATCGGAATGACAAGTGAGGTGATTAAATTTGCAGATGATACAAAACTATTCAGGTAACATGTGTGGACTGTGAAATTTTGCAGGAAGACCTTAGGAAATTGGAAGACTGGGAATTGAAATGGCAAATGAATTAATGTGGACAAATGCAAGGTGAGGCACATTGGAAAGAATAATCCAAATCATAGTTACCTGATGCTAGGGTCCCCTTGGGGGTCAGCGCTCAAGAAGAAGATCTAGGTGTTGCTGTAGATAATATGCTGAAATCTTCTGCTCAGTGTGTGGTGGCGGCCAAAAAAGCAAACAGGATGCTAGGAATTCTTAGGAAAGGGATGGTGAATAACCAAAATACTATATTGCCTTTGTATCGATCCAAGCTGTGTCTGGACCTTGAGTATTGCATTCAGTTCTGGTCACTGTATCTCAAAAAAGATATACTGGATTTAGAAAAGGTTCAAAAAAGAGCAACCAAAATGATAAAGGGGATGGAACTCTTCTCGTATGAGGATAGGCTAAAGAGGTTAGGGCTCTTCTGGTTGGAAAAGAGATGGATGAGGGAAGGTACGATTGAGGCCTACAAAATCCTGAGTGGTAGAATGAGTAGAAGTAAATCATTCCAAAAGTACAAGACTAGGGGTAACTCAAGGAAGTTACATGAAATACTTTTAAAACAAATAGGAGGAAATATTTTTTCACTCAATGAATAGTTAAGCTCTTGAAATCTTTGCCGGAGGATGTGATAACAGCTGTTAGTGTATCTGAGTTTAAAAAAAGGTTTGGACAAGTTCCTGGAGGAGAAGTCCATAGTTTGCTATTTAGACAGATATAGGGATGCAGCTGCTTGCCCTTGGATTGGTAGCATGGAATGTTGCTAATATTGGGTTCCTGCCAGGTACTTATGACCTGGCTTGGCCACTGTTTGGAAAACAGGAAACTAGGCTAGATGGACCATTGGTCTGACCCAGTATGGCTACTTATGTTCTTATGATAAAATATCAATATGGAAGAAAGAAGAGAAGCAGTCCATATGAAGAAGCATTAATAGAGAAGGCTTTATTACCACTTTTAGCTCCCAGGTTTAAACAAGTTTGCCTGACATGGCCATGTTTTGTTAAAATGGCTGCTTGAGGGGTAATAGATATCAGCTGGTGTTAAAGTCCAAGTCTCAGCAAACTGTAAAAAACTTGTAACCTGGGTATTGCAAGCAGGGAGTCTGACAACTTTCTTACAACACATTGGGCATATGAACAAAACAGTCTTTAAACCTGGGAGCTAGTAGTGGCAATAGAGTAAGAGCAACTCACCAGATAAGAGTTCTTCCAAAGGACTTTGATAAGGAGAAGCTATTTCAAAGAGGACAATGAACATGGTGCATGGACTGTACTATAGGCTACACTTATCAGTAAGCTGATGCACTAAAGCAAGGACGGCTCTGCAAGAAAAGAGCAGAAATGAGAACATTTTCTTTCCAATTTCTGACCCATTTTAATATTATGTAAGTGGATTTTATGGGCATGGCCATTACTGAAAAAAATCTAATGAAATCTATTCAAGTTATAATTTGTATTGTTTGAATATTTTACTGCTGTAATTGTCTATTGCTTATGTTTGATTTATTTTTCCTGTACACCATCTTGAGTGAATTCCTTCATAAAGGTGGTAAATATATCCTAATAAATAACTATGCAGCTTATTATTAATTTTGTCAAGAAAGCACAATGGAATTTCATGTGCAAAATTGCCAGATGGACCTGTTTGCCATGCTGCCTATGTTTCCACTAGGACTTCTACTTAATTACAATAATTAATTTTCTGGATGTTTTGATTTCTAAAAAAGGAATAATGTTTGAGACCACTGTATTTAGAAAGAAGACAGATAGAAACACTTTTCTTCATTTTTCAAGTAATCGTCTTCCAGCTTTAAAAGCTTTAGCCAGTTTCTTAGACACAGAAAAATTTGCACAGATTTAGACGATTTTAAAAGTCAATCAATTATTTTGAGAAACCGTTTGATTAAAAGGGGATATCTGAGGAAAGTCATTATACTTCACTCAACAGAGCGAGGTTTCAGAATAGAGATCTGCTGAAGGAAACTAAGAATCCCGTTGATAACAACATGGTGATGTGTGTTTTGACATATATGCTGGGTTGAGAAAGTGACAATTCTCAGAAAATATTGGGCACTGTTATCAAATCTGCCAGCATTTGAAGGACTATAATTATAGCCTTTACAAGGAGTCAGAATTTAAAAGAACTATTGAGTCCTTCAGACAATGAGACAATCAAGCAAAATCAAACATATTAAGAGCAGTCATCATCGATCAAGCCCGTAAATTAAGTGACATTCAGACTGAATTAAACACAGGTTTCACACACCCTATTTCACAGAAACAATAATGAGTGACACCACTTGCATCTCGGAATATGTGGTGTATATCATCATTTGTCCTTGTCCCAAGTTATATGTCGGTCAGACTCGTTCTCTAAAGACACATTTGGGAGAACATTTGAGTTGTCTTAAAGAATAAGGAAGAGGCTCCTATTGTAGAACATTGTTTAAATACAGGACCTGATTTTTCTACATTGCGAGCATGTGAGATCGACTAAATGAAAGAAGATATGATGAACCGAAAGAAATATCTATTAATCAGATCTCTTTTGGATACACACATTGCGGACAGAAGAACCAGAAGGTTTAAGTACTAAAACAGATTGGGTGCATGCACTTTAATGTTTTGTCGTGATTCAATAAAGTTAGCTTGACTAACAACAATGTTAGGTTTCATGAGATGACATCAGCTCCGGTGAAAGTATGAAGGCATCTCAGCGCCATGTTGTTTGGGGTTCAGTGACGTTTTTAGAAGTGAAATATTGTTTTAAGCTGGCAAGTACTTTATTTTTAAACAGCATATTATATCAGTTTTTTTAGTTAGATTTATATCATGGGTTTCATATGAGTTTGGATATTAATTGTATTTTTAAGCATGTGTTTATTTTATTTTAGAGACACATTCAGCACCTTGGCACAGCTCTATTGGTGAAACTTTGGCCACAGTCTCAGTGTGTATGAAAGAGCTTAAGCTAAGTTCACATTTATGTCACAATATTTATTAGACACTAAAAAGCTGGTTCGATTGGAGCTTTAACAGAATTGTTCCTCAGGGGGGTTTTATTGCCTGTGAAGTAATTCCAACCTATATATTCCTACCATGGTTTCTTCTGTAACACAGGAGGAAAGGGTTCTGAGGCTTTTCCTCCTAAGGATTTTTTTGTACTCCACCGAATTAGTCTGACATTAAAAAGTACTATTTGCTTTCATATGAGAAAGAGTTACATCTATACGCCAAAAGTGAACCCTCCCCCCCCCCCAAAAAAAACAACCTTTCCACAGTATGTCAAATCACAAATGCTGAATTCACATTCAGTGAACAAATTTATGGGGTCTTTTACTAAGCCACAGTAGCATTTTTAGCTCATGGTAGAAATCAGCTGGTGGTAAATGCCGAGACGCTCATAGGAATACAATGAGTGTCAAAGTTTCTCATCAGTGTTTATACCGCGAGCTAAAACGCTACCATGGCTTAGTAAAAGACCCCCTTAGGGATTCTTTTACAAGCCAGCTAGCAATTCCCAAGCAGCAAATGAGAGGAAGCCTATAGGAATTGAATGGGCTTCCTCTCATTTGCCATGCAGGAATCGCTAGTGCGGCTTTGTAAAGGAAGCCCTTAGAAATCTATTTTAAAAACTGAGCAAAAATTCATACATTCTCATTGTCCTTGATCCATTATTTGTGCACCTTTACTTCTGTAAGTGCACATACCTAATTAATGCATTCATAAACCTAGGTAGTACTTTCATATCTCTTTGCCTAGAGTCCTATTTGTCACGCTCCCTTTCATTGGTCTCCATTTCTTCACTTCCCGCTATTCCTCATCACTCCAGTAATACTACTTCACTCTCTGTCTCACCCTTTCCTCACCTCCTTGTGTGTCTCCAGGCTGTCTCTGGTGCATGCGGGATGTTGATGGCAAACCTATCCCCATTGGCCCCATGGGAATGTTGATGGCAGTGCCCTCCCCCTCCACACAGATCCTCACCCCAAGAGGTAAGTTATTTTGCAACCTTGTTCCCTACCTATTTTTTTTTGTGAGGGCAGTCAGGGTGGCCTGGAGGGGTTGAGAACAGCAAAGGCAAGACAAGACAGAACATAAGAACATAAGCCTTGTGATACAGGGACAGACCGAAGGTCCATCAAACCCAGTATCCTGTTTCCAACAGAGGCCAATCCAGGTCACAAGTAACTGGCAAGATCCCAGAACAGTAAAATAGATTTCATGCTGCTTATCCTAGAAATAAACAGTGGATTTTGCCAAGTCCATCTTAATAATGACTTATGGAGTTTTATTTCAGGAAGTTATCCAAACCTTTTTTAAAACCCTGCTAAACTAACTGCTTTTACCACATTCTCTGGCAACAAATTCCAGAGTTTAATTACATGTTGAGTAAAGAAATATTTTCTCCAATTTGTTTTAAATTTACTACTCAACAGCTTCATTATGTGCCCCGTAGTTCTAGTATTTTTTGGAAAGAGTAAACAAAACGATTCATATCCAGGCTGCAGATTATTTTGACATGAACACTTACTGACATGGATGACAGCAGGGGGTTGTTGGGATTTCTTCCTTTGCTCTGCATGCATTCTTATCTTCTATCTTCTCCTTCCTGGGTGCCAGGTTTGGTTGAGGGCTCAGGTCACACTTCTTGTTGCATAGTGCCTCAGATGACTGAACTGTAAATAAAAAACAAACACTGAGGTAACTTTTACACAGCAATTGCATTTTTCAAAATCATTTTCAAGTATAAGTGAAGTAGTTTCCATGGATTTGGTGTTGTTGTTTTCTGTGACCAGTAATGGTATGAATCTGACTCCATTATAATGTTTGAATGGTGCAGCGTTTCTGACTCTCGCTTTTTTTCCTTCGCATTTGTGTAGTTATTATCAGCGAGGTTTGCTCCAATTTATTTGAAACAGGTATCTTTGATTTTCTAAAATAAGACCCATTACAGAAGCAGAAGAGCAGTAATAATGGTGTAAAACGGCAGAACAAGACATGTAGCAGAGGTATTAGGAAAAGACGGCCCATCGGCAGCTTCAGGAAGCAGAGGAGCAAGGTCCAAAACCAGCAGTGGGAGGTGGAAGATGAAAGTCCATGTCAGAGGCAGGAAGTGAGGATTTAATACCTTCAGCTGTAGGTTGGGGAGCAATGTTTAGTGGCAACGGGGGGGGGGGGGGGGGGGGAGGTGAGGAAAAAAAAGGATGTTGAATAGGTATCCTTGGGTGAGCTGAATGAAGGTCTTCAGCTGTATGTATGGAGGTGGTGATCTGTTTTTTCCAAGGGAAATAAGAGCTACCAGGTCAATATTTAAGCACCAAGGTCAGCATTTTTAAAAACATCCCAATATTCAGTACTTCTGTTTTGACAGCAAGCAGTACTGAATATCTGGATGGAGTGGCGAGGGCAGCCACAATCCAGGTAGTGGCAATATTTAGACCTCTATCTGAATAAAGATAGGACTGGGTTTCAGTGGCGTTCCTAGGGGGGCTGACACCTGGGGCAGATCGCCGATGCACCCTGCCCCCAGGTGCAGCACCCCCCCCCCCCCGGATGCAGTGCGACCCCCTCCCGGCGAAAGGACACCCCCCCCACGAAAGAACCCCCCCCCAGGTGCACGCCTCTTGGGGGGGTGCCGCGCGCGCCTGCCCTTTGTTCGTTCCATGCTCCCTCTGCCCCGGAACAGGAACCTGTTCCTGGGCAGAGGGAGCATGGAACGAACGAAGGACAGGCGCGTGCGGCACCCCTCCCAGCGGCGTGCACCCGGGGCGGACTGCACCCACCGCCCCCCTCTAGGAATGCCACTGCTGGGTTTTTTGCTGTCCTAAATGTATCCAGTTATCTAGAATGAGGTCTAATTATCACTGTTATCTGGCTAACTTGCCGCTCCACTCAAGCAATGCCCTGGCACTATCTCGGTAGTGGCAACACAGTTTAAGGATATTCAGCAGTGTGACCCGTATAGAGGGGCATTTTTGAAAGGTTGTCCAAATCTGAATTTGGATGTCCTCACAAAGTCGTCCAAAATCAGGTAGGTATAATCAAAAAATAGTATGGACGTCCTTAGACATTCCAAAATCGCAGTGCGAAACATCCAAATCAGAGATGTCCATAGTATGGAAAAAAGGACGTCCATCTTACAGAACCGATGAAGGACAGATGTAGGACGGCGGTTCTGTAAGATGGACATCCTTCGGCAGTTCTGTATGAACCCTTTTTACTGTACTTTGCACTATGTTATTTATATTTCCCATACCTGGATGTCCCGCAACTACATTCACTGTACTTGCGGAACATCCAGGTATTAGAAATATAAGGAACATTCATATTTTATTGTATATATGAAGAGGTTCAGACACTTCATAATGATCCATATAAGGAAGGCTCCGTACGTATGAACATGTACTCATCCATATAAGGCCCTGCACGCGTGACGACGGTCCATGCACATCATGGACGTCCATGCGTGATGGTCATCCACATGTGGACCTATTATATATGGGCCAGGACATCCAGTGCTGACCCATCCATATATGGGATGGTCATCCATATATGGAACTGTGCATGTGACGACGTCATCACGCATGGACATCCATATAAAATGATGCACGTTTTACAATGGTTAATCAGTGAGAAAACACGTCTCTGAGAAGAAAGCCTAACTTCAGTGACACTGAAAGTTTGTGCCTAGTGCACCTTTGCCTGAAGCACGGAAGGTGCCTATTCATGCACCACCACCACCACCTGCCACCGAGGACCATCTCTATTAGAGCATGGACTCTAATTAGGGACACTCTGCAAAGGTAAGTGTTTGGGAATGCCCCCCCTCCCAGCACTGGGCCTGAGCTATCAGGTCTCCCTCCTGTAACAATGTAAGCTCTAACTGTAGTCTGCATTCAAGGGTAATCAGTGATATGTGCACATGCACATCCATTAATAGAAGCAATGTACTAGAAAGGAAAACCATTCTCACATCCCTAAAATACTGCACAGAAATGGTACTCTCTGTCCTCATGTCCACCTCAATGACATCACCTGTACCAATGTAATGTGTCCACCCCCCCCCCCCCCCCAATCAGTGTTGTGTGTCTCTCCAATTTGGCTTCCAAATGAATTTGTGTGCTGAAGGCAAGAAGGGCCATGCCCTAACTCCTGGTGTACAAACTTGTATCTTGCAGATGATTTGGTATGTGGCGGGACCTCAAGTCCCTGAGGCGCCAGTTCCGGTGCATCTGGAGGGAGAGCCCAGACCTCATCAGAAGAGTGCAATGGCACATCAGGGCTCGACATAAGTATTATAAGCAGGGCACTTGTAGTCATTTGTAAATGTATTTATTTAATAATGTAAATGTGTACAATATCAATTTCCATGTGGTTAATAGGCAAATAAGTAAGTCATAACACCTCTGTCCCAAATCAAGGTCTGAGGTTGCAGCTACCCAGTGGCGTACCGAGGGCAGGGCGGTGGGGGCAGTCCATCCTGGGTGCACGCTACTGGAGGGGTGCAGAGAGCAGCCGCACGTCTGTAAGCTCCGCTGGTTCCCTGCTCCCTCTGCCCCGGAACAGGTTACTTCCTGTTCCGAGGCAGAGGGAGCAGAGAGCCAGCGGAGTCAACAGCCGCGCAGCTGCTCCCAGCAGCTAAGAATGCACCCGGGGGTGTCATTGCGCCGGGGGGGGAGGGGTGTCATGCTGAACTCTGGGGGGACGGACGCCGCTGCACCTGGGGGGGGGGGTGCGCAGCGGCGATCTGCCCCGGATTGCAGCTGACCTAGGATTGTCACTGCAGCTACCCTCCCATGAGTGTGGCTGCAACTTCCAACTAACCTCCTCTGAGATGAATGAGATGACATGCCTCACTTCTGTATCCCCCTTTCTGGGGTGGATACTGTTTCATGGTATTCCTGCCTGAGGTCCTACCCATAGTGGATGTCATAGCGTCATAGTAAAGTAATGTAAAGAAATAGTGCTTTCCCCCCCCCCCCCCCTCCACTCCCCAGAAACATAAAACTGGTCATCAACCATAGTCACAACTCAAAATGCAAACATGCTGCTGAGGAATGAGTGTGCCCTGCCAACACATCCTGTGTACTCTGTGTCAGACCACCTTCCAGGGTTCCCTGTCATGTCATCTCATGCATCTCACACCCTGGGTGTATAGCCCAGGGCTCACCACTGACCATACCTTTCCCCATCCCCACCTTATGCCAGCCAGCTCCTGCACTATGCAAGCCATTTTGGATGTGCTGATCTCAAGGACAATCCTTTTACATACACAGGGTGGCAGCAGCAGGAGGAGGAGGTGGTGGCCACAGCACCATAGGCAGAGGAGGAGGAGGCTGTGATGCAGCAGGAGGAGGAGGAGTTTGGGGAGGTGGGAAATGGGAGGTGGCGCCCGACCAATGGGCTGATATGCCTCCTCTGGAGGGGGAGGAGGAGGAGGAGCAGGAGCAGCACCTATCAGTCCCAGCAACCCCACCAGCACCCGAACCAGCATCACCAATGGACAACAGTGCCGCAGTACTGCAACTCTTGCAGCAACTTTTTGAAAGGAAAGGTACACAGCCCACACACCAGTTATCTTTCAAGAACTGGCCAAAAGGTGTCCCCTCCCTAAAAAAAACAATCCCCCCAAAACAAACAGGTGTACAAAAGCATACAGTGGCGAAAACAAGGTTTAATATAACTGAAGCTAAAACGCTTAGAAATACCATCCCAAAATCTAAAGAAAAACCTCTAAAGTGCAAGCACAGAGAAAGACGTTTTAAAGAGGCGCCAATAAAGGGAATGCAAACTTCCAAACCGGAAGAGCAGCTGGGGACGTTTGTCATTTCCACCCCTAATCAAAATTAGGGTGTCTAAAACACAGAGCAGCTGGGGACATCCATAGTTCCCACCCATAATCGAAATGAGGACGCCCAAATCAGCAGAGCAACTGGGGACGTTTAGGGTTTTTGGCCATAATCAAAGTTAGGACGTCCATCTTGAGGACGCCCATCGTGTTCTTACCTGGGCGTCCTTGGGACATCCTCGTTATTTTTGAAATTTTGCATCCCATTGTCAGAATGGCACCAAAATAGGCACCCACCCGCAAAGGTAATTTCACTGTGTCCTCTGCACTCCTTCCACAGTTCTATGTCTACCCATCTGCCTGTGTGGTCTCTTACACATCAGTCTCTAAAGTGCACTGTACTCCTCGTCTCCAGCTCTGTACCATATACAATAAGATCTGTGATTGCCTGCTAATGCCATTCTTCACCATCTGTTTCCTGGGTCTTCATATGAGGGCCTATGTATATGAATGCTGCAAAACAAAACTGGGTTATTTTGACCAACACACTTCCTCCCCTTTTGCTATGCAGGTGATGACACCAGTCAGACACAGAAGCTGGTCTTAGTGGCCACCAGCCCCAGCACACTGAAGGGCAGATAGGGCAGCAAATCAGACACACAGACTAAGGTAACAGAGCACTGAACAACTCTCAACTTTCTCTCCTAACAACGATCTCGCCACTCTCCAACTCCACAAAATCGCTAATGGGTCTAAAGACGACTTCCCCCTTACCCTGGACGCTTTTATTTCAGGTCTATCTAAGGACGCCCATGTTCCCACCCATGCAAAACCATTTCGCTATCCGTTATACGTTGGAGATGCCCATCTCGTAATGCCGCCCATAACATGCCCCCTGTGGGGATGTCCATAGTTGGACGTCCTCACGCTGAGGACGTCTTTACGGCCCTGTTTCAATTATTGGATTTGGACGACTTTCTTTCACAGGGACGTCCATGTGCCTTTTGTGTCACTTTTTGGACGTCCTTCTCTTTCAAAAATGAGCCCAACAGTATCTCTGAATATCTATGAACAGAAGTGACCAACTTCAGTATCCACATGGCAGCTAACTTAAGAACGTAAGCCTTGTTGTATTTGAACAAACCAAAGGTCCATCAAGCCCAGTATCCTGTGTCCAATAGTGACTAATCCAGGTCACAAGTCCCTGGCAATATACCAAAAGATTAAAACAGATTTTATGTTGATTATCCTAGGCAAAAAGTAGTGAATTTTCCCAGGTCCATCTTAATTATGGCTTATGGACTTTTAGGAAATTATCCAAACTTTTTTATAACCCTGCTAAGCTAACTGCTTTTAATACATTCTTTGGGAACAAATTCCAGTTTAATTACACATTGAGTTGCATGCCCCCAGTCCTTGTATTTTTTAAAGCATAAACAAACTATTCTTGTCCACCATTTCTACTCCACTCTGTATTTTATAGCTGCTTCTATACGGTTATTTGTCTTTGAATATCGGGTCGTATAGCTCTATGCCTGGAGTAAGTGAGACCAAAGATAAAATCTTGGTCTTTTTTGGTTGATCTGGTAACTGTAGTGACTAAGAACCAAATTCTAAATATAGGGCTTCAAAAATGGGTGCCGAAAAACCACACGCTTAGCGCGATTCTATAAAATGTTCCTAAAGTTAGGCGTAGTTTATAGAATATGCTTAGCAGCTATTCTTGTACCTAAAATTTAGATGTACCTATTTAGGCCACCTAAAGCTGGGTCTAAATACCCGCACCTGAGCTAGGCACAGATAGGGTGTATTCTATAACTCTTCAATGTCGCTTTCGGCACCTAACCATTATATCCATATTCAAGAAATCTAGACTGCCTCAAATTGATTGATTGCACATTTTTTGTCCTTTAGATTGTAAGCTCCTTTGAGCAGGGACTGTCCTTCTTTGTGAAACTGTACAGCACTGCGTAACCCTAGTAGCGCTTTAGAAATGTTAAGTAGTAGTAGTACATACTTTTTTGAAACACCAATTCAGTGCCCATGGCCATGCCCCCTTTTCGGCTGCATGCATTAGAATTGATACACAGCATTTTATAGAATACTAGGAAAAAAGGCCCGTTTCTGACACCAATGAAACGGGCGCTAGCAAGGTTTTCCTCGGAGTGTGTGTGTTTTACAGAGTGTGTGTGAGAGTGAGTGTGTGATAGAGAGTGAATGTGAGAGTGAATGTGTGAGTGTGTGTGACAGAGAGAGTGAGACTGTGTGTGAGTGTGTGTGAGAATGAGAGTGTGTGTCAGGGGCCCCCTCCCTCCCTCCCTGCCTCCCAGTTTCAGTGTCCGCCCACCCCCCTTCCAAGTTCCAGAGTCCGCCCCGCCTCCAAGTTCCAGAGTCCGCCCTCCCTCCCACCCACCCATCCAGTTCCTGGGTCGTTGCCCCCCATCCCTCCCAGTTTCATTGTCCGCCTTGCCCCTCTTCCAAGTTCCAGGGTCTGCCCTCCCTCCCACCCACCCAGCCATCCATCCAGTTCCTAGGTCGCTGCCCCCCCCTCTCTTCCTCCCTCCCAGTTCCACGGTAGTTGCCCCCCCCCCCCCGTTCACCCTGCGATGTTTAATTGAAAATTAGGGAGCTGTGATTGTGTGTGTGTGTGTGTGTGTAAGAATGAGAGTGTGTGCCAGGGCCCCCCCCCCCACCCAGTTCCAGGGTCCACTTGGCCCCCCTCCAAGTTCCAGTGTTGTTGCCCCGCCCTCACCCACCCAGTTCCAGGGTCGTTGCCCCCCCTCTTCCCCCCCCCCCCACGCACCCTTTGATTTTTAATTTGTATATTGTGGGCTGTGTAATTTTAGAGAACACATCTGCAATGTTGTGAAGCTGACTTCGTGGCTTCATTGAAGTGAAGGGTTAGTAAGTTTCGTTACCTTCCGAAATCTGTAACCATCTCTCTCGGCTCCGCCCTCGCGCCTCTGATAGGTCCGCTTCCCTCGACGTCATAACGTGATGACGTTGCGAACGTCAAAACGTGTTGACGTCAGAGTTGCAGGGGCGGGGCCGAGAGAGATGGTTACAGATTTATGGAGCTAACGAACCTTACGAACCCTTCACTTGAGTGAAGCCAAGAAGTCAGCTTCAGAACGTTGGAGGTGCTTTTTATTATAGTACAGATTCCAAGAACGTTGTGTGCATAAATTCTAATTATTGCTAATTAATGCCACTAATTGGGTGTTAAATGACAATTACCGGCACTGATTGGTTTGTTACTCAATTATGTTGTACAGTATGCACAATTTGACCATGTGGCTAAATTAGCACACACACACATCTTAAGGTGCCATATATAGAATTTGGGGGTAAGTGTATAAGCTTAAATTCCTGTTTCCCTCAGCTGCCCTTACTGGTGTCCTGTCCATTTCATATTTAACAAGAAAACAAGGTAAGGCTATGGGTATATCTGCACATGGTCACTAGTTTGTTCCATTGCCATGCACAAGACTAGGACTGGCTTACCTATCCCAGCTGCTTTAACTGCAATACCACACTGTGATTTATGAGGTCACTGTAAATGCCCTAGTGGTGAGTTGGTGTTACGACAATTTTGATAAAAGTAGGTCACGGCATATAGGTTCCCCCACTTTAACCAACCACTTAGGGGATTCACAAAAGAAATGAGATAAAAAAAAGTGGGAAGAGGTTTCAAGCGTTATGTGATTGTAAGCAATCAGGTGCTTAAAACCTGAACCTTTTACAGTATCAATGTTGAGTTAACAATTTTAAAGTGTAGTATTAAATCCTTTCAATTGATGTTTAAAAAAGTTTTATTGCTCATGCATACTTTTAAAAGTAGAATAAATATGAATAAATATTTAAAACCAGCAACTGCTGCCAGATAAAAGTACAGCTGTACATTAAAGTCATATTAAAGTGTTTCAGATTTAAATTGCACAAGAAATGAATAAAGTGCTGACATATCTAGCAGTTTTTAACAGTGCTAACCAAATCTCTCTCAGCAGTTAACCAGGACTGTTTTCAGAAACTACCCTGAAACTTTCACTTTTGACAGATTCAATCAACAGAAGCTGCAATCCAGAATGTTTTTCAGATAAGTGTTCTTTTTGTTTTAACTTTCAATCCTTCAACCTTTCCTCCATTATTCAGATGTTTCTTTAAGGATTGATTCTTTGTGTTATTTTCAGTCTTTTCAGTTGTCTCATCCACCAGGCTCAGAATCTCAGACTTTACTCTTACTCGGGTAAGTATAGGTATAACACTCATCCCCAGCACTAATAAAATCCCCTTGTGATGCTTTATCTTTGAAATGTACTTTAGATAGCAGGAAACACTTATCTGTCGAACTCTCTAGGTTTTGGCCTTGCTTGTAGAGGTCCAATGTTGCTACAGCGATGTTCCTTGCTGCTTACTTCTGAGGCCTGATTGCCTGGCACTTTAAACAACTAAAAGGAGGACAAACTCTAAATTCCTCTCTTTTCCTTTAATGTCAGGTATAGTGTTAAAGGAAAAACAAAACAAAACAAAAAAACCCAGACCTTATCTCCTCTAATTCCTGACATACAAATGAAATGATTTCAAAGAAGCATGTAGGAATTATAGGTTTGCTGAACTCTCCTGATTACTGCTCTTAAAATGAGATTTAAGTTTCAAGCAAAAGGCTATAAAGTGGGAACACACCTTCAGCATGTCAGTTTGGCGTGCAATAACAGCATGATTTGTCAAAAAAAAAAATCGTAATTCCATGTATTTTCCAAAAAGATGACATTTCCGGAGGAAAAAGTGTGAGCAACTGAAATTGTGCCCTATTAAAATTTAAAAAAAAAAAAAGGAAAATTACCTTTTAATTAGAGTAATGTCATGAAATGCCTAGCCACCTGCCTGGAGTTACCCTACAGCCACTTAGAGGGTCTATCCCTAGCATAGCTAAGGTCCGCGTGTACCTGCTGCTTGTGTTCAGCATCCTCCTCCCACTGACTGTGTCACAACCGCCTCTGGGTGAGTCTCATGCTCTCAAATTATCCCCAGTGATTTCTAGGTTACTGGGGCCACAGTCCCATTGGTCCCACAGTTCCCAGAAAGCACTCACAGACCCAACACACAAACCACCAGGATTCTTTAACAGTCCAGACAAATAGGGTGAACAAACAGTTATGTTTGTAAATAGGCAAACAATAACAGGTAACTGAAATATGGATCAATTATAACAGTAATTAAACATTTGCATACTGGCTAAACAATACCTGGGAAGATCAGGACATATAATTCACCTAGCCTCAGCAAAGAGATATGTCTCTCTTTCTCCCTGGCTAAGACTGAATCAACAGCCAGCAACAACTCCAGGCCAATTGTGCCCAGAAAGTATGTGGGGTAAAAAAGGTTTGGACAAGTTCCTGGAGGAAAAGTCCATAGTCTGCTACAGAGACAGACATTGGGATGCAACTGCTTGCCCTGGGATTTGTAGCATAGAATGTTGCCACAATTTGGGTTTCTGCCAGGTACTTATGACCTGGATTGGCCACTGTTGGAAGCAGGATACTAGACTAGATGAACCATTGGTCAGACCCAGTATGACGACTCTTATGTTCTTAACTAATTGATGCTAAATTGTCACTTCATTGGCTCCCTTTCCATTTCCCCATACAATCAAACTCTTGTTATTGATGTACAGTGGTATTCACTCTGCACTCTCCTCAGTACCTCTCCATACTTATCTCTCCCTACACTCCTCCCGGGAACTCAGTTCATCAGGTAAATCTTTCTTATCGTGCCCTTCTGCTCCACTGCCAACTCCAGACTCTGTTCCTTTTATCTTGCTATCTAATCTAGCCTAATCATCGATTTACAGACCACACTAGTCCCAACTGGAGGCTCAAGGCGGTTTACAGATAGAAACTCAAGACAGTATGATGAATTACATAAAACTGTAAAATATTAATTAGAATTTACCAAAAAGAAAAGTTTTAATTTTTTTTATGTAGGTTCAAATCATCATCTCTACTGTATTTGTAGAGGAAGACGCTTAAATCGAACACCAATGAGGATGGAGATTTCAATAAAAAATAATCACATAAACTAAAAACATTTGGATAAGCAATTCCGAAGTATGGCCATACAAAATCTGAAACATTACACATACTTGCTGCACCGTATACCTGAAATAGACTTCCTGAGTCAGTACTTCAAGCTCCTTCTCTGGCCATCTTGAAATATAGGCAAAAAGCCCTCCTTTTTGAGGCTGTTTTTAACTCCTAACTCCTATTCACTTTTTCAGTGCCCATGTCTGTTTTTATCATTCCCACCATAAGTAATTCCTAAGCTCTTATTTATCCTGTTTGTCTGTCTTGATTAGATTATAAACTCTGTCAAGCAGGGACTGTCTCTTACATGTTTAGTGTACTGTGCTGCATACGTCTAGTAGCACTATAGAAATGATAAGTAATAATAGCAGTAAATTGGCAAATAATTGGTGATAAACACTTAATTGGCATTAACAAGCATTAATCAGTGCTAATTTGTAGAGGGAGACACAGGGTAGTGGCAAATGGAGTTTGCTCTGGGGAAACAGATGTTATCAATGATGTACAGCAGAAGTCGGTCCTCAGGCAGACTCTTTTTAACATCTTTGTGAGTGATATTACAGAAGGACTGTCTGGTAAGTTTTGTCTCTTTGTGGATGATACCAAACTCTGCAATAGGGTGGATAGCACAGGGAAGGATGTAGTGAAGCTTGAAGAATGGTTCAATAATTGGCAACTAAAATTTAATGCTAAAAAATGCAGAGTCTTGTAATTGGATTACAAAAATCCAATGGAAAGTACAATATAGGGGATGTACAAAAGATAGTTGTGTCTGATGATCTTAAGGTGGTCAAACAGGTAGAAAAGGCGACAGTCAAAGCCTGAAGGATGCATAAGGAGAGGATGACCAGCAGGGAAAAAAAGAGGTGATATTGCAGTCCCTGGTGAGACCCCATTTAGAATACAATGTGCAATTCTGGAGACTGCACCTATGGAAAGATATAAACAAGATGGAGTCAGTCCAGAGGGCGGCTATAAATTGGTCAGCAGTTTCTGTCATAAATCATACAGAGACAGGCTTATAGACCTCAACCTGTATACACTGGAAGAGAGGCAGGAGAGAGGGTTTATGATAGATATGTTTAAATACCTCAGTGGATTCAACGTACAAAGGTTAGCCTTTTTCAAATGAAGGAAAACTCTGGAATGAGGGAGCATATGATGAAGTTAAGAGAAAATATCCTTAGGAAGAATCTAAGAAAATGCTCTTCATGGAAAGGGTGGTGGATGCGTGGAATGGCCTCCCGGTGGAGGTTGTGGAGACTAGGGCTGTGTCAGAATTTAAGAAAGCATGGGAGAGGCACATGGGATCTCTTAGGAAAAGGAGGAGTTAGTGGTTACTGAGATGGGCAGAATGGATGAGCCAATTGGCCCTTATCTGCCATCATGTTTCTATGCCCGATTCTATAAACAGTGTGCTTAACTTCTCTCCTGCTCATATGAAATGGAGTGAAAATGTGGGAGCAACAGGTGTGTCAGTGGCATTCAGAATATTCTTGCATGCACTTTTCTTTAAATTTTATTTTTATCAATTCACAAATTAAATCAAAAATATTCTTGATACAGAAAAGATAAATAAGTTCAATAAGTTCATATTACGTAAATATATGATAGGCATATATATTCTTATCCAGGGCCGTGCCTAGGGTCTCCGGCGCCCCCCTGCAGTTGGCCTCTCCGGCGCCCCCCCCCGAAAACGAGCGCTACACTACCCGCGCTCTTCTCCCCAGGTCCTTTTTTTTTTGTTTAAATTTACCTCTCCGGCGCGTGGCAGCGTTAGTGAGAAGGAGGCGGCGCTCCCCCGCCCCGACGTGTCTTGACTTCGCTGTGTCCCGCCTTCTTCTGACGTCAGAAATGAGAGAGAACTACTTGGACAAAATTATATTAAATTACGGAGTAGACAAAGATATTACTATTGGCTGCAACATTGGAGTTCCGACAGTCTTCAAGTCCAAGAAGGAAATTAAGTGCATAGGATCATAAAAAACATATTTCACTGAGTTTACTTTCAATACACATTTGTAAGGGAAATTCAACCAAAACAAATCACCCAATTGTACAACCCATGGGCGGAGTTTGAGAAAAAGTTGGCGCCTCTTTTGGGTTACTCTAGCGATATCTGGGAATACTCTGATCTTACAGTTCATAAAGAGTTCTTCTCTATGATGAAAAAAATTGTCTCAATATCCAGGCTCGATCAGGTTGTCATATAAAAGTCACATCAAAGCTGCAGGTTTAGAGCCGAAGTTATCATCTTCAAGCATTTGTGTAAGATTTAAAGTATCAAAAGAAACATCAGCTCCTTCAGCAATAAGTTGATTAGTATTCTTCTTTTTATATGGTAATAGATAATATATTTTAGAGACGGAGGGTAAGCTTGCTCAGGAATCTCAATATCTCCGATAAGTATTTTTTAAAAGTTATAAGAGGAGCAATAGTGGGCATTTTAGGAAAATTTATCAAACTTTTGCATGCACTTTATAGCATAGATGCATTTATGTGCCCGTCTACTACATTTAAGTGCCACCATTTATGACAGCATAAGTGGTCGTACCTAAACGCATAACTGTGGTCTAGTAGTTTATAACAATTTGACTCCCAACTCTGCCATTACAGAATACTAGCTTAGCGCCGTGTTTTTTGGTGTTGTTAGTATTTCATCTAAAACATAGTGATCTCCCGGAGCCTAGCAAGATCAACAGAAAACATGGGCCATTGCCAAGAACTTGTCAAAAAAGACTTCCAAAAGTTTACAATGTTCTGATTGAGTATAAAACTATATAAAGCGAAAACTCTTTTCCCTAATTTCTTCTCCCATTTGAAAAACAAAAAAACAAAACAAAGAGAACCTACCATTGTGTGTGTGTGTGTGTTTAATTCAGAGCTAACCTTCTACTTGTACTCACCCACAAAGTAATAAGAGAAAGTTCTCAGAATGCAAAACATTTGCTTTGTGACAGGCTGCCAGCATCTTTTCACTTAGAATGCCTCTGGATGACGTGAAGGCAGCTCTTACAACCAATTTTCGGCAGGCAGCATACAATTCTGCTACAATGTTTCATTATTAAACAATGAACGTCAGCCTAGAAGTTGAAGTTAAAAAAAAAATGATGTATGTCCTTATTTTCATCTGATACAGCTCACAGAAAACAGTATCTTTTTCTTGCACTTAATTCTGCATTAGTAAGTTTTCAGTGGTGGCTGCTCCATTGTTTTTGATTATTGTATTGCATTCCAACATAACTATATAAGTACACAAGTGTTGCCCCACCAGCAAAGGTTGGTGACAGCGGGTTGGCGACAGCGGGAGGGGGTCGAGAGGGTTGTCGGCAAGGGGGTCCAGGGCAAATATACAGGGGCCCAGGCCCCCGTGGCCCTATGTAGCTACGCCCTGCCCTGCAGTATATGTTAGAGATGGGCTGTCATTTAAAATGAATGTCATATGTGGCATGCTTTCCTTAAAGAGTGTGTATTTGCATACAGTGCACGCTTTTTCCTGATAGGATGCGCATGTGTGTGCATGCACAATGGTTGTTCATGTGCATCCACTGGAAAGAGTGTGCACTCTTAACGACATTTGTTTTCACATGAAAAAGCACGAACATAACATGAAAATTTCTGGATGCCCATCCATAGTGTGTGAATGCCACTTTCTAACACTGCCACTTTCTCCCTGTGCTCAAGCCTAATGATATACTCTGTGTTAATCTTGACTGTGAGTCCTCAAGCTGCTGTTTTAGTGGCACATTTGCTGTAACCAGCTATGTATGTTCCTGCTGGACAGCCCTTTCTCTCTCTTGTGCTCTGCCCTCACCCAGAATTGCTTCATGCACTCAAATCTGGAGCTTGGTGCTAATGGCCTCCAGTGTTTGGGTGTTAACTTGTGCCTTATTATGGCTCTGTATAGATTCATTTAAAGGCACCTGCAGCTCAGTGTACTGCAACAGTGGCACTGTGAGATCACAGCTGCTCTGTTTCTGCTCTTGCAGCCTTTGATTTTGCCTAATAGCCCTGGGTCTGGACTGTCAGCAGGTAAATTTGGTCCTTGAGCACCTTGACTTTTTTTTTCTCCTCCTGTGCCATTTCCTCTTCTACAGCTTCCAGTTGCTTTGTCTTTTAATCACTTCATTAATCAGGGAACTCTTCATGTTTTGCCGTTTCTTCTTCTCCTTCTCACTTTTGCATATTCTTTTCTCCTCAGATACCTCATGTTGGTTTTTTGAGCCATCCCTCATCCTAGCACAGTTCTTTCTCTAGAGTGTCAGATAACTCAGCTGGTTACATAACTAGCTCACTTCAATTGATGCTTTTCATATGCATGAGTTGTTCTGTAAATCATCTGTCCAGATCTCTCTGGTTAGTGAATGCTTTCTGAGTCTCATCTCATCCAGTAGATGTGCTGCTATCCAGCATTGCCTGTGACCATTTTCCCAGCCGTCAGTTCAAGCTATGGTGGTTCCACAGCCCCACCTTTCAATGCAAACTTGTATTATTTTCCTCAGTGGCGTAGCTAGGGTAGTTGACACCCGGGGCCGGTCATTTTTTAACACCCCCCCCCCCCCAAATCCAGTACTAGGCATACCGAGAATACAAAACACTCAGGACCTATAGAGCAATTCTACCATACCATAAGCAGTCATTTCTACGAGTCACACAAGGAAAAGGAAAGCATCTTAAAACACTACAGTGAGCAGTAGAACATCAATTCACCTATTGTAAAATGAAACCAGACACAATAGTACAGATCGTCGATCCTGCACAGTCAATGCCAACTGAAAGCCATGTCTTTTTCACAAACACAGATACACCCTAATCCACTATAGAATAAGTAATCATAAACTTTCTGTTTAGACAAAAATTAAACTGAACCCCCGATGCCAGACTCTGCATACAATGCAACACCACAGAAACAGAAAATGTCCCCTAGTACTGTGCCAAATATAAAGACAGCAGATGTAAATTTGAAAAAACTAACAAATACCAATCACCACTTTACAAATTAACAAATAGAAATAAAACAAATACAGAAAATAAAATAATACCATTTATTGGACTAATACATTTAGCTTCCAGAGGCCAAAATCTCCTTCCTCAAGTCAATACAGTATAGTGCTGTTACATTATCCTATCCTGACCTGAGGAAGGGGGTTTTTTCTCTGAAAGTTAAGACAAAATGTATTAAAATTAGTCCAATAAAAAGATTACCTTATTTACATGTTCTATTTATAAACATTTATTAACACAGCTACAATACTATATCCTAAAGCAAAATAATAAAAATATATATTTACAGTTTGTTGTCTCTGGTTTCTGCTTTCCTCATCTTCTTTTCACTGTCTTCCTTCTATCCAGCATCTGTCTTAGCTCTCTATCTCTCTGCCATCCAGTGTCTTCCCTCTCTAATGTCCCTTCCATCCACTGTCTGCCCTCTCTCTCTGCCCCTTCCATCCACTGTCTGCCTTCTCTCTACCTTCCATCCACATCTGCCCTCTATATCTGCCCCTTCCATCCACCATTTGCCCCAGTCTGCCCTCTTTCTCTCTCCCCCTTCACCACCATCTGCCCTTTCTCTTTGCCCCTTCAATCCGTCTGCCCTCCCTCTTCCATCCATCTAGGGTCTACCCTCCCTCACGCTCCCCCCTTCCATCCAGGGTCTGTCCCCACCCTCCCCAATCCCCTTCTCCCCTCTGGGAACCCATCTGGGCTCCTCACCCTCCCCAATCCCCTTCTCCCCTCTGGGTACCCCTCTGGCTCCCCCACCCTCTCCAATCCCCTTCTCCTCTCTGAGCACCCATCTGGGCTCCCCCACCCTCCCCAATCCCCTTCTCCCCTCTGGGCACCCATCTGGGCTCTCCCACCCTCCCCAATCCCCTTCTCCCCTTTGAGCACCCCTCTGAGCTCCCCCACCCCTCCCCAATCCCCTTCTCCCATCTGAGTCCCCCCTCCCACCCGACCCGACCCGACACACCTACCAGCTCCGTTCTCCTGCTCCCACCCTGTCCTGCCTTTAAAGAATTATTTTTCGAAGCGCCGGAGTGGCAGGCAGCGCCTCGCGTCTGCCCTGCTAGTAAAAATCTCCTCGACGTCGTCATTGGGCCTTCCCACATTGAGTCCCACCCGCCCATCTCGGTAATAGGAAATTACCTCAGAAGAGGGCGGGACACCCGGGGCAGACCGCCCCCACTGCCCCGCCCTTGCTACGCCACTGATTTTCCTCTAATTGCTGCTGCCCCTCTAGCAAGGCCCAGAAAAGGTTTTACATCCTGTATTCTGTTCCATCAAGTGGGACCTGTCTGCAGCCCAACTTTGCACCTGCAGAATTGATGACATGAAAACAAAACCTTGCCTGCTCAGCTCTAACTTTACTTTTCTGGTCCCTTTCTAGGGCAAGGCTTAATTGCTTTAGCCAAAACTGCACATCTGCCTGGACTGAATATTCAACTGGCAGCAGGCAAACCTTTGCTGTCCACCACTGGTATTAAACCCAGATATTCAATGCCAGGCCACTGGAAACCAGCATTGAATATCTGGGTTTATTTTGGATGCTAAAAAGTTAACTGGCTATTGTATAAAAATGCTACAGCTATGAGCCTTGGTCCCCTGCCTAGACTTTGGTTCAGGCTCTAAAATGAGGGAAAAGCTTACAGGCCTGTGTGACTCTTGCTTGAACTCCCAGTGTTGGAGCACTGCAGAGAACAACAGGAAACACAAAGGTGGGGTCCAAGGACAGAGTGACATTGTGGTCAGCCATGGTGTGAGAAAGGAAAGGTGTAGCTGGATGTAGGGTCTTGCTTAAGATTTGTGGTCAAGCGAGCTAAAGACAAAACCATGTTAGCAAGATAAAAGCTACTCATTAGTATGAGCCAATCAGTGACAACCATGACATTAGCATAGATCCAATCAGGTATATCTATTGTCATATTATCCATATCCGAGGACACCTATAAAAATCAGAGTATTTCCTGGTTTAAGCTAGAGAGAAGGTTGCCACTCTCTCTCTCCCTGACTTTGCCATTGTAGATAATAGACGTGAGCTACTTTTAACTAAGATTGTAAGCTCTTTGGACAGGAACTGTTTTTTATGTATGGTGTATAGCACTGCGTGTGTCTTATAACGTTATAGAATGATCCCTCCTCTTTTTCTCTCCTGAAGTATTAATTCTATGAAGACCAATTCCACCAGCATGAAGTTTTAATACGAAAAATTAAACATACAGTTTTTGTTTGATGTATGGTCCTATTTTCAGTCAACCATAATGTCCAATGCTTGCGGTGAGCAGTAAACTCACATTAAGCACAGGAAGCACTGTTATTTCGTGATTTCCTCAGGAACTAAAGACAGAGATTAACCCTTGTAGTTCTATTTTCTCTGAAGTTCATTCTTACAAAAGCTTTAAACTCAGTAGACTTTATATGATACAGGAATTCATTACGTGCTTCAGATTTTTAATGACTATATGGGGTTTTTCTATGATTCTGTGTTATTCTTGCTACTCTATGTTTAGAATTCAATTTACAATGTAGGCTTGAATGCTGTTCCATTATCACACTGATCTATATGACATATTCTAATGGTCAATTGTGTGCATTTATTGACTTAATAAGATTTTTGATTATATTCTTGATTTTTGGATTTTGATTTTACTATAATGTTTTAAGGAAATGCTCCTACTTGTCTCCTGCTTATAAAGCGGCTCCTCCTCTGTATTTAAAATATACTCCGAATTATGATTAGATTTCTGGGGATATATAAGCTTATTTTGGCTATCCCTATGAATCCTGATATGCTCCTGGTAATTCAGGGCCCGAATTGTGCAAGCATGAGACGGATCAGATTACAATTTAATATAATTTTCATTTTCCAAATTGGCTCTGAACTATTACAGAGGACTATAGGTTATTGTCTTTCTCATCTGACCTATTTAAAGCTTGTAAAGGTCACATGAGGAGGCCTCATATAAATATATGTTTTTTTCACCTTGTTTTCTACTTGTAATTTGTGATTTTATATATGAGACTATGCTCCACCTACTGGTACCCCAAGGAACTAACAGGCATTCTATAACTTTCTTTCTAATGATCCTGTGCTGAGATTTGACTACCAAGCATTACTTGTATATCAGCTCTATTTATTAAGTCCTGTAGGTTGAGTGAAGACTTGCTAATCCCATTCCTGATCTACCGCCTCCATTCCAGTTTGGTACTTCTGCTACCACTGACCTCTGGCAAGAAAAAGAAGCGCCACCTCCTCCAATGAGAATTTTTTTGTCCAACTGATGTCATTAATTTAGACCTTCTTGGTTATGCTCTTAAATATTCTACTGTATTAAATATTTTTGCAGGCTGCGCATCTTTTCCAGAACCTGCTTGGCACTTCACATATGAACTCTCTATGGCAACAGACAGCGACCATGATTCAGAAGATACTTCATCACCTGGATTAGTTATGAGTTATAATTTCTGCACATTAGTCTTCTGCTTTGACTATGACTTTTTCCTAGACTCTCTTATCCCCACAAGTCTAAGTCCGTTGATGATCAGTAATTATATTTCTGTCTTGTTTACTCAGACCTTCACAAGCCAGAAGGGGGGGATATACGATAGAAACAAAGATCTGGGTGCTGATGATTTTGGCAACATGAAGAGACTTAGCCCATAGAAAGTATGCACAGATAGAGTTGAAGCTGTGACCTCTACCACAGCCAAGCTTGAGAACTATACACCTTGATTTCACCTGAAGAATATTACAGCCTTCAGTAAAGTCCAGAACTCAGAATCACAACAGGAGACATTTCAGAACCAGGAACTCCTGCACAATACAGCCAAGCCACTCAGGAGATAATTAATTTGAGATTCTTAGTTGCTATTATGGACATTATGGACTCATATTTGATTTATTTTTAGTCTAGCATTAACCCTGTCTATTGGAAAGGTTCTATTTTATTTTCCTATTACTCCCTTTTTAGGCTAATTTATGTTGCTAGTGACACAGTTTCCATTGTAGAAGGACATTTGTAATTCAACTCTTATTGTCTTTAGATTTAATTTCTGTGAACTTTCATTTTGGCATACTAACTTTGACATGTACTTTAACGCTTACCTACCCAATGCACCTTTAGCTCACAACAGTCTGTACTGTCACATGGGTATCCAACCCCTGCCTTCATACTGACAAGGCCAGTTTGCCTTAGTCCAAGTTGTTATTCCCATCACCTCTAGCCCTCTCCAAGGAGAAACTCTATTAGAGTTCCTAGGGGGGGATGCCAGATGATTTTAAAATGCCAATTAGGTTGCAGCTGACCTTAAATCCACAATGATCTATTGGCTGGATTAATTATACCTTGTATGCATATATGCAACCTATCTTACTAAATGGTATCCTATATGTTGACATATACCTTCCTCTCATTTTTTCCTATGTGTAAATACAAAGATTCTTTCTAGATTCTTTAATTCGACATGCCGTTGTTTAAATTTTAACACTGTTTGCTATGGTACCATAGGAATGATTGAGCTACTCTGGGAACGATAGCAATATGGAAATTTTGCACTTTCAATTTGCCCGAGGGAGCTAGCATGCTTCCAAACTTGCTATGTACTTAGACAGGTATTACAAATCCCAATTTCTTCCTTTGAAGATTTATGTGCCCCTAGAAAATGTTGCTACCATGTTACTCTGTGTAGAAGCCCTAACTGTTGCCCTCAGCCTATTCTTAGCTACATCATTGCAATCTTGAACATAAAGACTCCCTTAATAATGTCTCGTATACTTATACTTACTGTCCACCCTCCCTGGTGCTCAGAAAGATCATTGGCCATGACGGGTAAGGGAGAACTAAGTGTCCAACCTAGACAGCCTTCAATCAGGGTACTAGTCTTATTGTTCTGAGGTGTGAACATAAGGCCTAGATCATTGACCTTGGCCTACTATAAGTTGTCAAACCATATATTGTTGAAACCCTTTCCTAAAGGCCTTCAAGGGGGGAGATGTATAAAAAATGCTACAGCTATGAGCCTTGGGTCCCCTGCCTAGACTTTGGTTCAGGCTCTAAAAATGAGGGAAAAGCTTACAGGCCTGTGTGACTCTTGCTTGAACTCCCAGTGTTGGAGCACTTGCAGAGAACAACAGGAAACACAAAGGTGGGGTCCAAAGGACAGAGTGACATTGTGGTCAGCCATAGTGGTGAGAAAGGAAAGGTGTAGCTGGATGCAGGGTCTTGCTTAAGATTTGTGGTCAAGGGAGCTAAAGACAAACCATGTTAGCAAGGAAAAAAGCTACTCATTGGTATGAGCCAATCAGTGACAACCTGACATTAGCATAGATCCAATCAGGTATATCTATTGTCATATTATCCATATCCTGAGGGCACCTATAAAAATCAGAGTATTTCTGGTTAAGCTAGAGAGAAGGGTTGCCACTCTCTCTCTCCAAGGAAAACCAATGTGACCAGCAGAACTGACAAATTACCTGATTGCTTTCCCTTGTAAAACCTTAATTGGTAAAAGAATTATAAAGATTAGGAAACTAATTAACACCTGTTTGCAGCGGATTATTATATTCCTATAACTAATTGATTGTACATGCTGTTGTCAATCACTGATTTGACTTTGTATCTTGGCAAATAAACTCCTCATCCCCAAATGATGTTCTGTGGACTTCACTTATGATCAGAGGCTGTAAGTATACATGCTTTTGCTGTATCAGGCTATCCTTCACTGCACTGTATAACTTGTAATCTAAATCCAGTTTGTCATAAGGCTGGTATCTTTTCCTTGACCTAACGTCTCTCTTAGGTGGAATTCCTTTTAGAACTTCACAAATTCTTGATTACTCCAGTACTAGTGCTATTTAGAGATGGAGTCAGATTTGAGGTCTCTGAAACCCTATATTAAAACACCATACTGATATTCAGTGCTAAATGGTTAACCTTTTAGTGGTCCAAAGATAGGTCTGCAATTTAAATGGCCTGTTTTGACCGCGCAACATAGTTAGGCACTGAATACCAGGGGAGATAACTGGTTACTTTTTTTTGTGACATTTGTACCCCACATTTTCCCACTCATGGCAGGCTCAATGTGGCTTACATGGGGCAATGAAGGGTTAAGTGACTTGCCCAGAGTCACAAGGAGCTGCCGTGCCTGAAGTGGGAATCAACTCAGCTCCTCAGTTCCCCAGGACCAAAGTCCCACCACCCTAACCACTAGGCCACTCCAAACACCATATGGATAGCATGTGTGAATGCTTGAGCCCCAGGACTCTTGGAGGCCTATAAGAAACCATGAGGCAGCTTTAAGAACAAACAAAAGCTCTTTTTTTTCCAGATTATAATGTAAACACAGATGGCCAATCCTACCATATAGGTTATGGAACACTAAGGGTCCCTCAGCTAGCAATTGCAGGGTTTTGAAGACTTCCTTAAGCTCCTCTCAGGGCCTCCCTGACTTTCCTCTACTCAGAGGTTTTATACTTCCTGATCTGGGCTGCACTTCTTGTCCTTGCTCTGTTAAGGTGACCAGGGAAGGTTTGCCTAGCCACTTCCTAATAAACATAGAATAACACATTTTTAAAGAGGGCAGTTTAGAAGGCTATCCTTTGAATATGACCTCTTAGTGTCCAATATACTTAAAAAAGCTGAGCTCTTAAGAAGGGCTGGATGAAGGGTATTGAATGTCCTAGGCAAACCTTCAACCATGTGCTGCCCTCAGGGATGTCTCAATGCTCTCATAGTTTAGCATCTCCCCTTCCCTTCCTTATGCCCAAAGTTGCTAGCATCACGTCTTCCCTTTACCTCCCCCAACCCCATGGCCAGCATCCCATTGTGTGCGGTTCTGGTCACCGCATCTCAAACACTATATAAATGGATTAGAAAAGGTACAAGAGAAGAAAACCAAAATAATTAAGTGAATGGAATAACTCCTCTATGAGGAAAGACTAAACAGGTTAGGGCTCTTCAGCTTTGAGATTAAGAGACAGCTGGGGGGAAATATGATAGAGTTCCATAAAACAAGGAGTAGAGTGGAATAGGTACTACTACTACTATTTAGCATTTCTATAGCGCTACAAGGCGTACGCAGCGCTGCACAAACATAGAAGAAAGACAGTCCTTGCTCAAAGAGCTTACAATCTAATAGGTAGACGTGAAATTGCTTGTTTACTATTTCCAAAATGCATGGACTAGATAGCATGCAATTAAATTACTAAGGGCCCCTTTTACCAAGCTGTGGCAAAAGGGGGCCTGCGCTGGCGTCGGCGCATGTTTTTGACATGCCCCGAGACCTCCTTTTACATACTAGTAAAAGAGTACTCTGTTTTCTGTAGAAATGACCATGCAGCAAGTAAAGCAATTGCCGCACAGCCATTTCAGGGTGGCAGTGATTTATAAATACACATCTATTTTAATTCTCTTTATTCATTTTTATTTCTTCTTTTAATTCTTGAATAAAAAAGAAGGGACTTGGAGAAAATCCACTGCTTATTCTTGTGAAAAGCAGCATGAAATCTGTTTTACTTTTTGGGGGATCTTACCAGGTATTTTTTGACCTGGGTTGGGTACTGTTGAAACAGGATACTGGGCTTGATGATCCTTCAGTCTATCTCAGGGCCCTTTTACTAAGCTGCGTAGATGTGTGCCCGCATCAGTTTTGAACTACCGCCCGGCTACCACGTGGACTGGATGGTAATTTCATATTTTATGCATGTTCACTAAGCAGCTGGAAATTTTCTGGCGTGTGGCACTAACCGGGTGGTAATTGGCATTGTACGCCCATAGACATTACCACTGGTTAACATGTGAGAGTTTACCGCTATGTCAACGGGTGGCGGTAAGGTCTCAGGCCCAAAATGGACGCACACCAATTTTTTATTTTGCAGTACGTCTATTTTTGCCCCCCCCCCCCAAAAAAAAAGCCTTTTTTGCAGGTGCGCTGAAAATGGACCTGCGTGCATCCAATACACACGTCTACACCAGCGTAGGTCATTTTCGGTGCTCCTTAGTAAAAGGACCCCTCAGTTATGTACTCACTGTGAACCACAGAGATATGTTTACCAACATTTGGAGGAGGGACATGAAGACACAATTTTCAGCTGCCCCTTTTACATGTGTAAAGAGCTATTTATTCACATAAGTTGTGAAAATTGTCCTTTTCAAGTACATGCAGAACTTGAAACTAGGCAGGCTACTGAAAATTACTTGCTCTTTCCTATTCATTTATTCTGGTGTTTTCTACTAAGTAGGAAATTGTTGCTCCAGGATATGTACTGTAGAAAAGTTACCTTGAATATAGTAGTTTTCTTCTGTCTCCTAGGAAAAGGTATAATAATACATGACTAGCATTAATTTATATTATTATTTTCAGTGAATAATTGCATTGTGAACATGGCGTAGAATATACTTTGTAGAGAATGAATCAAAATGATAATCTATTTTTAATTAAAAAAGCATACAGTGAAGGAACCGCTGTCATTTTGCTGTAAATATATTGAAGAACAAATACTGTATAATTCAGGCAGTCAGCAAAGCTGGAAACAGTATTGATTTATGGTCAGCGACTGCAGAAACTTTTGACAGTAAGATGTGGAGATCTGTAAAAAATGACCTGCTCTGCTTCCTGCTAAGTAGAAAAAGAAAGAAAGGAAAAATGGATTAGTCCTATAATTGAAAATGGGGATGGGTGGCAAAATCTTTAAGCTGACTTCAAATAAAATCTGTAACAGTCACCACATAGGTTGACGTTCAGAAGATACAATGTCCAAGTCTTGCCATAAATATAGTTTGTATGTTACTTTGGGACGGTGGAGAGGGCAAAGGGTAAGGAGGTCATACCTGCACACCAATTCATCATTAGTACCTGCAACATTTGCGATGGGAATCCCCATGCCTACCCCAAACTATGTCTATGCTTGCCAGAATTTCTTTTCTGCCTTTCTCTATGCAGAGAACCGGGCATAGTTGTTCAAAGAATTTGGATAGTCATTGCCGTATTCAGATGGTGACCAGCACTGTCCTAAGTGACCTGGTTAATTCTCTGCTCAAGATCTGGGCAGTCCCAGCACTATTAGACAGTGCCAAGATGATGAATATCAGTGGAAAATCCTGGGTAGTGCCAAGCCTGATAAGTTGACCCCTTATTTTTAAATCATAACTTTACTGGCAAAAAGCTTTTGACCCAACTTCTTCAAACTTTCACGCTACATAGAAACAATGATTCTCGTTGTAATAAATAAATCACAGACCTCAGTGGTGACTCATTTCACAAGGGTAAAAAGCTCTTAGCTCACCTTGCCTCCTCACTGGTCTGTATAGACTTTTAATATTTTTAATGTTTTAATATTCAAACTTAACCTCATGTTGAAACTTTTATAAATTTTTTATATTTTTCATAAAAGCCTTAAAACTAAGGACTTATCTGTCTTATAAGTCCTTAGTTTTAAGGCTTTTTTCATGTCATCTTTAGGACCTGATCCTGGGAGATAAGAATGGACCAGGTTTGCCCTGTTGAGAGAACAGATATTTATTTATTTATTCATTCATTTATTAATACTTGCTATACCACCTTTGCCAATGAGCAGTTCAAAGCAGTGTACAATACTCAAAAAAAAAGTAGTTAAAATAAAGAAAGGAACTACAATATTGGACAGTAAGAAGAAGAGAAACCTCACACACATGACAACATTACCTGACATTATAACAACAGAAGGAAGGAAAGAGAGAATAAGGAAGGTAACAAAGAGGGCGAGGGCTTCTCAAAACTGTGAAAACTGACACACCTAGAATGATGGTGATGGAAAGGCTTGCTGGAAGAGCCATGTTGAATAGTAAGAGGCAAAAAGTTCCACATGGCTGGGACATGAGTGGAGTGGAACAGGGTAGATGTGAATCATTTGTTAAATCTTTCCAAAAATACTAGGACTAGGGTCATGCGATGAAGCTACAAAGTAGTAAATTTAATATGAATTGGATAATTTTTCTTCACTCAATGTCTAATTAAACTCTAGAATTTAGCGCGGTTTTAAAAAAGGTCTGGACAGCTTCCTAAAGGAAAAGTCCATTGATCATTATTAATTGACTTGGGGAAAATCCACTGCTTATTTCTAGGATAAGCAGCATAAATCTGTTGAACTTTTCGGGATCATGCCAGGTATTTTTGACCTGGATTGGCCACTGTTGGAAACAGGATACTGGACTTGATGGACCTTTGGTCTGTCCCAGTGTGGCAATACTTATGTGCTTATGTACTTAAGAATGCTTGATATCTGGTAGATTCCAGAGTGGCACACCTAGGGCCAGGAAGGACAAGTCTGCTGTCATTTAGAGAGTGAAGAGTACGGCAGGGAGAGAATGGAATGGTGAGAGAAAAGAGAGAGAGGGTGGTAAGCAAGTCCTAAAAGTCTTAAAAGTGATCATGAGAAGCTTGACACTAATATGCTGCTCAATGAGAGAAAGTGATGGGAACTGAATAAGGAGGAAATACGATCATGGCGGTGGGCATGACAGAGAAGTCTCAAAAACAGTATTTTGGAGAGATTGTAGCTTTTTTAAGTGAGAATGATTGCAGCCAAGATAGTTGATATTGCAGTAGTCGAGTCAGGTAGTGAGAAGATAAGGGCATAGAAAGAGTCATGATCAAAATATCGCCAGATAGAACACAACTGTCTGAGAACAAAGAAGCCTGTTTTACAGATCTAAGAAATGTGGGCAGAAAAAGACAAGTGAGAATCCAAAATTACTCCAAGATAATAGAATGATTTAACAGGTGTAATAGAAGTGTCAAAAAGAGTTAACAGGGAGCTAGGAACAGCATGACCTCCTGAGAACCAGCAGGCAACTATTTTCTGCTTATTAAGTATTAACCTATGGTCATTGATCCAAACTGAAACAGCATTCAGACATTCCTGGAAGGGAGTGATAGAGGAGAGGATTCATGGGCCAGAACAACAGAATATTGTCAGCATAAAAATGACACGAGACACCAAACGATTGTATAAGTGCAGCAAGAGGGTTAAGGAAGAGATTTTTAAAAAGCGGGGACAAAATAGAACTTTGAGGGACACTGGAAGTCAAAGGTTGAGAGGAAGAGGAGAAAGAAGCAGTGATGACCCGAAAAGAGTGACCAGAGAGAAAAGAAAAGAACTAAGCTAACAGAACTAGACATGCCCAAGGAAGAGAGGTGGGAAAGGAGCAGATCAAGATTCACAAGACCAAAAGCAGCAGAGAGATGTGAAACAGTGAGGACTATAAGGTGCTTGTCAGGATAAGAGTGAATTTCACTGAGGGCTGTAAGGACTGTTTTGGTGCTAAAGTGAGGTCTGATTGGTGTGTGTGAAGGGCAAGAGATTTTTTGAAAAAAGAAGTAGATTGGACAAAAACTATTTTTCAAGAATTTGGATAGAAAACTGAGATTTGACACTGGATGGTAGTGCACCAGAGTTTGAGGATCTAAGGAGGGTTTCTTGAGGCTAGAGCAGTTTTCCAGTGAGTTGAAAATTGACTGGACGATAAACTATGATTCAAAAGATGGAGAAGTTGAGGAAGGGAGCCAAGGTGATAGGATTTCAGCCATGCAGATGGGATGGGATCCAGAGAACAGGAAGTTGTTTCATGGATGCTAGGATCTTAGCAAGGGAGAAAGAAGTCTGAAGTTGGAAAGATGACCTGTTAGAACTACTGAAAGGCAAGGGCCCTGAGATAGAGATGGGGCAACCATAGAAGGTAAGAGAGCTGAATCCCGAGAAGGGGAAAGATTAGAAGGCATCTGAGAAAAAGCAGGACCAGTTAGGGAAGGGCAGTTCAAAGCAGTATACAATACTCAAAAAAGGGAAAGAAGCAACATACCTAGAGGAGGAGAGCTGGCAGCTTGGAAGCAGAACCTGATCTGAGGAAGCTTGCACCAGTGCCTGTGAGCCCTGCTAACATCAACTTTAGGGGGCAACTCTGGGAGGTTAGAGTAGACCTGGGCTGCTGGTTCTGTTGAAAAAAGAGGTATTCTTTACCTGGAGCAGAGGAGGAGGAGCCCTGTCAATCTGGATTCAGAGTCTGACCTGAAGAAGTTTACACCAGCTCCTGATAGCTCTTCTGACATCATCTTTAGAGGCTGATGCAGAGAGACAAGAGCAAGCCCTGTGAGCTGGTCCTGTTTATTTCTTTATTTATTTATTGCATTTGTATCCCACATTTTCCCACCTATTTGCAGGCTCAATGTGGCTTACAGAGATCTGTCAAATGCAATTGGTGATGCAAAGAGATTATGGATGAGAAAGAATATTGTATTTTCTAATTGTTATTATTTGCTTTCAAATATTGTGAATGTGAATAAGGAGGGTGGGAGTGCAAAAGTTTGTCTTTTAATGAATCCTTTGATTAATTACATTTTTTGAAATAACAGCAAAAATATTTCATCCTGTTCCATGGATCTGATAAGCTGGCTTTATTGAATGTATATTTTAAGAAAAAAGATTTTTTATTTTGTGGAAAAAAAATCAAGTATTTTCTGATGTGGCTAAGGTCACACAATTACAGAGGAAGTTGTTTCTTCAGTAAAAGTTATGCGTACTTGCAGTGGAGACTATTTTTTTTTTAATTGAGTTTCTGTAGGGGTATATATCCAGGAGGACAACTACTAATATATATATCCTAAGGTACTTAGCTGACAGAACACTACTAAATAGCAATTATTCTGCACTCGTGTCTAGGGGAAGCAAACGTCTTTGGCCCAATGGCTAGCTAGCTGTGCTGGAAAAAGGAACAATGCCCCAGATGGAATATATATTATTCCACCTCTTTAACATTGCTTTTGATTCGTAACCACTTGTAACCACTCGCCTCCACCTACCCTCCTCTCCTCCTTCCTGTACACATTAATTGATTTGATTTGCTTACTTTTTTTGTCTATTAGATTGTAAGCTCTTTGAGCAGGGGCTGTCTTCTTCTATGTTTGTGCAGCGCTGTGTACGCCTTGTAGCACTATAGAAATGCTAAATAGTAGTAGTAGTAGTTATTAGGTAAAGAACTATATATATAAATAGTTCTGAAGCAAAATGTCAAGCAAAATACAAAATAACTTGCTATAAAAATAGATTATCAGAAAAATATGGATAATAATATATGATTATCCTGACAGACTAACTAAATGAGTAATTACACAACCAATCACAATACTGATATCCTAATAATTATTATGAGAAATTACACCACGCGTCTTATGTAAAATACACTGTTAGCAGCTAAATTCACAGACCATAAGTCATGACATAAAACCCATCTGTCTCAGACAAAAGCCAAGGACTATTTATCCTCATGACCATAGGTAGTATATCCTGTTATCTCACCTTGCCGTCTGTGGCAGACTTCCAATAGTAAAGAAGCAGATTCCTCAAGCTGAAGCCTCAGCGAGTCTCTCAGTCCAGGAATAAGTCCTAGATCTGTATTCTGGACGCAGATGACACAGTCATTAGGTAAGGCCATATATTGTAGCTGAGCTAACCTTGTGAGTTTGTTACAAGGTATGCAGTTCACTGGTGTTTTAGGAAATCAGTCTCTTGCTCTTTCCGAGCCGTCTATCCTTCTGTAAGTCTTCTGGTCCTCTCTTCTCTCTCTTCCTCGGTCCAACTTTTTGGCATCCATGGGTCAGATGATACCTGTGGACCAATCACAGATGGTGTAATAATGTCCAGCCAGCTTCATGGTCATGAAGAGAGCCTTTGTTGTAGCCATGAAACTGTTATCAATGGCATGCAAACCTCCCTGTCTGATCCCATACTCCTGGAGCCATGTGTGTCTCTCTCCTCCAATCTTCTACTACTACTACTACTACTACTATTTATCATTTCTATAGCGCTACAAGGCATACGCAGCGCTGTACACCATGCACAAAAAGACAGTCCCTGCTCAAAGAGCTTACAATCTAGATAAGACGGGTATACAGACAGAACAAATAAGGGTAAGGGAATAAATAGGTAAGGATAAGGACAGGGCAAGTGAGTAATGGTTAGTAATCTTCCCAGGAGATAACTGGGCTAGTTTGCAACAAAGAATATGTCCTTAGATGAAGTCATCATGGTATGCTCAGCAGTAAATTTCCTTTTTGCAACAAAGCTGGTTTCTGATGGTTACTGATGCATACAGGCCACAGGCTGTAAAATCCATATTGTTATAACAGAATAGCTGTATAGGCCAAGACCAGCAAAGGTGAGAGCTCAGGTAAATATTCCTACATTTCCCTGCAAAGGTTTGACTACATTTCCTGATGTGAATTATGAGGTGCCTTTTACTGAGCAGGAATCTCTGACAGTATTCCTTCATAAGACACCCCCATAAAGATACCCTCAATCAAGAACCCCCCAAAAGATATATCTCTTAAGTTGAAACCCCCCTCAGCTATCCACAATTCCCTGGGACTCGCCTAGTCTAGTGGATGAAGCAGGAATGTCCCCGTCTATTTCTGCCCTGTAGCTGATTTGGGTTAAAATGGTGCTGATTAACTCTAGAGATAGTCTCGCAGTACTACTGTCAAGAGTCAAAATGCCATAAAAGATCAATTGTTCCTTATATGTCAGATTGACTCATAGTGTTAATAATGCAAGAGCATTGCTAGGGGTCATGAATGCTATTTTAAACCCAGAGCAGTCATAGGGTAGGATCAGAGGGGGATCAGTCCTGCCTTTCTATTGGGCTACTAGGGAAAACCTTGTGAGAGTCCTGAGCAGTGCATTTTTTCTAGCAAAAAAGGTGCCGGAACTCAAATGCCGGGCCACCCTTCAGGGGTGGGGTGAACACTGAAGGACCCACCCCACAATAGCCAGGTCCCCTGCAACCAGTCACAGAATCCATGACAAGGCAGAATTGTTGTGTAGAGCCTGAGCTCTTTCATTAAAACTTGGGGACCGTTAGCAGACAATGGAAAAGGTGCCGGTACTTAGTACCCCCAAGTACCCCCTGAAACAAAGCCCTGGTCCTGAGGGAGGGCGGTGGTTGAAGGAGGCTTCTGCTCAGGGGAGTTACCTGTTGGGTAGCTCTTAAGGGGGTTACCTTGGGGAGGGGGGTTATGATGGTGGAAGTTGTTAGGGGAAAAGGTGATCAGGGTGTTGGGTTGTGCCATCATATCAGCTTATTTTCTTGTTTTGCACTGGGTCCCACATTACATGCCTCAGTCGATAACGCACTTGCACTATCTGTCAAAGCATGTAAGACAGGCCGGTGTGGTTCATGTCTGCCCTGTGTGGCAAATCCAGGGTAGATGGTTGCCACGTCCCCTGCATTTACCAAATGGGCTTTGCACTTCACACCTTAGGTTTTGCACTTAAAGAGTGGTAACTACAAAAATGTACTGCACTTTTACTAAAATGTATTTAGTTTGTATTGCTACAAGCAGGGGCTCCTAGAACTGTGTTCCCATGTTAATGCCTTTGAAAGAGTCTCCTCACAGCAGAAGATTTTAGTTTAATTATGTATATATTTACTTGTTACCCTATAGTATGAAGAACAATTAGGGGTGAATTCTATATATAGTACCAAAAAAATCAGCGCTGAAAAAAGTGCTATTCTATAAACCAACTTAAATTTAGGTGCAGTTTATAGAATAGCGCTTATACCTGGGAATCGTGGCTAACTTTAGGTGAGCCCATTTACACCAACAGAAATGTGGTGAACGCATCTAAATTAGGCATGCACCCTCCCCCATTCTATAACAATGCATGTAAATGTTAGGAACATCCCTTTTCTGCCCATAACTTTCTCATTTCTGTACCCCCTTTCTGAACTCACACATACAATTTAGTCGAATATCTCATACCTAAATTTACGCATGCATATTTCAATTAAATCTTAATTAGTGCTAATAATTGGTTGCTAACACACCAATTATCAGCACTAATTATCTTGTTATTCATTTAAATTACACGTGCAAATTGGGTGCACGCGAAGATGGCGGCTCGAGCTGGAGACTCCGCGGTCAGCATGAGCTGAAACTCTGTTTACTTAACCTTATTTCGTTTTCTATATGCCGCATACTAAGAGGAAGGGGGTGGTAAAGGGTTTACTACTGTCAGCCCGATTACCTGCCCCCGGTCAGCAAACGCTTCTGCGTTATGTCTCCAGCACCCCAGCGAGAACCGGTGAGAGGGACCCTGCATTTGGATTTGTGGAAGGAGCGACATCTCCATTAGGGGTAGAGACATCGCTATCCCCACCGGACCTTAACCCACCGCTTTGTCCTGCAATCCAGCGGTCGAGTAGTGAGGACGCGAAGGAACCGAAAGTCGGTGACCGAAGGCCCTCAGACGGAGGTACTCTGCCCCAGGAAGCAGACGTTACAACCATGGAACATGCGGTTCCACAAGCGGTAACTTTACAATCCATTTGGTCAGCCATTCAACAACTAACGACTCTGGCTACAAAAACCTCTCAGGATATGGCTTTGCTGGTAAATAAAATAGATGCTTTAACGTTAGCTCATGAGGATGTTAACATAGATTTGTCTAATCAAAAAACTGAAATCTCATCTCTGAAAGCAGTAACAGATACTCTGATAAAAGATAAAATTAAGGTTTCCTTAAAATTAGAAACTCTTGAAAACTATAATAGACGTCTGAATCTACGGATTTTAAATTTTCCTGTTTCACCTGGAATCGCCCCGATTGATTTCTTGAAAAAATATTTGATGGAAGTTTTGGCTTATCCTCAATCTGCAATTCCACTGATAAATAACATTTATTATTTACCTGAATCTAAACAATCTAAGGCGAATCCAACAGAAAAGATACAGACACTTGAACTGAATTTACAAGATTTATCAGCATTGTTGGAGGAATCTATATCAGAAGTATCAATGCGAAGGACGCTTTTGGTATCATTCGTTTTTGAGCAAGATATGAATGCCTTATTAAGACTTTACTTTAAGAACTCAAATAAAGAATTTTGTGGTCATAAAATCTGGATCTTTCCAGATGTGGTTAGATCCACACAAGATCGTAGAAAAGCATTTCTTGCCTACAGAGAGGAGGTTAAAGCATTGGGAGCCTACTTTGTATTGGCTTATCCATGCAAATGCTGTATTAAATACCTGGGAAATAAGTACATCTTTTTTGAACCAGGTCAGCTCAAAATGTTTATAGATAGTAAGAAACTGTCCAGATAGTGATTGATGAGTATTAAGAAATAGTATATAAAGCTGGGGGTATACGAGCCAGGCCATTTACGTTAATGTATTACTTTCATGTTTCTCCTTTAACTAGATGTCTCCTCTCCCTATACAATTGTGGTCTAAGAAAGCGATTTATCTCTTCTTTTTTGTTTATTTTACCTATTTTCAGAGAAAGCATAATAGTTGTGGAGATTAACATTTTTTCCTTTTTGGATATGGATGAATGATGCTATTTCTCTAATTACTTCGCTGTATTTCCGATTTATAAGTATTATCTTGTAAATTTTGAAAACTTAATAAAGAAATTTAAAAAAAAAACAAATTGGGTGCACGCCCAAACTTGCACACATAATTTATAGTGACTTTCATAGAATTAGGGGGTTAGCACGGACATCTTTTGACACTGACTTATGGATTCCAAATGCATTGAGTATCTCCCTTCCTCTCTGATACCACTTCAGATTCCATTTCTGCAGCAATACAATTTTCCAGCAGAGTAAAGGCATTTTGAAAGAGTAGCATTTGGGAGAGCAAGGGTCTCTGTCACAAATTCAACTTTTCCAGATCCCACTGTAGCCCATATATTTCTGTGTGGGGACAAATTTTTTTAAAGGAAACTGACTAAGCCACAGAATCTTTATCTAACAAAATGTCTCTTATAAGTAGGTTTTGCAAGAGAAAGTATAACCTGTCTTTAAAAATAAGGAAAGGATCTTAATGTTTTGAAGTATTTTCTGATAAAAGTAAAATAAAAGATTATTCCAGCTAGACATCCTCCCCCTAATATTCAGCTAGTGGTGGTTAGCATTTTTTATTTTTACACTGGGCTGATTTATGATGAATAGTCAGTGCTGGCACTTATTTGGGTCCAGCACTAAATATCTTGTCTCTGGCCACCTCCCCTAAATTAACAGAGTATCAGTAATATTCAGCCCACTACCTGGTTAGCTGACTAGGTACTGGCCTAAATATCAGCTTTTTTCTCAAACCTTCCCCAAGAGGTTCCCCCTGCACCCCCCCTCACAAGAGTTTTCCACTCCTAAAATCCCACACCCTCGTTTAGGCCCCCTGGGCCTATCTTAAAGGTCTGTGGTAGTCTAGTGTAAGGAGGGCAGGAACAATTCCCACTTTCTCCTATCCATGCTGGCTCCAGATTCAAAATGGGGGTCTTTGGGAGGGGGAATTTCATGGGGGAAGCTCTTAAGCTGGGGGGGGGCGGAGTTTAGGAGAGAGGAATCTCTTGGTTACTTGAAGAGAAAGGAAGCACTTGGAGGGGAGATTTATGAGGAGGAGCATCAAGAAAAAAAAAGACAGACAAAATAAAAGCTGAGGGCCGTGGCCAGAAGGATTCTAGGCTGCATAGAGAGGGATATAACCAGCAGAAGAAAGGAGGTGTTGATGCCCCTCTACAAGTCGTTGGTGAGGCCCCACTTTGAGTATTGTGCTCAGTTTTGGAGGCCGTATCTTGCTAAAGATGTAAAAAGACTGGAAGCGTTGCAACCCGTATGAGGAGAGACTTGCTGACCTGACCATGTATACCTTGGAGGAAAGGAGAAACAGGGGTGACACGATACAGACGTTCAAATATTTGAAAGGTATTAATCCGCAAACAAACATTTTCCAGAGATGGGAAGGTGGTAGAACTAGAGGACATGAATTGAGGTTGAAGAGGGGCAGACTCGGGAGTAATGTCAAGAAGTATTTTTTCACGGAAAGGGTGGTAGATACGTGGAATGCCCTCCTGCGGGAGGTGGTGGAGATGAAAACGGTAATGGAATTCAAACATGTGTGGGATAAACACAAAGGAATCCTGTTTAGAAGGAATGGATCTACAGAATCTTAGTGGAGATTGGGTGGTGACGCTGGTAATTGGAGAGTAAAACCAGTGCTGGGCGGACTTCTGTGGTCTGCGCCCTGATCATTGCTGAATAGATATGGATGGGCTGGTGTATAAATTTTAAGGGGCTTCGACATTAGCTTCAGAATGTTTAGTACAGAGATAGTGCTGGGCAGACTTTTATGGTCTGTGCCCTAAGAAAGGCAGGGACAAATCAAACTTGGGCATACATACAAGTATCACTTGCCATGTAAAATGAGTTTATCTTGTTGGGCAGACTGGATGGACTGTTCAGGTCTTTATCTGTCATCATTTACTATGTTACTATGTTACAATATTCAGCCTGAGACATGGTTAGCTCACTGGGTAGCAAGCTGGATATCATGGCTACTAGTTTAATACTTGCTCCGCCTGCAGACTGCCCTGGTATTATCCAGATAGTGCCGTGACAAGTCACAGGCAGTATCCATGGCATTACCAGCTTCAGTGCTGCTGAATATGGGAAGATTAAAAAATCCAAAAAAGCACAAGGAGCCTTAAAGAATAGGGGTGTCTCAACCTTGCTTTATTGATCATACCCGACATGGTCCATCTTTCTGTGAAAAACGCCTGCATCAGAGGTCTAATAATGATATCTAAATCTAAGAAGATCAATCTTCCAATATGTGGAGGAGTAGTCTAGTGGTTAGAGCACCAGTCTTGACATCCAGAGGTGGTTCAAATCCCACTGCTACTCCTTGTGATCTTGGACCTTCCATTACCTAATTTGAAAAGTCCATTACCACCTCTCCTTTCTAGGGTCCTTTCTGTAACCCTCTTCTTCACAACTTTGGTGCAGGGTACCCTATTCCTTCTTCTCAGGGTCAGATTATTATATAGTTCCTTTTCCTTGAGGCTCCCTTCCATGGTACAATTCCCACATCTCCTGCTTTGAGTTACTCTTTTCTCTTGCCATCTTCTGACTTGGATGTTCATTGAAACCCTGTGGGCCTCATCTGTTCTGGTCACTCTCTCTAAGGGTAGACCTTTCACCCCATCTAGATTTTTATCATGTTTTTTTTCTTCCTCTAGGGCCTATTATGGGGGTGCCAGACTTCTCTTTTCCTCCCTCGTTGAGTTCCAATTCTTCCAACTGGCTCTGCGCCTCATTTAGCTGCTGCTTTAAGGCTATATTCTCCCCTTTCAGGATTTTTACTTCATCACTCAGCCTAACATTCAGTTCAAAGGCTTCCTGAAGCTTTTCTTCAGCCTCTTTAAATTGCTTTCTCAGTAGGCCCATTTTCTCCTTGACCTCCTTGAGGGTTCTATACAGGTCAATTTTCTTCTGTGTTTCTTCCTACAGCTGTGCCTGTACCTGAAGCAGCTGAAGCCTTAACTGCATGATCTGTCCTTCTAATATCCTAGCTTTGATCACTTGGGTAGTCATAGCAACATGATAAGTGATGGCAGATAAAGACCTGAATTGTCCATCCAGTCTGCCTAACTTTCATATTCATTATCAATTCAAGATTAATTCAACAATGAACATGATATCCTCCAGCTTGAGCTGTAATTTTTTATTTTTCTCCAACAGCTCAACCTGTAGGCCCTCCATCTTCCTAATTTTACCTTGAAGCTCCTTATGGTTAGCCTTTGCCTTTTCCATCTCTAGCTACAGATTTCCCTTTTCCTGTGAGATGGCTTCTACCTTTTGTATTAAACGCTCACATCTATTTTTTAGGACCCACTTGTCCTCCTCCAAAGCTCTTATTATGCCTTGGGACCCTCCCAACTGAGCCTTCAACTCCTTTCTTGCCTGGGCACATTCCCTTCTTAACTCTTGAATTTTGAGTTCTATGCCCTTCTCTGGCTTCTTCCAGCACATTTCTCCACTGGGTTACTTTCAACTGCTGGCGCTACCGGAGTTCCTGATCTTGGACTGATTCTCTTTTTCCAGCCTTTAGTGCCTCGTCAATTACTTCTAGCTTGCATCTAAGGCTTCCTTCTCCTGAGAGAGTTCTTTCACCATTAGTCAACTCACTTTCTTGAGCTGCTAACCTTTCATTAGCCTCCTCTAGGCCTTTTCTGAGATTCTGTTCCTGAGACAACTCCTGACTCAGGGCTCTCTGGTCTTGCACAGATTCTACCAGCTCAAGCTCCAACTCTCTTTTTTTTGGGCTAACCCCCTTATCTTCAGAGTTTCTTCTTGTCCTTGAGCCTCTAATAGCTTATTAGTGTGGTTCTAGCTTCTCACCAACAAACTGGTTTGCTCTAGTTCCCCTGCTAGCTGCTCCATTACCAGGACCTTTTCTTGTTGGCTCTCTTGAACCTGCTTCTCCCACTGCAACCTTTCATTTTTTAAAGGCCTTCCACAGCCGGGTCATTTCAGCTTCTTTCTCTTCCCAAAGCATCTGTTCCTCTGCCAATGGGGCCTGGAGTGCCCTAATAAGGCTATCATTCCCCTCTTTCTGCCTAGTGGCCTTACTCTCTTCTTCCTCCAATTCCAGGTCCAAGGATTCTTGGGCTTCCTACACTGCCTTGCTAGGGTCACTTCCCTATCTTGGGACTCCCGCAAATGGGACACCATCAACCTCAGAGAAAGTTTAGGGAAACTAGAAGCTTCCCTGTTCCCTAGGGAACACTAAAACCCCTGTCAATCCTTGGGATTCCACTCCAGGTTTTCTTACCGGCCTGAGCTCTAAATCCCTCCTATGGCTTCTTTATACAGCCAAAGTGGGAGAAGAGGAATGGGTGCCCTATGACTGCTTCTCTCAATACCACAAAACCTTTATAACTGGTGTTTTGCATATAAAAATGCAGGCCACTGTGCAATATTGCAAATAACACACAGTACTTAATATTTTATCAATAACAAATCTACTTGGGGAATTTTTAATGTATGTTAGGACTTTGTTGGTCAGAAATGCTGATGAAATGCTGCGTGTATCAATTGACTTTAGCTGTGGTTCCCAAACCTATCCTGGATTTTCAGGATATCTGAAATGACTATATGAAATGACTTCCGCAAACTATTGAAGACTCATCTCTTTGAGAAGATCTATTGCAAGGATCAAAACACATGAAGTCTATACACACTAATAGAAATGCATCAATACACTTTTCTGAGCTCTCTTTCCCCGTATTTTCACCACACTTAAAACTCTACCCACAGATAAAATTGTTATACCTTAATGTTCTCTTGCTATTGTTTTATCACCCTATCAATTCCCCATTTTAACACTCCATTGTTCTATCCCCTAATGATATTTTGACTCTGAATTTTATCTTCACATAACTCTTCACAATGTAACCCATAATCGTATTGCTACAAATTGTATTTTCATTTTTCACAATGTATTGTAAGCCACACTGAGCCCGCAAATAGGTGGGAAAATGTGGGATACAAATGCAATAAATAAATAAATAAATAAATAAATATGTAAGACAAATCTATATTCTTTGAAGGTCATGTATATCTATTGTGGATGTTCAAAGAACCTGCCTAGGAGAGGGTGCCTAACGACTGGTTTGGGAATCGTTGGTCTATATAATTTAAGGCACTGATATGCAGTTGACATGCAGCAATGAAGTGATGTGAATTGGGTTCTTAATGTTATTTTAGAAGTACCCATGCCTAAACATATAACAGGAACAATTGAATGTGCAAAAGGACTAGTTTCCCCCATGAAGACATTATATACTGAAATTGATTTTGAAGCAGCTGAACATTTACTTAGAAGTATGCCTATTTTCTACTTGTTCTTATGTTTTGGAAAAATGCCTAAGTGAGATGTTAGAATAGAGCTGAAACTTGCATAATTCATCTAAGCCCCCTGAAATTCCCCATGATCCCTCATCTTTGTGATAGATATTGCCTGCTTACTTCTCAAGAAGAAAAAAAAAGCCTTTAGCAAGACTCCAATTTTATAGTCATTTCTTTTACAATAGCAGCGGTTAAAGAACTGCAAAATAACTCCTACATGCCAATCTAAGAGAACAGAGTGTAAAGCATTATATAAACTAGCCTTTTTCTTCACTGAGAATTTGAAATTAGACCCACTTTAGCATCTTACTGAAACAGTTACATTGCAATTACTTTGTTGCCTGGTTACATAGCTTTAGACTGAATAAATATTGCCCAATATACTTCATTTTTGTTCTCAGTGTATTAGACATCAATTTATGATAGATTTTATACTGCATACACCCCTGGACCATTAAATATATGTCCAATTTATTTTTAAGTATTTCTATGGTGGATGTCTTGCCTCGTAATTTTAACCCTTTTAATTGCCAAGATGTTTGCTTTCACCATGATGATAGGAAATCTGTGGGAGCTCTCTTTGCAATAAAATGTGTAACCCATAAGAGCCAAATCCTTCTTTTTCCGAACTTAGACAAGTAATATAGCCTTTTTACAAAAACTGTTTCACTTTGATACAAAATTTTGTTGATCTGTTGTCACATCTACTATAATTTTTCTATAACAAGAACATGTTTAACTATAAGGTTTTGGGTAATAGAGAAACTAACCCATACCTGATTGGGGGTGGGGGTGGGGGTGTGCAGGAGGCACAACTTAAACTGTACAAAGGCACTCACCCAGATACTGCTAGTGGGAGGGAGCCAGAGACATATATAAAGCTAGAGTAACTGATGATGCAATTCCCAAAAGAAAGGTTTGGCAGAGAAAGGGCTGGCAGTTGAGGTTTCTGACTGTGGGATCCAACCAAGCATCTCATATTTTATTAATGTATTGGGATTCATTAACCGCCTTTATGAAGAGATTCAGCCAAGGCAGTGTTCAGCAGGTACAATTTAACATACAGCCAACAATTTTGTTAACAGCATAACAATAGTAAGATGACAAAGTATAAACACAGATATAATGACAGATTAACTTGAAAACAGTAAATTGAAACCTAATAATAAGACTACCAATAAAATGAGCCTACAAATAGGTGGGGAAATGTGGGATACAAATGTAACAAATAAATAAATAAAAATAAATAAATAAATAAACATATTTAATGCACTGAAATTCAAATAACAGAGATATAATATGATGTTAGCATAATACAAATGAAATATCTAATAAGCACACAATAGAACATTTAAATAACATAGATATAATACTAATGTTTTTCTACAACACAGCTTATCATATAGCTGAGGGGCCAAGTACAGATATATAGATGGGGTCAAGATGGGTGGTACAGAGTCAATTGGGATAAACAGATGAGTGGCTAAACTCAAGGCAAGTTCTTTGTACAGCTAAACAAGATATAAGAAACTGATCTAAGTTACGGTGTGTGTAGCAAGCTAGTCCAGGTGCAGAATGAATGTATAGTCAGTCCCCCTATGTATTGAAGGCTTGGGAAAAGAACCAGGCTTTCACCTGCTTCCTGATGTAAAGGTAGTCTCAAGTTATATGTAGCCTCTCTGGGAGTAAATCCAGAGCGTGGAGGCTACTCCTGAGAAGGCTCGCTGGTGGGTATGACATTGTACAATTTCTTTGAAAGAGGGGACAGAAAGTGATGTTCCTTGAGAGGATCTTAGAGGTTTCAAAGGTCTATAAATGGCTAACTTATTATTTAAGTACTCTGGCCCATTTTGTTTAAGAGCCTTGAAAATCAAGCATATAGTTTTAAATTTAGCCCTGTAAGGTACTGGTAGCCAGTGTAGTTCTTGCAGGAAGGGTGTGATGTGATCGCACCATTTGCAGCCTTCTATCAGTCATACATAGTAACATAGTAGATGACGGCAGAAAAAGACCTGCACGGTCCATCCAGTCTGCCCACAAGATAACTCATATGTGCTACTTTTTGTGTATACCCTACTTTGATTTGTACCTGTGCTCTTCAGGGCACAGACTGTATAAGTCTGCCCAGCACTATCCCCGCCTCCCAACCACCAGCCCCGCCTCCCAACCACCGGCTCTGGCACAGACCGTATAAGTCTGCCCAGCACTATCCTCGCCTCCCAACCACCGGCTCTGGCACAGACCGTATAAGTCTGCCCAGCACTATCCCCGCCTCCCAACCACCTGTCCCGCTTTCCACCACTGGCTCTGGCACAGACCGTATAAGTCTGCCCAGCTCTATCCCCACCTCCCAACCACCAGCCCCGCCTCCCGATCTTGACTAAGCTCCTGAGGATCCATTCCTTCGGCACAGGATTACTTTATGCTTATCCCACGCATGTTTGATTTCCGTTACCGTTTTCATTTCCACCACCTCCCGCGGGAGGGCATTCCAAGCATCCACTACTCTCTCCGTGAAAAAATACTTCCTGACGGACTGATCCAAGATGGCGTCAGGTTAAGACGTGATAATCCTACCTCGGATGGTCTTACCTTAAATTTTTCTGTTTTCCTCCTTAAACTATGCCCAAAAGGAAGGGAAAGACGAGGGGAGGTAAAAGCTCCTTACCCTCCACGATACCTCCTCGAGGGCAAATTCCTATTACGGATTTCACTGTCTCCGTCACTAATTTGGGCGCCCCGCTAGCCGAGGCAGAGAGGAGCCTTGGCCTGGAAAGTGAATTATCACTTAGCCCAAGAAGCCCGTGTTTGCCCCGTGTAGCAGGAAGTGACGCCGGAGGAAGTCCCGTCCAGCAGCCCGAACTCGAAGCTGCGGTCTTGGGGAAGGAGCACTCCCTCGACGCTACGCTGTTCCCGCCGAGTTTTTCCGGCGAAGACCCGAGCCAAACATCCACCCCTAGGAGTAGGGGCAACATGGATAACATCCAGGTGGAAGCCCGAACCGCACAGGAGATGGCGGATCGACAGCTGGGACCTGCATTGCAACTCCTACCCCTAGAGAAGCCATCTAAGGTGACGTTGGAGTCTTTGTGGGGGGCGATGGAATCTTTGCATAAAATATGTTTAACTTTTGTTTCTAGCTCTCAAGCTAACACTTTAAAGATAGAATCTTTACAGAACAATTTGGCTTCTCAAGCTAGTAATTTAAAGCAATGTGAGACTACCATCTCTTCATTGAAAGAACAAGAATGTAAACTGTTCCAAAATGCGGACTTGATGCACAGGAAGATTGAAAATCTAGAAAATGGGGCTAGAAATTTAAATTTGAGGTTTTTGAACTTTCCCTGTGTAAAATACACCCCATTAAGAGACATGTTTCATAAGTTGCTGAAGGAAACTTTCAATTATTCTGATACAAACTTCCCCCCAATACAAAAACTTTATATGATTCCTGCTCGAGCACCTAAGGAAAAAGATAATGAGCTTACTGAAAATGTTTTGGAACATTTAGATGTATCCGCGCTGCTCGAGCAATCACAAGAAGTGGTTGAGTATAGATCCACTTTGTTGGTATCTTTTGTTTTTTTGGCGGATAAGGAAGCTATCTTGAGGCAATATCTGAGACAAACCTTTTCTATGGTTTTTCTGGGGGAACGATTCCAACTATTTCCAGATGTATCGAGAACCACACAGGAACGGAGGAAAAAATTCCTGATGATGAGACAAGAGACAGTACAAATAGGAGCTAAGTTCCAGCTCCGATTTCCTTGCAAATGTGTAGTTTCTTATGAAAATAAGACTTATCATTTCTTTGAGCCTTTCCAACTTCGTTCATTTTTGAATGCAAAGCTGCCTAACCCGCCATAAGGATCCAACAGAGCGGACTGTATGTGTTTATTAGTGACAACCTGATGCCATACTTGTATTATAATTTTATATTTCTTTGTTAAATATCCTTATCCTCTTGTAAGGTTTCATATCAGTCTCCCTAAATAGAGGACTATGAAGACTAATAGTTTCCTATGGGACTCTCCCAAATAATGATTACTGTTATTGACATTATTGTGTTATTTCTTGACAAAGCTTTGCTTTGGTATGTAATTTAAAAGTTATAAATAAATAAATAAATAAATAAATAAAAAAAAAAGAAAAAATACTTCCTGACATTTTTCTTGAGTCTGCCCCCCTTCAATCTCATTTCATGTCCTCTTGTTCTACCATCTTCCCATCTCCGGAAAAGGTTCGTTTGCGGATTAATACCTTTCAAATATTTGAACGTCTGTATCATATCACCCCTGTTTCTCCTTTCCTCCAGAGTATACATATTTAGTTCAGCAAATCTCTCCTCATACGTCTTGTAACGCAAATCCTATACCATTCTCGTAGCTTTTCTTTGCACCGCTTCAATTCTTTTTACATCCTTAACAAGATACGGCCTCCAAAACTGAACACAATACTCCAGGTGGGGCCTCACCAACGACTTATACAGGGGCATCAACACCCCCTTTCTTCTGCTGGTCACACCTCTGATGCAAACTCTTTTTGGTTTGACCAGTGTACAGGTCATTACAGTAGTCTAGTTGTGATGTTATGATGGCATGGACCACTGTGGTCAGACTCATCTTTTCAATATATGGAGAGAGATTTTGTAACTGTCATAGATGATACAGACAATTTTTTAAAGTTATTTGAATTTGTGGGATCAGAGTGAGTGATGAATCTAGCAGTGTCCAAAGATTCCTGACCTGTGACTTTAGGGGGAGGTTATACTTCCCAAAAGGTATTTTGAAGTCAGGTATTTGTCCACTTGTGTTAGGTACCCAAAGAATCTCTGTTTTTCTTGGATGCATACAGAGTTTGTTGTTGTTTGCCCATTCCTGAGTTGCAGTTATGCAGGCAGACAGTTCAGAGTTATGGGTAGATCTAGTTCAATAGGGATGAGTAGTTGAACGCCATCGGCATAGATGTAGAATTTTATGCACATCAACTGAAGAAGCTCATCCAGAGGCTTGAGGAAGATATTAAATAAAAAGGGAGACAGTATGGATCCATGTAGCACTCCACAGTTCAGTGCCCAAGGTAATAATGTACTGATGCTGAACAGAACTGTTTGCTGTCTGTCTGTCAAATAGGATTTGAACCATGTAAGTACTGTGCCACTGATACCTGCTTCTGCCAGTCTTTTAAGCATGATATTATGATCCACACTATTGAAGGCTGCTGGGAAATCTAATAACACTAGTACTGAGGCAAATCCCCTGTTTTTGGTTTCTGTATAGACCATCAAGAAGGGACACAAGAATTGTTCTGTACCCAGGTCTGAAGCCAGATTGACATGGGTCTAGCCAATTACTTTCAATTAGCCAGTCATTGAGTTGAATGCAGACTGTCAGTTCTATAAGGTTTGCCAGGAAAGGAATGTTAGAGACTGGTCAATAGTTCTCGAGCCTGTCCTGGTTGAGTGAGCTCCTTTTCGGTAAGGGTCATACCACAGCTGTTCTTAGTATTGTTGGCAGCTGCCCTTCCCCAAGGAATGAAGAGGGCGGGAATGAAGAGGGCAGGTTGTAGGCCATAGGCCTTTCAGGATTTTGTCAAGAGCTTCCTCTGTGACCTGGTTGAACAAATCCCAGATGGCTGTGCATGGTGGAGAAGAGAGAGTGATCTCTTCATTAGCTGGTGGGAGCTTTGATGGGACTGTCTGTAGGTCCTGATGGAGACCTTTAATTTTGTTGGCAAAGTATGTGGCAAAATCATTGCTGGTTATTTGTGACTGGGAAGGCTGGTTCTGTTGTGGGGTCTGCGGTAGGCTGTCGTGAACAACTTGGTCTTTATTACACCTTCCCTACGATGGAACTTGCATACCCTTCCCGTTGTGGTCCAGAGTGCTGGAGTGTGTGGGCCAGCTGCGGACCCTATTCCTCTACGGTGGTATTGACATCCTGGGGTCCACCGACATTGTCCACCTCCAGCTGCTGTCGTTTGCCTCTGGTGATCACTTCCACTCTCCTGGCCGCATACTGCTGTTTCTTCTGCACTACGTCTGCACTTCCTGGGTATTGCTGCAGTTTCCCCTGCCCAGAACTGTTCGAGCCACTCTGGTCTATCTCAACATCTGGATTTCCACCGTCCATCTTAGTCTCTCTTCCCTTTTCCTTCTTACCCTGTTCCTTCTTCTCTATCTAATGTAATTGTATTTGATTCACCTGTGCATTGTAAGCCACTTTGAGTCTGCTTCAAGTGGAAAAAAGTGGGGTATAAATGTTCAAAAATAAATAAATAAATAAGTAAATAAATAAATAAATACATAAATAGTGGCACAGATTTCCTGTTGCCATATAACAAGAGCAAATCAGGGCTGTAGGAGACAAGAGAGGGCTGACTTCACCACCCAATTTAAGCAGCAATCATGCCCTCTCCTGTCCTCTCTTCTTGCTGCTTTTCTGCATTTCATTACAGCATTCACAACTTTCCCAAACTAATCTCTCCCTGCAGGGTCTTTCTGAATCAGTAGTGGATAGTGAGGCTGTCTGTTCTACTCTTTACTCCTCATGTCAGCAGCTACAGCACTTGTCTGTTTCTCCTGCAGAAGCAGGATGTTGATGTGGTAAGACTCAGCATTTAGCTACCCAGGCCAGCTACAAAGTTTTATTTTCTTATTACGTTTAAGTGCATACACTAAATAAATAAAATTCCCCTCCCTTATCAGGTCTTATAATTTAAAAACCAGAGGAGAGAATTGCAGCACATGATCTAAACCCTGCTTCCGTCTACTATTGTGTGGTGCCAAGAAACAGCCTTTTGAAGGAGTCCCAAATAGCAATGGAGCATTTGAAAACTGAGTGTGTCAGTGAGTCTGTTTTTAAGGGGGTCACAGACCATTGTCCAGGGAGTCAGGATTCCATTTCTCCTGTAATAGGAAAAGCCTCCCTTAAAAAACAAACAAACAAACAAAAAACTGTTGAGCAAATGGAAGGGGCAGTACAGTAAATTTTCCCCTTCTTGCAACTCCATTTTACAATGATGCATTTTTAGCTGCATAGGTTTATATGGATCAACCAAGAAGCAAGCAGTTGCTCAAGCAGTAAAGGGTGAATTCTATATATGGTGCCAAAAAATTTCAGTACAAAAAAAAAACATGCTTAGCGCTGTTCTACAAAACTCGCCTAAAGTTAGGCATACTTTATAGAATATACGTAGCACTCATTCCCATGACTAAAATGTAGGCATGTCCATTTATGCCAACTAAAACCTGGTGTAAATGCCTATGCCTGACATAGGTGCAGATTGGGCATATTTTACAACAATAACAGTGTGCATAATTTTTAGGAATGCCCACAACCGGCCCATGTCCCCCCCCCCCCCCCCCATGGTCACCCCTATTTTGAGATCCACACATTGGACTTTATGCGCACCACTTTACAGAATATGCTTAGAAAGTTGCACAGGTAAATTCTAATTTGTGCCAATAGTTGCTTATTAGTTGCCAATTAGCGGCACAGATTAGCTTGTTAACCAATTAAGTTGTGTGCACAATTTGGCCACACTGCCAAATTTGCATATGCAACTTTAGGCACCATACATAGAATCTGGGGATAAGAGTGTAATTTTATAACTAGGCACCTCTATTTAGGCAACCAAGGCTATGCAGAAGGACCTATTCTGTTATGGAACCAAGACGTCTAGTTTCTGCTATGGAATACATGTGTAAGCCATATTGTTGTGCCTAACATCTAAGACCTGCACTTATACGACCCATAGAGCTGAGATAAGTGTGAGCACCTAAATGTGGTGATGTGCATAACTTACATATTCCGTAAGTTATGTGTGTAAGTTGGTGCCCCACTTATGTCCTGTCCATGTGTACACCCCTTTGCAAATATGTGCAATCCACGATGGGCATTTATTTACATAATAGTGAGGTGGAATATCAGCATATGTGTGTATTGCCCATATACAAGAATATGTGTGGGTATTCTAAACATTAATGGGCATTAATGTGCACATAACTGTTAGCATCTAGTTTATAGAATTGCCCTTTAAGTGCATAATTGTGCACTTAGGGCCAAATTCTATATATTATGCTTGGAAAACTGGCGCTGATTTAAGACCTACGTAGTGTGATTCTATAAAGAGTGGCACAACTTAATTGAGCAACAAGTTAATCAGTGCTGATAATTGGGTGATAACAATCAATTATCAGCACTAAATAGCAATAATTAGGATTTAGGCACATATCTGATTCTATAACGGATTCTTCCTAAATCCTATCGTGCATAACAATTTGGGGGTGTGGTTAGGGGAGTTCCTGGGGGTGTTCCTGTTATGCATGTTGATACAGAATCACGCCTAAGTGTACCTAACTTAGGCGCCAGTATTTAGCGTGTGAGTCCCTACTGCTACCTATTTTGTAGGCAGTAGAGACACACATGCTAAACCTGTGCTAATTGGTTAATGTACGGCAATGTCCCTGTGCTGATTAGAACAGAACATGCCCACACTCCATCCCCAGAACCACCCTCAGTGCTAAAAAAGTAAAATTTTAGCACGTGGGTAGCACATGCACATCCACAAGTTACTGTGGGATTCCTCAGTGCGCCCTGCTGTAAGCCATTTTTTTCCGCAGGAAGCATACTTTATTGCTTACCGTAGCTTTGTAAAAAAGCCTCTAATATTCTTTGTTTATGTCTATTATGGCACATATCGTGACAAGGCTACAGCCCAGAGGTACAAAATGAAACAACAAAATCCTGAACTACGTCTCCCAGAATGCATTGCCCGTCCCAGCAAAGGGAGCCCCAGGGATAGACAAGATGGGTATATACCAACTCTGACCACAAGAGGGGGGAGAAGAAAGAAGCCCAGTTCCCTGGCTCCGTAATCAATACATGATGCCTCCCACCTGTAGAGGGAAGGGTGGGGTGAGAAGCAGGTGGAGGAGGGGGTTAAGGCTGCTGAGCAAGAAGCAGAAGGAGGATGGAATGGGAGCTGGAGAGCCCTGAGGAAGGTAGCACCTAAAGGGGGAAAGCTATGAGTTTAAAAGTTTTGATTTAAAACCTGTTGTAAGGAAGAAGCCTGTTTTGATTTGAACTGTTTGGTGTGGGGGAAGGGCAGAGGACTGGAAGAGTTATAAGCCTGGTTCCCCAGCTGCTCCTGTTTGTTGTGTAAGAACTGTGGGAGCTGGAAACCCTGTTTGGACAGGAGGGAACAATTTTGCTGAAAGGCCAGCGCTGCTTGTGATACGCAGTGTTGCCAGGTGGGCGGTTTTACCGCCCAATTGGGCGGTTTTCCGCGACCCGCCGCGGGTAATTTTTGCCCGCGGCGGGTTGCGGTTTTTTGGGCGGCTTTTTGGGTTTCTGTGCGGTTTTTTGGGCGGCTTTTTGCCTTTTTCGGCCGCGGGGGGCGGGGTTAGTGACGTTTTTTGGGCGGGGTTAGTGACGTTTTGGGCGGGCCGATGACGTGGGAGGCGGGGCCAATGACGTAGGAGGCGGGGCCGATGACGTGGGAGGCGGGGCCGATGACGGGGAGGCGGAGCCGGTGACGTGGGAGGCGGGGCCGGTGACGGCGGGGGCGGGGCCGGTGACGGCGGGGGCGGGGGTGATGACGCGGGGGTGGGGGTGTCAGGGGCGGGGTTTGTGTTTGGGCGGGTTTTGGGCTGGTTTTTGGGCTGGATTGGGCTAGAAAAAAATTTTCCACCTGGCAACCCTGGTGATACGTACTTTGGGCCAGCACTGCTTGTGATACGTACTGTGAAAAGGAAGTATTTCCAAAGGGGACTATTGCAGCCCTCAAGAAAGGTCAGAGACTTTGGATTGCTTGGTGAGGGGCAGCACTACCCTGCCTGGGGCAGCCCTAACCCAGGGCTGGACTGAAGCTTTTGTTTGTAACTTGGAAACAAAAATAAAAAGAAAAGAATATTTGAAAGTATCTGCTGGTGGCAATTTGTGGGGCTTGGATTAATCCTGGGGAGGAGACTTCCTTCCTCCCCCTACTGGCGCAGCGGTCCCGTTTACAATATGGAAATACAAAAAGATCAATGGGTGCTCATTGATCGTTTGTATTTCCATATTTTCTGTACAGTGGGCAACACCTCTCCTAATTTGGTTTGTCATATAGGATTCAATTCTATAAATGGCGCTCAAATTTGGGAGCTGATAAAAATTAGCACTAAGCGCTATTCTAAAAGCAGTGCTCAGATTTTGGTACCATTTTTAGAATAGCATTTGGCGCTGGGCTCCACACCCAATTTTGGGCAAGAGGAATTACATCAACTGTAACCTGGTGTAAATTCTCATGCCTAAATTAGGCATTGGTCTCCCTTATTCTGAAACATTGTGTACATATTCCAGGAGCGCTCTGATCTACCCATGCCCCTCCCAAGGCCATGCCCCCTTTTCTGATTCACACATAAATTTTATGCGTGGATCTGAGCGCCTAAAAATGTGCATGCAAATTTTAATTGATGCCAATTAGTACCGATAATTGATTTTTACTGCCCAATTATTGGCATTAATTGGCTCATTTGTCAATTAAATTATGTCCGCAAACTGGGTATGCACCCAAATTTAAGTATGTAATTTTGAACACCATATATAACATATTCTTTTGAAGCTAGAGTAGCACACTTGGAGGAGCTGAGGGAGACAGGGAAGTACATAGAGGAGGACTACAGGGACACAGTAGCTAAGTCCCACCTGCAGTCTGGCAGTCGCTGTGCTGCCTTGGAGGAGGGAGGTCTCCTAAAACGAGAGCATCACCCTGGTGAAGTAGGGAGTACTCCTGTAGCCAGGGCCTGCCCACCAGGAGATGCAATATCCTCTTGCACTGAGGATGTGTCTGCAGAAACTTCTGCCCAAGAAGGAAGGGTTAGGAGAACTGTTGTAGTTGGTGATTCATTAGACATGTAGATAGCTGGGTGGCTGGTGGATTTGAGAATCACCTGATCACTTGTCTACCTGGTGTGAAGTTGGCATATCTCGCATGACACCTAGATAGGGTTTTAGATAGTGATGGGTAGGAGCTGGCTGTATTGATATATTTGGGTACCAGTGACATAAGACAATGTGGGAGAGAGGTTCCAGAAGCCAAATTTAGGCTCTTAGGTAGAAAGCTGAAGTCCATATCCTCCAGGGTAGCATTTTCAGAAATGCTCCCCATTCCAAGTGCAGGACCCAAAAGGCAGGCAGAGCTCCAAAGTGTCAATGCATGGTTGAGACGATGATGAGGGGATGAGGGGGTTTAGATTTTTAAGAAACTGGGCAACATTCTGGGAAAGGGGGAGCCTGTGCCCAAAGGATGGACTCCACCTTAACTGTGATAGAACCAGGCTACTGATCCTAACAGTTAAAAAGGAGATAGAGCAGCTTTTAAACTAAAATGGTGGTGGTGGTGGGGGGGGGGGGGGGGGGGGGCGAGTATCCTTGAAGGATACTATTGAAACAGAATCTTTGGGGAATCTCGACAGAAAGATTTCAATAATGGTGAAACAAAGCCAGGGGTGTTTAATTGGAGACAGAGTAATGGATGCGAATTATCACACCAACTTCAAAGCAGCTTGTAGATGCAAGGATAAAAATATAATTTGAAGTGTCTGTATAGAAATGCTAGAAACCTAAACACTAAGATGGGATAGTTGGAGCATATAGTACTAAATGAAGAGGCAGTGGCGTAGCAAGGGGGGCTGCCACCCGGGGCGGGGTGGTTCGCCGTTGCACCCCCCCCTCCGGGTGCAGCATGATGACACCCCCCTCAGCGCATCGACACCCCCCCGACCCAGTGCCTACCCTCCTCCGTGCAACCAGCTCCCTACCTTTAAAAAAAATATCAGAATCCAAGGCGAGGTGCAGCGCCTTGCGCCTGCACGTAAAAGAAATGTGGACCGTCTCATCGGACCTTCTCTCGCTCTGTCTGTCCCGCCCTTGCGGAAATAGGAAGTTGCGTCAACGGAGGGCGGGACAGATAGAGCGAGGGAAGGCCCGATGAGACGGTCCACATTTCTTTTACTTGCAGGCACGAGGCGCTGCGCCTCGCCTCGGATTCTGATATTTTTTTAAAGGTTGGGAGCTGGTTGGACGGAGGAGGGTAGGAACTGGGTCAGTGGGGGGTGTCATCGTGCTGCACCCGGGGGGGGGGGAGCTGGCAGGGAGCACCCCGCCTGAGCTGACACCCGGGGCGGGCCACCCCCCCCTTGCTACGCCACTGTGAAGAGGTAGATATAAAGGTACAATATGAGCCCATTAGGGACAGTGCAAGGAACCTGTAATAGCAATTGTAAACTGCATAGTCGCCTCAGGGATCATGTGTGGGTACATCAAGCTTTGAAAAATAAGTAAACATAAACAAATAGGCATCTCAGAGACCTGGTGGAAGGAGAACAATCAGTGGGACACTTTCAGGCTCATTTTCGAAACAGGACGCCCATCTTTCGACACAAATTGGAAGATGGGCATCCTTCTCAAAGGGTCGCCCAAATCGGTATAATCGAAAGCCGATTTTTGGCGTCCCCAACTGCTTTCCGTCGTGGGGACGACCAAAGTACACGGGGGCGTGTCGGAGGCATAGCGAAGGTGTGCCTAACACTTGGGTGTCCTCGACCCTAATGGAAAAAAAAGGGCGTCCCTGACAAGCACTTGGACGACTTTATCTGGTCCTGTTTTTCTTACGACCAAGGCACAAAAAGGTGGCCGAAATGACCAGATGACCACATGACAGAATCGGGGATCACCTCTCCTTACTCCCCCAGAGGTCACTAATCCCCTCCCACCCTCAAAAAACATCTTCAAAAATATTTTGTGCCAGCCTCTATGCCAGCCTCAAATGTCATACTCAGGTCTGTCACAGCAGTATGCAGGTCGCTTGAGCAGTTTTAGTGGGTGCAGTGCACTTCAGGCAGTCGGACCCAGGCCCATCCCCCCTACCTGCTATGGTAAATGTGAGCCCTCCAAAACCCGCCAGAAACCCACTGTATCCACATCTAGATGCCCCCCTTCATCAGTAAGGGCTATGGTAGTGGTGCACAGTTGTGGGTAGTGGGTCTAGGGGGGGTTTAGGGGGGCTCAGCACACAAGGTAAGGGAGCTAAATACCTGGGAGCAATTTGTGAAGTCCACTGCAGTGCCCCCTAGGGTGCCCGGTTGGTGTCCTGGCTTGTCAGGGGGACCAGTGAACTATGAATGCTGGTTACTCCCACGACCAAAGGGCTTGCATTTGGTTGTTTCTGAGATGGGCATCCTTGGTTTCCATTATCGCCGAAAATCAGAAATGACCAATTCTAGGGACGACCATCTCTAAGGATGACCTAAATGTCAAGATTTGGGCGTCCCTGACCGAATTATCGAAACGAAAGATGGACGTCCATCATGTTTTGATAATATGGGTTTCCCCACCCCTCCACCAGGACATTTTGCGAGGATGTCCTCAGCAAAACTTGGGCGTCCCTTTCGAATATGCCCCTCTTTGTTAACAGGGTACAAATTATATTGCAATGATAGAGTGGATCAAATTGGAAGGGTGGTTGACTATTTTTTTAATAGGATTTATTTACCGACTTTTTGAAGTAATTCACTCAAGGCGGTGTACAGTAAGAATAAATCAAACATGAGCAATAGACAATTACAGTAGTAAAAATATTCAAATAATACAAAGTAAGGCATAGTATATTATTATTATTATTACATTTGTACCCCTCGCTTTCCCACATAATGCAGGCTCAATGCGGCTTACATAGTAATTTGAAATACAAAGTTAATAGAATTTTAATAAAACAGTAGAAAACAATGTAAAGTTGGGCTTAGTAGTGTATGATAAGTTGAGCTAGATAATATATGACTAGGATAAAAGAGGGTAGGATAAAAGAGGATAGTGTAATTTGGGAGAAAGGGTAAGGAGGGATAAAATTAAGGAGAGATGGAAAGAGAAGGATGGGAGGGTTGGTATTTAAGTCAGAACGGAATTGGGGGTGGAAGTTGGTGAGATTAGGTTGGGGCATTAGGTTAGGCTTGCTTAAAGAGATGAGCTTTCAGCATTTTTCTAAAGGGCAAGAAGTCGTTTATTAATACTACTTGCAATGTCAACATGATACGTAATAGAGGTCAAAATAGCCCCATCAAAAAAGCCTCAAGACAAAATAGCCCCGACAAAAAAAACTAACAAAAAAGCCCCTGACATAATAGCCCCCAACATAATAGTCTATGACAAAACGGCCAACCCTCATAATGGCCTCCGACATATTAGCCCCTGACAAAATGGCCCATCATATTAGCTCCTACAACCAAATGTCCCACTTACCTGATTTTAACCTATCTATTCTTTCTGCTGTTTTTCATGCATGCACTGTGTTTTGTTGTCAAATGTACACCACATATAGGGGGTGGGAAGCCGGAGAAGGAAAGCAAGTTTGAAGCTGGGATGGTGCAGGAGAGGCTGCGAGGTGGCTTGAGACCAGGGCTGCCGAGAGACTGAGCCGGGCCCGGGCCCCCTCCCCCGCCGCCCCTCCCCCGCCGCCCCTCCCCCCAATAGCTACTGCTGTCGCCTCCCTCTCATGCTCCCAGGCTGCCGGCGCCACAGGCCCCAGTCTCCACCTGCCTACCCTCAGCTCCCTTGACAGCCCCCTTCTGTCTGCCACCGGGCCCCCTGAATTAAAAAAAAAATCTCTAAATCGGCAGCGCAGCCCCTCATGTCTGTGTGAAAGCAGCAGATCACCTTGGGCCTTCCTTCACTGTGTCCCACCCTCGTCTGATGTAACTTCCTATTTCCACGAGGGCGGGGCAAAGTGAGGGAAGGCCCGAGGTGATCTGCCACTTTCACACAGATGCAAGGCGCTGTTCGCTGGCGCTGCGCTGCTGATTTAGAGATTTTTTTTTAAAGTGCAGGGGGCCCGGTGGCAGACAGAAGGGGGCTGTCAAGGGAGCTAAGGGTAGGCAGGTGGAGACTTGGGACTGCGGCGCCGGTGGCCTGCTTGAGACAGGATTGCAGTCAGTTTAGCTTTAGGCGGCTGCAGATGCTATAATTTGTGTTTGTATCTGGCTCTGATCTGAACAGCTCCGAAGCATTCTATTGGTTTGATAAGAATGATGAAAGCAATATTAATTGTACTGTGACCCCATAGAACACTGTGATCCGAGATATTAAGCTATATTTTAAGTTAATCTACATTATCTTGGGTCTATGTTTGCTAACAACATTTTATGAAATGAATTAAAACATTAATGCAATGATGCCCAGTAGATTCAAGGGCAATGATACAAAGGAACTGAAACAAATCTCAGTGAGCCTGGAAGACCTACTGAGTCAAACTGTCAAGTTAAAGAGCAGTAAATCACCTTGAACAAATGTCATACACTCCAGGGTACTGAAGGAACTTAAAAATGAAATTAATGATCTACTACTATTGATCTGTCACTTGTCATTAACATTCTCCATGGTGCCTGAGAACTGGAAGGCAGCCATTGTAATGCCAATTTTTAAAAAAGATTCCAAGGGTGATCCAGGAAATACTAAATTGGTAAGCATGACATCAATGCTTGGCAGAATTATAATAAAGAATACAATTATTGAACACATACCAGCTTATAATCGAACGAGAAAAACGCCCAAGTTCCGACCTAAATCGGGAGATGGGCGTTTATCTCACAAAAACGAATAAAGCGGTATAATCGAAAGCCGATTTTGGACGTTTTCAACTGCACTCCGTCGCGGATGCGGACAAAGTTGATGGGGGCGTGTCAGAGGTGTGGCGAAGGCGGAACTGGGGCGTGGTTATCTGCCGAACAGAGATGGGCGCATTTCACAGATAATGGGACAAAAGTATGCGTTTTTAGCTAGAATTTAGGGCACTTTTCCTGGACCCTGTTTTTTCACGAATAAGGCCCCAAAAAGTGCCCTAATTGACCAGATTACCACCAGAGGGAATCGGGGATGACCTCCCCTGACTCCCCCAGTGGTCATAAACCCCCTCCCACCACAAAAAATGATGTTTCACAACTTTTTATTTTGACCCTCAAATGTCATACCCACCTCCCTGGCAGCAGTATGCAGGTCCCTGGAGCAGTTGTTAGGGGGTGCAGTGGACTTCAGGCAGGTGGACCCAGGCCCATCCCCCCCTACCTGTTACAATTGTGCTGCTTAATGCTTAGTCGTCCAACCCCCCCAAACCCACTGTACCCACATGTAGGTGCCCCCCTTCACCCCTTAGGGCTATAGTAATGATGTAGACTTGTGGGCAGTGGGTTTTGAGGGGGATTTGGGGGGCTCAACACAAAAGGGAAGGGTGCTATGCACCTGGGAGCTCTTTTACCTTTTGTTCTGTTTTTGTAAAAGTGCCCCCTAGGGTGCCTGGTTGGTGTCCTGGCATGTTAGGGGGACCAGTGCACTACGAATCCTGGCCCCTCCCACGAACAAATGCCTTGGATTTATTCGTTTTTGAGCTGGGCGATTTCATTGTCCATTATCGCTGAAAAGCAAAAACGCCCAGCTCACAACTTGGCGAATAAAACATGGACGTCTAATTTTTTCGAAAATACGCTTGGGTCCGCCCGTTCACGGACCCGTTCTCGGAGATAAACGCCCATGGAGATAGGCGTTTCTGTTCGATTATGCCCCTCATAGACAAACATGGTTTAATGGGCCAGAGTCAACATGGATTTAACCAAGGAAAAATCTTGCCTCACAAATTTGCTACATTTTTTTTGTGGTCATGAATAAACATAGGAATAATAGTGAGCTGGTTGATGTAGTGTATCTAGATTTTAAGAAAGCTTTTGACAAAGTCTCTCATGAAGGACTCCTGAAAAAATTAAAAATATATGGGATAGGAGGCAATGTTCTGTTGTGGATTGGGAACTGGTTAAAAGATAGAAAACAGAGGGTAGGGTTAAAGGGCCATTTCTCCCAGTGAAAGAAGGTGAATGGTGGAATGCCCCAAGAAAATGTACTGTGATCATTCTTTTTAACATATTTATAAATGATCTGGAAATGGGAAAAATGAGTAAGGTGATTAAATTTGCAGATGACACAAAGAGGGGCATAATTGAACGTCGCCAGCGAAATAGATCGCTGGCGATCTAATTTGGCGGCGGTGCAACAGCTGGCCGGAACCGTATTTTCAAAAAAGATGGCCGGCCATCTTTTTCTCGATAATACGGTTTAGCCCAGCCAAATGCCAGAGTTTGCCGGGGTTGAGATCGCCGGTTTTGTTTTTCAGCGATAATGGAAAAAACTGCCGGCCATCTCAAACCCGGCGAAATACAAGGCATTTGGTCATAGGAGGAGCCAGCATTCATAGTGCACTGGCCCCCCTGACATGCCAGGACACCAACTGCATAGCTCCCTTACTTTGGGTGCTGAGCCCCCAACCACCCCCAAAACCCACTACCCACAAATGTACAACAGTACCATAGCTCTTAGGGGTGAAGGGGGCAACTACATGTGGGTACAGTGGGTTTTGGAGGGCTCCCATTTACCAGCACAAGTGTTACAGGTAGGGGGGGATGGGCCTGGGTCTGCCTGCCTCAAGTGCACTGCGGTACCCACTAAAAGTGCTCCAGGGACCTGCATACAAGCAGGCCTCTAGGACTTGTTGCTGCTGTATAACCTTGGCACACCAATTGACACCTGAAGGCTAATCTCTTTGAAAAAGTCCTTTATTTGAATAAGCACGTTTACTAACAGTTAACTGCAGATCAGAGGTTATGCCCCACTGGCAAAGAGTCTCCCTGGTACTGAGATTAGCAGTAGGTCAGAGCTGGCAGAATGGTGTACAATGCCCTCTTTGAGCAACATTCAAGGTAATAACTAAGTTCTCTAACGTGGGTAACACATGAAAGGGATCTAAAACTGGCTGACAAAAATGGCTACTACCTCATGGACTACCGGAAACAAAACTGGACACACTCTGACCCAGTTAGCAGGGGGAAAGCACCATGGGAGTAGAGTCCACTACCCTACACCCACCACAATGCATTGCTGATGTGACTCTGCAGTGCACCTAACAGAAAAGGTGTCACACTCACCTGAGAGCCACATCACAACCAGGGAATAGAACACATTATGCTGTCATGGAGGTGGGTACCGCATTTGAGGCTGGCATACAGGCTGGCAAAAAAGGTTTTTAGTTTTATTGTTTTAGTGTGGGAGGGGGTTGGTGACCACTGGGGGAGTACGGGGAGGTCATCCCCGATTCTTTCCGGTGGTCATCTGGTCAGTTAGGGCACCTTTTTGAGGCTTGGTCGTGAAAATTAAAGGACCAAGTAAACCCGGTGAAATACTGCTGAACGCCGTTTTTTTTCCCATTATCCGAGAAAGCCAGCCATCTGGTAGCCACACCCATGCCCGTCCATGTCTTGCCTTCGCTACACCACCGACACGCCCCCTTGAACTTTCGCCGGCGAGACGACAGGAAAGCGGCGATGCTGTCAAAAAAGCAGCTTTCAATTATACCGATTTGGCCGCTTTTGCGAGATCGCCGGCCATGTCCCGATTTATGGCCGGCGATCACTTTTGAAAATAAGCTTGAAAGTGATTCCAAGTTGTTAAATTCATGCAGACTGCAAGAAATTGCAGGAAGACCTTAGGAAACTGGAAGACTGGGCATCCAAATATCAGATGTAATAATGAGTCCCTTTTACTAAGCTGTGGTAAGCAATAATTCATGCTTACCACAGAGCAAAAAGTGTTCCATGGTAGTTTTGTGTTTGTTCACGCTATCCATATGCTGAAAAATAAAAAAATATTTTTTAAGGCTGGGGATGGGTCTGCTATTTCTTATGGCTCCAGTACAGTTCCTCTTCTTGGCACGTTCCCTTCACAGTATCTTTCTTCATCTGAAACCAGTGTTTGCTGCAGGCAGGGCCAGTCAAACCTGGTAAACAGGGTAAGCACTGCAGGAGGGCGTCTGCCTTCAAGGGCGTCACTTTGCAAGCAATCAAGCTCTTCTGAGTATCTAATCTCTGCTGCTCATCTCAGTCTGGCTCCAAAGCTATCAGCTCTCTGTCCTGTCCCCTCCCCCCTCCCAAGCAGAGAAATATCCTCCTTGTGTTTGTCAGAGGACGTCACTGCTCCAACTGAATCTGGCTCTGAAATAACTTGTGGGAGCTCAGCTAACTCTGTCCTCTGCCCAGAGAGGGCTCAGACAGATACAGCACACAGCAGAGCCTGGACCCTTGTTTTGTCAGAGACTGCTGTTTAGTGCTGCACCTGACCCACCCTTTTCCACCCCCACCCCCAACACAGCAACTCACAGGACAGGAGGGCTAGATGCCTGCTTTCAATTCCTAATCATCACCTATCTCTCATTCCCACTTCAGTAACTCCTGTTAGTCTGTCCAACTCAGATTGTAGAATATGTTAGTTTATGCTGATTAAGTCTGTCCTAGCTAGATCCTAAACTGTGCTCGATCTGAAGGCTATTGTGCTGCATGCAGAGTCTAACTTCTTAGGATTTCAGGTTAATTTTTGAAGAATTTGAAGAGGGGCTATCTCTGTTCTACATGTGTGACTGCAAGGCCAAGAGTCTGAAAAGGGATCTGTTTGTTAGATTCTGAAATTTGATAACACATTGTTTTTCAGAGTTGGCAAGACTGTCTGTTCTCCTAATTCCTGGTCTGTGTGCTAAGTTATTTTTCTTCTATACTGGTGTAATATTTTCAATGATGCCATGGCTGGTAAAAGGGGTGTGTCTACTGTGGGGGCGGAGCCATAGTGATCCCGCCTCTGGATGGGTAGGGGCACCGACTAATAGACTGCAGGAGGGTGCTAGAAACCCTAGGGCCGGCCCTGGCTGCAGTAACACATTGCCCACATTCTGCTTTCATCATCTCACCATACCTTTTGTCTTCTCCCTTCTTCTCTGCTCTCAACCTTCAATGTTTCCTTCCTTCCAGTCAACCATCTCCATTCTGTCTGAGTACATCTCTCATCTTCTTTGCTGTCGTCATGCCTCTCCTGCTCTTCTCTGTACTTTCTTGCTCCTTCTCCTGCTCTCCGCAGGGGATATCAATCCCAATCCTGGTCCTCCACATCAGCTCTCATCCTATTCCTGCAGGTCACACAGTGATGTCTTCAATCTAATTTCAGTTCCTCTCCCCTTCCCTTCTTCTCTCCCTTTCTCATGTTCTTTCTGGAATGCCCACTCTGTAACAAACTTTCCTACATCCAAAACCTCTTTATCTCTTATACTCCCCATCTGCTTGCCCTAACTGAGACTTGGCTTTGCCCTGAAGACTCTGCTTCAGCCGCAACTCTGTGTCATGGAGGTTACCTTTTCTCCCATACTCCTCATCTGGTTGGCCATAGAGGTAGTGTTGTAGATTTCAGCCTATTTTTCTGCAAGGGCAGAGAATTGGCATGGAAGCATTAGTCAGCTAGCACATTATAATTACAGCATGTTAACTGGTTCATGCAGAGTTAACACAGGCACAGTTAGTTCTTCCTAAATTAAGCAGGTGTCATGTGCCAAGGGCAACATTATCACACAATCTGCAATTAAAAATAGAGGGCATGCACCAAGAAAGTATTGCGCTAAAGGATCCTTTTACTAAGTCCCAGATGGGGTTAACGTGTGGGTAGCACGTGCTAAACTGACACTACCGCTGGGGTAGCGTGGGCACCCAGCAGTAATTATTATTATTATTTGTTGCATTTGTATCCCACATTTTCCCACCTATTTGCAGGCTCAATGTGGCTTACATTATGCCGTAATGGCGATCGCCATATCCGGAATGAGAAATATAAAGTGGTGTTGCATTAGAGTTCATAAGTGATAGAGTAAATTAAGCAGTCAGGTACGGAGAGTTCATTACCGGAATGAGAAATAAAGTGGTATTGCGTTAAAGATCATTAGTGACAAAGTATATAAGCATTCAGGTGTAGAGAGATCGATTTGTTCAGATCTGGTAAAGTTCATTAGTGACAAAGTATCTAATCAATCAAATATAAAGAGTTCGGTTTTGTTCAGTTCTGGTATAAATTTCGTTGTCTGGCATTTAGGGTGGATCCTTGTGGTAAGCCTTTTTGAACAAGTTGTTTTTTTAGTGATTTTCGGAAGTTTGTTAGGTCGTGCATTATTTTTATAACATTTGGTAGTGCATTCCATAGTTGTGTGCTTATGTAGGATAAGCTGGATGCATATGTTGATTTATATTTTAGTCCTTTGCAGCTGGGGTAGTGGAGATCCAGGAATGTGCGTGCTGACCTTTTTGTGTTCCTGGTCTGACATGTAGAACGGGGCCTCGCCGTGAATGATTTTATGAACCAGGGTGCAAATTTTGAATGCAATACGTTCTTTAAGTGGGAGCCAGTGTAGTTTTTCTCTTAGGGGTTTGGCGCTTTCGTATTTCGTTTTTCCAAATATGAGTCTGGTTGCTGTGTTTTGGGCAGTTTGGAGTTTCTTTATGATTTGTTCTTTGCATCCGGCATAGATGGCATTGCAGTAATCTAGGTGGTTTAGCACCATTGATTGTACCAGGCTGTGGAATATTTTCCTTGGGAAGAATGGTTTTACTCTTTTGAGTTTCCACATTGAATGGAACATTTTCTTTACTGTATTCCGAAGTTGGTGCACATTGTTTCCCATAGGAGAAATGTATTTTTTATTTTCTACATGGGGGTGGGGCACATTGGCATGCTTTGCCTGATTACTGCATGAGTAGCCCATGAGTCCTTTCCACCAATTAAACAGGCAAGCTGAAACAAAGCAGCACTCTCTGAACCCTTATCCCCTCCCCCTCCCCCCCCCCCCCCCCCCCCCCGATATTCAGCTGGTGACGTACAGCATTTTTTTGTCCATCGCCAGCACAAAAACCAGAAAGTCAATGACAGGCCCTATCTGGGCTTCGGCATTGGATATCTTGATTTTTTTTTTTTTTAAAGCTGGCTAGCGCATGACCAGTTAATAGATAAAGATAGGACAGCTACTTATGCAGTTTTATTTATTCACTTACTAACACCTAGGGGCCCTTTTACTAAGCTGCACTAAAAAGTAGCCAGTGCTATCCCCAGCGCAGATCCTTCCTGCGTGCTGAGGCCACTTTACTCAAAATAACAAGAATATTTGTAAGGAGGTTTTTGGCCAATGATGATGTAATGGCCCAGTGAGTGCTGTGAAGACAGCAATGTCCAATATTTTTTTTTGTTACATTTGTATCCTGTGCTTTCCCACTCATGGCAGGCTCAATGTGGCTTACATGGGGCAATGGAGGGTTAAGTGACTTGCCCAGAGTCACAAGGAGCTGCCTGTGCCGGAAGTGAACTCAGTTCCTCAGGACCAAAGTCTACCACCCTAACCACTAGACCACTCCTCCACTCAATTGAGCACCCAGGTACTTTGAGGTCTTTTCCTCCTTTTTTTCTATTTTTACATTGCAAGTGGACTCATTAGCAATATATGATATAATCTACAGTATTTTGTTTAAAGAAGTTTTTGAGAGTCTGTAGAAGAGGTTTTTTTCGAGTGGAAGATAGCTATAGCAAAGCACAAAGACCAGCATCTGAAAAGAAGTAGCTATTTTCCTTGAGCACATGGGCACCCCCTCGATTTTTTAGCTAACATCACTGTTCCTTTCATTCTCATGACTTCTAGTGTCACTTTGTTGTTTCTTTCAAATTAATGTTTATTGGATATTTTCAAAAACTTACATTCATCAAAGAACTCACTTCTTCATCACAATTTAAAACTGGTTGCAGCCAATATATAAACTTTTTTTTTAATAGAATGAAAAAGTGCAATCACATAAGTACACCTATTGGGAGAGGAGTCACTTCTCAAAAAACCTGAATTTTAAGGAAACCAATACAAATGAAAAGGATCTGTCCCCTCATAACCACAGCAGCTAGGCAGAGAGAAATTATTCCATACCAATGGCTAAAAGGTGAGACAATTCCACACACACATTTTTTTTGAAATGTAATCATACACTTTTTGGCGAACTTAAAACAAAAAAATTCCTGAAGCCAAAGCTCTAGTCTGAGATGAAGAAATTCTCGCTTTCTACTTCAGGACCCTATCTTGCTCAATGGCAGCCACAAAGGATACCACTACAGTGGCCCTATTCATAGATTCCTCAACAGAAGTTTACAGGAAAGTAACTAAATTCACCTGCTCAAAATGATCCAAGATTCCTTCTCCCTCCCCTGAATGCCTAATGGAATTAAGAATGTAATATCATTTATATATAATTGGGAAGGTGTTAATGCTAAACAGTTATAAGATATTTTTTTATCATTTCAAAGGGTAAAATAAAATTAGTAAAAGGAACATTCAAAATCACAAACTATTATATCATAAACTATTATAGCGGTGTACATTTTCCAACCTTTCCAATTTGTTCTCAAGTAAATTACTACCCTTGATCAGAGCTTGATTAGATGATTCTAACAAGGCAATTTTCTTAGCATGTTCTTGTAATATAATATTCTGTTTCCTCAGAGTAACATCAACAGATTTAAAATTAGCAACTGCTTCTGCTGAAAATCTGCATAGATGAGTCAAGTAGCTAGCTATAATAGCCTCTGTGTGAGCTACCAACCACCAGGTTACCAGGTAAGAGTCTTCTCTTAATGGTGTCACAGGAAAAGGCATACCAGCACCTAAACTTTGAGGACAAATCATAGGTCTAAGAATTTTATTTTGGGATACTCCATACATTCCATTAGGGACACTCGGATATATCTTGTAACATTAAAACTACCTTCTCATTCCCTCCCTAACTCCAAGATGACACATTAATCAAATTTTGCTAAACAATTCTTCATTCTCTTGCTCCTTGGTAGAATCCTCATCCCCTAGTGAGCCCTCACTGAGTTCAATTAGGACCTTTATAGAGGAAGGAAATCTATAGAAACCTTTGGTGGTAAGGGTGTCGAGTAAGAGACTGCACTTAGAGAAACTTCATTATCAACTGTTCTCACCACATCCCCTTGAATTAAATCACGACACAGATGGTTCCTAGGGGTTCCACAGGTTGCAAATGAATTCATAGACTTCTGTGTTGTGACAGCCTTTAGAACCATTGACTCTGTTCTTCCCCTTCCTTTTCTCAAAAGAGTGTCCAAAGATCCTAAGAAAGCAGCTCTTGAATCCAATTAAACAAAGACACTATATAAAACCTCAGCTCTTTTTCACCCCTCTCAATACATCAGTTCAAGGCCTGGGAATTCCTCCACTCCAACCATGTTCAGTTTCTGGCCAACACCACAACCTCCAGTGAACTCCAGGCTCTTCTGGGATGCTCAGGTTGGCTGCTCTCCAATGTTCTGTGGTACCTCCTGCTCTTTATGCTGAGCTACTGGTCTTTCTCAATGACAGCAGCATAGAGGTCAGGCCTCCATCCACTTCAAGCACATTCATCTTCCAGCCAGCACCAATAACTTCAGGCCTTCCTGGGCTGCTCATGAGGTTCCTTCCCTTTAAAGATTTTTTTTCTCATCTTTCAGCTCTTTAACTTACTTCTCCTCTCCATTTTCCTATCTCCCATCTTCTTTCCTTTGTCTCCTAACCTCTCCACCTTCTATTCCTCCACATCATACCTCTTCTCTTTAAATCCTCCTGTCTCATCATTTTCTATCTCCTTACCTCTTCTAACCACTTTTCTTCTTCTCCTCTCCATCTGGTCCATGCCTCTTTCTCCAGTATGACCACTTCCTCTTCCATCATTCCAAGTGTAATTTTCTTCAGCATCTGACCTTGTCTTCCCCACCTACTAGATCATTCCATTGTTTTCTCTCCTATGCTTTGTCTCCTACCTCTCTCTCTTATCCTTCATCCACATAAAGTCTCATTTCCCATTCTTACCTCTTGTGCCCACCAACCTCTCATTTTTCTGTTTCCTGGCATCTGCCTTCCTACCTTTTTCCTCTTTTTCCATAATATTTGAACGTTGTCTCTTGTCCCCTTTCCCTCATCATCTGTACCTTTTCCCAATACCCTTTCCCCTTCCCTCTCAGTCATTTGTGGACCCTTTCCTTGCTACCTGTCCCCTTTTCTCTACTGCCATTCACTGTTTCTCTTCTCTCTTTTTCTCTCTCTGTTTTTTTTTTAGCCCAATAGATCATTCAGACACAGGAGACCTAACAACAGCTTCATTGCTGCAATATCTGTCAGCTCTGCACTTTCTCTACTTCTCATCTCACATTATGGGAAAGGGAAGAATTAGCCTCAATACTGGCTTTTAAAACTCTCCTATTTTGTGACTAATATTCCTCTCAGCACATTTGAGCCATTCTCGTGCTTCTCAGTGTTCGCCTGGTTGCAGTTATCATGCAGCTTTTTATTTTGTCTCATGCCACAGGATGCACTTAAAATATATCCCTTGCTCTTTTTATTTCTCTATTCCTTTTGAAGGGTTATAGCTGCCTCTCTGTTCCCTGCCTAACTTCTGTTACCACTGATCCTACCATTCCTTCTCAGCTCTGGTCAGGGTCCTGTGTGCACTTTAGACAGCCACCTCTTTAAGTTTCAGTTGAATGTGAGTTTCCCATTCCTGTTGTGAGATAATGGGAGATGGAATTCTGAAGAAAATATTTTAGGGTTTGTTTTTGGGAGGGAGGGGGGTGGTTGGTAGGGGTTGTGTGGACTAGCTCAGGTATGTCAATACTAGCACAAAGTGAGTTACATTCAGGCAGTAGGTATTTCCCTGTGTCCCTGGAGAGCTCATAATCAAAGGGGGCAATTCTATAAGTGGAGGCCTCCATATAGGTACCCTAATGCTGTGCAGTGAAAGCCTACTCTATAATTGTATTTGGACACTGAGATTCCATTAAAGAAACTAGCATAACCCAATTTAGCATTACTTTGCTGCATCTTACACTTTCTATTTTTCTCAAATGCGCACTAGGTATTTCTCATGCTGCCAGCAGAAGTTATCCTGCCACAACCCATTCCTACGATTTGGCAACTCTGGCTTTCTCGGAGCACCAATCCCTGCTCAGTCCAGGTGTGCCATTTACTTAATTGTAAAACATATTCTCTGCCTTGTCTATCAAATTGCCACTCTTTGCGCTCCAAATCCTCTCTCATCCTGGATTTAGTACTCGATCATCACCTCGATGTCTTGTGTCTTGTAAAAACTTGGCTCAGGAGTGGAGATGAACTGCACTTATATCAATGCCTGCCCAATAGCTATCTGGCCTTTCATTCATCTCATGCCTTTGGATGTGGAAGAGGGCTTGGAATTATTCTGTCTGATAACTTCTCTGTGCTTGAACTTCCAACCTCTATTTTCTTGTATCCTTAATTGTTGGCGGTACATACTGTATTATTGCATCCATTTCTTTTCTTCTTTTAGTATTACATCATTCTCCATCTCACATGACTGATTAATCGGACATTATGTTGCAAATTATTGCAAATGCTTCCCTAAAATTTTCAGCCCTGTTGATTGTTGGTGACTTCAACATTCACATTGAAAATCAATCACATTCAAAGACACTTCATTTCCTCTGTTTTATGAGTGATCTAGCTTTCATCAACATGCCCATAGTCCAATCCACTCAGTGGGACACATGCTTGACCTGGTTTTGTCTAATTTTCCTATAGCCCTAGTGGCCCCTAATGTAAACACTTTCTTTTTGACTTGGTCAGATCACCTATATTTCTTACTTTAGTCATCTTTCAGAAGGGGTGACCAGGTGCACAACTCCTTACTCCTGCTGTTTTTTAGTCCTACCACTTGCACCATCTTTCTCCCTGAATATTATCATTCCTTTGCTTGATTCTTTCCCAAAAATTTGTCCTCACTATCAGTAGATGATAAAGCATCAAGCTGAAACAGTTTCATCATATCCAGCTTGGATTCTTATGCCCCCGTGCATTCTTTTATCTATTGTTGGCATCTCTTTGTGCCTTGGTACAATCAGCAATTTATTTATTTATTTGTTACATTTGTATCCCACATTTTCCCACCTATCTGTAGGCTCAATATGGCTTACATAGTACCGGAGAGGAGTTTGCAGATTCCGGTGTAAACAAATACAAAGTGATATTGTGGTAAGATAAAGTTCATGTGGCACAGACACATTAGGGAATCGTACAATGGAAAAGTTGTGTTATGTCCATTACGTACTTTAGTTTTGTTGTGTTGCAGAGATCAGGGATTTATGTTGGATTGGTAGGGTATGCCTTTTTAAACAGGTTAGTTTTTAGTTTTTTTTCCGGAAGTTTAGGTGGTCGTACGTGTTTTTCAAGGCTTTTGGTATTCGTTCCAGAGTTGTGTGCTTATGTAGGAGAAATTGGATGCGTAAGTTGATTTGTATTTGAGTCCTTTGCAGCTTGGGTAGTGCAGATTTAGGTACGTTCGTGTTGATTCAGATGTGTTTCTAGTTGGTAGGTCGATCTGGTCTTGCCGGATTAGAAGTGAGGAGCATCTCTGGTGCAAGCATAGAACCACTGAGGCCTATTCTCGTTGCAGCTTAGAACTTTGCATTACAACCACCATCTAAAACAGGCTAAGAAAGCCTATTTCAAATCACAAATAAACACTACCCTTAATGGCTCTAAGAGTTTATATCAAGTGGTGGCTTAGCTTTCCCATACAAACTCCAGAAATCTGGCGGCTAATACATCTTTGCCTGATTCTTTGGCTCAATGTTTCCTTACAAAAGTGCATCAACTATGCAATGCTGTGACTCCTCCATCAGATCTAACCACATACTGTTCTTCTGACCCCTGTAAGATAGGGGACTCTATGAATTAGCTGTAAAGTTATACCTCTACCTATACTTCATCAACATTGCCTATCTTATGTTTGTGGAATACCTTTACACTGGTGATGCTTACGTCACTTAAATCTACATCTTCTAAGCAGCCTTCTACTTGGTCTTCAGATCCTCTACCATTGGCATGACTGAAATCTGAAAATACAGAACTGTTATTTTTGGCTTTATTAATTGTGAATCATAGTTGGGAGATGGGAGCTGTAGCATCTCTCTAGAATAGAGTGATAATCTGTCCTCTTTTGAAAAAAATACAACTGAGTATCATTGTTTCTATGAACTATCACCCCATTTCCAACCTTTGCTTTCTTGCAAAGCTCAATGAAAAAGTTGCCTTCTCTGAATTGTTTTCACATACTGAACATTCCTCTATACTTCACCCCTGGCGAGCAGGCTTTCGTCAGTTCAGTAGCACTGAGACAGTTGTCACATCTCTTCTCAGTGATCTTCAATCTGTTCTTGACAGAAGTGAGATCTGTCTGGTGATTTCCTTGATCTCTCTGCAGCTTTTGATCTGGTGGACCATTCCCTTCTCTTGCCTAGGTTGTCATTCATAAGTCTATCGGGTTTGGTTCTCTCTTGGTTCACTTCTTTTCTTGATGGCCATTTTTTCTCAGTTTCATTTTCTGGAAAAATTTCTACCTCTTATCCAATTGCGTGTGGTGTTCTTTAGTGCTCTATCCTATCACCACTTTTGTTTAACATAATTCTCAGTCCTTTAGCCACTCTCATCCAATCATTTAACATCTGTTTTTTTTCTATGATAATATTTTACTTCTTTTCTCTACCTCTCCATTGAATATTAACCTCCGTCAGTTAGAGATGTGTTTACGATTACTAGCCAACTGTATATTAAGCCATGGGTTCTAAATCCCAATAAAACTGTTGCCTGTTGGATATCTGGATCCTTACCTTCCCCTACTATGCCATTTCAACTATTTGATCTTCAGATCATCCCTTCTCAGTCATTCCAGTACCTGTGTATCACAATCAATTCTCATCTGTCCTCCATGGAACAGATATTAGGAGTAGTACAAAAGGGTTTTATGGCCCTCATTGGTTCAGATTCTTGCATGGTATCCTTGATTTCCCGTTATTTCATACCCTTACCCATGCTTTTTCTTTTCTCCAGATTAGACTATTGTACTCCTGTTTATGCAGGCTCGCCATTATCCCAGGTGAAAAGGCTCTAAATTTTACAGAATTCTGCAGCTAGAATACTCTGTAGGGGCATATACATTTGATCACATTATTCCCCTATTAGTATGTTTACATTGGTTTCTGGTCCCATTTTGAATCTCTTTCAAATTCCTCTGCCTCAGTCATATAACAAATTATCTATCTTTACTTACAGTACCATATACTCCTACCTGTGCACTATGATCGTTGCATACACAATGTCAAGTACTTCTCAATCCTAAACAGGCTCACTATGAGTCAACACACCATACTACTTTCTTTTTTTAGACCCAAGCAGTGAAATGACCTCCCACCAGCTATTCGTAGTGAGTCAATCTACAAGAAATTCAAAAATCTAAAAACACATTTTTTGAAGAAGCATCTAGAACAAAGGTGGAATATTAGGCACTCAGTGGGTTTTCTGGACTTATGAATGTTTCATTTAGTGTGTGAATATTTTTTCTTTCTCTTTTAATAGTTGCATTTCCTTTCTGACTTTTAGTATTTTAATACTGTAATTTGCTGTGATCTGTGCATGAGCCCAGGTGGTATAGCAAAATTTTAAATAAAAATAAACAAAAACATGCACCTGCAATTATATCAGCCATAGATCTGGCATAACTGTGGCCATGTAAGTGTGGCAGGGATGTATAACACTGACAGTATTCTGTAAGTTACATTCATAAGTGGGAGTTCCTCCCATGATTTGCCCTTTTGCATTTATACACTATATAGTTATGCGTGTCCTTGAAGAATATCATTTAGATGCCTTGCTAGCACTTTTGTGGGTAGGTTTACACTTACATTGGTAAGAAGTAGTATTCTATACATTCATGCATGCAAGGGTGCGTAATTGTAGGTGCCTAGATTATAGTATTGTCCTTTCAGTGCAGGAGAGTGGCTTCGGGTGTGCTGCAGTCCCCCCAGTTTGGATTCAGGCCTACCCAGTTCACAACAGGCCAATAGGAGGAAAACTAAAATTGGTTTCAACATCTACATTACCTACTCCCCATTCATGTTAACTCTGGGCCCCACCGAAAATAACTTCATGACCACATGATACATCAAAAGTTGCTACTAGATCAGTGGTGTGGCTAGGACTGTTATTTTTGGTGGGTCCCAGAGTTAACATGAGTGGGCAGTAGGTAATGTAGATGCTGAAACCAATTTTAGTTTTTAGAAGATGAAACTTCCAAAAATACTGGACGAAGGTGGAAATCCAGTAAAAGTCACTCTGAAAAATAGAGCCATACTCTCTGCAGCTAGCACAATTCCAATTTCACTGCTTCAAGTTGTGGAGAAAAATGGAAGAGAATTGAGTAAAATGAAATTACTCTATGTTAAAAATAAATTGCACAACATACAGCATGGCATGCTCCACTGATACCTGTTTTAAAGAAGAATGACCAAATTCGACTTTATGTTCAAGAGGATTGACAGTTGTATTTGTCAACTGATATGCATTCCCTGCAGCTCTCAAACCATCTTTCAGCCTTGCTTAGTATTCTGAAAATATCAGCTTTTCAGCTCTGAGTAACAGCATTTCTGTTTTTCTTGACTCTTCTTCTACTGTACTTCTCATCAATAGCCTCTCTACTCTAACAGTGTTCATTTAAGCTTCAAATTTCCTTAACATAGCAATTAATACTGGTGGCTCTACCTTTCATTCCAGTTGCAATGGAGGAGAAGAATCATGTTCAAAGAGGTTCCAGATAGGGGACAAAATATTTGGGTCAGTGACTTAGCATGACTTTGGACATCATCATGGATTATATTATTTCCCTTGCAGACATTAATGAGTTAATATAAACTAGAGCTGTACCAAATAGCATATTTTACTATTCAGGCAAATACGAATATTGAAAAATATCAATCTTTAACAAAGCAAATAATAAAAGAAGCAACATGAAATAAGAGATCAAGTGTTTATGTCTGTAGGATTTAGTACAGTAGAGTCCAGGATTATTCATATTTGAATTTAAATCCCTATTTGGCTGAATACGAGTAACATATTTGGGGCCGAATCGAATCAAATAAAAATTTTTGTTACAGTCCTAATATAAACACTGCAGTAAGCCTTTGTTTAAAACACCACTGCTGTGTTTAAAATAATAATGTATATTTAGCACCACTATCTGGACAGGTGATGATGTTGAATATATGTGAAAGCAAAGAAGCACAAGGAACCTTCAAGATAGGGGCGTCTCAGCTATGCTTTCTTGGTCAGAGCCAACAAGGTCCATGTTTCAGCAAGAAACACCTGCATCAGGGGTCCAATATTGGTATATGTTGCCAAGGATATCAATCATCTGTTTTTCTAGGTGAACCTTTAGTCTTGAAAAAGACAAATGTATGCACGGCAGCTTTTGCTTAGCACAGCGTGGGAAGCTTTATTGTTGGAATCTTATTTGTTCCCACGTTGCTACTTTTTGGCATCTTGATAGATGAGTTTCCAGCATATTTGTCTTTCTGAAGACTAAAGGTGCACATAGAAAAATGGATGATTGATATCCTTGGCAATAAATGCCAATATTAGACCCTTGATGCAGGCGTTTCTTGCCGAAACATGGGCTGTGTTGGGTCTGACCAATAAAGCATAACTTAGAGGCCCCTAACTTGAAGGTTTCTCATGCTTCTTTGCTTTCTAATTGCCTTTGTGCTTTTGGATTCCCTGTCCTTGTCATCGTGCTGTGAACAACATTTATCATGACCACTATTGGGCCAATTCTATAAACTAGCTGCTAACAATTACATGTGGGTATCCTCCAGATTCTGTGTATGGTGCCCAGGTATGCACATGTAAATAAGAGATGCACATGTAAATTAATTGGCTAATGAAGTTATCAATAATTGGTTGATAACAATCAATTGTTGAAGTTAATTGGCACCCATTAGCATTTGTGCATGCATCTGGCTGCAGGCTGTTCTATAAAGCAGTGCATCTAACTCCCTAACAATCTATTATTGGTGCTAATTGGCATCAATTAAAATGTACATGCTTTGATATCAAGCATCGCATTTTAGGCACCAGGATCCACATGCAACTTTTATGCCTGGACTCAAAAGGGGGTGTGGCCATGGGAGGTTCATGGGTGAATCAGGGGCATTTCTCCAATTTATGCATGCTGTTATACAATAAAGGGGATCTATGCCTACATTTCACTAGGGTTTACTTGCTGTGAATCCTTGCATCTAAAGTTAGGCACAGATCCTGACACTAAGCACTATTCTATAAAGTGTACCTAACATTAAGCACAGAATATAGAATAGCACATAACATGTTTTTTTATCAGCGCCAATTTTCGGCACTGTTTATAGGGAGTGTTTGCATTAATAGCAACACAAATTTGTGACTGAAGGTGCTCTAAAGTTCATGACTTAATGCTGGTTATGAAGATTGAATTTTGCTTGTTTTGGAATTAACAAGACTGAAGTTTGTCCTCTTTGGCTAATGGAATGTATTGAATAACAGCATTCCACTTCAGCCTTCTTTGAATCATGTATTTCTGGGACTGAGTGATTTTTAAGCACAATTGTATATTAAAGGTATAAAGAGTTTTTAGACTTACTTGCTGAGAGAGACCATTTGCATTTTTGAGCGTTCACTTTTTGGTGTTCCCCTAATTCATCCTTTTTGATTTGTATTCCTATAACTGTAATGGCCATATTCAGCTGCTGTATGTATAGCTTAGTGGTTTAGGACAGCAATTTTTCTGTGCTGGCTTAAACTGCATAACTATATGAATAGTGACTGAACATTGCCACTTTCTGTATAGCTAGATGAAATGCCCTCACTACCCATTTTGCACCAGCCCAGCTATACAGAGAGGGCTGGAGTGGTGAGACAGGACTTTTAGCGTCACTGTTCGCTGGGCACCCAGGTTTCATAATAGAATACTAGCATACTAAACATTTACATGCCTGCAGTTACACCAGCCATAGACCAGGTGTGAGTGCAATTGCCTAAATGTGATCAAGTCGCGAGCAACTTACAGTATTCTGTACATTACATGAGTAACTAGGAGTCCTATCCATCTACTATTTAATATTTCTAAAACGCTACCAAGGTCAAGCAGCGCTGTACAATCTAACAAGGAAGGACAGTCCCTTCTCAAAGGAGCTTACAATCTAAAGGACAAAGTATGCAGTCAATCAAATTGGGCAGTCTAGGTTTCCTGAATAGAGGTAAATGGTTATGTGCCGAAAGCTACATTGAAGAGGTGGGCTTTGAGCAAGGATTTGAAGATGGGCAGGGAGGGGGCTTAGCGTATGGGCTCAGGAAGTTTATTCCAAGCATAGGGTAAGGCGAGGCAGAAAGGGCGGAGCCTGGAGTTGGCGGTGGTGGAGAAGGGTACTGATAGGAGGGATTTATCCTGTGAGCGGAGGTTATAGGTAGGAGCGTAAGGGGAGATGAGGGTAGAGAGGTAATGAGGGGCTGCAGATTGAGTGCATTTGTAGGTTAGTAGGAGAAGTTTGAACTGTATGCGGTATCTGATCGGGAGCCAGTGAAGTGACTTGAGGAGAGGGGTGATGTGAGTATATCAGTCCAGGCGGAAGATAAGACGTGCAGCAGAGTTCTGAACGGATTGAAGGGGGGATAGATGGTTAAGTGGGAGGCCAGTGAGGAGTAGGTTGCAGTAGTCAAGGTGAGAGGTAATAAGAGAGTAGATGAGAGTTTGGGTGGTGTGCTCAGAGAGGAAAGGGCGAATTTTGCTGATGTTGTAGAGAAAGAAGCGACAGGTCTTGGCTGTCTGCTGGATATGCGCAGAAAAGGAGAGGGAGGAGTCGAGGATGACTCCGAGGTTGCAGGCTGATGAGACGGGGAGGATGAGGGTGTTATCGACTGAAATAGAGAGTGGAGGGAGAGGAGAAGTGGGTTTGGGTGGAAAGACAATGAGCTCAGTCTTGGCCATGTTTAGTTTCAGGTGGCGGTTGGACATCCATGCAGCAATGTTGGATAGGCAAGCCGATACTTTGGCCTGGGTTTCCGCAGTGATGACTGGTGTAGAGAGAAAGAGCTGGGTATTGTCAGCATAAAGATGATATTGGAAACCATGAGATGAGATCAGCGAGCCCAGGGAAGAGGTGTAGATTGAAAAAAGAAGGGGTCCAAGGACAGATCCTTGAGGAACACCAACAGAGAGCAGGATGGGGGTGGAGGGAGATCCATGAGAATGTACTCTGAAGGTACGTGGGAGAGATAAGAGGAGAACCAGGAGAGGACAGAGCCCTGGAACCCTTATGAGTACAGTGCGGCAAGTAGTAAATTATGATTGACAGTGTCAAAAGCGGCGGATAGGTCGAGGAGGATGAGGATGGAGTACTGACCTTTGGATTTGGCAAGGAACAGGTCATTGCAGACTTTAGTGAATGCCGTTTCTGTCGAGTGTAGAGAGCGAAAACCGGATTGAAGTGGATCGAGGATGGCATGAGAGGAGAGAAAATCAAGGCAGCGGCTGTGAACAGCGCGCTCAAGTATCTTGGAGAGGAAGGGTAGGAGGGAGATGGGGCTGTAGTTGGAAAGACAGGTAGGGTCTAGTGATGGTTTTTTGAGGAGTGGTGTGACTACAGTGTGCTTGAAGGTGTCAGGGACAGTTGCAGTGGAGAGAAAGAGGTTGAGGATATGACAGATGGGGGGGGGGTGACAGTAGGAGAGATGGTGTTTAGTAAGTTGGTGGGGATGGGATCAGAGGAACAGGTGGTGCATTTCGAGGAGGAAAGAAGGTGGGCGGTTTCCTCTTCGGTGATATCAGGAAAAGAGGAGAAGGAGGCTTGGGTTGGTCGGTTGAGGGAGTGGGTTAAAGGGTGAAGAGGAGGAGGTGGCTTGGTAGTGAATTCGAGGTTGATCTTCTGCACCTTGTCGCGGAAGTAGGCAGCCAGTGATTGAGGAGAGAGTGGGAGGGGGGCGGAGGGCACTTTGAGGAGGGAGTTAAGGATGGCAAAGAGACGACGAGTGTTGGAGCTGAGAGAATTAGTCAAATGGGTGTAATAGTCCTGTTTGGCAAGGAATAGGGAGGACTGTAGGCTCACTCAGGGAGCCTTTTATTAAAGCTTAGCATGCACTAATGAACATTAGCATATGCTAAATGCTGTACATCCTATCTTATACCTATGGGTCATATGGCACTTAGTGCACTCTGATATCTGGTAGCACATGCTAAGCTTTTGTAAAAAGGTCCCAATGTAAGTTAAACACTGTTACGGAACAGGGGCGGAGCTAGGTGGGGCCATGGGGGCATGGGCCCCCACAGATTTAGTCTTGGCTCCTGGTTTTGCTGGCGGGGGACCCCAACCCCCCTCCAGCCAAAGGCTTCTTCAGTGCCGGTCTCTGGCGCATTCGCTAATCTGTGCTGCTGTCTTCTTGAGTCCTGATGTCCTGCACCTTGGGCTCTGGACCCCCCTCCCGCCGAGATCTGGCTACGCCCATCTTACAGAATAGTGCTTAAATGCCCTGTTGGCACTTTCATGGGTAAGTGGTCACTTATGCATATAACTGGTAGACTGAATATTCACCCCCCTAGTGTTCCCAATACATGATTTGTATTCGGCCAAATATGAATAATGCATTTAGTCCACTAGGGACTGAATATGTGGTACAGCCCTAAGTATTATAAACATTTATGTGCATGAGGGATGCATAAATGCAAGCACTTAGACTATAAAATTGCACTTATCATGGTTAAGTCCTTTTAAGTATTAATCTGACAGTCTGATATCATCCCATGGCTTTCAATACCATCTCTATGCTGACGACTCCCAGATCTACCTTTCTACCCCTGATATCTCAACCAGCATCCAGACCAGAGTATCAGCCTGCCTATCTGATACCGCTGCCTGGATGTCCCAACATCATCTGAAACTTAACGGCCAAAACCGAGCTTCTCATCTTTCCCCCTAAACCCACCTCTCCTCTCCCCCCTTTCTCTGTTTCTGTAGATGGCACTCTCATTCTCCCTGTCTCATCAGCTCATAACCTTGGGGTCATCTTCGACTCCTCTCTCTCCTTCTCTGCATACATTCAGCAGATTGCCAAAACCTGTCGTTTCTTTGTCTTTGACATCAGCAAAATCTGTCCCTTCATCTCTGAGCACTCTACCAGAACCCTTATCCACACTCTTGTCACCTCTCACCTAGATTATTGCAACCTGCTTCTCACCGGCCTCCCACTTAGCCATCTCTCTCCTCTTCAATCAGCTCAAAACTCTGCTGCGCGACTCATTTTCCGCCAAAGTCGCTATGCTCACATTAGCCCTCTCCTCAAGTCACTTCACTGGCTCCCTATCCGTTTCCGCATTCAATTCAAACTTCTCTTGCTGACCTATAAGTGCATTCATTCTGCTGCTCCCCAGTACCTCTCCACTCTTCTCTCTCCCTACGCCCCCCCTCATGTACTCCGCTCTAAAGATAAATCTCTCCTGTCTGTCCCCTTCTCCTCTACTGCTAATTCCAGACTCTGTTCCTTTTATCTCACTGCACTTCACACCTGGAATTGATTTCCAGAGCCTGTACGTCTAGCCTCGTCTTTGGCCGCTTTCAAGTCCAGGCTAAAAGCCCACCTCTTTGACACTGCTTTTGACTCCTAACCACTACTTACTTGCTCTGTACCCACCTCTTTATTTCCCTTACCTCTTAATTGTTCTGTCTGTTTACCTGTCTTACTTAGATTGTAAGCTCTTTGAGCAGGGACTGTCTTTTGTGTATGGTGTACAGTGCTGCATATGCCATGTAGTGCTATAGAAGTGATAAGTAGTAGTAGTAGTAGTAGTCTACATGAAATACCAAGGGAGCTTTCAGGTCCATTTCTTCAGTGCCACCCACAAAGTTTAATCCTAAATCCTTCAAACAATCTTGAAACATTCTGTGGAGGAATTGACACATGTCAGGCAACTCATTGAGAAACTTTTTCAAATCCTTTGTAGCGACTGAACTCTTCCTGTACCATCAAATGACTTTATTTCACAATCTCAACTTTCTGGTCATTTAACTAATTGAATGAACTTTGATATCAAGCATCACATTTATGAACTAATGAGGTGACTCTTCTGTTTTCCATCTTTCTCTGTCTGGAATAATTGGATGTATTGTGATGCCTACAAATGAATCTTTGCCTCTTATCTGCTCATTTCAACTAATTACTGTTTTGATTGATTTGGATGCTAGCTGTCTTTATTTGACTAAATTAGATGTTTTGTGAATGTTAATGAACTTATTTATGCCCAGTGCACTAATTACAGTTTTGATGAATTTAGATGCTTATGTATTAATTCATGTTTCTTATTAATTTTCTTACACTGTCATTTAAAACTTGCTCACTAGCAGTTCTACCTGATTTTATTATAGTAATTTATGTTTGCCAACTTGAGTTATTGTTTATTTTGTAAAACTCATCATTTACACATTGTAAAAATAACCATACGCCACAGCAGCAATCAACTGTAGACATTTTGGGTAGTGAAAAAGATCTGATGATTGAAATTTGTGAAGGATAATTTTATAAAGTTGCACCTATTAAACATGCATTTTCCTTTTTACGGCTATTTGTTGACTTCAAATATGTACCTACTTGACTTTATAAAACACTAGTGTAGGTGAGAAATAATGTGTATATATAGGTGTTACCACTTATACAAGATCCATGACTGGTGTAAAAGCATTTTATGCACATATGCATATAAGTTAAGGAATTTCATAATCTATGCATATTATTGCAGAGTCCACCCATGATTTACCTCAATTCCATTCCGTGCATGCCTACAGTGAAAATACATGCCATGGAATGAGTTTGTGTACTTTAATGCTAGTCAGTATTGTACAAGAGGTCACTTATGCACATAAGTGGCCACTTCAGGGCATAAATGACTAAAATACAGGCATTTGTGTACATTTTTAGAGCCTAAAACTAGGTAGCTCCTCCTCCCCCAAGAGAACAGAAGTAATATGCTGGGGAATAGCAATCACAGTATTCCCAACAGGGACCCTTTAGTCTATCTGAACACTTCATTTTTAGGAGAACACATAATTCTGTCAATAGTAGTAACCATGATTCTTTTAATACAGCAGCTGAAAGTCCCACATACCAAGTTTAGGCATATCTATTTGCATGAATAACTTGAAAGACTAAAGGTTCTATTTACTAACAGGTACTAAGCAGTAGGCATGACAATATAGGCATGCTGTTTTTTGAGGTGGGAACTGGGTTCTGCATGGGTGGAAAATGGGCCTATACAGCATATTGAGCCAGCCCATTACACTTCGTTCAAAGCTGCTTCTGAACTTTCCATCACCACCCATCTAATCCCACATGGCAGTTAATAAGAGTGGTGGGACAGCAGCAATCCCCAGATTGTCCTTATTTGGCAGCTTGACCTTTAGCAGTAGTACAGCAAGTCTACAGCTAGAGGTCAGAGACTCTAATTTGAACCCAGGCCACAAATGAGGCAGGAGCATCTAGGGATCACTTCTAAAACCACCACTAGACCACTAAGGAATCCCATTGTAGGTGCTAGAGGAATTGGTTGTGTAGAGGTAAGGTTAAAGGTGTCTTTGGGGACATGGGGTGGGGGTGAATCTTTCTGATGGGGATGGAAGGTGATGCTCTTTGGGGGAGTCATGGGGTGATACTGATAGGGGTGATGCTTTTTGGGAAAGTTGGCGTATGATACTGATGCTGATAAGGAGGGTGGGGTAGGGGTGACACTAAAGGATCAGGTTACTTTTTATAAATGATGATGTTGTAACTGTATCAAGGACTATTGAGGATGCACTTACTGTACTATCTGCTGATGCATTTACCATGCAGGTAGGGCTAATTCTCAACAGTGTGCCTATTCTATAAAAGCCATACCTAAATGCTAGAGATACACGCGTAGGGTTAGATTCAGTAAATGGTGCTCAAAAATTGACACTGAATGAAATCAGAACGTAATGGTATTCTATACTGGGTACTCAAAGATTAGCGGCCGTTATAGAATAGCATTCAGTGACTTATGTCTGCTGAAACCATGTTTAATTCCTGGCACCCCAACAGTTTAGTTGCTTGGAAAAAAGTGTAGCCTCTGCCACCAGAATCCATTCTCAATTAGCACTCCCTAGGCATGAGAAGCTGGGAGAGGGTTCAGCACACGTTGGAATGGTAACGCTGTTGATATTTATAGAAGGATGGTAGGTGAAAAACTTGATGGACTTACAGTAGCCTTAAAAGCATGCACAGCAAGATCAGTGAACTGAAACTTCTTACAGCCCCAAGGGAAGGGAGAGCCGGGGGCAGGGCAGCCTACTTGCCCAGCATGCATAGAGCTAAAAACATCCAATAAGAAAACCCAATAAGATGTAGGAAACTGGAACATGTGCTCAAAAGGAGTCTGTTACAGGGAACTACAGGATTACAGGGATTTGTAGTTCAAGGGCACAATGCTGTCTATTTACAGATGATGCAATCTGGTACAAACAGTGCCTAATATATACATAAACACTATCACCTGCTTCTATGCAAATGGGTCCTATACAGAAAATGCTCTCCTAACAATCACCGATAAACACTAGAGGGGCAGTCCCAAAAAAGCTTTTTGTATAATAACTTTTGGAAAAGAAGCCCTCAGCGTTAACTGCAGTCTGCACCATCCAGTGCTAATTCTTGCTAATTGACAGTGGTAGTAAAACCCATGTTGCTCTCACCCGCTAAAGCATTAATACTGTCATACCATGTTTATGTTTATGCTTTGGCAGATGAGACTGATGCGAGTCTTGCAATCGCTGTTAATTAGCATGAATTAGCATTGGATGGTGCAGACCATCTTTAACGCTAAGGGCTTTTCTAAAAATTATTATACAAAAAGCTTTTAATTTTATTTATTTTATTATTACATTTGTACCCTGCGCTTTCCCACTTAAAGCAGGTTCAATGCGGCTTACATAATAATATGGATTACAGAGTATTGATAAAGAAAATATAAGTTAATTATAACAGAATAATAGGTAGGTAGAGATGGGGAAGGGAGAAGGGAGTAGGAGAGGTATGAGCAAGGGGGATGGGACACGGGAAAAGCATTGGGAAATTTGGTGGGAAATGTAATCTGAGTCCTTTTTGAGTCTTTTTTGGAACTGCTCCTCTAGTCTTTATCAGTGATTGGTAGGAGAGCTTTATGTCTATAGGATTGGACTTAGAAAGATTTTTGGCATTATACCCACATATATATCATTTTATATTATATCACACTAGCAATCATTTTGATAGTGTTACTAGACATATGCAGTGCTGTACACATTATCACCCGGATTCTATATAGAGAAGCCTAGAGATCCACATCGAAATCGGCGTGGATTCTATAACAATGCATGTAACTTAACAAGCTAATGAGTGCTGATAACAGCACTTAACAAGCCAATAATGAGCACTAATTGGCACTGATTAACATTTATGGGCACAATTGCTAAGCGTATTCTGTAACGATGTGCGCTGAACTTCTATCACACGCAGGCAAAAAGGGGTGTGGTTATAGGCAGGGAAATGGGCTTTTTGTGGGCATTCTGAAATGTACACGCCTAGTTATAGAATATGGCCCAGTGTACCTAAATTTACACACTGGGATTTACGCCACATTGTCCTTGGTGTAAATGGATGCATGTAGATTTTGGCGCTGAAATATCAACCAAGCATATTCTTTCTTTCTTTTTTAATTAATTATTTATTTATTGAATTTTAATTTTTACAAACAAATAAAAGTTTGTTAGGCAATACAGAGGATTTAAATATATATAGACAAAAAAATACAAGTTGTAATATAATTAACTCTTCCTTAGACCACAAAAAAAGCAGTTTTCTAGGGGAGTGGTTTAGCAAACTTGAGGAGATTACAAATGAGGAAAAAACAAAGATAGTTAAAATCCAAATTGGCCTAGTCCTGTTCTCTTTTCCATTGTCATTGATTTATAGCTGTTTCAGATGTTTCAGTCGGTCAGCTAGATGGATTTTTCGTGTCCAGGAAAATCCGTAGTTGATTTGGTTCAAAAAATACATATTTAATCCCCAGAAAACGAATCAAGCATTTACAAAGGTAAACTAACGTAAATGTTGCTCCTATAGCTCTTGCTTCTTCTCTTAAGGTCAAAAACTGTTTCCTTCTCTGTTGTGTTGTTTTAGCCACATCGGGGTATATCCAAATTTTTTGACCACAAAATAAAGCTGAGGAATATTTGAAGTATAACTTCATAATCATACTTAAGTCTTGTTCAAAAACAAAGGATACTATCAAAGTCACTCTAGTTGATATTTCAGTCATTGATTCTTCTAAAAATACTGATACATTTTGTATATCGGGTCCAATTCTTTGTGTCGACGGTACATTTACTAGGTTAACTGAATCAGACATTTCTCCTCGTTTTGGGGCAATAATTGGTAGATAGTAAATTTTATTACATGGAGGAATATCTGTTGGAGATAATTTCAATATTTCTTGTAGATATGTTTTGAAGAAATCATAAGGTGTCAATGCTAGTGATTTTGGAAAATTCAATAATCTAAGTGTTAGACGCTGGTTATAGTTTTCTATTTGTTCTATTTTGCGGCATGTCAATACTTTATCTTTCACTAAAACATCCACTGTAAGTTTCACATTATTGACATCTTCTTGTACCTGAAGAATTTGGTTTGTAGATTCAGTTTTAACCTTATCAAGAGATTCAGAAATTGTAGTCAGTTTACTCAAAATTGTCAACATTTCTCTGGTTGAAAAGTCACTTCAACGGTTAGATCCTGGTGTGCTTTCCAAATAGCCACCATTGTAACCTCCTGGGGAGTCTCTTGCTCCAAGCTGGTTTTCACTGCATGTCCAGAGAGGGAACCACCAAGTAGGTCTGTGCTGTTAACATCTTCAGTTCCAGCCTGGCCTACTAACTCTACCCTGGATCTTGCAGGACAAGGAGGTGGGTTCAGCTCTGGCGGCAATAAGGTGGTATCCGGTCACAAGAGTGACGACGCTCCTCCGCCGTCAGTCAAAGCGGGGCTTGCTGAGCCAGTTTCCAAGCTGAATTTCCAGAGGTTTCCAGTGTTTGCTGAATTGGAGATGATGTTAGGGCCATCGGCGGTTGTCCCTTCGTCGTTCCTTTCCTATTTGTGTGAGGCATCTAGAGGAATAAAAGTTAGAGGAATCACCAGCAAACAACCGAATCGCTCGTGCAGCAAGCTAGGATGCCATCTTGCCACACCCCAAGTCCAACCAAGCATATTCTATAATCAGTGCCTAAATCTAGGCACCAATTGTAGAATATGCTTAGTCAGCACTGATCTTAGCACTGATAATTTAGGCACCATATATAGAATCTCCCCCTATATGTGGTCCAACAAGCCTGCTTAGCTATCTGAGCAATGGTACTTTCTCGCTAGTGGGTTCATAATTTAAGGTGTTGTTTTGTACCTGGGGCAATGGAGAGTTAAGTGACTTGCCTAGGGTCACAAGGAGCTGCAGTGAGAATCGAATGCAGCTTTCCAGGGTCTCAGCTCACTACACTAACCATTAGGCTACTCCTGCTCCAAATTATCTTTTTGCTTTCTTTATCAGTGCTCTGCGTCTATCTTGCCAAGATTTAGGTTGTTTCCTAATTTCTTTATTTGGATCCTGCTATTTCTGCAGAATACTTACTACTACTACTATTTAACATTTCTAGAGCGCTACAAAGTGTACGCAGCGCTGTACAAACACAGAAGAAAGACAGTCCCTGCTCAAAGAGCTTACAATCTAATAGACAAAAAGTAAAGCATTTAAATTTAAAATATTTAAGCAGTCAAGCACAAGAGAACAGTCACAGAAGGACAGAAGATGTTGAAGGGTGGTCAGTGTGATTAGGTGTAACTCTGGTTGGAGTAGTGGGAGAAGGTGATAGAAGAAATACTTAGATGTATAATGTTTAAGTTTTAACTTTCTATCAATTTGATATACCACCGTTGTTGAGGCAGGAATCAAGGTACTTGCACTGTCTCTGATGGGCTCACAATCTAAGTTTATTGTACCTGGGGCAATGGAGGGCTAAGTGACTTGCCAAGGATCACACGGAGCTGCAGAGGGAATTGCACCTCGGTCCCCAGGATCTTAACCAACTGTTGACCGTTAGGCAGCAGTGGGAATTGAACCCAGTTCCCCAGGATCAAAGTCCACTGCACTAACCATTAGGCCACACCGAGTTTTAACAATTATCTGCTGGATACTATATAGCGCACCTAGAGATCCAAGACAAAGTCCAAGCATATTCTATAACAATGCGCGTAAAATCTAAAATAAAAATTTATCCCGATCTCTCCAGAGAAACTCAGAAAAGGCACGGGCCTTTTTGGCCATGCGCCCGAGGACTTTAGCCCTTGGGGCTAATTTTGTACTTAAATTTCCTTGTGTCATGGATGCCAATCTTGTGAGCTCTTGGGTCCTGCTGGAGGGTTGGCCAGTAGGGAGACACCTGCCCTCCAAAGGACAGCCGAACAACCCCAAGTCTTCACCTGCGGCGGCCGCCGTTCCCTGGAAGTTGAGCCTCCAGGTGCGGGCAGCCAACAGGACTTCCGGAACCGTGGAGTAGCGCCGGCTGAGGTCACAGGAGTACGGGAGCCAGGCAAAGTCTCTGACCCGACCAGAAAAGGAGGAGGCAGGATCAAGGTACAGTCCCTGGGCAGGCAGCCGGCAATGCAGAAGTCAGGATTCAAAGCAAAGTCTCTGGACTGGCAGCTAGCAAAGCAGTAGTCAGGATTCAAAGCAAAGTCTCTGGGCTGGCAGCTAGCAAAGCAGTAGTCAGGATTCAAAGCAAAGTCTCTGGGCTGGCAGCTAGCAAAGCAGTAGTCAGGATTCAAAGCAAAGTCAGCACGGGTCAGGCAAGGAGACAAAGAGAAAGTCAAAATGAAGCACCAGCCTCTCTGTCAAAGTAGAAGCCGAATGCACAGGTCGATCAGGGCATCTAGCGAAGCGGGGAGGTCGCGACCCGCCAATTCATCTTTGATCCATCCGTGAAGGCCCAGCTGGAAGACTGCAGAGAGGGCCTCCTGATTCCAGCGAACGTCGGCGGCCAGGGTTCGGAACCGGACCACATAGTCTCCCACCGGTCCGTCCCCTTGCTGAATCCGCAACAATTCGGCTGAGGCGGAAGATGGCCTCCCCGGCACATCAAAGACCACCCAAAACTGAAGAAGGAACTCTCCTAGATCGGAGAGGAGAGGGTCCCGTTGTTCACAAAGTGGGGAGGCTCATGCTAAAGCCGGACCCGTGGGCAAGGAGATAATGTAGGCAACTTTCACCCTCTCCGAAGGGAACACTCTGGGTTGCATATCAAAATACAGGATACATTGGTTCAAAAACCCCCGACAATTAGCAGGGGTTCCGTCGAACCGCGAGGGTTCAGGAAACCGGGGACCTGAAAAAGACTTCCCCGACCTGGGAGCCGCTGGAACGGGTTGGCGCTGAGCCTGGAGTGTTGTCAACTGAGAGCAGACCTGTTGTAGCGCCCCAGACAGGGTATTCAATTGCTTCTGTTGCTGTTGAAGAATCTGCGCCAGACTTCCCGAGTCAGGCTGTGTCGGCGAGCTCATGGCTTCGGCTTACTGTCGTGGATGCCAATCTTGTGAGCCCTTGGGTCCTGCTGGAGGGTTGGCCAGTAGGGAGACACCTGCCCTCCAAAGGACAGCCGAACAACCCCAAGTCTTCACCTGCGGCGGCCGCCGTTCCCTGGAAGTTGAGCCTCCAGGTGCGGGCAGCCAACAGGACTTCCGGAACCATGGGGTAGCGCCGGCTGAGGTCACAGGAGTACAGGAGCCAGGCAAAGTCTCTGACCCGACCAGAAAAGGAGGAGGCAGGATCAAGGTACAGTCCCTGGGCAGGCAGCCGGCAATGCAGAAGTCAGGATTCAAAGCAAAGTCTCTGGACTGGCAGCTAGCAAAGCAGTAGTCAGGATTCAAAGCAAAGTCTCTGGGCTGGCAGCTAGCAAAGCAGTAGTCAGGATTCAAAGCAAAGTATCTGGGCTGGCAGCTAGCAAAGCAGTAGTCAGGATTCAAAGCAAAGTCAGCACGGGTCAGGCAAGGAGACAAAGAGAAAGTCAAAATGAAGCACCAGCCTCTCTGTCAAAGTAGAAGCCGAATGCACAGGTCGATCAGGGCATCTAGCGAAGCGGGGAGGTCGCGACCCGCCAATTCATCTTTGATCCATCCGTGAAGGCCCAGCTGGAAGACTGCAGAGAGGGCCTCCTGATTCCAGCGAACGTCGGCGGCCAGGGTTCGGAACCGGACCACATAGTCTCCCACCGGTCCGTCCCCTTGCTGAATCCGCAACAATTCGGCTGAGGCGGAAGATGGCCTCCCCGGCACATCAAAGACCACCCAAAACTGAAGAAGGAACTCTCCTAGATCGGAGAGGAGAGGGTCCCGTTGTTCACAAAGTGGGGAGGCCCATGCTAAAGCCGGACCCGTGGGCAAGGAGATAATGTAGGCAACTTTCACCCTCTCCGAAGGGAACACTCTGGGTTGCATATCAAAATACAGGATACATTGGTTCAAAAACCCCCGACAATTAGCAGGGGTTCCGTCGAACCGCGAGGGTTCAGGAAACCGGGGACCTGAAAAAGACTTCCCCGACCTGGGAGCCGCTGGAACGGGTTGGCGCTGAGCCTGGAGTGTTGTCAACTGAGAGCAGACCTGTTGTAGCGCCCCAGACAGGGTATTCAATTGCTTCTGTTGCTGTTGAAGAATCTGCGCCAGACTTCCCGAGTCAGGCTGTGTCGGCGAGCTCATGGCTTCGGCTTACTGTCATGGATGCCAATCTTGTGAGCCCTTGGGTCCTGCTGGAGGGTTGGCCAGTAGGGAGACACCTGCCCTCCAAAGGACAGCCGAACAACCCCAAGTCTTCACCTGCGGCGGCCGCCGTTCCCTGGAAGTTGAGCCTCCAGGTGCGGGCAGCCAACAGGACTTCCGGAACCGTGGGGTAGCGCCGGCTGAGGTCACAGGAGTACGGGAGCCAGGCAAAGTCTCTGACCCGACCAGAAAAGCAGGAGGCAGGATCAAGGTACAGTCCCTGGGCAGGCAGCTGGCAATGCAGAAGTCAGGATTCAAAGCAAAGTCTCTGGGCTGGCAGCTAGCAAAGCGGTAGTCAGGATTCAAAGCAAAGTCAGCACGGGTCAGGCAAGCAGACGAAGAGAAAGTCAAAATGAAGCACCAGCCTCTCTGTCAAAGTAGAAGCCGAAGCACTGAACACAGAGGGAGACGCTCCTAAATAGCCCCCACCCTTGGGAGCAACAAGAAACAGCTGTGAAGAGCACCCCGGGATTGGCGGGTAGCCAGAGAAGGAGGCGGAGCTCAGGATCCTTGTCCAATCCCTGTCGCCGGAGGCGGAGCCAGCCTCCCCGTGCTCGAGACCACCAAGATGGCGCCGCTGCTCCTGCGTCGATCCCGGGACACGCTCCGGAACGGACTCGGTGGCCCCAGTCCGCGGCGGAGCATCCGACAGCGGGAGCGGTGGCCCTGCCACACAGTCCAGCGCCCGATCCTCCCCATCCAGGGCTTGGCGGCGGTGACGGGAATCTGGGAGGGGCGCGAGGCAGAGCGGAGCCCAGGAAGCACGTCGCGGAGAAGGTGAGGGACGTGACACCTTGCATTTGCTGAATATTGTTTCAATCCAAGCAATTTCAATTTTTTGATCCTAAGCAGCTAGAGGAATTTTTGTTAACTAAAGAGGATGTTAATGTAATAGTTTAACTAACAGATAGCACACTGTATGATAGGCTTGAAGAGGTTTGGTGGGAAGTAGTAACTAATACTTTAATTATTAATTTCTTTAAATTACTATTTGATTTTTCTTTTTTTCCTTTTCTTGGATCAAAATTGCCTTAGTATAATGGTCGAAAGTGACACAATTATTTCTGCTTAGTTGTTAATATGGATAATCGATAATCAATTTAAGTTGTTATTTTCAAATTTCTTAATCTCTTTTTGAATTGTAAAATTTATAAATGAATAAAAATATAATAATAAAAATAAAAACAATGCACGTAATTTAATTGCATCTAACAAGCAATAATGACCACAAATTGGCAATAATTAGAATTTACACGCACAAGTTGCTAAGTGTATTCTGTAATGCAGTGCGCCTAACTTCTAATGAGCTCAGGCAAAAAGGGGTGTGGTTATGAGTAGGGAAATGGGCATTTCATGGATGTTCTGAAATTTATGTGCGTAGTTATAGAATATAGCCCAATGCACGTAAATCTACACGCCAGGATTTATGCTACGTTTTCATTGGTGTAAATGGAGGTGCATACTTTTAGGCACTGGGATATTGACTAAGTGTATTCTATATATCGTGCCTAAATCTAGGTGATGCTTGTAGAATATGCTTAGTCGGAAATGCTTTCTGAGCGGATTTTTTAGGTGTCATATATAATCTAGCCCTATATGTATAAATTATACACCTAAGTGGTGCCATCCTCTAAATACCCCAAATCCTGCTCCCTTTCTGATAATTTGGAATATACAAGCCATTCATTGAAAATTCTCTCTTCAGTATTTTTTTAAACTCTTATGAAGCTAGTGATTTCCTTGGCCTCATATGTGCTTTTGAATATTGACCTTAGCATGTTTAAATTCCTTATAAATCATTCATTTGAAATTGAAATGAATTGTGACCACGTCAAAGACAGCCCTATAGATAAAAATGAAATGTAATCAGTAGTAAGAATTAGGTTTGATGAATTAACTTCTGTTGTTGAAAAGATTTCGGTATGTGAGTCTGCAACTGAAAGCAGTGCTTCTGAGATATTTCCTGTGATTTCCTCCCTCATCAGTCTGTCTGTCTGTCTGTCCATCAATCTCTATGCATAGGCTTTCAATCTTATAATAGGTCACCTATTTGTAAAAGTGCCAGATGTGTCTTTGATCATCCCAGCAATGCACTGCTCATTGATCAGTACCAGTAGCTGTCACCAACATTCCTGCTCAGCAGCTTTGAGCTGTGAGAGAGTCCTCCTCCAATATTCTGGCTGGGGAAGAAGGGAAGGGTACAATATCATACTTTCAATCACTAAGGACAGACAGATCTTGAGGGACAGATTGAAAGCACAATAGCGTAGCACCATCTGCAAGCATCAGAAAGTCCAGTGGAAAACTCTGACACAGCTTAAAGCTGCTAGTGGAAACATTGGTTGCTGCCAGTGGCGTAGCTACATGGGGCCACAGGGGCTTGGGCCCCACAAATTTCCTCTGGAACCCTGGTTTTACCGGTGGGGGTCCCCAACCCCCGCCAGCTGAAAACTTTTCCAGCGCCAGTCAACCCTTACCAACCAAGGTATTTGCTGTGACAGTGGGTGGGGAGTGTAGGGCAGCACGGCGGCAAGGCGGTGGGGGGTGGGATGGCAGAGGGGCGATGGACCAAAACGTGCCCCCCACCTCAGGCTCTGGCCCCCTCCCAATGCAAGGTCTGGCTACACCCCTAGTTGCTACCAGAAAACCTTAGAGATTTTTAGAAGAGTCTAACTTTTCTGTAAGACTGCAGCACTAATTACCTTAGGGCTGATATTCAAAGCAATTTAAGCAAGCAGGAGCCTCTCCTGACCACTCAAATTGTCTGTTGCTGCCCAACTGCCAATATTCAGTGTCTTTAAAATGGGGAATGCTGCAGAATATTGCCTCTGACCGCCCCCAAAAAAGCGGTCTGGTCAGGGGCAGGCCGGGGGCGGCATTACTGATGAGCAGGGGCTTATGTGGGCAATGGCAATATTCAGCTGAGGCCCATATATGTTAAGTGAGTGAAGTTTTACAAAAAACGTCCAAATTCAGACTTAGATGTCGTATCCAAAAATGCCCTTTGGGCATTTGACTTGCTGAAAGTCACAAGGAGCAGCAGTGGGAGTTGAGCCCATGTTGCCAGGATCAAAGCCCACTGCACTAACCATTAAGCCACTCCTCTCCTGTTTTGGACATTTTGCATTTGGAAGTTTTTTGTTCAAAAAATGGATAAAACCCCCCCAAAACGACCATAGTATTTTCTAACACAAAAGATAGACGTCTATCTTTTTCGAATATGACCTTCTTTCCTGTTCAAAATTTGGACGTTTTTGTAAAACATCTAAATTCTGATTTAGATGTTCTATCGAAAATGCCTCTCTGTGTGAAACTTTATTTAAGAAGATTGTCCCAGTTAAGTCCCAAGGGAATCTGGGCTTTAGGACCTGAGGTTTGGCCTGAAATGAAACAGCTTGTGTGTTGTGAAGTGTTTTCTAGTGTGATGGTGTGGGAACTTGCTCCCTTTTGGAGACTGAGTTACTGTGGGCAGTGTGACTGCAGTGTGCAAAGAAGAGTGCCCTGAGCTCCAATGGTCAAGCAAGATGAAGAAAATAAGTGCAAAGAAAGACCAAAGTAAAGATAACTCTCCACCTCCATATACAACAAAGGAAAGGACATTGAGAAATAATTTACTTCAGTAAAACTTGCCTGTTCTATAGACTGGTTCCAGGGGTCCACACCTGAAAAACATAAAATAGATCTCAAGGAATCAATTCTTAAGACACACAATACAAAAGAAAGTTATAGCTTTCGAGTAAGAGAGAGACAATAGGATAATTTGGTCAGTACTTATCTTATGGTTTCACTGTTGTTCCAGTGCAGTATTACTGTATCTGTTAAAGAGATAATAACTACTGGTTAATGTTCCACAACAAGAGTTGTTTGAATATATCTTTATGCAACAAAAGAACCAAGGGGCCCTTTTACTAAACTGCTTAAACGTCTACGTGTGACCTATGTACACCAAAATGGAGTTACCACTTGGCTACCGCGTGGCTCTTGTGGTAATTTCATTTTTGGCACATATCAATAAGCATGGCCAAAAAATAATTTTTATTTTCGGACACGCATATTGGATGTGTGCCAAGTTGCATTTGACATGCATAGGTCATTACCGCCCGGTTACCGTGTGAGACTTTACCACTAGGTCAATGGCTGGTGGTAAGGTCTCAGACCCAAAATGGATGCATGGCAATTTTCATTATGCCGTACATCCATTTTCTGTAAAAATTTTAAAAAGGCATTTTTTTTTTGCAGGTGCACTGAAAAATGATTCTGTGCGTGCCCAAAACATGTGCCTACACTACAGCAGGCCATTTTTCATTCAGTGCACCTTAGTAAAAGGACACCCAATTTTGTTAACATAATATTTTTTTATACCCCAAATTGAGTTTAAAATTTTAAAAAGTAACTTATACATACCATCTGCCTGCTTACTGGGTCTCAAGATCCTTATAGTTTCCATTCCTTTCCATAGTTCAGAACTTTGGAGACAAGGTTAGTCTAATTGTTTCTGAGCTCAGGGATAAGCTATGAGTTTGAGGTAATTGGCCACGGTATTGATAGGGCCCTCTGAGAGAGGGGCATAATTGAAAGGGATGTCCTCGTTTCGATTTGGACGTCCTTGCAAAACGTCCCCATCCCGGGGACGTCCATCTGTCATTTTGATAATATGGTCAGGGATGCCCAAATCCTGAAATTTGGTCATCCTTAGAGATGGTTGTCCCTAGACTTGGTCGTTTCTGATTTTTGGTGATAATGGAAACCAAGGACATCCATCTCAGAAACGACCAAATGCAAGCCATTTGGTCATGGGAGGAGCCAGCATTTCTAGTGCACTGGTCCCCTGACATGCCAGGACACCAACCGGGCATCCTAGGGGGCACTGCAGTGGACTTCATAATTTGCTCCCAGGTACATAGCTCCCTTACTTTGTGTGCTGAGCCCCCCAACCCCCCCAAAAACCCACCACTCACAACTGTACACCACTACCATAGCCCTTAAGGGTGAAAGGGGCACCTAGATGTGGGTACAGTGGGTTTCTGATGGGTTTTGAAGGGCTCACTGTTTCCTCCACAAACGTAAGCGGTAGGGGGGATGGGCCTGGGTCCGCTTGCCTGAAGTGCACTGAACCTACTAAAACAGCTCAAGGGACCTGCATACTGCTGTGACGGAGCTGAGTATGACATCTGAGGCTGGCAATCAATATTTTTAAAGATGTTTTTTGAGAGTGGGAGGGGGGTTAGTGACCACTGGGGGAGTAACAGGAGGTCCTCCCCGATTCTCTCCGGTGGTCATCTGGTCATTTCGGGCACCTTTTTGTGCTTTGGTCGTAAAGTCGTCCAAGTGTTCATCAGGGACGTCTTTGTTTCTTCCGATTATGGTTTGAGGATGTCCTAGTGTTAAACACGCCCAAGTCCCGCCTCCGATATGCCCCCCTGAACTTTGGCCATCCTGCAACAGAAAGCAGTTGGGGACGTCCAAAATCGGCTTTCGATTATACCGATTTGGATGACCCTGTGAGAAGAACGCCCTTCTTCCGATTTATGTCAAAAGATGGGCATTCTTCTCTTTCGAAAATGAGCCCATTAATGTGCTAGAGCTTTCTTAGGGACCCTTTTATGAAGCTGTGGTAAGCACTAATGTGTTCTTACCGCTGTAAAAATTACCTTACTATATGGAGTGCTAAGGTGTCCCATGGTAGTTTTGAGATTGGTGTGCACTATCCACATGCCAAAAAATAAAATGTATTTTTTAGTGCTGGGGTGAGCATGAAGGTGGAGATTGGGCATGTTTTGCGCTAATCAGCTAGTGCCGCTACATAGTACATTAGCTGTTACCACCTACAAAATAAGTGGCAGTATGGGCTCACACACTAAAACTTGAAACTTGACTTATGTCCATGCAAAAATAGGAAAGTTAGCGCTATGGCCATTAATGCTGGAAACAGAAAAATCAGCCATTTTACCCCATGGGAAAAATGGTCTTAGCACATGGGAATGACCCATGTAAGGTTGCATTGCCGCATGGCAGCTGGTAGCGCAGCTTAATAAACAGGGAGGTAGATTTAGTATTGTTGAAACAGGGTTTTTTTCTACAGAACTCTCAAGTATAAAACCACCTACGCCTCCACCTTTTCCTATATTAGCGCACAACTGTGGAATGGTCTACCTAAATTTGTGAAAATTACCCCTGATCATCCGACCTTCAAAAAATATCTTAAGACCTTCTTATTTGGAAAAGCTTACACTCAAGACCCGCCCCGCATCTCTTCCTATTGAATTCAATTTCTCTTTCCACATTTCCCCACCTCTGCTTTTACTCTCTAGCCTCTTTCACTACAATGTTGTTGACTGTTTGTTGTAGAATTGATGTATGATTTCTGTAAATTACTGTAAGCCACATTGGGCCTGCCCGTGGGTGGGAAAATGTAGGATATAAATGCTATAAATAAATAAACATCGCCATAAGATTCAACGTGTCAGTGGTCTACTCTTGTAGACCTTCATTCCACCCTTCCACCCAGAAACCTCAGTTGTAGAAGCATTTCTATTAATTTATCTACAATAGAGGTCAGACTAACCGGCCTGTAGTTCCAAATCTCCTGCTTACTTTCACAAAGAGAGCAGCATACAAGCATAGTAGAGGATGATTTCAATCCATTGACCTCTGGTTTAGAGGCCCGACATTCACTCACTGTGCTGCTGTACCTGAATGTAACTCACCTTGAATAACTACTGGAAAGGCATTAGCTAAATGCTAAAAAAAAAGGTTTTTAACCTTATGTTTTTCTTTTTAATAGGGCTAAATAAAAGAATAAATTTGACTAAACAAAGAATGCAGCATAAGCTATTCTGAGGTTACCTTGGATCACCTCCTTTATGATAGAGATGGTGTATGAAAAATAAAAATATTTATAACAATTATTTGAGGAAGACCTCACTAAGGGCCCCTTTTACTAAGCCACGTAGGCGCCTATGCATGCTGAACGTGCGCCAAATTGGAGTTACCACCCGGTTACTGTGTGGCTCTTGCTGTAATTTCAATTTTGGCTTGCGTCCGCTACACGTGTCTGAAAAATAGTTTTTATTTTCTGGCACAAGTAACGGATGCCTGCCAAGTGGCATTTGATGCGCGTAGGTCATTACAGCCCAGATTTTTTACCGCTAGGTGTATGGCTGGCGGTAAGGTCTAAGACCCAAAATAGACGCACGGCGATTTTGATTTTGCCACATGTCCATTTTTGGCAAAAAAGAGGACTTTTTTACAGGCACGCTAAAAAATGGATCGGCACATGCTCAAAACCCGCGCCTACACTGCTGCAAGCCATTTTTCAGTGTGCCTTTGTAAAAGGACTCCTAAAAAATGTTCCTTTTTGAGTATTGTGACTGAAAAGGCACTAAAAAAAAACTTAAATGTAGAATTCAGTAGAGCTACAAAGTTCCCTTTTCCTGAAAGAGTTAGAATGGCGGCCTTAGACTGGAACAGCAGCAGGCAGACAAAAAGAAAGAAAAAGAAACAGATGTGGATGCCTCTGCACAGGGCAAGAAATTCCTGGGGAAGTGAATGACTGACTTGGCTTCTCCTACAGCAGTAGCAGAGTTCCTAGATTTGGTTTAAAAGACTCTGGGACTTTAGCCTGGAGAAGAAAAAGAAAGGGTCACTTTTCTTCCTGGGGGCTGCAAGGAACTACAAAAGGATCTTACTGATGTTTGAGTTGCAAAAACCCAAACAAAAGGAAAAAAAAAAAGAAAGATAAAAGACTCTTAGCCTTTACTATAAAAGCAATAGCAACCATATCTTGAGCTGCCACTTGTTTCACAGACAGAGAGAAAAAGACTGTCTTTTGCACCAGCCAGGATACTTGAAAAGCATATCATGAAAGAAAAATATTTTCACCCACTATTAAACCAGGTTACTTGGCAAATAATAATAATAATAAACACCAGAGGACAGAAACACACTAGAAGACTCAGAGGGGCATTTTCAACATGACACCTAAATCCGACTTTGGAAGTTTTGCTGAAAATGTCCAAAACTCATGCAGTGAAAATGACCATTTACAAACCAGAAAAATGTTTTTTTTTGTTTTAAAATTATGATTTCCCAGATGTTGTTGCGTTTAGTACACAAATGCGGTCTGTGCCGGAGCCGGTGGTTGGGAGGAGGGGCGGGTGGTTGGGAGGCGGGGATAGTGCTGGGCAGACTTATATGGTCTGTGCCCTGAAGAGCACAGGTACAAATCAAAGTAGGGTATACACAAAAAGCAGCAAATATGAGTTATCTTGTTGGGCAGACTGGATGGACCGTGCAGGTCTTTTTCTGCCGTCATCTACTATGTTACTAATCTGTTTAGACCATTAAAAAAAATGTCCAAGTGAAAAATGCACAAATTCAAGCCATTATGATTTAGGGGGAGCCAACTTTCCTAGTAGACTGGCCATACAGGCATCCCAGAAGAGCAGTGGGACACCTTAAGTGGCACTGCAGTGGATTTCACATAAACAATCCTAGGTACACATCTCACAATTACCCCTTATATTTTATGGCGAACCCTTAAAATCCCCACAAAAATCCTACTTTACTTAATTATATACCACTACAATAGCCTTTATGGTAGCAGGTGTCATGCATATGTGGGTACAGTAGGGTTTATTTGGGGGGGGGGGGGGGCTGACACTTTCCACCACAAGTGTAATAGAGTGGATTATGGGCCTGGTCATCTTCTCTACAATGCACTGCACTTACCACTAGGTTATGCCAGGAACCTGCTTGCTGCTCTAACAGGACTGGTCATAACAAAGAACAAAATTGCAGAGCATATTCAAAAGAGACAAAGCCAACATGGATTTAGTGAAGGGGAATCTTGCCTCATCAATCTATTACATTTCTTGGAAGGGGTGAACAAACGTGGATAAAGGTAAGCTGGTTGATATTGTGTATCTGGACTTTCAAAGTACCTCATGAAAGATTCCAGAGGAAATTGGAAACTCAAGGGATAGGAGGTAGAGTCCTATCGTGGATTAAAAACTGGTTAAAAGATAGGAAACAGAGACTAGGGTTAAATGGTCAGTATTCTCAATGGAGAAGGATAGATAGTGGGATTACCCAGGGGTCTGTGCTGGGACTACTGCTTTTTAACATATTTATAAATGATCTAGAGATGGGAGTAACTAGTGAGGTAATTAACTTTGCTGATGACACAAAGTTATTCAAAGTTGTTAAATCACAAGAAGATTGTGAAAAATTACAAGAGGACCTTACGAGACTGGGAGACTGAGCGTCTAAATGGCAGATGACATTTAATGTGAGCAAGTGCAAAGTGATGCATGTGGGAAAGAGGAACTCAAATTATAGCTATGTAATGCAAGGTTCCACGTTAGGAGTCACCGACCAAGAAAGTGATCTAGGTGTCGTTGTTGATGATATGTGTGCTGCTGCGGCTAATAAAGCAAATAGAATGTTAGGTATTATTAGGAAAGGAATGGAAAACAAAAATGAGGATGTTATAATGTCTTTGTATCGGTCCATGGTGCGACCGCACATCGAATATTGTGTTCCATTCTGGTCGCTGCATCTGAAAAAAGATATAGTGGAATTAGAAAAGGTACAGAGAAGGGCGACGAAAATGAAAAAGAGAGTGGGACGACTTCCCTATGAGGAAAGGCTGAAGCGGCTAGGGCTCTTCAGCTTGGAGAAAAGATGGCTGAGAGGAGATATGATAGAGGTCTAAAAAATAATGAGTGGAGTGGAATGGGTACAGGTGAATTGTTTGTTTACTCTTTCCAAAATTAGTAGGACTAGGGGGCATGCGATGAAGCTACAAAGTAGTAAATTTAGAACAAATTGGAGAAAAATTTTCTTCACTCATTGTGTAATTAAACTCTGGATTTCATTGCCAGAGAATGTGGTAAAGGTGGTTATCTTAGTGGGGTTTAAAAAAGTTTGGATGGCTTCCTTAAGGAAAAGTCCATAGACCATTATTAAAATGATTTGCGGAAAATCCACTGCTTCTTTCTGGGATAAGCAGCATAAAATCTAGTGAACTTTTTTGGGATCTTGCCAGGTATTTGTGACCTGGATTGGCCACTGTTGAAAACAGGATGCTGGGCTTGATGGACCTTTTGTCTGTCCCAGTGTGGCAATACTTATGTACTTATAACATGTGAAGCTGTCATATAGAGGCTGGTATGTACTATTTCATTTACATCTTTGCAGGGTGGGAGGGGGGGGTCAGTGACCACTGAAGGAGTAAAGGGGTGTCATTACTTTATTCCTACAATAGTCATCTGGTCATCTACGGCACTTTTTATATCTTATTCATTAATAAAACATGTCTAGACCAAAATGTCCAACTTATAGCCCTGGATGATTTTGATTTGTTCCATTATGGCAGAAAAACGTCCAAGCATTAGGAACACCTAGATTTTGCCCTTAACACGTCCCTGGCACCCCCCCCCCCCCCCCCCACCTTGTGATTTGAACACACTTCTGACGGACTTCATAGCAAAAAAACATCTAAAAATTGGTTTCGAAAATACCAATTTAGACGTTTTTGTGAGAAAAATGTCTAAATGCAGATTTATATCACTTTTTGGACATGTTTGTCTTTTGAAAATACTGCCTTAGCTTCTAAACTTTCAATAAACACACAGGTGGGAACTTGTTCTAACTTCAATAAAGCTGTAATTATCTTATCAGGATTTTTTTTGGAATTTGTATGCATATATATATGAGCTTACTTGGGCTCCAGCAACAATCTGTGTTCACGTCAAGCAGAGTTTTACAACTAACTAAGGGGTCCTTTTACCAAACTGCAGTAAAAGGCCCTGTGCTAGCGGTAACGTGTGTTTTTGCCACACGCTGAGGCCCCTTTTACTGCAGAGGGTAAAAAGGCCCGAAAAAAGAAATGGCCATGTGGTAAGTTCACACTTGCTGCACAGCCATTTCAGGAAGGAGCATTGACTGCCACCCATTGAGGTGGTGGTAAGGGCTCCTGTTCTAACCCAGCAGTAAAAATACAGAAATAAATTTCCAACGTGCCGGAAATAGGGGCAGAATTATGACCGGGCTGCTGTGGTAGCCCAGAGGTAATTCTGGATCAGCGCATGGCAACCTTTTAATAAAAGGGCCGCTAAATGAATTAAGGGGTCTGTTTACTAAGCTGCAGTAAACATAGGCCTTAATGCACCCATATGTAGGACTTTCCGCACAATAAGACCATTTTTACAGCAGCCGTAAAAAAAGCCTTTTTCTTTCTATTTTTTACATAATGATCATGTTGCCATTAGTGTGTGGCCATTTTTTTTAAATTACTGCAACAACAATTACCTCCACCTGTTTTGTAGATGGTAAGGGCTCCTGTGTTATCCATGCACTAACCAGTTAGTGTGCAGTAATGTAGATGCATAAACTGGTTAGTGCAGGAACACCCAGTCTCTGTCCCTCACATGCACCTTAAACAATTTTTTAAAAATTATTTAATATTCGCATGTTGTAAAATTACTGCCTGGTGATTCTGTAGGTCAATTTCACGGTACTCCATTTTTTGCTCTGTTAGGGCCCCTTTTACTAAGTGGTGGTAAGCTGAATGCAGGTTTTATTGCTTGCTAAACAGGAAGTACCACCGAGCTACCTACAGCAGTCCGTTGGTACTTCCTGCCCCTATCTTGCCGTCATATCCGGTGCTGAAAAAATATTAATTTTTCTAGTGCCAGAGTGTACCCAGCAGTAATTGGTTTCCACTGGGTTAGTGCGGGAGCCCCTACCGCCACCTCAATGGCGGTAAGGGCTCTCCCCCGAAATGGCCGTGCGGCAAGTGCTTTACTTGCCACATGGTCATTTCTTGCAGAAAGAGAGACTTCCCTTTTGCCCACTGCAGTAAAAGGGGGCCTCGTCGTGCGTGAAAAACACAAGCCGACCCCAGCGCAGGCCCCCTTGCTGCAGCTTGGTAAAAGGGGCCCTCAGTGCCTAATGCAGCCTAGTAAAAAGGCCCTTTAGAGCAGTGATTCCCAAACCTGTCCTGAGGGAACCCCAGCCAGTCAGGTTTTCAGGACATCCACAATGAATATGCACAAAATAGATTATCCACCTTATAATTGAAAGAGAAAAACGCCTAGATTTCGACCCAAATCGGGAGATAGACGTTTATCTCACAAAAACGAATAAATCGGTTTAATGGAAAGCCAATTTTGGACGTTTTCAACTGCACTCCATCGTGGAAGCGTACAAAGTTGACGGGGGCGTGTCAGAGGCATGGCGAAGGTGGAACTGGGGCGTGGTTATCGGCCGAGGAGAGATGGGCGCCTTTCGCCGATAATGGAAAAAAGTATGCGTTTGTAGCTAGAATTTAGGGCACTTTTCCTAGACCCTGTTTTTTCACAAATAAGGCCCCAAAAAGTGCCCTAAATGACCAGATTACCACCAGAGGGAATCGGGGATGACCTCCCCTGACTCCCCCAGTGGTCACTAACCCCCTCCCACCACAAAACATGATGTTTCACAACTTTTTATTTTCACCCTCAAATGTCATACCCACCTCCCTGGCAGCAGTATGCAGGTCCCTGGAGCAGTTGTTAGGGGGTGCAGTGGACTTCAGGCAGGTGGACCCAGGCCCATCCCCCCTCTACCTGTTACAATTGTGCTGCTTAATGCTTAGTCGTCCAACCCCCCCCCAAACCCACTGTACCTACATGTAGGTGCCCCCCTTCACCCCTTAGGGCTATAGTAATGGTGCAGACTTGTGGGCAGTGGGTTTTGAGGGGGATTTGGGGGGCTCAACACACAAGGGAAGGGTGCTATGCACCTGGGAGCTCTTTTACCTTTTTTTTTGTTTTTGTAAAAGTGCCCCCTAGGGTGCCCCGGTTGGTGTCCTGGCATGTGAGGGGGACCAGTGCACTACGACTCCTGGCCCCTCCCACAAACAAATGCCTTGGATTTATTCGTTTTTGAGCTGGGCACTTTCATTTTCCATTATCACTGAAAAACAAAAACGCCCAGCTCACAAATTGTCGAATAAAACATGGACGTCTATTTTTTTCGAAAATACGGTTCAGTCCGCCCCTTCACGGACCCGTTCTCAGAGATAAACGCCCATGGAGATAGACGTTTTTGTTCAATTATGCCCCTCCACGCGTACCAAGGAGGCAGCACATGCAAAATGATCTCTAAGAGTGAAGGGAAGAGTAGATGGCATGGATCGGCAGACTGCATAGGACATATGGAGGCATATTTTCAAAGCACTTTGGGAGGCTAAGTTCCATAGGTTTCTATGGAACTTTGGGAGGCTAAGTGCTTTGAAAATGAGCTTGATGGTCTTTATGTGCCTTCATTTTTCCTCTGTTTCTATGTTTTGAAAACCTCACTGGCTGGGGTTACCCCAGGAAGCAGCAGAGCAATCGATCTACAAACTACTGTTTATTTATCCCTCTATAGACCCCCGTGGGATCCTTCCACACGGAGTTGTACAGAGGGTCTGTTCTTCTATGATCTTGTGGACCGCCTCCCTGAATTGCAGCGATACTCCTGCCCATGGGTATCGCTGTTGAGGAGGCATCAGAAGGCTTAGTTCAGATCTTATTCCCATGACCACAACTTTCTGTCTCTTTGGATCTAAATGAATCTTTGGCTATTTATGTTCAGTGAGAAATCTTACTTGTGTGTGTGTGTGTTCGTTTGCAAAACAGATAGAAGATAGAGAATAAATTGAAGCAAGGACAGAAACAGTGTAGTTAAAGAAATAGTCTTTTTATTCTTACCAAATCAGACTTTAATCAGATACATTCATCAGACAAATTCTGGATTCAGCTGACTGGAGCTCTGCGTCTTAGATGCGTTGGGGAGAACCTCCAACGATCTATCTGATGCCCTTCCTTATATAGTATCTGGTCCTTTTTTTCTCTAATATTGCTTAATCTATGAATCATACTTTGCTTTCCGGCCAGGTGTCCATCTGTACCATCTGTACCATCTCCTTTCCTGTTCTAGCTATTTTGAGAGATTGAGACATTTCCCTTTTTGTAAACATTTCCTTAGATACGGGTATCCAAACATCCAAACAAGAACAAAACAACTCTTGTTATGAAGATATCTAAATTTGGATATATCAGGTTCATATCATCTTGTGATCTGGGTGCCAACTTATTAAAAACATTCTCCGTGTTATGAACCAAACTTCTTATCATTTCTGTCTTTAATTTCTACATCATGTGTGTTACACTCAATTTGGAAGTTGCACCAGGTTTCATTAGAACTCACCAAGCAGTCCTTGCTCTTGCAGGCTCTCTGCTATAAGGCCATCTTCTTGTTATCAGGCCTAGTCAGTGCTTTTCAGCTGTTTAAAGCTATGTAGCTTGGCCCACCACTATTCCAGTGGATAGGTCTTAAGCTAGAACACATATTAACTTGCAGGAAAAGCAAGTCCTTGCTCAGCCAGTCATAGATTTTTAAACCTAGCTGGTATTTTTACAGCCTGAGTCCTAAAATCTGGCCTTCCACCCTTCCGGTGGGCATCCAGTGAGGGCCTCTTGCTGTACTATAATTATACATTCCCCACTTGTCACCCCCTCTGAGGAGGGGTGACACAAAGCTCGTCAAGCTCGTCATCATCCATTCCAGAAGGTGGCAAGCTATCAAACCAGAGGGGGAGTTTTGGTCTTAAAAATTGCTGGAAGGTATGGTGCAAGACAGGAAACTTCATTCTTAGATGCTATATTTTTGGGCATATGGAATTCCCTTTATATTACCCCACCCCTTGGGCTTAATCCTGATGTCATCTCTCTTGAGGTTTTATGAATGGGACAAATCCATGAGAAACAAACCAAGCAGATCAATTGAAAATATAAACAAATCCTTTATTAAAAAGCAAAAACCAAAAGTGTCCGGCACAGGCTGTGCTTTGGCCACATAGGGGCAGTGTCAGAGGCTGTATGTTGTTAAAACTCCTCAACACCTTAGCTGCACACTCAAAAAAAAGGCACCATTGCATCTAACAAAGCAGCCAAACACTGTGCAACAGGCTGTACACAGCTGTATTTCTATCAGCTTGACCTCCAGAAGATGGCAGTGTAATCTATTATGTCTTCTTAAGCCATTCAGCACATAAGGCAGAAGGATACATCTTCCACACTTAGGGGGAAATTCATCAAGTGGCATTATGGCCTTAACGCAAGTTAAGGAAATTAGTGCATGTTAAATGATAAATGCCCATTCCATACCTATGGCTTTTTAGCATTTAGCACTCTAAGGGGTCCTTTTACCAACCTGCGGGAAAAAGGGCCCTGCGCTGGCAGTGGGGCCGTTTTTCCCGTGCACCAGGGCTCTTTTTACCACAGTGGGTAAAAAAAGATCCCAGGAACACATGGCCATGTGGTGAGAGAACTCTTACCGCATGGCCCTGCGATGGGACGTCCTTACCGCCACCCATTAAGGTGGTGATAAGGGCTCCCACGCTAAACCGGTGATAACCGGGCAGCATGTGGTGATGCCCAATTACCGCTGGGTTATCGCCGCACAAGCCATTTCCGGGGTTTTTCTTTTTCCCCCTGGAAATGGCGCACACTCGGGGAGGGACTGGTGGCCAGCAGTACTCCCGAAATAGCAAGTGGTAAGCCTGCTTTGGGCTTACCGCCACTCTGTAAAAGGGCTCCTTATTCCTTTAACACATGTTAAGGTGCATTAAGGCCATAACACTGCTTGATAAATTCCCCCCTTAACAGGGGTGTAGCCAGACTTCGGCGGGAGGAGGGTCCAGAGTCCGAGGTGAGGGGGCACATTTTAGCCCCCCCTACCATTGCTGACACCCCCCACCATTGCCGACCCCCCCATGCCATTGCCAACCCCTCCCCACCACCACCAACAACTTTGATCCCCCCCTGCCGATGACCCTCTCGACCCCCCCTCCCGCAGCCAACCCTCCCCCGCCATCGCCGTTGCCTACCTTTGCTGGCAGGGAAAACCGACCCCCGCTAGCCGAGGTTCTCTTCTTCCTTCGTTCTGTTTCTGAGTCTGACGTCCTGCACATTGTTTGTGCAAGACGTCAGACTCAGAAACAGAACGAAGGAAGAAGAGGACCTTGGCTAGCGGGGGTTGGGGTCCCCTGCCAGCAAAGGTAGCAGACAGTGACGGCGGGTTGACGGCGGGTTGCCAGCGGGAGGGGGGGTCGAGAGGGTCGTTGGCAGGGGGGTCCAGGGCCAAATCTATGGGGGACCAGGCCCCTGTGGCCCCATGTAGCTACGCCCCTGCCCCTTAATGATCCTCTAATTCATCAACTAGTACTGACTAACTGATATCCCGCTCAATGTATAATGGCATTGTGATATCTACTCTGTTATAGGATGTAGAAACCTAGCCACTAACAAACTGTCCAAAACAGACTAGATGGTTTTGATTCACGCTTCTTAAAAAGAATTCTACACGTCAAGTGGCAGGATAAGGTTAAAAACAAAGTGCTAAGAAAGACAACTAAACAGTCACCTGTTAGTAGGATTCTACAGCAACAGTGTCATAGGTTAAATAATATACTTTGCAGTTCAAATTTTTACATACTTCTCTTTGGTCTTTGTTAAGCCATCAGTCCTCAATTTGATTTCAAGCTACTTTCCTTCCTTTGGTTTTATTTCATTTGCATTGTTTGAGGAAATGCAACCTCTGCCTTCCCTGCACATTACAAACACCTTGTCTTTCTTCTCTTGTGATCTGAGCCAGGTCTACATCTAATCTCCATTTTAAACAACAACAACAACAAAATAAAGCCTCCAGTGTCCTGGATAGAGATCAGAGACAAGAAAAACCTGATTGCTGAGAATTTCCTAGAGACCTTGGGTTATCCTTTGTGGATAAAAAAAACAACTATAGTGTCATAGTAGATTGATATTTGGAACACACACTTCGCTAAGGCCTTGGAGAAAACTGTTCCATAAAAAAGTTCTTAAGCCTCACTCACAAATTCTTACCTTGGTTCTATCCAGAACTTTGGAATCTTAAGCACGATGGGCAAAAACTGGATGGGAGATGGCATAAATCTCACCTGGATTGTAGGAAACACATGGCAAAGTACTGCCAAGCCCTACAGCAGCCAAAAATCAATATTTCTCTCGATGTGTTAAATAGGCTGCCAAGCAGCTATTTAGCATAATAAATAGCCTACTGCATCCTCCACAACTGAACCAGCCTGCCCATTTAGAAATTAGCTGAAATGGTTTTGATATATATTTTGCCAACACAACTAAAAGTCTCTGCCAGGATTCACAGGCAGTCTCACCTAGTTTCTTGTTAGTTCACCAGGAACATACAAACTTGCTCTCTAAAGTAAACTAAACTATACTTCTATACCACATTAACCAATATCAGTTCTATGCCCTCTTCTAACTCAGGTATATGGTATTGTTTAAACTAAATAACACGGAGAGCATAGTAAAATAATAACATACTTGGAGGGGCATTTTCAAAAGAAACGTCTAAATCAGAATTTGGACGTTTTACAAAGACATCCAATTTCAGAACAGGAAAGAAGGTCATTTTCGAAAAAGATGGACATCTATCTTTTGTGTTCGAAAATACCGCGGACGTTTTGTGATTTGGACATCCTTTTTTTTGGTCCATTTTTAAACAAATACATCCAAATGCAAAATGTACAAAATACACAAGAAAATTCACAATAAAGTGAAACCATTCACATGTTCTAAGTGTGGTAAAAGCTTTGGTTGTAATGTAAATCTCAAAGTGCATCAGAAAGTCCACATGGGAGAGAAACCATTTGCATTTATAGAGTCTGGTAAAAGCTTTGGTCAGAAGGTAAGCCTCACAATGCACCAGAGAATACACAAAGGAGTGAAACCATTTACAAGTCCTGAGTGTGGTAAAAGCTTTGGTTGGGAAGAAAGCCTCACACTGCATCAGAGAATCCACACAGGGGTGAAACCATTTACATGCACTGAGGAGGTAAGAGCTTCAGTTGCATTAGGACAGGTAATTAGGGAATGTACACTTTTACTATGAAGCATGGAAAAATAGCACTCTGGTATTTAGATATATGTAATGAGACCTCCTTTTCATCTATAGATCTGAATTCAAAACCCAGATCTAATGATAAACAATAGACACAAGGCTCAGATGTTATAACAAAAAATAGAAAACTTGGCATTAGGTAGAATAGTAGAAAAGTGGCATCTCAGGAAAACAATAGGGCATCCTAGGGGGCATTGCAGTGGACTTTATAAAATGCTCCCATGTATACATGTCACCATTGCTCCCTTACCTTGTCTGCTGAGCCACCCAAAACCCACTACCCCCAACTTACACCACTACCATAGCCCTTACAAGTGAATGGAGCACCAATATTTGGGTACAGAGGGTTTCTGGTGAGTTTTGGAGGGCTCACAGTTTCCTCCACAAGTGTAACAATTAGGGGAAGGTAGAAGCCCGGGTCCACCTGTCTGCAGTGCACTGCACCATTACTAGACTACTCCAGGGACCTGCATGCTATTCTAATTGACCTGAGTATAACATCTGAGGCTGGCAAGTAATATTTTTAATCACATGTTTTTGGGGTGGGAGGGGGTAGTGACCACTGGGGGAGTAAGGGGAGGTGATCCCCGTGTCCCTCCAGTGGTCATCTGGTCATTTGGGGCACTTCTTATGTGGAGTGGAGGAGTAGCCTAGTGGTTAGTACAGCAGACATTAATCCTGGGGAAGTGGGTTCAGTTCCCACAGCAGCTATTTGCTATAAAAACAGGTTTAGCTCAAAATGTCTAAGTTTTAGTCTTTGTTTTGTTCCATTATTGCTGAAAGATGTCCCGCCTTAATCATGCCTCTAGCACGCTCCCTTGAGATTTGGATGTCCTTCTGACGGACTTCAGAGAAAGACGTCCAAAAAAAGGTTTTGATAATACTTATTTGAACGTTTCTGTGAGATAAACGTCCAAATGTGACTTATGTCACTTTTTGGATGACTATCTACTACTACTATAAATCACTTCTATAGCGCTACCAGTCGTACGCAGCGCTTTACAATTGAACATGAAGAAGACAGTCCCTGCTCAAAAGAGCTTACAATCTAAATCAGGACAAACAGACAGGACCAAAAAAGATAAGGGAAGGACAGACAGAAGGACATATAAGGATAAGATAAATGTTACAAGTCAGGAGTCAAAAGCAGCATCAAACAGGTAGGCTTTTAGCCAGGATTTGAAGGCAGCTAGGGATGAAGCTAGATGTAATGGCTCAGGAAGCCTATTCCAGGCATAAGGTGCGGCGAGATAGAAGGAGCGGAGTCTGGAGTTAGCGATGGAGGAGAAGGGTGCAATTAGGAGAGATTTGCCTAGTGAACGCAATTCTAGGGAAGGAGTGTATCTCTTTTGAAAATGAGCCTGATAATGAGCCTGATAGTCTATGACACAGATAAAGACCTGCATAGTCCATCCAGTCAGACCAACAAGATAAACTCATTATACATAAGTATTGCCATACTGGGACAGATCGAAGGTCCATCAAGCCCAGAATCCTGTTTCCAACAGTGGCCAATCCAGATCACAAGTACCTGGCAGGATCACAAAAACGTATAATACAGTACATTTTATGCTGCTTATCCTAGAAATAAGCAGTGGATTTTTCCCAAGTCCATTTTAATGGTCTATGGACTTTTCCTTTAGGAAGCCATCTAAACATTTTTTTAAACCCGCCAAGCTAACTGCTATTACTACATTTTCTGGCATCGAATTCCTGAGTTTAATTACACGTTGAGTAATTCATTTTAAATTTACTACTTTGTAGCTTCATTGTGTGACCCCTAGTTCTAGTGTTTTTGGAACGAGTAAACAATCGATTCACGTCTACCTGTTCTACGCCACTACTTTATATGTATACCCGAGTTTGATTTGTCCTTGCCATTTTCAGGGCACAGACCATAGAAGTCTGCCCAGCACTCTTCTTGTACTAAAAGTTCTGAAATTACCATCGCAGCCCCTTAAAATTTACACTCCAGCCCATCCATATCTATTCAGTCACAATCAGGGCACAGACCATAGAAGTCTGCCCAGCACTAGTTTTACTTCCCAATTACCAGTGTTGCCACCCAATTTCCGCTAAGATTACATGGATCCATTACTTCTAAACAGGATTCATTTTTATTTATCCCACACGTTTGAATTCCGTTACCTTTTTCATCTCCATCACCTCCCGCGGAAGGGCATTCCATGTATTCACCACCCTCTCCGTGAAAAAATACTTCCTGACATTATTCCTGAGTCTGCCCCCTTCAACCTCAATTCATGCCCTCAGGTTCTACCATCTCCAGAAATGGTTTGTTTGTAGGTTAACAGCTTTCAAATATTTGAATGTCTGTATCATGTAACCCCTGTTTCTCCTTTCCTCCAAGGTATACATGTTCAGATCGGCAAGTCTCTCCTCGTACGGTTTGCAATGCAAATCCCATAATATTTTTGTAGCTTTTCTTTGATCCACTTCCAGTCTTTTTACATCTTTAGCAAGATACAGCCTCCAAAACTGAACACAATACTCCAAATGGGACTTGCCTATGATTTGTAGAGGGTCATCAACACCTACTTACTTTCTTTTGCTGGTTATAGTCCTCTCTATGCAGCCTAGCATCCTTCTGGCCGTGGCCACCGCCTTGTCGCATTGTTTCTTCACCTTCAGATCCTCGGACATCATTACCCCAAGGTCTCTCTCCTGAGTCGATCTTAATAATCTCTCCCCTCATATCTGATATTTCCCTTTTGGGTTTCTGCACTCCAAGTGCATCACTCTGCACTTCTTGGCATTAATGGAGCCTTGAAAAAATTCTGAGTGGCCTTCAACCAACCACCTTTGCCTTTGAATCTGGCCCATCAAAAATAGTGCAGCAGGCAAGCAGGGACTTCATAGAAGGTCCACAAAAATTGTGAACTCCTCTCTTTGTAATGGGTAACTACCAACAAGGCATCAACATCAACAGTGATGCTTCCTCTGGTAAAGAAGAACAACCTTGACTGGGACAAACTTGAAAGTTACTGGGCAGTATCTAACATTCTATACAATTTACATTCAATTCAATGATTGACTAGAAGAGAGAAACTGGCTAGAAGCATGTCAATCTGGATTCAGACCTAGATATGGAACAGATAGGATCCATGTCGCCTATAGATGATCTTCACACAGAGACAGGATATTCATCTCAGTGTTAATTCTTCTGGATTTCTCAACAGCTTTTGACATTCTGGACCATAATATCATAACTGGCAGAAACAGATTTCAGTGGCATAGAACTTGCCTAGTTCAGATCCTACCTAAACTGCTAGCCAAGCTGATTTGGTCAATGACTGCTCAGTTCTACATTTATATAGATGATTTACAGCTATCATACCTGTTGAATCAGATTTGCCTACAATCCTAAGTGTAATCCTCCATTATAATGGGGATTACTAAAGAACATACAAGAACTCTCCAGAGTTATTAGGGGGAGGGAGTGAGCTCCGAGAGTGGACAAAGATCCAGCCCTGGGGGTATATTTATGGGATAAGTTGCAGAGGGAAATGTTACATAGTATTGAATGACAGTAGGGGTGGAATTATGAGGTTATAAAAGTTATTGCTTCAGTGAGCACATGGTCTTTGGTTGTCTCTACCCCCGCCAGGACCCGTGAGGAGAGGGGGTATCCTGGAAAGGCCAAATTAACCTAACGCTGATCTAAAGGGGGAGTTATTGTCTGCCAAAGGCAGTAACTGTTAGAGATGAATGCTCTGAGTGGGCAAGAGGAGCACAGCTCGAAGGAAGGAACGGGGAAGAGCCTGTTTAAGGCCAGAGGGTGCAGGGTGTAGCTATGGAAGTGAGGACAGAAAAAGAGATCTGATCCTGGTGGAGTTTGCTTGTAACATCCAATGCTATAAGCACAGCCTTGGATTAAGCAGTCCGAAGGGATGGGTATGGACAGGAGGAGCTGCAAATATGTACATACCATAAGAATATGAATTGCATTTGGGAAGATATATCATAACCCTAGAATAGCTCAGGATTTATAGTTTGTTTTTGGTATCAAGTTGGATTATAAACTGACTGTGTTACTGAAAGATTTGAACTGCTTGTTGCAGGATTTATAGTAAAGCTAGTTGTTTTTTTTTCATAACTCTCTGGACTTGGAATCTCTGTCTTTGAGTGAGAGTGAAGACCAATGTTTCCTCTAAGGAGTGGCCTGGTGTGTGGATCTTTTTTTTTTCATGTGAGCAACAAGTTTTAAAAAACAATTTTTGATCGCTAGTATTAGCAGTGCATTTCTGTGTGTCAAGGTGACTTTCCAAACCTGACAGCGGCAGCAATTCCCATATGATGCCCTGCCGCTGCTGGCACCTCCCTCTTCCCTTTACTGTGACTGCCTGACTGAAACAGGAAGTTACTTCAGGCAGCCACAGCACAGGGAAGAGGTGGGTGTCAGCAGCGGCAGGGCAGCGTATGGGAATCGCTGCCACTGCCGGGTTTGGAAAGTCACCGTGACCAGTTAAAATGCAGCAAAGCCACCCCCCAAGATGCCACTCCTAAAGAGTGCTGCCTGAGGCCCCCGCCTCAGGTGGTCTAATGGTCGGGCCACCCCTGTCTGTGAGTGACGCTCTTAAAATGTATGAGCAATCGCTCATGTGCTCCGCTTAGAGGGAACATTGGTGAAGGCTCAATTGCTTCCAGACTGGTAAAGTAACAAGATCAGAGAGCCTAAAGCCCAGTTTAATATCCTGTGTTCTTCTGGATTTTTATCTGGCCCCGCCCTGCGCCCAAGCTCAAGAAAAAATAGAAAGACTGAGACGTGTGGAAAGTGTAAGTTTGTGGGACAGGTCTAGAAGGACCCTGTCAAATGGAACTGAGCTAGTTGGCAAGACCCAGGTTACATGAATAAACTGACTGCTCATTTAACAGTAATTCATGAATGGGCTAAAAAGAGCAAACTTTTCCTGAACCTAACTCTATTTTTGGAGCTACAAGCTCCTCCTTAGATCACAGGTCAGGAACGTTGGGGTAAAGCTAGTCTCAAAACTTATGCTGATCCCTCAGAACAAAGCAACCTTCAGGAGCTGCCCAGTCATCTGCAATCACTGTGCTACCTTTCTCCATATGTCGAGAAGGAAAGTCTTGTCATAGTGGTTCAAGTCATGATAACATCAACACTAGATTACTGTAACACACTCTACATTGATCTGATTGCAAAGGGTTTGCACCAACTCCAATTGACTCAGAATGCCGCAGAACTTGTGGTAGAAGATTATAAGCGATGTAGTTGCATCATACTATTTCTGCAAAACCTTCACTGACTACTAGTACAATACAGGGCTAAATTAGGATTATATTTAAAGGCTTATATATGGTGTTTAAAGTATTGCATGACCTAAGGTCAATCTATTTGAAGAAACATTTGAAAGTTCATATACCTAAGTGGATATTTTGCTCTCAGAATTTTAATAATTAAGTTATATAGTCAGTGAATGAGTTTAGATCAGTGTGAAAGCAAAAATAATGTTTCTTGGGGCTGTTCTCCTTATGTGGAATACACTTCTACTAGAGCTGAAAACGATGGTGGTTATATACTTTCCAAAGGAAATCATATGACACCTGCCCCCACACTGTGGAACATAGTCCCAAAAAAGGCTTCACTTAAAAGAAGACTATTTCTATTTTATGAAACAGGCGAAAGCTTGGCTCTTCTTACAAGCCTTTGATGGAAGACACAACTAACTACATAAGAACATAAGCATTGCCATACTGGGACAGACCAAAGATCCATCAAGCCCAGCATCCTGTTTCCAACAGTAGCCAATCCAGGTTACAAATGCCTGGCAAGATCCCAAAACAGTACATTACATATTATGCTGCTTATCCTAGAAATAAGCAGTGGACTTTCCCCAAGTCCGTCTTAATAATGGCTTATGGGCTTTTCTTTTAAGAAGTTATCCAAACCTTTTTAAAACCCCGCTAAGCTAACTGCTTTTACTACATTCTCCAGCAATGAATTCCAGAGTTTAATTACACGTTGAGTGAAGAAATATTTTCTCCAATTTGTTTTAAAATGTACTACTTTGTAGCTTCATTGGATGCCCCATAGTCCTAGTATTTTTGGAAAGAGTAAACAAACGATTCACGACTACCCCTTCTACCCCACTCATTTTATAGATCTCTACCATATCTTACCCTCAGCTGTGTTTTCTCCATGCTGAAGAGCCCTAGTCATTTTAGCCTTTCCTCATAGGAATGCCACTCCCTTTATCAATTTTGAAGCCCTTCTCTGTACCTTTTCTAAATTCCATGTATTTTGAGATGCAGTGACCAGAATTGCACAAAGTATTCGAGCATGGAGCGACACAAAGGCATTACAACATTCTCATTTTTGTTTTCCATTCCTTTCCTAATAATACCTAACATTCTATTTGCTTTCTTAGCCGTCACTGCACACTGACCAGAGGGTTTCAACGTATCAAACAATGACCTCTAGATCCCTTACCTGGTCAGTGACTCCTAATGTGGAACCTTGCTTCGCTTAGCTATCGTTTGGGTTCCTCTTTCCCACATGCATCATTTTGCACTTGCTCACATTAAATGCCCAATCTTATAAGGTCCTCTTGTAATTTTTCACAATCCTCTTGCGATTTAACAACTTTGAATAACTTTGTGTCATCAGCAAATGTAATTACCTAACTAATTACTCCCATCACTAGATCATTTACAAATATGTTAAAAAGTAGTGGTCCCAGCACAGACCCCTTGAGAACCCCACTATCCACCCTTCTCCATTGAGAATACTGACCATTTAACCCTACTCTGTTTTCTTTTAACCAGTTTTTAATCCACATTACCTCCTATCCCATGACTGTCCAAGTTCCTCTGGAGTTTTTCATGAGGTACTTTTGAAAATCCAGATACACAATATCAACCGGCTCACCCTTATCCACATGTTTGTTCACCCCTTCAAAGAAATGTATATGCTCTGTAATTTTGTTCTTTATAATATTCTGTACCTGGCACAGGCGTCAGGCTCACTGGTCAATAATTTCCCAGAATGCCTCTGGAACCTTTTTTAAAAAATTGGCATTACATTGGCCACCCTCCATTCCTCCAGTACCATGCTTGATTTTAAAGATAAATTGTATATTATTAACCATAGATCTGCAAGTTCATTTCTCAATTCTATCAGTCCTCAGGTATGAATACCATCCGGACCAAGTGATTTGCTACTCTTCAATTTGTCAAATTGTCCCATCTTCCAGTTTTAGAGATTTGATTCAGTTTCTCTGATGCACCAGTGACAGATATGGTATTCCAAAGCAAAGAATTCATTTAATCTCTCCACTATGGCTGTCTTCCCCGAGTGCCCCTTTTAGGCCTCGGTCATCTAGCAGTCCAACCGATTCTTTTGCTGACTTCTTGTTTCTAATATACCTCAAAAAGTTTTCACTTTTTTTCAAAGATTTTCTTTGCCTTCCTTATCAGTGCTTTGTATTTGATTTGCCATTCTTTATGCTGTTTCTTATTAATTTTCAGTCTGATCCTTCTTCCATTTTCTGAAATATTTTCTTTTAGCTCCAATAGCTTCCTTTACCTCACTTAACTATGTTGGTCATCATTTGGCCTTCCTCCCAAGCCGAGTATGAGAGCAACCTTGTGCTGCTAGTAGGAGCACCCACTGTGCACACCAATAGCATGCTTCTTTCCCACACCCCCTCTTCCCTGGCTCCTGCAAATCACCTACATCCAAAAAGGTAAAACGCTCTATAAACCAGTTTGACTGTGGCAGCCTCAACAAAGCTCCTCAAAACATCCCCACACTTCCTTCCTGGTCCCCACTGAAGTGAAAGTGCAGATGGCTCAAAACTCCAGCACTAGCTAGTCACACACACAGGGAATAATACTGGCTGTTAATATTGTAGCTGGATTTGTTTATTTACAGTACCTACTCTAACTGAGATCAGTTTCATGCATCTTTTCTGACTTCACATGCAATTTTTCCTCAAGTTAGGTACTCATTTTCTGTTACTCTATGGCACTTATTTTCAAAGCAAATGGATGTCTCAAAATGGCTTAAAAAAACAGTCCATCTGCCAAAAATGTCCAAATCATGACTTTTGAAAGGCAGAATTTGGATGTTTTATAATGCAATTCATCCAAATAGCAAGGGGGGCATGTTGGAAATGTGTTTTGGATGGAACTAGGGAGGGACAAAAATTAGGATGTCTTTCCGCAGTAATGGAATGGGACGAAATGTCCAAGGCAAAAAAAGAAGGGTGTTCTTATCTAGACCCATTTTAATCACATCCAGGGTACAAAAAGGTGCCCTGATTGAGTAACTGACCACTAGAGGGATGAAAACATCAGCCCTCCTTCATTTCCAAGTGGTTACTGACTCCCTCCCAGTCCTCTAAGAAGTGAAAGTGACAGTGGCAGTGGCGTTCCTAGGGTGGCTGACACCCGGGGCGGATCGCCGATGCGCCCCCCCCCGACGAAAGGACACCTTTCCCCGACGAAAGGACACCCCCCGGGTGCATTTTTACCTGCTGGGGGGCGGGGGGTGCTGCGCGCCTGTCAGCTTCGCTCGTTCCATGCTCCCTCTGCCCCAGAACAGGAAGTAACCTGTTCCGGGGCAGAGGGAGCAAGGAACAAGCGGAGCCGGCAGGCGCGCGGCATCCCCCCAGCGGCGTGCACCCGGGGCGGATTGCACCCACCGCCCCCCCCCCTTGGTACGCCACTCGACAGTGGATACCAGGCTTTAAGACAGCTCAGGTATTATTTCCATTCTTAATAGCGTAGCAAGAAAGTATAAAGAGTAGCCTAGTGGTCAGCGCAGGGGACGTTGAACAACAAGATCCACTTGTAACTCCCACTTTAACTCTTTTATTTCTATACAAATAGCACAGGAAGGAGGCGGTCAAAGAACTGGTGAGGATTTAAATCTGTAAGTCTCTATGTGTAAGGACATCTTACACAGTGCATTACGACTGAGGTTCACTGACCAACCCTTCATTGGTGTTGATTACCCGAGTTTTGTTGGAAAGTCTATGAATTATATTAGACATCCTGGTTTGTGGCGTTATTTACCTCAGTCACATTTTATGCAATGGAGTCTATTTACTTATAACATATGTTAGGAGCATTAGTGCATGCTAAAATGGCAACATACTTTGGTGAATCTGTAAACTTGAAAAATTAGTTTTCATGATATATCATCAATTTTGTTTTAATTTCATAGCTTACTAGATTTAAATTTAGCAACTGTGGGTAAAGAAAAAGCTATTGTCAAAATATAATAAGATCAAAGCAGGGGATCCTAGAAAGGCACAGTAGGTAGAAGGAAGAAATTATTGTATTGCTGTTGTGCCCTTATACTTTATTCATGAATACTAGGAGATGCTGAAGGGAAAACAATTTTAAATCAGCTCTTAAGTGAAAATTGGACACAAGCTGGAGAAGTGCACTACATTCAAATACATTTAATAAAATAGAATTACTTCTCTCTTTTTTGACTCACCACAAAGAAATTAGAGGGATAATAAAGAAACATAATAACAGCATTGTTTTACTTTCAGTGATAAAATATGTATAACTATATGCTTTCAGGCTTAAGCATTTGAATGAGCAATAACATTTGACAGGAACTGAAAAAATGAGTTTGATAATACCAAAGACTGAGTTTGGCATAAGTATTAAATGACAACTCTGGTCCAAAAACTCAGATGTACATTGATGATCCCAAATTACTGAATGCTTCACTATTTTGGAAAAGAATGAAATGTGAACATAAATATATTGAAGCAGCTAACTCTACCAATGCACGAGATTGCAAGGACTTCCTTCACCTATGTGGCCTTACTTGGCTAAACATGCAAATAACCCATGTGAAGGGTCACACACTCGACCTCATCTTATACAAATTGTCCACTGATCAGAACCTAACCATAACACAAACTAGTTGGACAGAAACACCATGGACTGACCATTTCAAACTAAACCTAGCCCTAAAATGGTGAAAAAAGGGGTTCTCCCCACACATGAGAACACACAACTTATACCATGAGAGGACAAATAGACCCGGATACTTTCTGGCAACAGATACACAACAACGATTGGACAGCATAAACGGAATCCATATATTACCTCTCAGAATGGGACAAAAGATGCAGACACAAACTAGATGAAATAGCACCCTTACAAATAAGAACTTCACGAAGACACAACTCGATACCGTGGTTCAATGAAGAACTGAAAAAACTAAAAACGCAATCTAGGAAACTGGAACGCGCATGGAAAAAAACAGACGAACAAACACTCAACACATGGAAACAACTACAAAGAAAATATAAATACGCAATAAAACAAACCAAAAGGTTGTACTACAAAATTAAAATTGGGCCGGACTGCAAAAACACGAAGAAACTATACCATCTCGTGAACAAACTACTAGACACAACACCGGTTACCACAACCAACACTGACATCCTATGTGCAGACAACCTTGCTAAATATTTCAATGAAAAAATCAGAAACCTACGCAAAACCCTACGTCAGAACAACATGGACATAGAAAACTTCAATAATGGTCTAGACCCAATCCCTGGTGAATACCCGATTTGGCCAGGTTCAGGAGATCGCCGGCCATCTCCCGATTTGTGTCGGAAGATGGCTGGCGATCTCTTTCGAAAATAAGCTGGTTTATGTGGTTAAGTACTGAATGCTGCACTTAACCACAAAAGTGTTAGCCAGCTAGATATGCCTAGATTTTCTGTGTCGATGCCCGGATATGGCCCCAGCATTGAATATAGGAGTTTATGATAATGTATTGTAAACTAGATTCTTACAACAAAACTTTCTTATGCATTATTCTTTGTTATGTATCCTATACTGTTTGTTGTAAGTCATGTTGAACTCAAAATTTGGGGGGATAATGTGGGATATAACTGTCACAAATAAATAAATAAATAAATAAATAAATAAATAAATAAATAAATATCTGGGAATAAAGCCAGTGGCAGCCAAAAAAACATTGACTGCCATGGATAAATATTGGCCTGCTTGGCTATCTAATTTAGATTGCCACTTAGGCATATAAATTTAACCTGTAAGGCAGGGTTGTGTAAGCTCAACCCTCGAGGTCCACAATCCAGTCAGGTTTTCAGGATTTCCCTAATGAATATGCATGAGATCTATTTACATGCACTGCCTCCAGTGTATGCAAATAGATTTCATGCATATTCATTGGGGAAATCCTGAAAATCCGACCTGGTGATGGCCAAGGTTGGACACCCCTAATCTAAGGGGGTATAGTTATCAATGTGAGCTAACATTATAGCATGTTATTTTGCTACTAACTCATGCTATTTTAACATAGGTCCCATTTTATGCAATAAGGCCTAGTAAGTAAAAACTGGGGTTAACAGAAAAATAACACACCTTAACAGTAGCCCACATTGATAACTATGCCCCTAAGTGGCTTCCCCGTAGAATGCCCCGACTCCTAAACCTTTTTCAAACAGATAATTTTGGGTTATATTGGGAGTAATTTTATACATCAGATCTTCAGTCTGCAAGCTATTATGATGGACTATCATGTGTAGGGTTACCATATGTCCGGATTTACCCGGACATGTCCTCTTTTTGAGGACATGTCCGGGCAACCGGGCGGGTTTTGCCAATCTGCCCGTTTGTCCGGATTTCTGGACAAATGGGCAGATTGCCAGCCTCCCCTCCCCTCCCCTTACTTACATACTACTGCCCTGGTGCTCTAGTGACCTCTTCCGCCTTCGGGACAGGAAAGAGCCCCCTCTTTTCTGCCCGGAGCGCTGCCCTGCATGCATCCTTCCTGTTCCTGATCTCGGCGCAGATTCAAAATGGCCACCGAGAGTTGAAGTGACCTCGCGAGACTTCAACTCTCGGCGGCCATTTTGAATCAGTGCCGAGATCAGGAACAGGAAGGATGCATGCAGGACAGCGCTCCGGGCAGGAAAGAGGGGGCTCTTTCCTACCCCGAAGAGGTCACTAGACCACCAGGGCAGTAGTAAGGTAAGGGGAGGGGGGTGATATGGAGGGGGAGTGACGGGGTGTGTGACAGGGGGGAGGAAAATGTGACAGGGACGGGGTGGGGTGTGAAAGGGGGCATGGCGGGGTGTGTGGTGGGGGCGGGGCATGTGTCCTTTTTGGGGGACAAAATATGGTAACCCTAATCATGTGCCATTTTTCCATTTCAGTAACTTACCTCCCCCCCCCCTTTTTACAAAGTTGCGCTAGGTGCTGCAGCATGGTAATGCCGACACAGCTTTGTAAAAGGAGGTGTTAGTGCATAACCTGATACTGGCTGATTTTACAACATGCAGCAGTTTCTGTTGGTTGCCTGCTGTAACCTAACCTTTAGCATTCCTACCATATTTTGTGGCATAGAAAGAAAAACACAGGCACAAGGACCTGAAAACAGGGTGACAGAAAACAAATATGGTAGAGATTGAGAAAATAAATCTGTAAAATATATCACCACGTTCACAAATCCTGAGATAAGAGCAGAATGGAAAGACTACAGAGATAGACCTGATTTATGACTTTCCATCTAGACTGAAGATTAGAAGCACCAGGTCTCATTTAAGGTAAAAGTGAGGGGGAGATCTAAAATCACATTAGCTTCAAGCTCCTAGGGGAAGCCTGATCATTAAAAGAAGGGTTTTTTTTTTCAGACTGGAATGTTACCAGGAAAAATTCTGTCTTTTCCTGTAAAGAAATATACGCAGGCATTTATGAAGGGTAATTTTATATACGTTGGGTAGTCAGAGATATGTACCAGAAAATTGGTGCTTCTAAATGTGCATTAATATTTTATAAACTGTGTTGAAGAAGCCGCATAGCTTATAAAATACAATTATCTCCTTCCCCCGAAGTATGCAAGACCTTGTCAACATTACATGCATACAAATGAACATGCACAGTTTTGCACATCAACAAAATGGTATCCATCACCAGAAAACCAAATATTTGTAAGAAGGACATCCACCTACCCTCCCTTCCCCAACTAATCATGTTTGTAATCAAGATTAATACTGTAAGACTGAGTAACACTACTGTTATAAAATGCCTATTTCATTAAAAATAATAAAACTATCGGAAAATGTATGAACAAGATGCTTCGATATAAATTTAATCTGAATATTTTGCCAACTTATATCTAAGCAACTGCCAAATGACATAATTATCACCTCAGCAACTGGCTCATTACTATAACTTTCTGTTTTTACATACTGCCAGTATCATAGAGTCAAACATTGCAATTTGTACTTATGGAAATGTAGTTTAAAAATTACTGAAAAACACTGTGAAGTGCTTCTAAAGAGATCATTTTGATCTGTGCTGAATACAAACATTAAAAGCATACATAGGGCCCCTTTTACTAAGCTGCAGTAAGCGCTAAATTGTGCTTATAGCAGCTTAAAAGGGCTTACCGTGGGAAACGCTCAGGTGTCCTGCGGTAAGTTTCCAATTTGCGGGGTCATTTTACTAAGGTACATTGAAAAATGACCTTGGTTGTGTAGATGCATGTTTTGGGCGCGTGCAGAATCATTTTTCAGTGCACCTGCAAAAAATGCCTTTTTAAAATTTTTGCCGAAAATGACAATTGCTGCACATCCATTTTGGATCTGAGACCTTACCACTAGCCATTGACCTAGCAGTAAAGTCTCACAAGATAATCGGGCGGTAATGACCTATGCACATCAAATGCCACTTGGCGTGCGCCCAAAACACGTGTCTGAAAATAAAAAATATTTTTCTGATGCGCCAAAAATGAAATTACTGCAAGAGCCATGCGGTAGCTGGGCGGTAACTCTATTTTGGTGCGCATTGGGCTTGTGTAAACGCTTACACGGCTTAGCAAATGGGCCCCTGCGCGCTACCCAGGATTATCGCATGAGTCCTTGCAACCTCCAAAATAGGAGTCAGTAAGTGCTATTGCAATCAATTTTTTAATGACCATGTGCTAATAGTGACAGTGCATGGCCATGAATACGAAAAAAAAAAAAAAGAAAATTAGCTATTTTACTGCTGCTGCTGTAAAATGGCCTTAGTGTTCAGGAAAGATCTGTGTAAAGGAATGCTAAGGTTAAGTAAAAAGACCTCATGGTCTTTTCTTATATAACCAAATATGTATGATTTCACCAATGTATTTGTGTAAAAGAATTTTTTAGGACACCTTGGGATCGATAATCAAAGTGATTTAAACGGCCAGGAGAGGATCCCGGCTGTTTAACTCGCCTGTCCAAGGCTAACCATGGATATTCATTGGTGTAGTTTTAGACACTGGGATATCAACTAAATGTGTTCTATATACTCCACCTAAATCTTATAGAATATGCTTAGGTGGAAATGTTTTCTGCGTGGAATTTTAAGCGCCATATATAGAATCTGGCCCTGCATATACTGCAACACGATATTTTACATCTCTTCCAACTAATAAAAATTACTTCTTGGTTCAGAGTTATTGTTACAGCAGTTTTATTATCGCTATCCTGCTAACGGCATTTTGGTTACCAAGTGGGTTTTGCAAGCAGTAATCTCCTATCTATTCTGATCTATAACTAATAATATATATTTTTAGCTTTAAACCACCAGTTCATCAGATTTAGACAAAGATATGATCAGGCACAGATGTAACTGAATGTCCTTGGAGCAGTATATCAAATTCTTGCAGCATTTCATAGCCTGTAATTTCATGCCTGGTACTAGGCGTTGTAACCAGAGCAGCTTCAGTATCCAAAGAAGCATTAAGCAGAAATGAATATTCTTTGAGCTATTGCACACAATCAAAAGAAGAAGGCATAGAGAATAGTAAGTGAACATTTATTAAGCTGTACAGGCAGATGGTTTCAGTGAATCTAATGTACCAGACTGAAGAAGCAATTCCTTTGACCTAATACCAGACACACTTTTGCTACTTGACAGTAGCAATGCATGTGACACCAATGTTAATGCATAACTCCTGTATCATAAAACTGTTTTTAGTCTCTCCAAATAAATGTCTATATCTACAACACTAACATTCATGTATATTGCATTTTACAGAAAGATAATGGGCTGGATTCAGTAAATTGTGCCGAAAGATAGGCACCGGAAAGAACCTTATTGAAATCGAATTTGATAAAGGGTGCTCCTCGCCAAGCACCCATTAGAGAATAGTGCTTAGGGGGGAATTCATCAAGCAGTATTAGGGCCTTTGAGTGGGCGTTAGGGCCTTAACACGCATTAAGGGAATTAACATGCACTAAATGGGTAGAAAATGGGCTTCTTAGCATTTAGTGCATATTAATTCCATTAACGCTCGCACCTAGGCCCTAACCTGCTTGATGAATTTCTCCTTTAGCGGATCTTATACTAGGGCATGCTCACGTTTTTAGCGTGCGCTAAAATTGGATGCACGCTAAATATTAAAGACACCAATGCATTCCTATGGGTGTCTCTAACGTTTAGCATGACCCAATTTTAGCACGCGCTAAAAACGTGTGCGTGTCTTAGTAAAAGACCCTCTTAGTGCTAATTCCCTTGACCAACTTTGGGCACATGGACCAACACCAAGTGAAACCTGGTGAAAATCCTGATGTTCAAGTTGAGCGCACAACCCTGGAATTCTATAACATTGCAACTAAATTATGGGAATGCCCCTGACCCTCCCATGGCCACTCCCCCTTTTGGGTTATGCATGAGACAATTTTGGCATGAACTTTATAGAATACCACACAGGCATAAGTGTGCACAAATCCAACTACTTGCCAATTAATGTCAATAGTGTTAATAAGCTCGTTAACTAATTATGTTGTGTGCATATCTCAGGATTGCACTCAAAATTTGGCACACAAATTTCAGCAACCTTTAAAGAATCTGGGGAAATGAGTATCCATTCATAAAATTTTGTCTATAATTGTAATTTTTGATTTTTTACTGTACTAATGCTAAGAATGGGGGTATAGGTACTAGGACTAGGGGGCACGCTATGAAGCTACAAAGTAGTAAATTTAAAACAAATTGGAGAAAAGATTTCTTTACTCAACATGTAATTAAACTCTGGAATTCATTGCCAGAGAATGTAGTAAAAGCAATTAGCTTAGCAGGGTTTGAAAAAGGTTTGGATGGCTTCCTAAAGGAAAAGTCCATAGACCATTATTAAAATCGGCTTGGGGAAAATCTACTGCTTATTTCTAGGATAAGCAGCATAAAACGTATTGCATTGTTTTGGGATCTTGCCAGATACTTGTGACCTGGATTGGCCACTGTTGGAAACAGGATGCTGGGCTTGATCAACCTTCGGTCTGCCTCAGTATGGCAATACTTATGTACTTATGTAGGTAGTTGGAGGCCTGCAGCAGAATTTTAAGTCATGATTCAGGGATCAGAATTCTCAGGATAGGGTTAAGCTGGAAACTCAGGATCCAGAGTTTAGGCAAAAATGAAGCTGGTTTCAAGAATCAGATTTACAGTGAGGCCTGGAGCCAGATTTTCTGGAACAATTTTCAGATACAGACTAGAGTCAAAATTTCAGGAACCAGCAGAACAACAAGCAAGACATCAACACTTGACTTGTGTATGGTACAGGCCTCACTTAGGTCTCACAAGTACAGACTTCACGTAGGTCTCAACCTTAGCTCCACCAATTCCCTTATGCTAAGGGTGTGGTTGGTGTCTGCCTGTGGAAAGTCATCTATATGCTGCTGGTATCTTCTCTTGTCTGACTTCCATGGCTATTGTTTTGAAGGTTAACTCTTTTACAGGCTGTGATTCTTGCTCTGATCTCTCCAACACCTCCTCTTCAATGATTTCTATAAAATATATCATTCTAAAATAATGATTTTATAGCAGCCACAAACACATTGTCAATGGCTACTCAGGATTGTCTCTATCAGCACAAGATAGGTCAATGTGGAAGGTTTTAGGGACTGACTTACTAAATTGGATGATAAAATAATTTTAGCATAGATGGGCTAAAATATTTCAACATGCATTTGAAAATTGCATCTGGCAAGCAATCCTATATAGGTAGCTAAAAGATAGCAGACAAAAAAATAAATGCTAAGCTAGTATAAATAAATTTGCACACCAAATCTGTTGTAGAATACTAGTGCATATTGGCAGAAATACACCTAAATTTAGGCACGCTCATTTATGTTATGTTTATATCAGTTATAAATGCAGCACCCTGCATGCATAAGATAGTATTCTATAAAGTGTGCACTAGAATAGTCGGAAAGCCTATGAGCCGCTCATGCCCCTCCCATGTGAATGCCCCTAGTGCAGTTATGTGCTAGACAGTTTACACATTCACTTTAAAGAATAGTCATAACTCACATACACAGGTAAATTCAAATTAGTTTGATTAGTGCTAGTTACCACCAATTATTGTTAGTTATCACCAATTAGGCACCATTTAAGGGTCAATTAAATATGTGGAACTATTCTATAACTACGCAAGCAACTGTGCATGTAACCATGTGCACCATTTATAGAATTAGGGGGTTAATGTGCTTTTCATTAACATATATAGTATATAGTGATAGCCAATTGCTAAAAACTAGTGACTTACCCCCCACCCCCTCTGTTTACTAAGCCACACTAGCGGCTACCACATGGAAATGCCGACATAACCCATTCAAAGCGTATGTGCTGTCGGCATTAGTGCACAGCAGCCATTAGTGTGGCTTAGTAAATGGGGGGGGGGGGGGGGTTAATTTTTAAATGTGGACATTAACAGAATAATTTTAAAAGGAACTTTACTGGTGAAACAGTATTGCACAGACCAAAATAGCCTTTTATAAAATTGTCCAGAATATATGTTCCTACACTTGGGCTTAATTTTATCATTTTTATATATTTATGAAATTTCAAAATAATATAACAAGAATTACTCTTGGCAAGAAAGTATGAGTGAATAGAGAAATATCTAATAACAAATACAATAAGAAAATATATAAAGGTTCATGTATTTCCAGATGTTGCATGCCAGACCCAGAAGAAAAGACAAGAGTTTGTGATATTGCACCCAAAAGTGTTACTGATAGGTGTCAGTTTATTTATAAAATATGTTAATGTATTATGAAATTTAAGAAGTTAAGTATGTTTTTTCTTTTCAAGCTTCACGGTGGTCTTTATTCCTTGTTGACAAAGTTCCATTAGGTTTATCTACGCCTCTTACATCTCCAGGAAATTAAATGCTGCTTCAGTTGAGACTAGGGAACGTGCAGGCACTAATCTTCCTTTGAATTTTGAAATCCCTTATTTTGCTCCTGTTTTCAGTACCCCTCCCCCTCACTTTTGAGGACTTTGAGACAAATTTGATTTTTCTTTTCTTGAAACCCAAGTCTCCATACTGAAAAAAGATCTTAAAATCTAGTGTAAGATTCAAGGGATAAATTTAAACTCATAGTAGCAGGTACTGCTTGAGCTTCCATGGAAGTCCAGAAGAACTGCACTATGAATTATTATACATGCCCTTGTTCTTGTTACGGTCTGTGCTGTGCTCTGCACCTCAACTTACGGGCAGGCCTTAGCAGGGGTTGGGAAAGTGGTCAGCGTCTCTCCAGGGGGCCCATGCTTCACCTCTATGGTATGTACATGCCTACTGGCTACGCTTTTAAAGAGGCTTATGGTGGGAAGAGTTCTGGATACTGCCCCCTGATGTCACCCCATGGGCATACTTCTGGGGCCTTGGGCCTATCCCACATTGCCTTCACAACTGCACGTGTTGCCTCTGTTGGCCCTAGCATTCCTGTCCCAGTGTTCCTGCCTCAGCCTGTCTCAGTGTTCCTGTCCCAGCGTTCCTACCTCAGCCTGTCTAAAGCATTCCTGGCCCAGCATTCCTGTCTCAGCCTCCTCCCAATGTTTCCACCCCAGGTTCTGGTTCACCAACCCAGCCCCTTTCAGAGCCACCCCAGGTTCTGGTTCATCATGCCTGCCCAGAAGGGATATTTTCAGAGCCACTCCAGGTCCCGGTCTGCCAGGCAGTCCTAGTGTTCCGTGGTGACAGACCAAGAGCTCATCAACCAAGAATCCTGACAGTTCTTACCGATCTGGACTATTGTACTCTTTGTTCAGAGGACTTAGCCAAAGAGAACTCAAACGGCTCCAGCTGGTTCAGAATACTGCAATAAAGCTGTTATTCGGGATAAGGAAGTATGATCACGTTACCCCATTCTTACAAGCCGAGTACTGGCTGCCAGTTATATTTCAAAAAAAATTTAAGATAATGGTGCTGATACATAAAGTTCTTCAGACTAGTTCTTTTCCTGGCACAGCTCTTAAGACCTTATTCCCCCCACCCAGACCCTTCATTCAGATCAGCAGTACTCGTTGATGGTGCCATCTCCTCACCAAGTTTCCCTGGCTTCATTATACAATTCTGTATTTAGTGTGGTAGGTCCCATGCTCTGGAACCAGCTACCAGTCTTGTTATGGATGGAAACTTCCTTGATATCTTTTAAAAAGTTATTAAAGGCACATCTTTAATCTTAGCATTTAATTTGATGTTGTTTTGGTACATTGAAGCTCTAGTAGCATAGGAGCCAACTTTTCAAAATTATTGGGGGTACTAAGCCCAATGAAAATAACCCCTCCCTGGACATATACAAGGAATTTTCTCAATATTTGGGGTGCTCAAGCACCCACAGCACCCACAGAGTCGGCTCCAATGTCTAGTAGTATGATTGGAATTATATACTGGGTCTTGGAGTCATGGCAACTCAGAAGGGTTTTTTTTTTTTCTCCTTTTCTCTTCTTTCCTTTTAATGGTTGGACCTCCTTTCAGACAATAGTCCTGGTTTTATATTGTTACTTGTACTCCGCTTTGATGGTTTTCCCTAAGCGGTTTATCAAATAAAGCTAGCCTGAACATCATTAATCACATATCAATATTGGTTTGTATAGATTGCAGAGTTTCCAATGAGTCCATCATAGTTGGTTGTCGTGACGAAGCTTAGCAACAAATAATGCGCCTTAAGTATCAAAGGAATATTATTTTCATGAATCTTCAGAATTTTCAAAGCAAATCTTCTAAACATCCCTCTTGCTGATATATTGGAAGCTTTAGGAAAATTAAGAATATTTTCCAAAGCTTCAACTTTATTATGTAACCCTTGGGAATCTTTTTTTTTTTAATTATTATTTTATTTATAACTTTTAACAAATTATTATAAGAACACTTGTAATGAAAAAATGGAAGAAGTTTTACATCATTTTCATAGGAAAATCTAAATTAAGGTAATTACTTTATCTCTTCTATTTCAAGTCCACAATTTAAGAGAAAAAACAAGGTACAATTCCAAGAAAAATTATTATTCTCATTAATACAAAAGATCAAAAAAAGAAAAGAAAGTGAACGTAATATGCCTGTTATAATCCTTTTTATGGAGTAGATGTAGACAGAGTCTGCAATTGCTGACTAGAATTAGCTGCAAACTTAGAATCAAGAAAATTATTCAATTGAATTGCATCATAAAAAATATATTTAACTGAGCTGACTTTTATCATGCATTTACATGGAAAGTTTAACCAGAATAGTCCTCCCAACTGTAGGACTCTTGGACGGAGCTTCAAAAACGCTTGACGTCTCCTTTGTGTTGCTCTGGCAATATCTGGAAATATTCTAATTTTGTTATTCATAAAGAGTTCATCTCTATGTCGGAAAAATTGTTTAAGAACCAAATCACGATCGGGTTCTAACACAAAGGAGACTATCAATGTTGCTGGAATCGTTGTCATTTCTTCTTTTTGAAGTTCTTGCGTTAAATTCAACATGTCAAATGAAGCATCAGATCTTTGTTCTTGTTGGTCCACTCTAGCTTTTTGTTTTTCAATTTTATATGGAGGCAAATAGAAAATTTTTGAAATTGGAGGGTATGCTTGTTCAGGAATCTTTAGAATGTCTGATAAATATTTCTTGAACATTATTAATGGAGCCATTAAAGAGGTTTTTGGAAAATTAATCAATCTAAGAGTTTTAGCTCTTAGTTGATTTTCCAAATTTTCAGTCTTTTGATGCAATATAATGTTCTCTTTTATCAGATTTGTTTGTATTTGTTGAGAAGTTTTTAATGCTTCATTACATGACAATAAAGATTTTTCAGTATTACTCATTCTAATTTCTAAAGCTTCTATTTTTTCCAAAGGGAACTGAGTTACTTGTAACACCTGAGATATCTTCTGTGTAAAAGAGTTCTCGAGCCCTACCAAGGCTTCCCAAATCGAGTCAAGAGTTATATTCCCAGGTTTAGAAGGCAAAAATGACTTACTGGGTATAGCTAGCTCAGTCAAATCTCTCTTCATTGTCTGCTCCTGATTTCCAGCCAGCAATTCACTGATTCTTTTTCCCCCGACTTCCAAAGCCGGTAATTCTTGGTCTGCTGCAGTTCCCTCTACTGGATGCACTTCCAGGTCAGAGACGCCGAGTGCTTCCTGCCCCTGCTGCAGACCCCTTGCCGGCATCATCGGAGGACTCCGCTGTTCGGGGCTAAAGGTGATATCGGCCTCAAGCTGAGGGAGCGAGGAACCTCCCATTGCTCCCTCCTGCAGCGAGGAATCGTGCCCCGTAACTCCCACAGGCAGCGCAAAACGGTCCATCGGTCCCGAAACCACAGCAGCTGTGGAGGGAATCACCTGCTGCCTGCCCCTCCGTTTCGGCATCTCGAGGTAAAGATTCTAAGGATTTGAGGGAAAACGGGTGGCGAACCGTCTCCCTTGGGAATCTTTCATTAAAGCAGAGTTATGCTGCATAACAGAATTTGAGCTTACTTCCAAAGCCTCAATGTGGTTAACCACTGCTTTTAATTGTCGTTCCTGGGTATTTAACTTTGAGGTAAAGGCTTGTGCTTGTGTTTGAAATGTAGAAAATTGAGAAGCCATGGCCTTACCCAGTTCCTTGCTTGCAGACAAAATAGAATCCAATGAAACAGGAGGCCATTGAAGCAAAAGAAAAATCATCATTAGCTGATTAGAACATGGTTAGTGTATGGGCCCTTAACACCTACAAAGTAGGGTAGTTAAGGGCTCATGTGCTAATTGCTACATGTTAATGGGAAAATAAGTGCATGACCATTAATGCTGGAAATAGAAAAATCAGCCATGTTACCCACAGGGTAAAAATGGCCTTAGCACGTATAAATGACCCATTTAAGCACATGTTAAAAGACCATCTTTTAACACATCTTAGTAAAAGGGCCCTCATATGATTATCTATCTATCTATATTTATCTATCTTATGAAACTCCCATTTGTAGGTGGGTTTATTGAGTATAAGGAGAGAGATGAAAATCTTGGTAAAGTGCTTTTAAAACATGAACTGGTCTATTCTTTCTGAGGTGAACTAGGGAGTTGTTAAGTGCCAGTTTGGCTTGCTTTGGTAGAAATAAACAAGAATATAGCTGATTGAACACTGTTACACGTAAGAAGGGGATGGGCCCCACAGATCTGCCTGCATGTAAATGGGAGCACACTCAGGCTGATGGGAGCATTTTGAGGGAGGTAATTCAGTGAAGGGAATAAAGCTTGTGGGATAAATGATGCACAAACATTGAGTGGAGAGAGCTGGATCAGAATAAGGGAATTTTAAAACCTGCTCCCATAAGTTCAGGGGAGGGAGAGAACGATGGTTTTCCTAGAGAGCTCTGGAGGGGATTTTAATTCACCATGGGTGAATAGCTTGTTTTGTGTTAAGCCAGCTCTGATAAATGGAGAGATGTTGTCTTAGCCTTTGGTTGAGATGGGAGACAGCCCTCTAGTGGCAAAACTCTGTTACTGATGGTTACAGAGTCCTGTTAAGGGCTGGTAATTCTGAACCCCAGCTGGTGAGTACTCCTAGAGGCTCTCCTGAAACCAAAATGAGCAGTAGCCTTTAGGAGCAGTAGTCAAGACACAAAAGCCTTTGGGAGCAGCTCAGGACAGAAGGAAATGGCCTGCAGAGGCCCTATTAGTGCCTAGGGCTGAGAAGAGCAGAGGTAGCTTTCTAGTAGTAAACCCTGTTACTTGTGGTTGCAGAGCTCTGTTAAGGCCTGGTAAGCCTGAACCCCAGCAGGGAGAAACCCAAGAGGCTCCTCTTGAAGACAGAACCAGTGAAGGAAAAGGCCTCTGGGGTGTAATCGGCACTGTGGTCACAACAACAAGGGAGAATGCTCCCGGAGTGTGGATGGCACTAGAAACCCAGAAGAGGCAGTGGCGTTCCTAGGGGGGCTGACACCCGGGGCGGATCGCCGATGCACCACGCCCCCCCCCCCGGCGAAAGAACACCCCCCCCTGGGTGCACGCCGCTGGGGGGGGGGGGGGGTGCCGCGCCTGTCAGCTTTGTTCATTTCCGTGCTTCCTCTGCCCCAGAACAGGTTACTTCCTGAGAAGAGAATAGCTCTTGGAAGGACAGTTGGTCCTCAGAGCCAGGGGAAGCTTCCAGGAGGCTGCAGCAAGGTCAGGCACAGTCAGTCTAGAAATCCAGTAGTCGCCAGTCCAAGAGGACAAAAGCAGAGGGTAAGATCTGGGTGACTAGGTGAGGGAGGACCAGCATGGAAGGGAGAGGAGGGACCTAGGCAGTACAGCAATGCCTACACTCAGATCTAACTAAGAAACTAGGAAGGGCTTACAGATACTACCTTGGCAATCAAGACTAAAGGGGTTTAAAAGGGTGTGAGAGACAAGTTATAAGTTCTAAAGATCTGAGTTATGGACTAATGATGTTGGTTTGAGTGCACAAATTAGAAAGTATTTGATATACTGGTTTAAGAGGTTAAGTAGCAAGACTGTTGGGGTTTGTTTATGGGAACTGAGTTCATTTGATAAGAAATTCTCATTTCTTAGGTATACAAGAAGGGGTATAAAGAGGCCTATGTGAATAGTTCAAAAAAACTTGTTTAATTTATTAGCCAGTCTTGTTCACAGTGGCAGAGTGGAGGAGTGGCCTAGTGGTTAGGGTGGTGGACTTTGGTCCTGAGGAACTGAGTTCAATTCCCACCTCTGGCACAGGCAGCTCCTTGTGACTCTGGGCAAGTCACTTAACCCTCCATGTAAGCTGCATTGAGCCTGCCATTAGTGGGAAAGCACAGGGTACAAATGTAACTAAAATAAATCTGTTTGGGATTTTTCCTGGGGGGGGGGGGGGGGAGAAGAGGATAATCCCACCTGCTAACACTTTTCTTCCCCAAGTGGAGGCATTAAGTGCCAAGTAAGAAATGGACTGACAGAGACTACCCTTGGGAGGCTTCATTTAGGTTGGGCCCTGGATCCAGGAATGCACTCTCTCTCTCTCTCTCTCAATAGGCGATGGCACCTATTTTTTAGGCAGTCCATCGCACCTACGCAGTGCGCGTGTGCAACTTTCTGCTTCCCTGTCCTCACAACCTGGCTATGCTTCTGCTGTACCTCCTCCCCCCAGTTCCCCCTAAGCCAATCCTTCTATTGCAGAACCCCTGTATACCACAATAGAAGAACTGCTAGTGCTACAAGGAACATTTTATTACGGAGAACAAAACTGTGCCATTGAATAAACAAGCTTGTTTTCTTGTTCAGGCGAGGGAACAGGGGGCCAGACCTTGAGTAGTGATTATAGCTATAGAAGAGGGAGCAGAATGCAATATTTCTAGCCTGAACTACGGTAGTTGCACTGGTAGGTTGAGGATGCAGTGGTGCTGATTGCTGATGGTAGGGACTGGGGAAGCAGACCTGCAGCTTGGGCTAGGGGTGGAGAGAAACAGATATAGGATTTGTTTATTATAAAGATTTGCTATGCCACTGAGTTTAAGCAGGTCATAGTGGTTTACATCATAAAAATTCATATAAAAGACCACTATAATTGATAGGGAAAGGGTTTCACACATGGCAGTCACTGAAGCTTTTAGTAAACACTGATTTAAACGTAGTACACTAGAAATTTGATGAACCATGTATTCATACATTAAAAACAAAACTTTTTTTTTTAAACTTTCTTTTGCCAAGACTTTCTGTTCTGAACCACCACAGGATGTAACTTTATAATGTTGCTGCAACTCTGAATCCATCTTATGTGGTCTTCATGCAAACTGTGCTTCACTGACTTTACCACTGGTGTGATGGGAGACGAAATTGCAGACACATATAAAGGTGTAATGCTAAGGTCAGTTAACTGTGTTTTCATTTTCACCAGGGATTACTTCATCTCTTTTTATTGCTTTGACTTCAAGATTCAAGATTGAAACAGTCATATTCAGGCACTTTATGAGATAATAAAATTGTGATTTTATTTATATACTGTGTGATTAGACATGCTGAGATTATTTTATCATATTGAAAACAGTTTGTTAAATGTGCCTAAGGGTCCAATTTATTTGTACAGTAAGGTCAGGTGGCTGAGTGGGATGGAATGAGAATTGGTAGAGCAAAGTATTTGTGCAGTAGCAATCAATTACTTTCGACCAGACTATAAGAAGCACTGTTTAGGTGGGGGCATAAATCCTTCATATTTGAGCTCTGATTTAGTATTATTGATGCTCCAAGATAATTAATCCTTCATATGGGAGGAGGTTCAGAGTTATGGTATCAGTTGCAGTTTCAACTTGATATGACTCTCAGGTGACTAAATAATAGGTTTTATCTCTCTCTCTCTCTCTCTCTCTCTCTCTCTCTCTCTCTCTCTCTCTCTCTACCTCCCTCCCTCCTTCCTTCTCACTCTCTCTGTATAGATAAATACAATTACAGGGCTTTTTTTTTCAAGGGGGTACTCAGTGCTCACTTTTACCATAGACCCATAAGCCCTAAATATGCATGCTGAAGCTAGCACACAATAGCTCGGCCCCTGCAAAATGTTGGATACACAGTCATCAGAGGCTGAGCTATTCAAACAATAGAGGTAGAAAAAATGTTTAGTTTTGGTGTAGTGGTATGAATATACCAGCTTTGCGAATTGTCCAGGATCTCTGATATTTTTGTATTTTGCACAGTAGGGAGGAAGTGCATTTCCATTTCTATTTCTTTAGTATTACAACGTATGCAGAGTCTAGGTTATTGGAGTTTCCAGTTCAGTTTTGGTCTGTATATTTCTGTTTCCAATTTGTTCTGTATTGGGTGAGGCTCTTCACCTTCACAAAATAAAAATCTGTGTCGTAATTCTTTCAAACTAAATCACGGGGTATTTAATCAAATCAGAATCTAGCAATTGTGCACTTGTTTGAAAGAAGTACACTGTGCTCCTCGTCTCCAGCTCTGTACCATGTACAATGACATCTGTGGCTTGCCTGCCAATCCCATTCCTCACCATCTCTTTGCTGGGTCTTCGCGTTTGGGGCTATATATATGAATGCTGAAAAACAAAAGTGGGTTATTTTGACCAACACACTTTCTCCCCTTTTCCTATACAGGTGTTGGCAGCCAGTCAGAGGCAGAAGCTGGCCCTAATGGCCACCAGCCCCAGCACACTGAAAAGCAGACAGAGCAGCAAACCAGTGGACCTGGAGGTGTGCCTGCACACGAAAGCACGCAGGACCAGTCACATGGGGTGGAACCACAGGACCCAGCAGCAGCGCTGGCTCTCCCTCCCCCACCCGCAGCAGAAGCTCTCCCTCCCCCACCCTTTGCCGATGGTGGCACAGAGGAAGAAGATGCAGAACAGGGGGTGGGGGGCACATCCTCAGCAGAGGCCATCCAGCCAGAGGAGGCAGCTACTGTGCCTCACAACACAATTGCTGGGCCACAATGTACACCTGGAAGATTACCGGCGCCAGAAATTGAAGCTGCAACGGGAAGCGCTACAGGTGCAACTGGAAGCACTACATGTGCAATGGGAAGAGGTGCAGCAGCTCCAACAGCTGGAGCACAGCATTGAGGGCCTACGCCATGACCTGAAAGCACATAGTACAGCCCTGATGCAGCAACAAGTGACGTCTACTTCCACCACTGCTCTGTGGGCAGGAGGTGGAGGGGGCTCCTCATCCTTTTCATCTGGGGCCTGCTGCTGTGGTTGCTGTGTCACTTTTGGGAGGAAAGCCCTCAGAAACCTTAAGTCGCAATGTCTGTGGATTTTGAACACTGTGACACAGCTGATAAATGTCTCAAGTGTCGATTTAATCGTAGACATAAAAACTCCCGGTTATGTCTCTATAGTATTAATATTAGAGCAGTTCCAGTTATTTCTCATTTAATTAACTCGCTCTATAGCAGTAGATTCTATGCAGCTCTTTGCTGTAGTAAGAGAGATTTGAGAGAGCACTTAGCTTTGAGCTCCAGCGATGATTTTGAGTTCAGTTCGACGGGGCCACCGTTTCACACTTTGAAGGCTTCGTCAGGAACTAGTGCTGGTATTTGTGCAGTATCTGTGAAAAAACAAATGAGTCAATGCTGGAAATAATCCTAAAAGGTCGTACAGGCTGTAACAACTAACTCTGGGTAAACTTGCTTTCAGTCGTTCAACTGTGTTCTCAAAATGGCTTCAGCAACGTCATGCCAATCTCCGCTAAGCTTTTGAGGATCCATTCCTTCTGAACAGAATTCCTTTATGTTTATCCCACACATTTTTGAATTCTGTTACCGTTTTCATTTCCACCATCTCCCGCGGGAGGGCATTCCAACTATCCACCACTCTCTCCGTGAAAAAATACTTCCTGGTATTTTTCTTGAGTCTGCCCCCCTTCAACCTCATTTCATGTCCTCTAGTTCTAGCGCCTTCCCATCTCCGGAAAAGGTTCGTTTGCGGATTAATACCCTTCAAATGTTTGAACGTCTGTATCATATCTCCTCTGTTTCTCCTTTCCTCCAGGGTATACATGTTCAGGTCATAAGTACATAAGTAATGCCATACTGGTCAGCAAGTCTCTCCTCATACGTCTTGTAACGCAAATCGCATACCATTTTTGTAGTTTTTCTTTGCACCGCTTCAATTCTTTTTACATCCTTAGCAAGATACGGCCTCCAAAACTGAACACAATACTCCAAGTGGGGCCTCACCAACGACTTGTACAGGGGCATCAACACCTCCTTTCTTCTGCTGGTCACAGAGAGTACCCACTATTTTTCAATAGTGTGTACATGCAGGCCCTATTTGCACACTAATAAAAAAACAGTACATGCTCTCAGGGCCGTGCCAACATGGTAAGCGGGGTAAGCACTGCAGGGGGGCGCCGACCTCTGGAGGGCGCCTACTGGCACCATTTTCCTGAGGTCAGCTCACTTGCAAAATGTTTTACCTGAAGCTGTAATTCTCCTCTCTCCGCTGCTCTCCCCTCTTCGACCACAGTGCTCACTGAGGCAGGCAGGCTCTGCTGAAGTTGATTGAAAGAATACAACCAGTGCTATTTATGTCTTTGGTGTGGGACAAAGTCCTCATTCAGGGTGAGCTTGAACAACATTCAAATTAAGGAGAACAGCCAGGTTTGGAGGGAGGTGTGCAAGTGAGACTGGGGAGAAATAAAAACTAAATAGTGTAATTGTTAAAATCTGTAAGTGGTTCAAAGTTTTTGGATTTTTTTCTCTGAGCTTGTATACCGAGAGAGGCATGACTGCAATGATATTTGCATAATTATCAGGTAACCGGATATCTACAGCTAAAAGCCATTTCATTGGCTGATGGTTCCAACAGTAGTTTCAGAGGAAGTTTAGCTGACGTAGTGTAGAAGAGCTGGTAAGTGAAAATCTGATTGTTTTTTTTTAATGTTTGTTTTTATATAAAAGATTCTCCTTGGATAGGAAGAGTCTGTGATATGTGAAAATATATTTTGCTTTAATGAAATTGCTAAACTTTAGAGTCAGAGACTTATCAATGATCAGAAAAAGAAAGTCACCAGACAACAAAGGTAGAGAAAAATCATTTTATTTTCATTTTAGTGTTTGGAATATGTCCACTTTGAGAATTTACATCTGCTATCTTATTTTGCAATGTATAGCAATTTGTTTCTAAGAATATTGCTGACAATTCCTGTCAGTGTGGCAAGTGGTGAGCGATCATTTTCACGGTTAAAAATCATAAAAAAACTAGTAAAAAATGCCCGTTTCAAAAGGGAAGGAAACGGGCACTAGCAAGGCCATCCCCCACCCTCCCTCCCTCTCTGTTCCAGACTCTGCCGTCCCTCCGTTTTCACCCCCCCTTCCGCGAGCCAGTCAACCCCCCTTCTTGGTGAAAACTGTCCCCCGCCGCTGTCCAGTACCTGTGTTGACAGGGGACCCCAACCCCCATCAGCAGAAGTCCTGTGCTGGCCTTTGAGGCGTTGCTTCTTCAATGATTTTGTGTCCAAGTTGCTCTGCGTGCATCTGACATCAGACGCACACAGAGGAACTTGAACCGAAGATCATTGAAGAAGCAACGGTGTGAAGGCCAGCACAGGACTTTGACTGACGGGGGTTGGGGTCCCCCGTCAGCACAGGTACTGGACGGCGGCGGGGGACGGTTTTCGCCGAGAAGGGGGGGTCGACTGGGTCGCAGAAGGGGGGTGCAGTGGGCTGTAACACAGGGTATCAGCTTTGGTATCAGCTTTGGTATCAGCTGTCACTGACTCACTGACGTCAGTGCGTGCCTGCCTAGCAGACCACCTCCGAGGGAGGCACGGTCTCAGGCACATCCTGTTGGAGGTGAGAATTATTATATAGGATTATTTGCGATCAAGTATTTTGCAAGAAAGGCTTGTAAGCCTTGCCATGATTGCTATTGAGAATGATATATGTGCCCAGTTAGATATCAAAGATTTAATTACTAATTTCGTGAACATGAAAGCATGAAAAGCTAAGTGGTTGTAAACCCTCTATTTGTTCAGCAATCCCACAAAGATGCATTCCATCTTTCAGCTCCTATTTCCTTTGCATCTTGTGCCACAAGTGGGGGGGGGGGGGGGGGCACAACTGATAGTCTGCAGGGGGGAACCAGAGACCCTAGGCATGGTCCTGCATGCTCTTCTCAAATGGTGAACACTATTACCCCCTCATTATATACCTTAGCATACGTTATAGGATAAAAGCACTTATGCACATCAGAAGCATCAATAATTGGCAATTACGCTCATAAGTACTAGGCATTATTCTATAATATACAAGCCAAAGACACTTAGGGGGAATTTGACAAATAATGCTCAAAAATGTGCCCAGAAAACATTGGCACATACCCTTTATAGAATAGTGCTTAATGGTGATTCTCTGGGTGCTAGACTTACACCTGCTGAAACCTGGTGTAAGTCTTTGCACCAAAGGTGGGCGTGCTGAGCCATTATTCTATAACAATGCATGCAACTTTTTGGAATGTCTCTGACCTGCTCATGCCCCACCCATGACCATGCCCCTTTTGGGTTGTGTGCTATGGGATTTAGGAACCTGGCATTATAGAATAGTGCACAGACAGATGCACGCATAAATCCTCAGTGGTGCCAATTAATGTCAAATAAAGTGCATAATGAAATAGTAGATTTAAGGGCACTACTGCACATACATTGAGCACTTATAGCACATTGGTATACACAATATCACTAAGAGAGTGAGCTCCCAATGAATGAAGTGCTGTATTTCACCTCATAGTGGTCCAGCAAGACTTCCAGATGGGTGCTTTTTTTTCTGAGGGAGCTCCTCCCATTTTTATCAATAGTGATTATTAGATTAGTACGTTTTCCTGGTTCATTGTTCTGTTATATCATATGTTTCACCAGTGAAATTGGTTGTTAGCATCCAGTTATCGATGGTTAGCAGATTGTTAGCCAAATACATATGCCCTACAAGCATAAATGCCCCAAACCACACCAAGTACTATTCTGTAATTATGCATGTATCTTATAATGTGATTTTTACAGATATTTGTATACATAGGCAGAGTCTGGGCAGGGAGTAGGCAGGACTCACACTTACATATATAACATATTGTCTGATATTCAGCGCTATTTAGCTGGCCAGGAATGACTCCTGGCTGGTCAAATACTGCCAGATTCTATATAGCGCACCTAGAGATCTGCGCCTCAATCCAGGAATATTCTATAACAATATGTGTAACTTAATTGGCTTAACAAGCTCATCATCATTGATAACAACACTTAACAAGCAATAATGAGCACTAATTGGTAATAATTAGAATTTACGCACAGCTAAGTGTATTCTGTAATGAACTGCACCTAAATTCTAATGTGCGCAGTTTGAAAGTGGCATGGTTATTGGGGAGGGAAGTGGGCATTTCATGGGCATTCCAAAATTTACTCACATAGTTATAGAATATGGCCCACTGCACGTAAATCTATGCACAGGGATTTACGCCACATTTCCGTTGGTGTAGTTTTAGGTGCTGGGATATCAACTAAGCGTAGTATATATACTGTGCCTAAATCTAGGCACCATTTATAGAATACACTTAGGCAGAAACGTTTTCATCGCAGACTTTTTAGGTGCCATATATAGAATCTGGCCCATAGCGCTTAACCGACTTTCTGCTAATAATCTGTGGGAAATAACTGTTTTATCTCTTGATGAATATTCCCGGTCAGTGTTTACCGCCAGATTCTATATAGTGCGACTTGAGTTGCACATGCAATTCAGGTCGTATTCTGTACTGCACACACAGCTTAATTACCTTAACAAACCAATCAACGTCAATAAGTGCCAATTAACAAGCAATTATTCACTCAAATTGGCTTTAAATATAATTTACATGCACAACTTGCTAAGCCTATTCTATAAAGTGATGCGCATAAATTCACATTCATGCAGTTGAAAAAGGGGAATGGCTATGGACGTGGAATAGGTGGATCCTGGGCATTTCTAAAAAGTTATGCACGTTGTTATAGAATACACCTGCTCCGTGCATAACTTAGTCACCAGCATTTACACCAAGTTCTACTTGGTGTAAATTCCTGTGGCTAGATTTTGTCACACAGACGGGCCCTAGGCGTATTTTAAAAACCATGCCTAAGTTTAGACATAGTTTATAGAATATACCTAGATATATATATTTTTTGGTGACATATATAAAATCCAGCCCTTAGTGGATAACTGGCTATATTGTGCGATATAGCTGGCTTTCCAATAATATTCACTGCAAAATAGCAGGGCCTATCTTTGGCTGGTTTCAATGTAACCAGCAAGAACTCAATATTGACTTGGTCGGTTAAGTTGAAACTTACCTGCTTTCCTAAATACAAGATAATTTTGTTAAATGATTTCCTGTTATTCATTAATGTCAATAAAATAGAGGTTTTAATGGATAATTTAGGTCTAGATTTGTCAGATGCTAAGTAATATAATGTAATTTTGCAGATTATTTTGTTATTTTCAATTTTCTTTTTTTTTTTTTTAATTCACTTACTTTCCTCATTAATGTGGATTAGGTTTCTTTGCTTGTTGTTGCATTAATTTTTTTTTTAATATATAATTTATTAACAGATGGTAAAGCATTCCCTACCATGGTGCTTGATATTGAAAAGATGATGTTAATTTTTTCAAAATCTAATTTTATTGACAGCCGAAAGTGCAAAAGCCAACAGAGACATTAATTAGAACATATGGGATCCTTTAACTAAGCTGCAGTAAGCACTAACGTGTGCTTACTACAGCAAAAAATGGTTTAGTGCAGAGACGTTAAGGTGTCCCATTGTAATTTTTGGATGTGGGTGTGCTACCACGGGCTGAGAGGGGGGTCTGGGAGTAGAGAGTGGGTGCATGCTTAGCGTGTGAGCCCTTACTGCTTACATAATGGGTGGTGTTTGGGGCTCACATGCTAATGAGAAGATTAGGGGGTCTTTTCCAAAGGTGCACTAGCATTTTTAACGTGAGCTAAAAATTCACGTGCGCTAATGCTAAGATGCCCATAGGAATATAATGGGTGTCTTAGCATTTAGCACATGATAATTTGTAGCGCACACTAAAAATGCTAGCACACCTTTTTAAAAGGGACCCTTAATGCACGATCATTAATAGGGAAAATGAAAAATATTGTTATTTTATCCCTGAGGTAAAAATGGCCTTAGCACATGAGAATGACCCAAATAAGGACGCACTAAGGCCACTTTTGATCACAGTTTGATAAAAGGGCCCCTATATGTATTTGCTTTATAAAGTGTGAAAATATTTTTGGCCTTCACAAATCACACACACAACTTTCCTCCTTCTATCTCTATGCCCCCAGCTGCCTACATGTATAAATAATGTGTAATTCCCTGGTAAATTGAGTTTCGGAATTTCCTCAGGGGATTACTAGCCCTGGTGTAGAACTCTCCAGATTCACTGGGGGGGGGGGGGGGGGGGGGAGCCTGAATAGTGTGAGTGGGAGTATGAAGAGCCCAGTCCAGAGGGAGGTTTAGGACACAAGTGACAACGGGTGTCATAGTTGGGAGGGGGGTTGATAGGTTATAAAAGTGATAGAATTACTGAACACATGGTCTTTGGTTGCCTTCATCTCCACCAGAACCCATGAAGAGAGGGGGTATTCGGAAGGCTGACCAAAGAGGTAGTTTCTGTTGATAAAAGCAGTAACTGTAAGGACAGCGCTGGTTGTGTAGAAAGTGTTACCCCCCCCCCCCCCCCCCCCCGGGAGCAGAACACAGAGTCTGTTCGGTGCCAGAGGCAGCAGCTCAGAGAAGATCACCTCTGGAGGGAAGAAAACGGGAAGATCTAGTCCTGAATGGGTCTGATGGCTGGGTAAAAACCCAGCGAGACAGCTTGCCACAGATAGAGCCGGAAGCCACAGCCTTCGACTGTTCTGCCAAAAAGGATGGGTATTAGAGGACTGGTGAATACTGTAAATATATATATAAATACCCAAGGATCTATAAGGAGACTATTGATTTATAGTTGGATCTTTACACCAACATCTTGGATTGGCCCAAAAACCTCTTTCAGCAGTATGCAGTTTGGATATCTGCCTGTTGTAGCATTCCAGTAAAGTTGTGTTTTGCATTTAACATAAAACCTGGAGTGGAGAGTTTCACTGGAGTGTGAGTGAAGTCAATTTGCTCAAAGGGTGTGGCTTAAAACCCTACTGTCTACCGGGGTCAAGCCCAGCCCTAGCCTGCTCTCAGCTCAGTAAAATCACACCTATTGTTTGTGGCCCTGGTTTCAGGTACCTGACCCAAAGTGCTTGCTGGTGCCCAGAACTGGTGTTGAGATCACGGTTACAATGGCTTTCTGAAGTTCCTATTTACATGTATAGCCAGTCCACATGTGTAAAACTGCTAATTACATTTATAAATACTTCCAAAATGAACTCCTAAATGTGCTGTACATTGGTGCATGAATGCACATTTTTATGTATTGTACTAAATAGGACATTTAGAGGGTCTTTTACTAAAGATTACATTACTAAAGATGTTATCTGCAGCAGGGCCCATAAGAGTAAAATGGGTCCTGTGGCAGAGAACATGTGTTAACCTTTAGTAAAAGATCCCTTTAATGTGATATTGGTATACTTTCATAAATTAAAAAAAAAATCTCTCCGTGGTCTAAGCTCATTTGGAGTAATGTGTCCAGTTCCGGAGGCCAAAGTTCCAAAAGAATATAAATTGTGATTATAGGACATGTCCTGCCATGAAGAGGCCACCAGAGGGAGCACTCCCAGTGAAAGGCTGGTGAAATGACCTGAAAGGGCCCACTAGAGGGAGCTCCATCTTATAGATGATAGCCAAAAGACAGAAGGCTGGTGGGAAATGGTCTGCCCTTGTAGGATTAAGGGTAGGAGGGCACATCACAGAATGGGTGAGGGCATTTCCCTTTTAACTGGTGGACCTAGTTAACGAAGGGTCTAGACCCCTTCTAGAAGAAGGAGGGGGGCCCAGAAAGGGGTGGGAAAGCTATTAGCATCTCCATAAAAAGGCACTTCCCAGAAAAAAGAATTCAGAATAGAGAACCTTAGAGAAGAAGGAAAGATGTAGAATAACTGGTGAGCAGAGCCCGGAGAGATAAACTAGAGCAAACTGGAAACTCTGGGGCATGGACCCCAAAAAAAGATCCAGAAAGACCTGAGACAAGGTACTTTTCTAAATGCCAGGATAATATGAAGGCTAAAAACTATGATATGAACCACAGTGTAGAGACAACACTGTGCCGTTAAATAAAGACTGGATATTAAAAGCCAGGGGTGGAGGACAGGACTGTATGGTTAAGATGAAAGTTAAAGTCCTGTCTAAGGGGTGGAGGCTGTTTAAATGAGACCCCAATTCTCTTGAAGGAGGGCTCAGTTGAAGATTTACTTTATAAATTGTCTGTTTGAAGAAGAATTACCCCCAACAGAGTGGTTGGAAAAGACTAGGTGGAGCTGATCTGCATGTCAGTTGACTAATTTGTATAGCACGTGAAGCCTACTAAACAAGTATGTTTATTCCTATAAGAAGCACCTGGGGGTGCATAGGACATACCAGAACTGTGTCTTGATCCAGGGAAAAACTTCATGGAGGTCTTTGAACTGGATGACTGAGGGTGTAGAAAGGTCACCCTAAGTACAAAGAGGACCACTATCTCTAAAACTGAAGGTAGTTGAGAGCTGTTTTTGAGCAATTTCTTAGAAGAAAAGTGCTGGTTAGCACTGGAGGAGAGCCTGCGGTGCAGGCCATTGACACCCAAGGGGCCCATCACAAAATAGAAAAAGTAGGAGAATGACAGAAACATCCTAAGAAGGCAAAACAAACATACAAGAATTTTTCAGTGGAAAGGAAGATCTAGAACCTAGACCCAGGGTTCATGACAAGAAGATCAAGGGATCCTTTTACTAAGCTTCAGTAAAAGTGGGTCTGCATTAGCAACAACACATGTTTTTGATGCACACTGAGGCTCCCTTTTACTGCATCAGGTAAAAGGCCATCTTTCCCCCCCCCCCCCCCAAAAAAATGGCCATGCAGTAAGTGAATCTCTTACTGCACAGCAATTTCAGGGAGGAGCAGTTGCCACCACCTACTGAGGTGGCATTAACAGCTCCCAAGCTAACCTGGTGTCAACTGGGCAGCGATGACCCCTGGTGTGTGCTGCGGGTGGGAACTAGCTCCAGGTTCCAGCAGTAGTTCCGGAATGGTGAGCTTGCTGGTAAGCCCGTGTTGGACTTACCGCCGCTTAGAAAAAGGACCGCCAAAGAAGGTAGCCTCAGGAGTAACAGGAAGAAAAAAATAATCACAGAGAGCGTGGCGGATTAGCCTCCCAGTTCAGATATGAGAGGTAAGTAAAGCAACAGAATTCAAGAAAGCATAGGATATGCCCAGAAGATCCAAGTTTTAAGGAAGTGAAGGTAAAACTGGAGAACGTGTGGGAAATCAGTTGGACAAAATATATGGGTTTGGGGGTAAATTCTCTAAATGGTGCTGACAGTTTGGCACTGCAAAAAAAATAATTCTTAGCACCATGAACCCTGGTGTAAATCCTCACACCTAAATTAGGTGTGGATCCCTCTTATTCTACAACAATGCACATAAATTGCAGCAATGCCCCTGATCCGCCCATGACACTCCCATGGCCATGTCCCCTTTTTAAATTTGTGTGCAAATTTAAATGCATATATATTTTAAACAATGCCAATTAGCACTGATAATTGATTGTTAGGGCTCAATTATCTACTACTACTACTAATCATTTCTATAGTGCTACTAGATGTATACAGTACTGTACACATTATATGCAGGTACTTTGTCCCTAGAGGGCTCACAATCTAAGTTTTTGTACCTGGGTTGATGAGGGGTCAAGTGACTTGCCCAAGGTCACAGGGAGCTACAGTGGGAATTGAACCCAGGTTGCCAGGATTAAGGCCCACTGCACTAACCATTAGGCCACTCCTCCCTCCTGCTTAAAATGTACTGGCAGCACTAATTGGCTTGTTATTCAATTGCGCACACACCCAAATTTGTGCACACAATTTAAAGCGCCATTTAAAGAAATCCCAGGGTTTGTCAATATTTCTTATTTCTTCTTCAAGAGCAATACTTTTTGGTTCTTAGAGACCTTTGCCTATGGATTACTATCAAACGGGGCAACTGATGGAGCTGAAGAAAGATGCTACAATATTGTTATTCAGACAGCATCCATTGTCTGGCTTCTTATCTGTATAGAAAATAAAGTATTTCCAGACCCATTCTGCAAAGATTTTTTTGTATTATAAGAGAACATGACCTTCTCAGCACAAGATGTTCATGACATTTTCTTTCATAACAAAATGGTATTGCTCTTTTGTTTCACCAACAATACTTGTGGCTTCATCTTCATTCTGAAGAACAAACCAGAAAACAGTAAAAATGCACTTTAGTAACCCCAATAGAGCAATACTATCACAAAGGGGGTAAAGGGTAATGGATTTGGTATACCACCTTTCTGTGGTACAAGCAAAGAGGTTTACATACATCTTATATGCGGGTACTTTCTCTGTCCCTAGTGGCTTCACAATCTGAGGGGCCCTTTTACAAAGGCACGTGGGCGCCTACACACGTCCAATGCAAGTCAAATTGGCACTACCTCCTGGCTACCATGTGCCCCAGGCGGTAATTCCATTTTGAATGTGTGTCCAAAACGCGCAGTAGAAAATATTTTCTATTTTCTACCACGTGGCGCTTACCCAGTGGTAATCGACAGATTACATGCACTGGCCGCTTACTACCCAGTTAGCAAGTGAGACCTTACTGCTAAGTCAATGGGTGGCGGTAAGGTCTCAGCCCAAAAATGGACACGCGCTGGTTTTAATTTTGCCACAAGTCCATTTTCCGACACAAAAAAGCACCTTTTTTCCAGGCGCGCTGAGCAAATGGACCTGCATGCATCCAAAACTCATACCAACATAAGCGCAGGCCACTTTTAGGTGCACCTTAGTAAAAGGGCCCCTAAGTTTTGTACCTGGGGCAATGGAGGGTTGGGAGACTTGTTCAGGGTCACAGGGAGCTGCTGTGGGATTTGAACCTGATTCTCCAGGTTCTCAACCCAATGCACTGGCCATTAGGCGACTCCTCCACTCCCAAATAAGCCACTCTTCTACCATATTTTTTTCCAAACTTGTTACTAAACATACTCATCTAGAAGATATACTACATAGACACAATGGGGCAATTACATAAAACATTTCTTGAATATAAGGTATGTTTGACAGATGAAAAATGTCTGTTAGAAAATTGAGCTGGGGTATACATGTATAACAAGTAGGCACACGATTGTTCCTACTTTTACATGATCTGAACATAGGAATCCCAAGGGATATAGCTGAGTCAAAGTAGGGGCGGAGTTGCAATGTATATGCGTATATTATAAAATACTGTGGATATTCATGGGAACAATTTTTGGCAAAGATCCTTTTTTTAAATTAATCATCCATTTGATTCAGATTCTGGTTGATTTGTTTTATTCCTTTCTATTAATTCAAAAGGACAAGCCATTTTGCACACTTTTAATAGTGAAGTTTCCAATCCATTTTCAATGTAACCTGCTTAAAATGTACTGGCAGACAGCGAGACAAGAGCACCCCAAAATACCCAGAGTGGCATGAAGACCCTACTGCAACAAAAGAGGGGCAAGGGGCACTAATGGTAGTATGAGGACTTCCAAGGCTTCGTGAGAAGGGTAAAGTGGCATAAACAGTAGAATGAAGACCCTCAAGACACCAGAAAAGGGGTAAAGCAGGACCAACATTTGCAGGAAAAGCGCAAGGCACCAGGAAAGGAATGAGAGACAGCAACATTGATTCTTCAGCTGTAAGTCTCCTGCCTCTACTCCCAAGAATCTTGACTCTCCAATCGGTTCAAAACTCTGCTGCCTGTCTCGTCTTCCGCCAGGGTCGCTTTACTCATACTACCCCTCTCCTCAAGTCGCTTCACTGGCTCCCTATCCGTTTTCGTATCCTGTTCAAACTTCTTCTACTAACCTATAAATGTACTCACTCTGCTGCTCCCCAGTATCTCTCCACACTCGTCCTGCCCTACACCCCTTCCCGTGCACTCCGCTCCATGGATAAATCCTTCTTATCTGTTCCCTTCTCCACTACTGCCAACTCCAGACTTCGCGCCTTCTGTCTCGCTGCACCCTACGCCTGGAATAAACTTCCTCAGCCCCTACGTCTTGCCCCATCCTTGGCCACCTTTAAATCTAGACTGAAAGCCCACCTCTTTAACATTGCTTTTGACTCGTAACCACTTGTAACCACTCACCTCCACCTACCCTCCTCTCCTCCTTTCTGTACACATTAATTGATTTGATTTGCTTACTTTATTTTCGTCTGTTAGATTGTAAGCTCTTTGAGCAGGGACTGTCTTTCTTCTATGTTTGTGCAGCGCTGCGTACGCCTTGTAGCGCTATAGAAATGCTAAATAGTAGTAGTAGTAGTAGACTTTGATGCCCAGTGAAACTCCCACTGGCGAGCCAAAAGAAATATTGTTTTCCTGGCCCATAGATCATAATATTGCTGAAAATAAATGGATTTTCAGTTCATTCAGGACTGAGGTCTATCCTGTCCTTTAAAAGTAAATGAACTGAAAATGCCCTCATTTTCTGCATTTTACCAGTCATCAGACAAGAATGTGCATAGCTATAAAATATGTTTGTACTTGCTTACAGGGTATGCATACATTTATATTTTTTTGGAGTAGAGGTATATTCATCTGTGAGAGTCTATAGAGGTTATGTAGAAGTCCATTTTATAAAGCAATATAAGGGTATACATTGCCTTTATAATATAGATAAAAGATATGAAATGTTTTTTTTTTTCTATATTAAAGATTCTTCTAATTTTACACAACATTTAGGGGTCTATTTAATAAGCCACACAAAAAGCAGCTGGCACTGCTGTAAAACCCATGCACTGCTGCCACTTTTACCGCAGAAGTAAAATAGCTGCATTCGGGTTTCTTGATAATAGCCACGTGCTAATTTCCCCATTAGTGCGTGGCCATTACCGCCAGCAAACCTTACTGCCACCTATTTAGGAGGCGGTAAGGACTCCTGCGCTATTCCCACACTAATCAGGTAGCAAACAGTAATGTGCCCATGCTACCCAATTAACGCAGGCATGCCTACTCTTCACTCCTAAACACACCTCCCGTTCTGGAAAATAAAAAATATTTTCCAGCACAGGATTAGCACTCGCTATGTAGAACACTACCACAGGATGCCAATGTGCGGCCCACGGTAGTGCTCTTTCAAAAGGCAGTAGGCCCCTAATAGGCCTACTACGCCTTAATGAAAGGGCCTTTATGCAGGGGCGTAGCCAGACACCCAATTTTAGGTGGGCCTGGGCCCAAGATGGGTGGGCAGAAGAACCATGCCCCATCCCACAGGTGATTTGGTCTCTCCTTCTCTCACCTGCATGCCATATGGTCTCTCAAACACCCCCCTCCCCTGCATACCTTTTAAATAGCAGATCTTCACCAGCAGCATGCAGCAACTAATACACACTGCTCATGTTGGCCCCACAGCCTTCCCTCTGATGCAACTTCCTGTTTCCGCATAGGCGGGAATACATCAGAGGAAAGGCTGTGGTGCTGGTGTGAGCAATATGCATTAGTCGCTGCTCACTGCAGGTGAAGATCTGCTATTTACAAGGTATACAGGAGGGACAGTTGTTAGGAGTTTTCGGATGGTGGGACTTTGGGATCCCTGCCAGCCACATCAGAGATGTGCTGCTACTGGGTGGGCCTGAGCCTAAAGTGGGTGGGCCTGGGCCCACCCGGGCCAACCCTTGGCTACGCCACTGCCCTTACGTAAATATTGAAAGGGACCTGCAATCAACCCTAATGTTCGTAGTACATATTTATTCTATTTATACTGATATTCCTCATACAGGAACTATTATAAGTGATCAGACAATTAGGATCTTAGAAGAATTCCAACTGATTTTCTGGCTTGGCTGGCTTCTACTGCCATAGAAAATATCCTCTTCCAATATGACCAGAGTTTGTATAAACAGATCTCTGGAGAGGCCGCAGGGGCAACTATGGCCCCCTCTATAGCCAACCTTTTTGCAGCCTCTTTTGAAAAATTCATTGTAAGACCATCAAGATTTTTTAAGACAAGTTATACAATAGGTAAGATTTAGGAGGAAGTTATCAATGTGGGATACCATTAAGACCTGTTCTTTTATTGTTAACCCCAGTTATTAGTAATTAGCCCCCCTCCTTTTCACTAAGCCACGTTAGTGATCTGCGCTGCGCTAATATCGACACTGCCCATTTACTTTGAATGGGCTGTGTCAGCGTTGCCACACGGCAACCACTAGCACGGCTTAGTACACAGAGGAGTAGGTCTCATTTTATAAAATGAGCCTTGGGCTAAAATAGCAGTGTTTGTGGTAAAATAACACTTCTTAATTGATAATTATGCCCCTTATTGGTGATGTCTTCTTTTAGTGGCAAAAATATCACCAATAAGGGGCATAATTATCAATTAAGAAGTGTTATTTTACCACAAACACTGCTATTTTAGCCCAAGGCTCATTTTATAAAATGAGACCTACTCCTCTGTGTACTAAGCCGTGCTAGTAGTTGCCGTGTGGCAACGCTGACACAGCCCATTCAAAGTAAATGGGCAGTGTCGATATTAGCGCAGCGCAGACCACTAACGTGGCTTAGTGAAAAGGAGGGGGGCTAATTACTAATAACTGGGGTTAACAATAAAAGAACAGGTCTTAATGGTATCCCACATTGATAACTTCCTCCTAAATCTCACCTATTGTATAACTTGTCTAAAAAATCTTGATGGTCTTACAATGAATTTTTCAAAAGAGGCTGCAAAAAGGTTGGCTATAGTGTTAATATACATTCTGATGTATTTATATTTCAATTTTAGACCCCTGATGCAGATAAACAGCTTTTACAGTTTATGGATTAGCTTAATTGCTCTCATTCTAAGTTATGTTTCACTATGGAATGTCATGCAGAAGAACATCAAAACAGAAGGATCCGAAGAGTGCAAAATACAAAGTGGGGTACAGAAAACAGCACAGTTGGCCTCAAAAAGGGTAACGTGGAACACTTTTATTAAAATGACCCGAGATGGCACATGTTTAGGCTATTTATCTGCATCAGGGGTCTAAAATTGAAATATAAATACATCAGAATGTATATTAACACGTATTACAGATATAAAAATTATATATATATATATATAGAGAGAGAGAGAGAGAGAAAAATAACTAAGACTGGAACATCCGTGAAAATTTCTTCAGTGCCATTTTAAACTTTCTGAAGGACTAATGGTAGGCCATTCCACAGGATAATTCCAAAGGGATAATGCAATGATAAGCACATTTTGCAGTCTAAATGTATGCGTAGATGGAATGGAAAACAAGAACATTGTGCTGAAAAGTGAAAATGAGGACAATGGTAAATAAAACCTAAAAAGAGTAGTTGCAAAGGTTAAGACTTTAAATCAGGCAAGGATGCTGTATAAAAATACAATCACGGAAGCCCAGACCAAATATATTCCATGTGTTAGCATCTGGCATAGTTACAAGGTAAGGTAAAAGCATGAATCAGAATAAGCACTAACAAGCTACAAACAAAGGCTAAAAGAAAAATTGAAAATAAACTTGCCTTGAAGGCAAAAACTTACAGTAAAATCTCTTTTCAGGTGTATTTGCAGCTGAAATATTGTGAAAGAGTCAATGGGACTGTTAGATCATCAAAAAGGAAAAAGGGCACTCAGGAAGGACAAGACCATAATGTAGAGACTAAGGGGCCCTTTGACTAAGCTGGCGGTAATGGGTGGCAATAATGCTCTCCTTTGCATGGCCACGTGCAATCTGATCTGCTTTTTAAAACTCATCTTTGTGCTCACCGGAGACCTGCCATGTCACTTTCAGGCTTCATCATGGGCTTTTAATCAACAATAAACTTGTAGCTCATTTCCAATTCATTACTTCAGCTCTTAACAACAGAAAGAAACAACATACTTTTGCTAAAATGGAATAAAGATCTTGCTCTATCTATAATCCCATGAGACTTGTTAGACCTATGGTTTCTATTTCTCAGGGTTTTCCTACGTGAAAATATAGCAACATACTATTTAAACTCCTAGAAAGGTTATATTACTCACTAGCTATATTTCATAGATGTGATATGACACATCTTGACAGGCATGTGGATTATTGCTAATATCACACATGTTCTTTGGTCTTGCTTTATTCTATTTCTTGCTAGGGATATGCAAAAAGATTTCTCTTTGGGGACCAAATGTAGTATAGGAATCTTGGTTAAAAAAGAAAAATCCTTTCTTATTTTAGTGCTCATTGTTTTCAGATATATTATTTATAATTTTAGTAGGAAAATTCCCTGACATCTGTTGACAATAGACTTGTCTCCACGATCAAGCTAAAGAGTGATGAGCTTGCCACTTCTGTTGTATATTAGAAGCTACAAAGCATAAAAATATCTAGAACAGATTTACTCCTTAACAAGTGTATTTTCAGTCAATCTGCAATAGAGACATAGAATATAAACACAACTGACAACCATAAGGCCCATCCAGTTTGTCCAATTTAACTCCTGTAGCTTTGCCTTAGGCCCCAGTTGACCTCTGCTTTCCTTACCACTTCTTCATAATTTAAGATCCTCTGTGCTAATCCTACACCTTCTTGAATTCTGTTATTGTTATCTCTACCATTCTCACTGGAAGGTTATTCCATGAAGTCATGACCCTTTCTTGAAGAAATATTTTCTAATGTTATTCCTTTGAGTCTCATCTTCGGATCTCTTGTTTTATCACTTCCTTCCCACTGACAAAGGTTTAAGTATTTGAATATCTCTCTCATATCATTGTAGGTAGTATACACTATGCCATACTTTGTATTGTTATTTGAATATTTTTACTGCTGTAATTGCCTATTGCTCATGTTTGATCTATTCTTACTGTATACCGCCTTGAGTGAATTCCTTCAAAAAGGAGGTAAATAAATCCTAATAATAATAATAAATATCCTGATTTCTTCTCCTCTCCTTTAGGGTGTACCTATTTAGGCTGGCTAGACAGTATTTCTGCATGATTTATATTATGGGAATGATACTGAACTAAAACTTCAGCAGAACCTTCCCGGAGGGGTTCATAGAGAATGATCAACATGATGCTTGATTCATGTATGCAAGTGAACTGACTTCAAAGACAAACAGGATAAAACAGGGCTCCTCTGATGACAAGATCACATGAAAGCAAGGAGAAGTACAAAACAGGACTAATGAAAAGGGTTACTGCTTATGCATGAGTCTGGAAATATAAATAGTTATAACAAAGACATGAAAAGAAGAATTTTGGTGTTATACTTCATTAAAGATAGGCCTCGATATTGAGCGCTACTTAACCCAACAAGAATAGCTCTGAATATTTAAGGTCAGCGCCGAAAAGTTAACCACATATATCGTGCGATAACTGGCAATATTTAGCGCTGAATGGCTACGTTTAGCAGGCAAAATGGATTCCATAAATAGCAGTCCTATCTTTACCTATTATTAACTTAGCTGGTCAGTGCTGAATATTGGCATAGGTGGTTATGTTAGCGCCGGCCAAAAACACCCAGATATTCAATGCAGGTCACCACAAACGGCTCGGCATTGAATATCCTGGATCAGCTTCGACTGTGGCACTTATGCAGGCTGCCTTCTGCTGGCTGAATGTCAGGCCTATGGTATATAACTATGTGCAAGATACCTAATAAACAGATTTTTTAAAAGTTCAGCAAAAAAAGAATTTACAAAAAAATGTACATATGCTAGCTATGTACAAACTGTAAATATAACAAAGTTAAAATATTCTATGTCGTTGAAATGTTCATAAGAGCTAGAGAGCATAGGCGGTCGGTGGCCCAACTGTTTGGGGAGGCTAAAGGGGGTGGGGTTAGGGGTGGGGCAGGGGTGGAGCTTACATCCATAATTGTATGACAACATAGAAAAAAAATAAGTAAAAATAAAAGTCATAATACCTTTTATTAAATTTAGATATTAGATATGTATCATATGTCAAAGAATAAAGTGGTTGCTCAAAGTATATACTAACCACAATCGCTCAACTGCAAAACACTATACATAACTTTATGCAAAAACACACTCATAACCTTACTGTACTATAAATATTACACTGGGTAGACCCTAATACACCAATATACCACCCATACGGAAAATGCAGACCATCAACAATATGAAACAAGGGATCATAATATCATAATTCTCATGTAGAGTCACAAAACACCCTTTTAGGGTGGATAGTGTTCACAATGAGCTCCTTTTATTAACGACCATATGTAGATCCTTCAAGCGGTAGTGTGTCATGATTTAGGCTCGACACCCTTTCTGATGTTTTGGTGCCACCTCAGTAAGGTCAACACACAATCTCTCCACTGCAAAACACTATACACCAACTTGTGCAAAAACACACTCATAACCTTACCAAACCATAATAGCACTAATTCCAAGGACAGGATGAGCTACAACTTTATGCATGGAAAGGCAGCACTGTAATTACACCGGTCTCTAAAACAGCAGTACACAACCTAGTGCCAGAACCGGTGGTGGGAGGCGGGGCTGGTGGTTGGGAGGCAGGGATAGTGCTGGGCAGACTTATACGGTCTGTGCCCTGAAAAGGACAGGTACAAATCAAGGTAAGGTATACACAAAAAGTAGCACATATGAGTTTATCTTGTTGGGCAGACTGGATGGACCTTACAGGTCTTTTTCTGCCGTCATCTACTATGTTACTATCCAGCTTATAATCGAAAGTGATCGCCGGCCATCTTCCGACACAAATCGGGAGATGGCCGGCGATTTTTTAAAAGCGGCGAAATCGGTATAATCAAAAGCGACATTTTTGACTGCATCACCGCTTTCCCGTCGCTTTGGCGGCGAAAGTTCAAGGGGGCATGTCGGTAGATTAACGAAGGCGGGACATGGGCGGGCATGGGCGTGGCTACCAGATGGCCGGCTTTTGCCGATAATGGAAAAAAACAAAGCGGCATTAAGCAGTATTTCGCCGGCTTTACTTGGTCCTTTTATTTTCACGACCAAGCTTCAAAAAGGTGCCCCAACTGACCAGATGATCACTGGAGGGAATAGGGGATGACCTTCCCATACTCCCCCAGTGGTCACCAATCCCCTTCCAAACTAAAAAAATAAAACTAAAAACCTTTTTAGCCAGCCTGTATGCCAGCCTCAAATGCCGTACCCACCTCCATGACAGCAGAATGTGTTGTATCCTCCGACAGACTTTCCCTGGTTGCGATGTGGCTCTCGGGTGAGTGTGACACCTTTTCTGTTAGGTGCCCTGCAGAGTCACATTAGCAATGCATTGTGGTGGGTGTAGGGTACTGGGCTCTACTCCCATGGTGCTTTCCCCCCCCCCCTGCTAACTGGGTCAGAGTGTGCCCTGTTTTGTTTCCTGTTGTAGTCCATGCGGTAGTGGCCATTTTTGTAAGCCACTTTTAGATCCCTTTCCTGTGTTACCCACGTTAGAGAACGTAGTTCTTACCTTGCATGGTGCTGAAAGAGGGCATTGTACACCATTGTGCCAGCTCTGACCTACTGCTAATCTTAGTACCAGGGGACTCTTTGCCAGTGGGGCACAACCTCTGATCTGCAGTTAACTGTGAGTAAACGTGCTTATTTCAAGAAAGGACTTGTTCAGAGAGATTAGTCTTCAGGTGTGAACTGGTATGCCAAAGTTATACAGCAGCAATAAGTCCTAGAGGCTGTATGCAGGTCCCTGGAACAATTTTAGTGGGTGCAGTACATTTGTAGGTAGTGGGTTTGGGGGGCTCAGCTCCCAAAGTAAGGGAGCTATGCACGTGGGAGCTTTTCTGAAGTCCAGCGCAGTGACCCCTAGGGTGGCTGGTTGGTGTCCTGGCATGTCAGGGTGGCCATTGCACTAAAAATGCTGGCTCCTCCCACGGCCAAATGCCTTGAATTTGGCCGGGGTTTGAGATGGCCGACATAACTTTCCATTATCGCTGAAAAACAAACCCGGCCATCTCAAACCCGCCGAACTCCACGGCATTTGGCCGGGCTAAACCGTATTATCGAAAAAAAGAGATGGCCGGCCATCTTTTTCGATAATACGGTTCCGACCAGCTGTAGCGCCGCCGCCAACATAGATTGCCGGCGATCTATTTGGCCGGCGACGTTCGATTATGCCCCTCTATGTTACTATGTTAGTGAAAAAAGCAAAACAAAACAAAAAGGGCTGCAAATACTACATACTAGCAGAATACTGCACCTTGATCACACATGAAAAACATATGACACAACAGATATGAAGGCAAAATACTAAACTGGAAAGTTACCTCAGGAAGTCAGACTCAGCATGCAGCAATATCAGAAAAACTGAAACTTACATGCAAAACTTACTGAAACTGAAACTTACATGCAAAATATCACAGATGCACAATTCCAAAAGCTGACATATTCCAATTAATAAATTCTGAATAAAATACTTTTTTCTACCTTTGTTGTCTGATCATTTAGTTTTTCTATTCACTTTGGTCCCAGTGTTTTCTGTTTTATGCACTGTCTTCTTTCCATTTGATATTTTTTCTCTCACCATGACCACCATCATCCTGTGTCCTTATGCGTCCTGTCTACCATCTGTAGCCCTGTCCCTATCCTTTCTCCAGTTTCAGCATCTGCTCTCAAAGTGTTCCGATCCAGCCCTTAAATTCAGCAATTTTCCCTCCATCCATATCCAGCATTTGTCCTCTCTCCCTTCCCCTCCATCCATGTGCATCTCCTTCCTTTGTCTTTCCTTCCCTCCATCCTTGTCCAACATTTCTCCTCTCTTCCCTGCCCTCCACTCCATCCATGTCCAGCATTTCTCCTCTCTTCCTTCCCCTCCATCCATGTGCATCTCCTTCCTGATTTTCCTCCCCTCCATCCATCCATGTCCAGCAACTCTCCATTCTCCCCTGCCCTCTCCTCCATCCACCCATAGCCAGCAAATTTCCTCTTTCCCCTGCCCCCATTCATCCACCCATCCAGCAATTCTCCTCTCTCCCCTGCCCTTCCCTCCATCCTGTCCAGCAACTCTTCATTCTCCCCTTCCCTCTCCTCCATCTATCCATATCCAGCAAATTTGCTCTCTCTCCTGCCCCCTCCATCATCCATGTCCAGCAACTCTCCATTCTCCCCTGCTCTCATTCATTCATCCATCCATCCATCCATGTCCAGCAATTCTCCTCTCTCCCCTGCCCTCCTCTCCTGTCCAGATCTCTTCGCTCCCTCTGCCCTCCCCTCCTGTCTTCTCCATGTCCAGCATTTCTCCTCTCTTCCCTATCCTCCATCCATGTGCATCTCCTTCCTGACTTCCCTCCCCTCACCCCTCCATGTCCAGCAACTCTCCATTCTCCCCTGCCCTCTCCTCTATCCACCCATAACCAGCACATTTCCTCTCTCCCCTGCTCTCCGCTCCCCTCCATCCATGTCCGGCAACTCTCCATTCTTCCCTGCCCTCTCCTCCATCCATCCATATCCAGCAAATTTGCTCTCTCCCCTGCCCTGCCCTCCCCTTCATCCATCCATCCATCCATGTCCAGCAACTCTCCATTCTTCCCTGCCCTCTCCTCCATCCATCCATATCCAGCAAATTTCCTCTCTCCCCTGCCCCCATTCATCCATGTCCAGCAATTCTCCTCTCCCCTTGCCCTCCCCTCCTCTCCTCTCCATGTCCAGTGATCCCTTCTCTCCCATGCCCTCCCCTCCATGTCCAGCAATCTCTTCTCTCCCCCTGCACTCCCCTCCCATCCATGTCCAGCAATTCTCCCTGCCCTCCCTCAGCTCCCCAACAGCCCTCCTCTCCGTTCCTTCCTGCCTCCCCCTGCGCATTTAACCCTTTTATTTTCAGTGGCAGCAACGGCAGTGAAGAAGAAAGCACTGCAGGCTCGCCTCCAGCTTCTCTCTTCCCTCAAACAGTGTCCCGTCTTCTGCGATGATGTATTTCCTGTTTCTGCAAGGGCGGGACACTGTGTGAGGGAAAGGAGAAGCTGGAGGCGTGCCCGCAGTGCTTTCTTCTTCATTGCCGTCGCTGCCACTGAAAATAAAAGGGTTAAATATGCGGGTGGGGGCAGCAAATAACTGAGAGCCATGATTATAGTTTGACGAAGTGAGGAGCTGGCAGTACGAGTGTGGGGCGTGGACGCCAGCACGAAGAGGAGAGGAAGATACAATTTTTGAGGAGGAGGCAGCCAGGGGTAGGTCACAGTTGGGCTGGGGAGGCTTAGCCTCCTCAAGCCTCTTATATGGGGCGCCTATGCTAGAGGGCCCCTTTTACCAAGCTGCTGCAAAAGGGGGCCGGTGCTGGCATCGGCGCATGTTTAACATGCACACCAAGGCCCCCTTTTACCACAGCTGGTAAAGGGGCTCACTTTCTTACAGGAAATGGCCGGGCAACAAGTAAAGCACTTGCCGTGTGGTCATTTCGGAAGGGAGCCTTTACTGCCACCCATTACCGTTGGGTACACTCCAGAGCTACAAAAATAAATAATTTTTTGTAGCGCTGACAAGGACGGCATGCTAGGGGTGGGAAATACCACCGGACTGCTGCAGTAGCCCAGTGCTACTTCCTGTATAGCGAGCAGTAAGCCCACGTTGGGCTTACTATCGCTTAGTAAAAGGAGCCTAGAATTAATAAGTTTATTACACTTTGAGTAGTGTTAAGCATGTTAAAATTATAAGAAGCAATTTTTAAAGAGATTCCAACTGAAAAAAAAAACCATTTTGAAAATGGGAGGTATCTGTGTCAGGTTCAGGATAGACTGGCAAAAACAAGCAATGGAATTTCATTTTGAATTCCCTGTGATAGCTATTTTCAGGTTTACTTGCAAGGTATCCAATATATGAAAGGTAAGAGATTCACCAGGTAGTGTTAGCTAGCAGGGAGTTTCTCTTAAAAAATTGATTAGCAGCTTTGTGGGTACAAAGGGCTTCTAGACCTGCAAGACTATACCCTGGCAGAAAAACATCCACTTAAATTTGAATTAACTAAACATTTACTATAAACACTACATTCAACTAAGTTGAAAAAAGTAATATCAATACAATTAAAATTCCAAAACAAGGGAGCAAGATGGCCGACTGAGAGGAAGCACGCAAATCAGCTCTGTGCTTACCTTGTTTTCTTCTTTTTACTATGCCTTCTTACTGTAAGGGGAATGTGTGGTTTTATCTCTCCGAAGCCACCTCTACCCCTCTATGCCAATGAAGGCTTGATTCATTTGTGCTCCCATATCAGGCAGGAAATGAGGGTGCGATCCCAGCTCAGCATGAGACACAGGTAGAGTCCCAGCTTTTGGGAAAGACATCTTTGTCTCTCTCATACCAGGTTGCTCCACCACTTCGGCAGCAGAAGACCACGGTGGAGGCTGATAAGAATCTGAAGAAAGACGCAGTGTCCTCAGCATCCATTGTGGGGGATTCTCCTGGATCTAGTGTTGTCATTGGCTTCTCAGCAGTGAGTGCAGGAGGAAAACCATCTGGAGACGAATAATCTGAACTGTCATCTCTGCTGATATCTGGCAAGGCCCTGGAGGAGGTTCCCCAAGATTCTTCTGGAAAGGTACCACCTGCTTTAGCTACTACCAAGAATTTTACATTAGAGCCTTCCATACAGGGCCGTTCTTTGGAAATTTCATCTTTGGTGCAGTTCATGCAGACATTTGCTCAGGCACATGAAGGTAGTGTTCAGAACTTTCAAATAAGACTTCTTATCCTTCGTGTGCTGAATTTTCTGTAATAAGTTCAGTTTCACCATTGGAATGTTTCAAAAGATATCTTGCAGAAGTTTTGGATTACCTGCTTGAAGCATTACCACTTATTGGAAAAAATTACCTTTTACCTAAGAGAAAAGATTCAGCACCTATGAGAACTTTGGGACCTAATGTAGATGCCTCTCTGGGCTCAGTAGATACTTTAGATACCTCACGGGTTCTTCAATCCGCAACTGCTGTGGTGGAAAGGGCTGCATTACTTGTTTCTTTGGTATTCGAACAAGACCTGAACTCATTGATGCGGATATACTTTAGGAAAGCTTCAAAGATGTATGAGGGTCAAAGGTTTGGATTTTTTCCTGATCTCTCCCAGGCTATCCAGGAGAGACATAAATTATTTCTTGAAATGCGTCAAGAAACTACCACTATAGGTGCAGTTTTTCAGTTAAGATTTCCTTGAAAATGTGTTATAAAATATAATAATGAATAATATGTTTTCTTTATTCCTCTACAACTGAGATCCTTTCTTATTGTGAAGAAATTTGCTTCTGGGGGATTGATGGTTTGACCTTTATTTTTGGTCTCTGATGTGATTCTTGGATAGATAAGCTTGGTTAAGGTGATAGCCTGATACCAGTCAGGCTGTTTTCTTTGTTCTCTTACCCCCTCCCTTTCTTTTAGTGGACTACTTAAGAGCAGAAGTGTATAGTTTATTTTTCTTATGGATAATTTGTTTATATTATTATATTATATGCCTCTTTTCTGTATTTCATATGCGAGTGGTCTTTAATTTTGAAATGCTAATTAAGGCAGTAAGGGCTCAGTGGTAACCCACCGAATAGCATGTGCTGATGCCCGATTACCGCGGGCATGCCTACTCCCTGCCCCCCCAAGCTAGAAAATAGAACAATATTTTCTGACGTGGGAAACACCATTCAGCATACAACTACCGCAGGGTGTCACGGTGCGCCATGCAGTAGTGCTGCTTTGAAGTACGCTACCCATGCAGTAGCCCTACCGTGGCTCTGTATAAGGGCCCCTAAATTAGATATGGATATTCAATGTCGGGACATGTCTGGGAACTGGCATTAAATATCTGTGTATTTCTGGCCAGACTGAATATTGGCTGGGACCCACATAAGGGAAAATGTCAATCTGATACCTCCCCATCCCTGGTTCTATACTTTTGATCCCCTTGAGCCCTCCTTTCCGATGCCCCACTCAGCTTCCCAAACCCCCCCCCCCCCCCTCATTCAAATCTCTGTGGCTGCATGATCCAGTAACCCCTTTTGAAATCTCCCCATTCTCTTCATCAATGAACCTGATGCTCATTGCATAAGTGCTTTTGAGTACTGCTCTTATCCCAACACTCTACATAACGCTCTTTATAAAGGCACTGATAACTTTATTAAATCAATTTTGACACAGTACAAATTCAGACCTCAGAAGTGATTCTTTTCACATGAGGTACTCTGCCCCATGATTCACTTTAATTGTCATCGGTCAGTTATTGCATTTTACTATTTTGTTATTTTTATATTTTTCTCTCTTCCCCCAATTCTTTTCTACAAATATGATAATTTATTAAGAACTTATGCAGGCCTAGGTCCTATACAGATAAGTTCTTAATAAATTATCATTTTGTAGAAAACAATTGGGGAAGAGAGAAAAAAGTAATGTCATACTAAAACATTAACATCAGAAAACAAAACCCCATATAGTCCTCAATACATAGGCAGAAGAGAAAACAAAAAAGAAGAGGGAAATTTCTAAAGCAATAATGCAACACACTGAGGGGCCCTTTTACAAAATGGTGGTAAGCCCACCTTGGGCTTACCGTGCTCCAACCTGGAGCTACCGCTGGCCCAACATGGCTGCTGGTGGTAGTTCCACCCTCAGCGCACGGCATTTCTAGTGCAAGCAGAAAAATTCCAAAAATGTTTCCACAGATATTAATTGGGCAGTACTGCGTGCTACCTGGTTACTGCCGGGTTAGCACAGAAGCCCTTACTGCCACCTCAATAGGTGATAGTAAGTTCTCCTCCCCCGAATGGCCATGCGGTAAGTGAACTCTTACCGCATGACCATTTCTTTTTTTGGCATTTTTACCCGCTATGGTAAAAAGAGCCTCAGTGTGTGAAAAAAAATGGCCCCCGCTGCTAGGACATGGCCCCTTTTACCGCAGCTTGACAAAAGGACCCTTAAATTCTGAGCCGGTGCAAAACAATTATGTGAAGACATGTCTGATATGTCTCTGGAATACATACCTGAGAACCCATTTCAACTGCTTATAAAGGTTGCCTAACCTTGTCAGAAAGGAAAAAAAGACAATTGTGATAGCTCAAAGGAAACATACTTAATATTCTTGTATGCTACTGTACATTTGCTTGGAGACTTGAGGAAAAATAGTGCTAGGATGCATCATAAATATTTGCTTCCTTCCTAAATGTGTAGCTCTAGTATTTATTTTGGTGTTAAGGAAATAATCTTCCTATATCTGAAAACTAACATAAGTCCCAATTTGTGTTAAAAGAGGAAAGTCATAATCATGGGCATCCATATTACAGTTTCAACGGACGATTCAAAGAAAGCAGACAAATCCAGACTAATGATATTGGCTAACATCCAATTGGTCTTCAACTTGTAGATCACATGGAGGGGCATTTTCGAAAGGGACGGGGAAACCCGTCCATCTTTTATTTCGAAAATACCATCAGGGACGTTCAAATCCTTAAATTTGGTCGTCCCTAGATTTGGTCGTCCCTAGACGTGGACGTTTCTGATTTTTGGCGATTTTCGAATCCAAGAACGTCCATCTCAGAAACAACCAAATGCAAGCCCTTTGGTCATAGAAGGAGCCAACATTCATAGTGCACTGGTCCCCCTGACATGCCAGGACATCAACCGGGCACCCCAGGGGATACTGCAGTGGACTTCATAAATTGCTCTCAGGAACATAGCTCCTTTACCTTGTGTGCTGAACTGCCCCAAACCCCACTACCCACAACTGTACACCACTGCCATAGCCCTTACGGGTGAAGGGGGGCACCTAGATGTGGGTACAGTGGGTTTCTGGTGGGCTTTGGAGACCTCGCTGTTTCCTCCACAAACATAACAGGTAGGGAGGGATGGGGCTGGGTCTGCCTGTCTGAAGTGCACTGCACCCATTAAACCTGCTCCAGGGACCTGCATACTGCTGTCACAGACCTGAGTATGACATCTGAGGCTGGCACAAAATATTTTGAAAGATGTTTTTTGAGGGTGGGACGGGGTTAGTGACCATTGGGAGAGTAACAGGAGATCATCACTGATTCTGTCCTATGGTCGTCTGGTCATTTCAGCCACCTGTTTTTGCCTTAGTCGTAATAAAAACAGGTCTGTGTGAAAACGTCCAGGGACGTCCTTTTTTTTCCGTTATGAATCAAGGACGTCCAAGTGTTAAGCACGCCCAAGTCCCGCCTTCGCTACGCCTCCGACATGCTCCCTTGAACTTTGGCCATCCCTGCAACGGAGTGCAGTTGGGGATGTCCAAAATCGACTTTCGATTATACCGATTTGGATGTTTCTGTGAGAAGGACGTCCATCTTCCGATTTGTGTCGAAAGATGGGCGTCCTTCTCTTTCGAAAATAAGCCCAATAGTAGACTGATGAAACAGCTGGCAATGCCCTGATGAAACTTTTAATATCTCAGGGGTCCTTTTACTAAGATCCGCTGAAAAATGGCCTGCGGTAGTGTAGGCACATGTTTTGGGAGCACACAGAATCATTTTTCAGCACACCTGTAAAAAACATCTTTCTAGTGAGGGGGGGGGGGGGGCAAAAATAGACGTGCAGCGAAATGAAAATTGGCGCACGTCCATTTTGGGTCTGAGACCTTACCGCCAGCCATTGACTTAGCAGTAAGGTCTCTCTCGTTAACCAGGTGGTAATGGTCAACACACGTTCAAATCTTGATTACCGCCCGCGTGCCAGAAAATAAAAATATTTTCTGATGTGTGTAGTGGATGCGCGTAAAAATGTAATTACTGCCCAGGTCTTGCTGTAGCTGGGCGGTGACTCAGAACTGACGTGCACTAGGCGCATATAGGCACTTACACAGCTTAGTAAAAGGGTCCCTGAATTATGTAATCTTTCAGCATCCCTTTAGCAGATATCTTAGAAACTTTAGGCACATTAACAAATTAAGGATTCTTCTTTTTTTAAACACATTCTCCATATTTTCAATCTTTCTATGTCACAGATTTTTTTTTCTTTCATCAAAAAAATACTCTTCTGGAATTAATTTCTCTACCTTTGGTTTCAGCACATCCAGTCTAACCTTACACCAAGTCACCTCAGTAGCATGAGTAACTACTGAATTAGAAAGTAGTTGAACTTGATTGGAAAAATGAAACAATTGTCCTTAAAGAAGAGAAATGAAAACCTACTTCTTCAAAATGTTCTACAGCTAATTACAAAAATATCATTGCCTTCCTTTCAAATCTACCTCTTCAAAAACTAAATGAATAACTATCACCAAAACTCTACAACTGAACACAAAAGCTACCACTACCTTTTCCACTTCAAATCCATCTCTTCAAAAACTCTGTGAATGACCACATGAGCTATTGATGCCCTCTCCACCATTGCACAACACTATTGTAACTCCACCAGAATGTAAATTGTAAGCCACTTAGAACCGAAACTTGTTTTTGGATAATTGTGGGATACAAGAATGCACAAATAAAAGGGCATTATTAAAACCTTTAATTGCAGTTAAATTGATCAAAAGAGATCACAGGCAGTTTAATCGATTGAAACTCCATCTGCTTACTGGTTCTCATTTCTTCAGATGTTAGAGGGGGAATTTCTAGGTTAAGAAAATAATAGTTGCCCTACTGGGTCAGACTATGGGTCCATCTAGCCCAGTATATTGTTTCCAATAGTGGCCAATCCAGGTCACAAGAACCTGGCTGAGTCCCATAAATGTAGCAAGGTGTCATTCTACTTAACTCCAGGGATAAGCAGTTGCTTTCTCTAGGTCTACCTTAATAACGTTTTCCAGACTTTTTCTCCACGAATTCATCCAAAGTTTAAAAAAAAAAACAATCATTTGCTCTGACAATGAGTTTCAGAATTTAACTATATATGGAAAGAAAAAATATACTGTATATTTCTCCTATTTGATTAAAATATGCTACTATTTAAGTTCATAGAATACCTTCTAGTCTTTGCACTTTTGAAAAAGTAAATAATCAATTCGCTTTTACTCATTCCAATCCATTCAGGATTTTACAGACATCTATATCAAAAGAAATTGGCTGATTTCTTGATATCCAGGAATAGCCATACTTAATTGGTGCACATTTCCATTTTCTGCAGCCATGTCTATTCCAGACGAATGGACAGACAAATTGGACAGCAAGTCAACATCATGTACCAGGGACAATATCACCTCCATCAAGACTGCTGAAGCTGAGTCCAGAGGTTGCCTTCTTTTCTCAGGGGTAAGACAATGAAGGCAGTAAGACTGTCCGGAGTGCAAGGAACCCTTGAAAAAGCCTTACAAAGCGAAACAGGCACCTGTCGGGGCACAAACAGCACCTGGATGGACTGAGTAGCGAAGGACAGTACTAACACCAGATAAGTACACATGGCAAGGCTGAATGTAGATAATACAGCCGATAGAGCCGATATTACTAATTGATACCGTCTGCCATTATCTGATCTATATGGGAGTATGTATAAGTACAGTTGAGAAGCATAGAAATGATATAAGCTTCAACGTCAACTGTAAGAATGTGAACATTGAATAGAGATTAAAAATTACAAAGCATCACAAAAGAAACACAAAAAAACATAGAGGCAGAAGGGAGGCAGTCAATGATTAAAATTGTCGCCAGTTAAAAGTCATACACCTAAAGTGGTGTTAAAGATTATCTTGGTGACCGGATGAGACTCTCCCTTTATCAGTAAATAGCACTAAGTTGCACATCAGGACAACAACATACACTTTTGAGATCTTCTCTACTGGTTTCTGTATTGTATATTTAATTGTTGCAGTAGAGTATTGCCATCTTCAAATCCTTACTCAAAGCCCACCTCTTCAATGTTGCTTTCGGCACCTAACCTTTATACCTTTCAGGAAATCTAGACTGCCCTAGTTTGACGACCCCTACTTGTCTGACTGTACATTTGTCCTTTAGATTGTAAGCTCTTTGAGCAGGGACTGTCCTTCTATGTTAAATTGTACAGCGCTGCGTAACCCTAGTAGCGCTTTAGAAATGTTAAATAGTAGTAGTAGTACTAGTATTTATTGACAGTATTTCTAGGATAAGCAGCATAAAATGTATTGTACTTTTGGGGGATCTTGGCAGGTACTTGTGTCCTGGATTGGCCACTGTTGAAAACAGGAGGCTGGGCTTGATGGGCCTTCAGTCTGTCCCAGTATGGCAATACTTATGTACTTATGTTCTATATTGGCAATAGTGCATGCAATTGTTGATATAGAATTCATACTTAAGGGTAAATTCTATAAGTAGCACATAAAAATCAGTGCCAGTAATGTGGGGCACTTAGCATGATTCTATAATGAGTGTGCTTCCTCTATAGATTTGCGCTTAGCACTAAGGTGCACCTAACTGTAGGCAGCTGCAATTAGGCCTGTTATAAGCAGGCCTAAATACTGGCAGCTAAGTTAGGTGCACTTAGGCATGATTCTGTTTCAACATGCATAAAATCCGGGAACGCCCCCGGGAACACCCATAACCATGCCCCCAAATTGTTATACGCGATAGAATTTAGGCACAATCCATTATAGAATTAGATATATGCCTAAATCCTAATTATTGCCAATTAGTGCTGATAATAGTAATGTGCCATAGAGGGGCATAATTGAACGAAAATGTCTATCTCCATGGGCGTTTATCTCCGAGAACGGGTCCGTGAAGGGGCGGACCGAACCGTATTTTCGAAAAAAATAGACGTCCATGTTTTATTCGACAATTTGTGAGCTGGGCGTTTTTGTTTTTCAGTGATAATGGAAAATGAAAGCGCCCAGCTCAAAAACGAATAAATCCAAGGCATTTGTTCGTGGGAGGGGCCAGGATTCGTAGTGCACTGGTCCCCCTCACATGCCAGGACACCAACCGGGCACCCTAGAGGGCACTTTTACAAAAACAAAAAAAAAGGTAAAAGAGCTCCCAGGTGCATAGCACCCTTCCCTTGTGTGTTGAGCCCCCCAGATCCCCCTCAAAACCCACTGCCCACAAGTCTACACCATTATTATAGCCCTAAGGGATGAAGGGGGGCACCTACATGTGGGTACAGTGGGTTTGGGGGGGGGGTTGGACGACTAATAAGCATTAAGCAGCACAATTGTAACAGGTAGGGGGGGATGGGCCTGGGTCCACCTGCCTGAAGTCCACTGCACCCCTTAAACAACTGCTCCAGGGACCTGCATAATGCTGCCAGGGAGGTGGGTATGACATTTGATGGTGAAAATAAAAAGTTGTGAAACATCATTTTTTGTGGTCGGAGGGGGTTAGTGACCACTGGGGGAGTCAGGGGAGGTCATCCCCGATTCCCTCTGGGGGTAATCTGGTCATTTAGGGCACTTTTGGGGGCCTTATTCGTGAAAAAACAGGGTCCAGGAAAAGTGCCCTAAATTCTAGCTACAAACGCATACTTTTTTTTCCATTATTGGCGAAAGGCGCCCATCTCCTCCTCGGCCAATAACCACGCCCCAGTTCCACTTCGCCACGCCTCCGACATGCCCCCGTCAACTTTGTACGCTTCCGCGATGGAGTGCAGTTGAAAACGTCCAAAATCGCCTTTCCATTATACCGATTTATTCATTTTTGTGAGATAAATGTCTATCTCCCGATTTGGGTCAAAATCTAGGCGTTTTTCTCTTTCAATTATAAGGTGGATAGTAACATAGTAGATGACGGCCCATCCAGTCTGCCCAACAAGATAAACTCATATGTGCTACTTTATGTGTATGCCTGACCTTGATTTGTATGTGCCATTTTCAGGGCACAGACCATAGAATTCTGCCCAGCACTAGCCCCGCCTCCCACCACTGGCGCTGCCACCCAATCTGCTAATTGTTATCTCCCAATTATCAGTGCTGATTAGTTTGCTATTCAATAAAGTTGTGCACATTCTTATAGAATCACGCTAAGCGTGTCTTTAATTGGTGCCAATTTTTCAGGCACAATATATTTATTTATTTTATTTATTGGGATTTATTTATCGCCTTTTTGAAGGAATTCACTCAAGGTGGTGTACAGTAAGAATAAATCAAACATGAGCAATAGACAAATACAGCAGTAAAAATATTTAAATAAGAATACAAAGTATGGCATAGTATACTACTTACAATACGTAATAGAACATTTTAATTGACAGTTTAGGGTAAAAGCAAAGCTGGAACATATAGATAGGTAAGAGAGTAAGAGGAGTTAGAAAGTAAGGTGACTAATTATAAAGAAAGCTGAACATGAGGTCAGAGAGATGGTTAAATGTTATTTCAGCTTGGGTAGGAATGGATAAACACAGTGCTTTTTTTGTAGAAAAAAAGGTGCCGGTACTCATTATGGGCGGGGTCACCACATATGGCTCCACCCCTGATAGCCACACCCACATTAACCACACCCCCTATACCAGCCATGGCGCATATAAACAGACATCATTGAAAATATTATAGTACTATAGGAGAAAAAAATAACGTGATTTTTTTCATTATAAATAATCTCTGTAAGCTCTTACAGCTCCAGTATACCCAGTGCAAAATAAGACAGCCAATGTAAATTCTCAAATTGGACATAATTACAAACACTAAAATGAAAATAAAATGATTTTTTTCTACCTTTGTTGTCTGGTGACTGTTTTTCTTTCCATATTGGTCCCAGTCTGTGATTCTGCTTTCTTTTCTTTTCGCTTAACTCTTCTGTGCCATTTGTCATTTTTGTCTCCTTTTTCTTTGCTTTCTTCAATATTTTTCAGGCTCTCTCTCTGTCCAGATTTAATTCATTCTTACTATCCATTCTTTAATGTCCTTCATCTACCTGTGGCTTTTCATCTTTTCCTCACCCTTGTTCTCCCCATGCCCCTTCCTCTTATTCTCCAGTCTTTCTCTATTCCCCTTTTCCATCCAGCAGCTCTGCTTTCTCTCCCCATCCTTCCAGTGTCTCCCCTATTTCTTTCTGCATTCTTCCATCCAGCATCTTCCCTCTCTCTCTCCCCATCCTTCCATCTGTTTTCCCCCTCTCTCTCCCCATCCTTCCCTCTGTTGTTTTCCCTTTCTCTCTCTCCCCAATCCTTCCCTGTTTTCCCTCTCTCTCTATCCCCATCCTTCCATCTGTTTTCCCTCTCTCTCTATCCCCATCCTTCCATCTGTTTTTCCCTCTCTCTCCCCATCCTTCCATCTGTTTTTCCCTCTCTCTCTCCCCAATCCTTCCTGTTTTCCCTCTTTCTCTCTCTCTCCCCAATCCTTCCCTCTGTTGTTTTCCCTCTTTCTCTCTCTCTCCCCAATTCTTCCCTTTGTTGTTTTCCCTCTCTCCAATCCTTCCCTCTGTTGGATTCCCTCTCCCTGCCAAGTTTGGGCGAACGGCGCGAAGATGCGACGCACGTGGCACCAGCCCCTATTTCCGGCCGCTGCTGCTTCTCCTGTTGTTGAGCAGCAGCGGCCGCTACACAAAGAAAAAGAAGATTAAAAAAAAATTGAAACCTGGCTGAAACTCGGCACCCCGGCACTGTAGACAGCCATTAGGCATTGGCTGTTGCCCCACAGCCGCTCCTCCTCTTGCCTCTACGTCACTGCCCCTGGAGGAAGACCCCGGAGGAGCGCAGTGACGTAGAGGCAAGAGGAGGAGCGGCTGCGGGGCAACAGCCAATGCCTAATGGCTGTCTACAGTGCCGGGGTGCAGCGTTTCAGCCAGGTTTGAAGTTTTTTTAAAATCTTTTTCTTTGTGTAGCGGCCGCTGCTGCTCAACAGGAGAAGCAGCAGCAGCGGCCGGAAATGGGGGCTGGCACTGCGTGCGGGACATGGACTCACGGGGCGGGGGGAGCAAAAAAAAAAAAGGTGCCGGTACGCCGTACCGTTGCGTACCGGCACAAAAAAAGCACTGGATAAACATGCCCTGCTGCATTATGCTTCAGTCCGTTCAGAACTCTGCTGCACGTTTTATCTTCCGCCTGGACCGATATACTCATATCACCCCTCTCCTCAAGTCACTTCACTGGCTTCCAATCAGGTACCGCATACAGTTCAAGCTTCTCCTACTAACCTACAAATGCACTCGATCTGCAGCCTCTCCTTACCTCTCTACCCTCATCTCCCCTTACGTTCCTACCCGTAACCTCCGCTCTCAAGACAAATCCTTCCTTTCAGTACCCTTCTCCACCACCGCCAACTCCAGGCTCCACCTTTCTGCCTCGCCTCACCCCATTGCGTGGAACAAACTCCCTGAGCCCATACGCCAGGCCCCCTCCCTGCCATCTTCAAATCATTGCTCAAAATCCACCCTTCAATGTCGCCTTCGGCACCTAACCACTACACCTCTATTCAGGAAATCTAGACTGCCCCAACTTGACATTTCGTCTTTTAGATTGTAAGCTCCTTTGAGCAGGGACCGTCCTTCCTTGTTAATTTGTACAGCGCTGCGTAACCCTAGTAGCGCTCTAGAAATGTTAAGTAGTAGTAGTAGTAGTGCTGCAGTATGTGCACTGTGCAGCCTGTGTCACTCCTAGGTTGTGTGAGTGAGACTAACAAATTAGTTACTTCTTCCATATAGAATTTGGCCCTTAGTACATATCATTACAGTGCCTAAATTTAGGTGGTCTATGGAGAATTATTGTCATTTTTCTTTCCACAGGCTTTTGCCCAGAACACTGCAAGGCATGCTGTTCTATCCTGCTACCCAAGCGCAACCCATGAGACTCACAGACTGTTCAGGACACTGTGCTTTCTCACCTACCCTTCCATATGCCCTTCTGGTCTTATCTTTAGGTCCACACATTTGACTCGCCATCCTGAGGACTGGATTTATTGGAGACAGAGTAGGAAATAAATCCTGCCTTGCCATGGAGGAGCTGCTTTCCTGAAACCAGACCCAGAGTTGGCACTGGGCCTGTCACAACAGGTTGTATTACTGTTGCTTTATTTTCTTTTCGACTGGGGTCAGTTAGAGTAATTTTCCTTTGATCTTTGAAGTATGAGATAGGCTTTCTGAGATCTTGATATAAATCCCATTAAGAGAAATTTATTAGTTGTTATAAGGTTTTGTAATAAAACTACTGCTAAGAAAGCATAACCTCTTCATGCTTTTGTTCACCTCTTTTGCTATAATACAGTAAATCTTTGGCTGCACAGAATGTCTCTCTCTTTCTCTCAGCTTTTTTAGTGCCAGTGAATGGTAAATCTGAGACAGGAAAAGGTGTAAATCTTGCCTAGGCATAGGCACACCTCCCACTGAGAAGCTCACTGAAGATTTTCCCACTCTTGCAACCTTGATCTTTAAAGTAAAACCGCTTAAGCCAGCACTGACCCTCCTAGTTCCTTTGGCAGTCTGATCTTCAAATTTTCTTCTCCTTCAAAATAGACTCCTTGTAGATTCATCAATCAGCACCATGGCCCTCCCTCTTGCATGATGAAAGCTTGCAAGTGTTTCTTGACTTCTAATTCACAATCGGTGAGGTCTAGTACCCTTCACTCAAAGACCTATCTCTTCTTAGCAAGTGTCTGTCAAAAGGATGATGACAAGAGAAAGAGTATGCCCCAAATGTTTCAAATGTGCAGCATCAGGTTAGCTAGCACCTTTAATACAGTTTACCTCATTATACTACAATATTACTTTGTATTCATTCATACTATGTATTTGTTCAAACCATAACCGGCTAACGCCGCTAACGGTTATATGTAAGCCACATTGAGCCTGCAAAAGGTGGGAAAATGTGGGATACAAATGTAACAATTAATAATAATAATAATAATAATAATATATTCTTCCTCTTGCCATTGGACTTTTAAGTACTGGATAGAGAAAGTATCACTAAATGAGTGGAGGAGCATTCAGCCCCAAGTATATGGAGGAGTTAAGGTGCCTGAGTGGAGAAGAGGGAGAAGTGAGGAAAAAGTAAAGCACTGAAAAAGAGGCCTATGATATTAGGCTTTTGGGAGGTGGGGGAGGAGGCGGGTATTAATGATGATGATGTTGGTGGGTACTTATAGCCCACCACTCTCTCTAAATTTAGGTTCTGAACGGGTTAACAAAAATGGAAATGTAATACAGAATCACATACACCAGAAACAGAAACAGTTTATAACAAATATTCTGAAAATAAGTACGTTTTCAAACATTTTCAAAAAAGAGTGTAAGATTTGATTATCCTAACATCTACTGGAAGTAAATTTCAGCATCTCACTATCTCAACCACAATAGACCTTTCCTGAATTCTTTTAAGTTTAATCCCTTTAAAAGTAGGAACACTCAACATTTGAAGAGTACAGGCTCATTGTCTTCCTGTGCCTAACAAGTTAACTAAGGTAGTCAGATCAGTTGGGCAATAACCATCCAATATTATAAAAATGGCTCTTCAATGTTGCTTTCGGCACCTAACCTTTATACCTTTCAGGAAATCTAGACTGCCCCCACTTGACTGACTGTACATTTGTCCTTTAGATTGTAAGCTCTTTGAGCAGGGACTGTCCTTCTATGTTAAATTGTACAGCGCTGCGTAACCCCAGTAGCGCTTTAGAAATGTTAAATAGTAGTAGTAGTAATGGACATCCTTGGTTTTGAAAATTGCTGAAAATCAGAAACGTCCATGTCCAGGGATGACCATCTCTAAGGACGACCAAATTTCAGGATTTGGACATCCTTGACCATATTATCGAAACGAAAGATGGACGTCCATCTTGTTTTGAAAATACGGGTTTCCCCGCCCCTGGATCGGGAGGATTTTGCGAGGAGGTCCTAATCAAAACTTGGACGTCCCTTTCGAAAATGCCTCTCTTGGTGTTCTAGCTGGAGCTGTGTAGGTGAGACGTGATATGTTGATGCCATTGAGTCCTTCTTGTTTGATACATTTACTAAATCCCCTATTGTAAATGTCACTGTACACCACTGGATAAGATGAAACCTGTTTTACAAATGGAAAGGGAATTTTCCAAAATTACCTCAGGAGGTTACATTTGCATAAAGTAGGTGTAATCTGAACCAAAATACTGCTAAGTGATTTCTGATTATTTTATTCTAATTTATCAACTTCTGTCTACAGGTTTAGCTATCTGATATATCTATTCTCTTGAAATTATTGCTTAATTAAGTTGTCCTGCCACTACCTTCTCTTACATGAGCACACAGTTGTGGAACGCACTACCTACAGCCCTGAAAACTATTGATGAAACATCTAACTTTCACAAATCTCTGAAGACATATCTCTTCAACAAGGCCTACAAAGAAAACCCATAGCCTTACTAAACTACCTCACCAACACACCCCAGTTATGAAAGTCCACCTTCTACACTTACCCGCCTAACACTTTCTTTCTTTCTTCCCTTACTCAATCTTTGTACACAACTAATTGTATCTGATATCCTGGAATGACAATGTCATAACAAAACTCTGTAAGCCACATTGAGCCTGCAAATAGGTGGGAAAATGTGGGATACAAATGCAATAAATAAACAAATCTGTATTGTGGTGCACTTCTCTGCTCTCTGACCCTGCCACCCCCCCCCCCCCAAAAAAAAAGCCAAAACAACAACAAAAAAAATCTCTCTCTTCCTGCCTAGCTCTGATAGTAGAGAGGTTAAGTTTTTCTAACTGTTTCTTGTCCTACACCCTGCTAACTCTTGCTGTAGTATTCTAAAACTTTGTGGACAGGTTCTGCCAATCCTAGGCAAAAAAAGAGAAAAAAGCAGCCTTACAGGCTTATTTTCAAAAGGGATCGCCAGCTATCTTCCGACACAAATCAGGAGATCTCCGGCAATCTCTCAATCCCGGCCAAATCGGTATTATTGAAAGCCGATTTTGGCCGGCCCCAACTGCTTTTTCGTTGTGGAGCCGGCCAACCTTCAAGGGGGCGTGTTGGTAGGGTACAGAAGGCGGGAAGGGGGTGAGTTGGGGTTACGAGATGGCCGGCTTCACCTTATTATGAAAAAAAAGGCCGTCTTGAACGAACATTTCGCCGGCTGGACTTGGACCATGTATTTTTAGGACCAAGTCCCAAAAAAAAGCCCCAACTGACTAGATGACCACCGGAGGGAAGTGGGGATCACCTTCCCTTACTCCCCTAGTGGTCACCAACCCCCTCCCACACAAAAAAGAATTAAAACATTTTTTGCCAGCCTGTATGCCAGCCTCAAATGTCATACCCAGCTCCCTGACAGCAGTATGCAGGTCCCTGGAGCAGATTTTAGTGGGTGCACTGCACTTCAGGTAGGTGGACCCAGGCCCATCCCCCCCCACCTGTTACACTTGTGGTGGTTAATGTTGAGCCCTCCAAACCCCCCCCAAAACCCACTGTACCCACATGTATGTGTCCCCTTCACCCCTTAGGGCTATGGTAATGGTGTAGACTTGTGGGCAGTGGGTTTTGGAGGGGATTTGGGGGGCTCAGCATACAAGGGAAGGGTGCTATGCACCGGGAAGCTAATTTTGTTTTTTTTTTAAAGATTTTTTAAATGTCCCCTAGGGTGCCCGGTTGGTGTCCTGGCATGTCAGGGGGGCCAGTGCACTACAAATGCTGGCTTCTCCCACGGCCAAATGCCTTGCATTTCGCCGGGTTTGAGATTGCCAGGTCCGGTTTCCATTATGGCTAAAAATCGGAGCCAGCCATCTCATCTAAACCCGGCGATCCTATTCTAAACTCGGCGAGTGATTTGGCCGGCACCCGCTTATGGCGCCGGCCCCAAAGATGGCCGGCCAACGATTTCACCGGCACCGTTCGATTATGCCCCTCCATGTCGCCCAACTGATTCTAAATTTGCATTTTACATTGATGAAACTGCTGTAATTAGTGGGAATATTTAGATTTACTAAAGGAAAATTATATTCTAGTGGAATCTGATTGCTGAATCAAATTGAATTTATCAGACTGTATCATTGCTGGCCCCACCCAGAGAACTTTTTTTTTATACAGAACCTTTCAAATTCACTGGGACTTATAATCCCACCCACCCCAGGGTTTAACCAGTCATATATAGACAAGCCAAAAATCATTAACTTTACTCCTCAGTCACACACAAGCAATCTTAATGACTGTTAACCATATCATAGTACACCTATTCATACCAATTTCAGCCAATCAAGATTACTTTTATTCTCTGTAATAACTGTGGTGCTTTAGTTCCAAGGCAAACCATCTGGAGACTTAAGGCTTGTCCTATCTGTCTTCAGCTTGCTAGTTTAAAACAGGAGCTCAGTAAAGTAAAGGAGGAATTGGATGCACTTAAAGCAACTTCTATGACTGCACAGAATCATACCAACTTCTCACCACTGCCTCAAAGAATAAAACCACCTAAGAATAGGTGGTTCACGGTAGGTTCAGGCAGATTATGTTATGTGACACAGAAGCATCCGCCCTCACAAATGTTGCCTCTACAGAATTCTTTTGCTCCATTACAGCACCGTGATGTCCCTGAAAACAGAACTGAGGCGGAAGAAAAACCAATGAAGGTGGAACAAAAAGATATGAAGGTGCCCAAAGAGAAAAGACACCTCCAAAGCACTAATGTTGAAACTCATACCAGGAAACTGTTGCTACTAGGGGATTCCAATATCAGAGGCATTAACTTTGAAACACAGTTCAAGGGGCCATGCAAAGTGAAATGCCTTCCAGGCTCCTCAGCTACCAGGAGTACCAAGCAGATAATCACAGTAATCAGAGAAGAAACTAAGGAGTCAAACACTGATGTTGTTATTCACCTGGGAACAAATGACTTGTCCAGTAATACCCCACTTGCCGTGCAGAGAGCTTTTCAGGAACTGGGAGAGGTGTTAAAACCTTTGATACAAACAATAGCTTTCTCTGAAGTACTACCTACCTTTGGAAAGGGAGAGAAAAGATTGCAAAGTACTGAAAATTTCAATAGCTGGCTCAAAGCCTAGTGTCACAAAGAAGGTTTTAGGTACACAGGAGGATGGGGCAATACATGGAAAAACAAAAGAGTATATTGCAGTGGCGTAGCAAGGGTGGCTGCCACCAGGGGCGGTTCGCCGCTGTGCACCCCCCACCTGGGCACATCAACCCCCCTCAGTGCATCACCCAAGCCCCCCCTTGGCACATCAACCCCCCCCTCGGCGCATCACCCAAGCCCCCCCCCCGAGTACATTCTTGCCTGCCGTGTGCATGCCACTGTAGGGGTGTCGGTTCCGCTGGTTCCCTGCTCCCTCTGCCCCGGAACAGGAAGTAACCTGTTCCGGGGCAGAGGGAGCAGGGAACCAGCGGAGCCAACACCCCCCCAGTGGCGTGCACCCAGGGCGGATTGCCCCCACCGCCCTTGCTACGCCACTGCTATATTGTAATGACAGGCTGCAACTCACTGTGGCAGGAAAAAAAGTCCTTGGGGAGAAATTTAGATAATATGCTTGTAGGCATTTAAACTAGATAGCAGGGGTGGCAGATGGAGTCAGGCCACTTCAAGTGATCACCCCCAGCTAAAGACAAGATGTGACACTAGAAAAGAAAACAATGAAAACAACAATCTTAGTAAATCACTTCTTATCAACACAGCAGAAAGTGAGACTAAACAAAAAACTAAACAGAAGATAAAATGCCACTGAAATGTAGATGGAAAGCGATGACCACAAATTAGTGGCGTTCCTAGGGTGGCTGACACCCGGGGCGGATCGCCGATGCGCCCCCCCCCGGGTGCAGCGCCCCCCGGTGAAATGACGGAACCCCCCGGGTGCATCTTTACCTGCTGGGGGGGGGAGGGTGCTGCGTGTCTGTCGGCAATGCTCGTTCCCTGCTCCCTCTGCCCCGGAACGGGTTACTTCCTGTTCCAGGGCAGAGGGAGCAGGGAACGAGCATTGCTGACAGATGCGTGGCACCCCCCCCAGCGGCGAAACGATGGACACGACCTCCCCCAGCGAAACGAACACCCCCCGGGTGCATCTTTACCTGCTGGGGGGTGCTGTGCACCTGTTGGCTTTGCTTCGTTCCCTGCTCCCTCTGCCCCGGAACAGGAAGTAACCCGTTCCGGGGGCAGAGGGAGCAGGGACGAGCATTGCCGACAGACGCGCAGCACCCCCCCCAGCGGCGTGCACCCAGGGCAGACCGCCCCCACCGCTCCCCTCTTGTACGCCACTGTCAGAAATGCTCGCAGTCTAAGCAACCAAGTTCATGACCTGCAAGCCCTGATGTTAGAGGCAGACTTAGATGTTGTTGCAATCACGGAGACATGGCTCAATGGTTCCCATGAATGGGATGCAAACATACTAGGCTATAATCTATTTAGGAAGGATAGATAGAGATGGCCATAAAGGTGGAGGAGTAGCTCTGTATGTAAGAAATTATATTGCAGCGACTGAAATAACAGGGGCCTGGAGAAAGGAAGAAGCGATATGGATCACCTTAAAAAGAGATGATGGAACCTCTGTCCACATGGGTGTTGTCTACAGGTCTCTGACACAATCGGAGGAACTAGATAAAGATCTGGTCACAGATATCCATAAGCTGGGAATGAAAAGAGAGGTGCTGTTGCTGGGAGATTTCATTCTGCCAGATGTGGATTGGAATGTTCCATCTGTGGAATTGGAAAAAAGTAGAAAAATCATGGATGCTTTTCAAAGTGCTCTACTCAGACAAATAGTGATGGAACCCACGAGAGAGGAAGCGATGCTGGATCTGGTTCTCACAAATGGGGATAGTGTGTCAAATGTCCGAGTGGGTGCCCCACCTGGGCAGCAGTGACCATCAAACAATTTGGTTTGATGTAACAGCTGAAGTTGGGGGCAGCCACTCAAAGTCCTGGATTTCAAGCATGCTGACTTTAGTAAAATGGGGGAATTCCTGAGGAAGGAGCTGATGGGCTGGGAGAACATATGAGAAGTGGAAGGGCAGTGGGCCAGGCTGAAAGAAGCTATAAATAGGGCCACAAACCTTTATGTAAGGAGAGTAAATAAAAACAAGAGAAAAAGGAAACCGATATGGTTCTCCAAGCAAGTGGCTGAGAAAATAAAGGCTAAAGAGTTGGCGTTCATGAAATATAGAAAAACTCAAGAAGAGGAACATGGAGAGGAATACCAGATGAAACTGAAAGAAGCTAAGAGAGAGATACGTCTGGCGAAAGCGCAAGCAGAAGAACAAATGGCTAGAAATGTAAAGAGGGGTGACAAAAATTTCTTCAGGTATATTAGTGAAAGGAGGAAGACAAAAAAGGGAATTGTGAGACTGAAAGATACTGCGAACCCCATGTGGATAATGATGAAGGAAAAGCAAATTTGCTAAACAGATACTTTTGTTCTGTTTTCACTGAAGAACATTCTGGAGAAGGACCACGATTGATTGGCAAAAGTACATATGAGAATGGAGCAAATATAGCACCGTTCACAGAATTGAGTGTGTATGAACAACTTGAAAATCTAAAGGTGGACAAAGCTATGGGACCGGACGGGATCCACCCCAGGATATTGAGGGAGCTCAGAGAGGTTCTGATGGGTCTCTTAAAGATTTGTTTAATAAATCCTTGGAAACAGGTGAGGTTCTGTGGGATTGGAGAACAGCGGATGTGGTCCCTCTTCACAAAAGTGGTGATAGGGGAGAAGCTGGAAACTACAGGCAGGTAAGCCTCACTTCGGTTATTGGAAAAGTAATGGAAGCAATGCTAAAATAAAGGATAGTGAATTTCCTGGAAGCCAATAAGTTGCAAGATCCGAGACAACATGGTTTTACCAAAGGGAAATCGTGCCAAATGAATCTCATTGAATTCTTTGATTGGGTGACAGGAGAAATGAATCAGGGACGAGCTATGGACGTAATCTACTTAGATTTCAGCAAAGCTTTTGACACGGTTCCCCACAGGAGGCTCTTAAATAAACTGGATGGGCTGAAGATAGGACCCAAAGAGGTGAACTGGATTAGGAACTGGTTGACGGACAGACACCAAGGGTGGTGGTAAATGGAATTTGCTCGGATGAGGGAAAAGGTGAGTAGTGGAGTGCCTCAGGGATTGGTGCTGGGGCCGATTCTGTTCAATATATTTGTGAGTGACATTGCTGAAGGGTTAGAAGGTAAGTTTGCTATTTGCGGATGACACCAAGATTGTAACAGAGTGGACACCCTGGAGGAAGTGGAAAACATGAATAAAGATCTGCAGAAGCTAGAAGAATGGTCTAATGTTTTTGACTTAGATTGGATGAAAAAAACATACATTTATTTGCAAAGATCAACCAATGTGAATATACATAAATCTCCACACGTAGTTAGAAATGTCTTATAATATCTGCTTGTCGTACTACTATCATGTCTTATCATTATCATGTTACCAAAAATTTTCTGTAACACTAAATGCCTATTTTTCTATTACATTTGCACTATCCATGATGTATTGTAGCCACATTGAGCCTGCAAAGAGGTGGGAAAATGTGGGATACAAATGCAATAAATAAAATAAATAAATAAAAAGAACAAAGGGGTTTTTTGTCGATGATTACTTTTTACACTGTGTGCAATTGACTAACTTGTTCGTGCCACAGTTTGATGAGACTTTTCCGCTTATTTTGTATAGACACTTTTCACTGTGTGTGTTTTGAGGTTATCAAAACTATGAATATCCGTACCTACTTTATATCCTCTGTGTGTTAGCCTGTTTGGAGGAGGGTTTTGCGCACAGTCTGGGTGGAGTCATAGGTGCCCCGTATAAGAGGCTTGACGTTTTCCTGGCTGCTGCCCTCACAAACGCAGGGCTTGCGCAGCAGCCAGGGAGCTCTCCCACACCGTTCCTTCTTCATTCTGCTCTACCTGACTGGCAGCCCTCCTGCCCCCCCCCACCCCTGGCATGTAACCCCACCCCCCGCCAGGGCCCACCCACATCCTATCGTAATTTGCCTTAATCGTGTCTTCCACGCCGCCCGTCACCGTCAGCGCTGCAATTCATTCTCACAGGCAGCCTCGCTCCCGCTCCCCTTTGCCGTGTCCACTCCTCCGGCTCTCTCTGATGCACTTTCTGTTAAACAGGAAGTGCATGAGAGAGAGCCGGAGGACGCGGCAAAGGGGAGCGGGAACGGAGCTGCCTGTGAGAATGAATGGCAGCGCTGACGGCAACGGGTAAGGGTGAACACAAGAATGCTGTAGGGAGTCAGGGACCGAGGCAGCGCCGGCGGGGAAGACCGAGGCAGCATGCTGGCTGGTGGCAGGGAGACACAGGAGCACTGTTGGGGTGATGGGGTAATGCTAGGTAGAGGTGAGCGAGGGAGGTGGGAAATGTTGGTGGTGGGGGGGAGATACATGGGGAGAGAGAGGGAGAAATGCTGGATGTGAAGGAGGAGGGAGGGACAGATGCACAGCAAGAGAAAAGGGGAAATGTTGAACATGGAAATGAGAGGTAGGGAGACAGAGAGAGAGAGAGATGCTGTATGGAGGGATGCTATAAGGGGAAGGAAGAGGATGAAAGAGATAGATGTTGGGCCCAGGGTGCAAGGAGGGGAGATACTGAGAGTGATGTGGGCAGTGGGAGAGAAGAAGGAGGGAAGAGAGGTTGTACATGGGGATGGATGAGAGGGAGGGATATATATATATATACTAGAGAGGAAAGAAAAAAAGAGGGAGACTGTGGATCCAGGGACAGAAGGGAGTGAGGAGAAATGCTGGATATGGATGGAGGAAAAATTGCTGAATTTAAGGGCTGGATTGAAACACTTTGAGGGCAAATGTTTAAACTGGAGAAAGGATAGGGACAGGGCTACAGATGGTAGACAGGACGCATAAGGACACAGAAGGATGTGGACATGGTGAGAGAGAAAATATCAAATGGAAAGAGACACTGCATACAACAGAAGAAACTGGGACCAAAGCTAACAGAAAAACTAAATATTCAGACAGCAAGGTAAACATTTTTTTATTCAGAATGTATTAATTGGAATATGTCAGCTTTTGGAAATGTGCATCTGTGATATTTTGCATGCAAGTTTAAATTTTTCTAGTATTGCTGCATGCTGAGTCTGACTTCTTGAGGTAACTTTCCAGTTCAGTATTTTGCCTTCATATCTGTTGTGTCATGTGTTTTTCATGTGTGATCAAGGTGCAGTATTCAGCTAGCGTGTAGTATTTGCAGCCCTTTTTATTTTTTTCACTAGCTTGTGTACTGGTGTTTTAGAGCCCAGTGTAATTACAGTGCTGCCTTTCCACGCATAAGGTTGTAGCTCGTCCTGTCCTTGTAATTAATGCTGTTATGGTTTGGTAAGCTTATGAGTGTGTTTTTGTACAGGTTTGTGTATAGTGTTTTGCAGTGGAGAGATTGTGTGTTGGCCTTACTGAGTTGGCACCAAAACATCAGAAAGGGTGTAGAGCCTAAATCATGACATTACCTCTTGAAGGATCTACATATGGTTGTTAATAAAAGGAGCTTATTGTGAACACTATCCACCCTAAAAGGGTGTTTTGTGGCTCTACATGAGAATTGTGATCTTATGATCCTTTGTTTCATATTCTTGATGGTCTGCATTTTCCGTATGGGTGGTATATTGGTGTATTAGGTTCTGTCCAGTGTAATATTTATGGTACAGTAAGGTTCTGAGTGTGTTTTTGCACAAAGTTGTGCATAGTGTTTTGCAGTTGAGCGATTGTGGTTAGCTTATGCTTTGAGCAACCACTTTATTCTTTGACATATGATACATATCTAATATTATTATTATTATTATTAACATTTGTATAGCGCTACCAGACGCACGCAGCGCTGAACACCTGACATAAAGAGACAGTCCCTGCTCAATAGAGCTTACAATCTAATATCTAAATTTAATAAAAGGTATTAATTGTGACTATTTTATTTTTACTTATTTTTTTCTGTGTGTTGTCAGACAATTATGGAGCTAAGCACTGCCCCTGGCCCCGCCCTCAACCCCACCCTAACCCCACCCCCCTTTAGCCTCCCCAAACAGTTGGGCCACCGACCGCCTATGGGTGGAGTCATGATATGTGGCATACATTTACATCAACTCCCAAGCAGATATAAAGTACATAAGTACATTTATCTGTGATTGTTGCAGGTTTTTGGATGCTATGTCAAAGACACACAGGTGCCTGCTTGGACTTCCTACCTAAGGGCCCCTTTACTAAGCCATGTAGGCGCCTACACGCACCCAACACGCGCCAAAATGGAGTTACCGCCCGTCTACCGCGTGGCTTTACGGTAATTTCATTTTTGGCATGCGTCTGATATGAGTATCTGAAAAATATTTTTTATTTTCTGTCGCGCATAGCGGACGCACGCCAAGTGGCATCTGATGTGCGTAGGTCATTACTGCCCAAATTCTTTACCACCAGGTCTATGGCTGACGGTAAGGTCTCAGACCCAAAATGGACGTGTGGCAATTTTGATTTTGCCACACGTCCATTGTTGGGAAAAAAGGGCTTTTTTACAGGTACGCTGAAAAATGAATCTGTAGGCGCCCAAAACCTGCGCCTACACTACCGCAAGCCATTTTTCATTGTGCCTTTGTAAAAGGGCCCCTAAGTAGCCCCTTTGAATACTACCCTCTATATGACTATAGCACCAAATTTAATAGAATAAACATTATTTCTGGGTAGCAAAATGTAAACCAAAGACCAGATATTGTAAGTTGCTTTATTGTAATAATAAATATTTCAGTTATTCTAAGTATATCACACTCCTAAGCAATCTATATTTTTACTTTACAGATGCATGTTTGTTCAGTATGTTCTTGTCATCAATCAGCCTGTGGCGTTAAAGAACTAGTGTGCCAAGCAATACATCAACTTAGCTCATTTGTGTGAAGCAGTCAGGTAATTTTAGCTAAATGTCCCAGAAAATAAAGATGGCATTACATTTTACAAAAGTGGTCAGCAATATTCTAGGTTACAGGATTCTAGTATGTTGTATTTTAGAAAAACTGCATAAAAGCACAGATTGTTAGAGGTGCATCAGGTTCAATCTTCTTGCTCATCAACTCTGGTGATAAACAAGAGAAAGACAAAATACCATGTATCTGGAAAAGTGAATAAAATGTTCTTCCGCATCCCAGTTATGGCAATCAGTTTAATACTGCTGAATTAACACTCTTCCCTAGTATGTACCAATAGGTCTACTTTGCCAGCTTTGTTTGAGATGACACAGACTGCTGGAAGTGGGAAGGGTGAAGTTTATTTCTCTCCCCTCAGATTTGCATCGATTAGCATTCTTTCTCTCCCCGTTCCTCCCCATCCCCAATAACACTCACCCACTCTTTATTTCATACAGACTCTTTCATCCCTCACTGTTTCCTTCCAGACCTGATACTACCTGATGAAATCTCCCACCCATTCAGTTGTAGCTGCAGCACTGTAATAATTTCAAACATTAGCATTTCTTAATCGATTCTTATTAATTTCCTTTGCATTTCTTCTTGATCCTTCTTCGATTTCTTAAGAGTCTGTCTTTACTAAACCATGCTAGCGATTCCCAGCACGGCAATGCCGACAAAGCCCATTCACTTTGAATGGGCTATGTGGCATTGCCACTCAGGAATCACTAGCGTAGTTTGGTAAAAGAGGTCCTAAACTCCCTGTTTACTAAGACACGCTAGTGGCTGCCGCGTGGCAATGCTGACATAGCCCATTCAAAGTGAACGGGCTGTGTTGGCTTTAGCACACGGCAGCCACTAGCGTGGCTTAGTAAACAGAGGGGTAAGTGTTTTATCCATTATTTAAAATTTATTTTAATTTCTTCATCCTGCCTTATTAATTCATGTCTTCCTTTTCCACATTTCCATTCCCTTCTGATTTCTATGTTTCCTTCTTCTGTTAATCATTTTATTTTCTTAACATTTCTTCATTAAAATCTGAAATAAATATTCATATGCAAGGTTAAGGATATTTATTCATTTTGTGTTTAGTAGAGTCTCAGATAACTGATCTTCAGTTATCTGATCCTCCAGTTTAACTGATAGTCAGTTCACCAGGCTATGCCCACTTTCCATTCTGCTGTACCTCACGAACCCCCTTAGGGAGCTTGTACCCCATCCAGTCTCCCAAACAGATACGGCTGCCCTGCTCCCAGACACTTCTTAAGTTCCTTCCCACTCACCTGCTCAACCACAACCATGGGAGCGCTTCTGAGGTCTGGGCCCCCTCAAGGTGTGGCACTAGCATCTGCTGCTGTGGCTGGTGGGAATCCCCAAGCCCTGCTAGCTGAAGAGATTCTCCACTGATGTTCTCTCTCAACTCCTTTTGCCTCCATGCATGCGTAAAAACTAAAATCAGAGTAACAGATGTTTTAAGAAGCTTTAATCTACAGGCCAGTAAGCCTTAAAGCCTTACCTGAGTGGTTGGTGTAAAGGGGTTAAAAATGTATTGTGACAAGGCTACATCCCCGATGTATAGAGTGAAGCAGCAGAACCATGAACTACATATCCCAGAATGCATTTCCAGCCCTAGCAGTGAGATCCCAGGGGATAGGCAAGCTGGCCACATACCGTCTCTGACCACAAGAGGGAGGGTGAATGAAGGAGCCAGTTCCCGGGACCAGCAATCTGTATATCATGCTGCCCACCTGTAATAGGGAGGGGTGGGCTGAGAAGCAGGAGGAGGATTGGTGGGAAGAGAGGTTCAGTTCAGGAGGAGAGGAGCAGTGCAGGCTGAAAATCCTTGGGCAAGACAGGTCCCTAAAGAACTGAAGCAGGCTGAAATACCTTGGGTGGAAGGAAGTCCCAAAAGTATTGAACCTCCTGAAAGTAAAGGTTGCTTGGTGATTAACACTGCCTTGAGGGGAAATCCTGCTTGTGGGACAAGTACTATTTGTTTGCTACTGACTGGGACCAAAAAAGCAGGGATTTCCAAAGGACTATTGCATTCCCCTCTGGGAAGGGGGCCATGTCTTTGTGTAATGGGTTGATGTACTAAGCAAGGCAGAACAGCCATGCCTGAGAAGCAAGTCTCTACTCTGGAGGGAAGTTTTGTTTATGAATCGGGAAAATAAAGGAATGTTTTTGAAGTATTTCCTGGTGGCAGTTTTGTGAAGTTCTGGCTATTCAGGGGAGGCAGCTTCTTCCCCCATATTGGAGCAGCGGGCCCGTTTACAATGGCACTATCCCAGATGGGACCTAAACTGTGATCCACACGGATAAGAGGTACAGAGGACCCTGGTGGGCCTTTACTACTGCGCAGACCAGCAGGCACCTCAGGTAAGCTGTACCTAGGGGGGCCAAGGCTGGACAAAGAGCAGGGTAAGGGAAGAGAAACCAAAGGGTGGAGAACCCAGGCAGAGTAAAAGGGGACCCGCTTAAAAGATAGCGCATTTGGGTCGTGTGTCTGTTTGCTTCACAGGATCTTCCTCACTGCCAAGGAGAAGCAGCAAGAGAGCTCGCAGCATGGCTTACATCAATTGGTGAAAGCATCCAAGGAACAATAAGGGCCCCTCCTAAAAGCCCTACAGACCCAGATGCAAGCCATGGAGGTTCCTGAGCCCGTCGAGGGGGGCCAACACTGATAAGGCGCATTACTCGCCTACCCAGGTAAAGGGTACCTACGGGGGAGGCGAGGGAGGATCCAAGAAGCTAAGAAATAGGACCAGGGAAACAGTTCGCACTTGGAGTCTTCTCTTGTGTTGCAGGCTATATCCCAGCAGACGGTCGAGGAGGACGTCGGAGCCATGGGAAGGCGGGGACGGTGCCGACCGAAGAGAAAAGTCCAAAGGCCCGAGGAGCCGGAGCCCAAGTTGCCAGCAGAAGAAATGGACATGGCAAAGTTGGACACCATGATCCAGGTTCTGGGACTTGGAGAGGGACTTTGTTTAGAGACTGTTGGGACAATGTTTAAGCCTGAAGGGGTGTCTGGGGAAGACAAGACCCCAAGAAGAGGAAAAGTGACTGAGCCAGTATGTTACCAATGTGGGGAAATGGGCCATGTTGGAGAGTGGTGTCTGGCAATATGCAGTTCAAAGGATAAACTGGGAGACTGGGAGGAGGGAAATCCTACAGTCAGTTGGTGGGGGTTAAGTAACATGGCAGGCAAGAGGAAGCCCAAAGGCCATGGGAGTCGGGAGGTGACCCATTCCTCAGGGGCAGACTTCATGGTGAGGCCGGGAACCTAAGGGGAAAGAGGTGGCTGCAGGGAAGAGGGTCAAGAGGAACCCGCTGCAGGAAAAGCACCCCATGTCCCAGGGAGAGGGGAGGCCACAAACCTGAACAGTGCCAAGAGGGAGGAGGGGTGCCTGGACGAGAGAGGAAAACCCCAGTTGCAGGATAGTGGTGGTCCTGGTAAGAAGGGTAAACCCTCTAGGAAAGGGGGGGTAGGCCCGGGTGAGAACTTCCCAGGTGGCAGGATAAAAAGTAGTCCTGATTGTGTAGGGGAAGTCAATGTACACTGTGAGCAGTGGGGTGAGACAGCTGAAGATAAAATAGGCTGCCCATGCTCCGGTGAGGAACTGGCAGTATTTCCATGTGGTGGGGAACCAGGGAGAGTTGCCCCAAGGGAGAAATACTGGGAAACCCAGGGAATAGAAGGTAGTAAGTCAGTCACCCTGGAAAGGGGACTAAAGGAATCTCCCAACGATAACCCTGAGTTTGGTAGAAAGCTCCAGGAGGAAGCCCATAAAGAGAATGAGAACCCGCTGTTAAAATCCCTTAAAGAGAGTATCTGGCAGGTAGAATGGGAGCTCCATGCCCTATGTAAACCTGGGAAACTCCATAGGTACACTGAGCAACGTCTGAGGGAGGTTCTAGAACTTAATAAGGGACTGATGGTAACTTTAGTGGGCAATATACAGCAGCAGGAGGAGTCCCATAAGGTATTGAAGACTAGTCTGAGCGAGATTGAACAGAAATGGGTCCTATTCGAGTCAGCATGTAAGAAAGAAATGGCTGCTTCAGTGCAAGCCTTAGAGGCCAAACGGGCAGAGTCCCTTAAGCAGAAGGAAGGCTGTGAGGCACTGCTAGCCACGGTTAGGGCTGAGCTGCTCACAGAATGTAAGCTAAGGGAGGAAAAGGAAGCAGAGGTAGCCCATCTTACAGCCACCCTGAAAGAGACCCAAGCCTTAAATGAGACCCAAGTAGCTAAGCTGCAGTCCACACATGAGCAAGAGATAAGGGACCTCACAGACAAGTTGCAACTGGACCAGGAGCAGAGAGTAAACCTAGTTAAAGCTGAGTTCTGGAATGCTCGCCTAGAATGGCAAAAAGAGCAGGAGGCCCTAAGGGAAAGTATAAGGGAACAGCAAGCCTTGATTCTACTCCAGAAGCAAAGGGAAAATAAGCTCGTCACCTCTGTAAAGGCAGAATTAGAAGAAGCCAAGCAGGAGGTGAAGCAGAATGAAATGGAGTTGGCTAAGAGGCAGGAGAGTGTTAAGGAGATGGGTAAACTACAGCAAACAGCTATAGGAGAGCTGAGGGGGATCTTAACCCAGGTAAAGATTGGGCTGGGAGAATTGAAGGGCCAACAGGAAAGCCAGCTGAGGGAAGTGCAGCAGGGACATACTGAAGTGGTGGCTCACATAACTGTGGCATTGCAGTAGATCCAAGCTGAGGCCAGGGGCCTGAATGAGCTTAATAGGGAGAAGGTAATCCAGATAGAAGACCTGCACCAGGGATACACCCAAAGGATAGAGGGGTTATTGGTGGAGATGCAGGCAGCCCAGGAAAGGGTAGGGTACCTAACTCAGAGGAACCTTGAGTTGGAAACTCAGATAAAGGAGTTGCAGCAGGTTCAAGCACAGGGGGCAGCTGAGTGGGCTGTTGAGAGGCTGCAGGCCAAGGAAACCACAGAAAGGGCAGGAAGCTGCAGGGTGGCCCTAGAAGAGAGGTGCAGAGTGTTGACCCTCGCAGTGGATGTCCTCTTCCGGGATGGGGAGAGGAGATTAAGGGAGGTTCAGGAAGCAAAATCCTGCATTTTAGACCTCCAGCAAAAGCTCGAGGGAAAGAAGGACACAGGAGGGGTCAAAGTAAGTAAACTCCTATCCCTGAGTAATGATCAGGATAGGGAGAATCAGAAGGGCCCTGTTAAGACCACAGGGAGAGGTGGTGTAAGGGTTAAAAGATGTGAGACACCCCAGAAGGGCAAGCAGAGAAGGGAAAAGGCTGCCCAAGGGAGGGGAAAACCCAGACCCCAGAAGAAAGGGGGGATCCTAGGTCCCACCTACTGCACTGAAGAGTGGGATAAGAGAAGAGTTCCCGGAGGGGGACACCGGCTCAGGAAGGGTGCCAGGGGGATGCTAGATCACCCAGAGGTTGGGGGGAGACCTGTTCCAAAAGGGGTTTTCTGGGACCAAAGGAGAGGGATAGGAGGCCCTTAAGAGTCTCAGGGAAAAGGAGACTGAGGACCCTACACACACCCCACTAATACCCATTGGGGCCTAGTAGGCGGAAACGTGCAGCCCCGGGTGGTAGAAAGGGGAAGAGAGCGACTAGAAGTTCCCCTGATGTGCTAAGGACACCAGGCCTTAGGAAAGTACACCAGAAACTCAAAGTGGAAAAGGGGTCAGGAAAATGGGCAAAGAAATTAGACGCCGCGGCCTAGGAAGGCGTAAAAAGAAAGGACGGAGGATCCTGGGGTTTCCAGGGGTTCGGTCTAGAATTGTGAATCCCTGGGAAGATCCCAAAGGGACTCGCAATTTCTTGAGGGAGGGGGTGTGTGACAAGGCTACATCCCCGATGTATAGAGTGAAGCAGCAGAACCATGAACTACATGTCCCAGAATGCATTTCCAGCCCTAGCAGTGAGATCCCAGGGGATAGGCAAGCTGGCCACATACCGTCTCTGACCACAAGAGGGAGGGTGAATGAAGGAGCCAGTTCCCGGGACCAGCAATCTGTATATCATGCTGCCCACCTGTAATAGGGAGGGGTGGGCTGAGTAGAAGGAGGAGGATTGGTGGGAAGAGGGGTTCAGTTCAGGAGGAGAGGAGCAGTGCAGGCTGAAAATCCTTGGGCAAGACAGGTCCCTAAAGAACTGAAGCAGGCTGAAATACCTTGGGTGGAAGGAAGTCCCAAAAGTATTGAACTTCCTGAAAGTAAAGGCTGCTTGGTGATTAACACTGTCTTGAGGGGAAATCCTGCTTGTGGGACAAGTACTATATGTTTGCTACTGACTGGGACCAAAAAAGCAGGGATTTCCAAAGGACTATTGCATTCCCCTCCGGGAAGGGGGCCAAGTCTTTGTGTAGTGGGTTGATGTACTAAACAAGGCAGAACAGCCATGCCTGAGAAGCAAGTCTCTACTCTGGAGGGAAGTTTTGTTTATGAATCGGGAAAATAAAGGAATGTTTTTGAAGTATTTCCTGGTGGCAGTTTTGTGAAGTTCTGGCTATTCAGAGGAGGCAGCTTCCTCCCCCATACTGGAACAGCGGGCCCGTTTACAGTATATGCAATTTTTTTAAAAAATCCTCATCTGGGGTTAGCTGGGTCCCAAGGATCCTGGACGAAAAATGGCAGAGCCAGTGCACAGTGGAGTTGGGGAGTTTAAGTGGCCTGGAGTTCCATTGTGCATGGCTGCCAGTGAGCTGATGCTGGGTCAGGACAGTGTTGGATTGGGCCTTTGAGGAAGAGTTTTGCTCAGATTGAGTAGCTGTGGTCCTGCTTGGGGCAGAGTCCAGAGGTACTCCAGGGCAGCAGAAAGTGACACTTGGTATCAGGAGCAGAGCATGCGGTTGGCTGATGCTGTGGTCACATGTGTGCTTAATTACACATACATGGAAAAGGACACAGCAGCAAGAAAAGAGCAGCTTAAGAGTCTTTTTACCAAGGTGCAGAAAAAAGGGCCTTGCTGTATTGACAAAGGTTGTTTTTCCTGCGTGCCAGGGCCATTTTTTCCGCAGCCTGTAAAATCCCCCCCCAAAATGGCCACACAGTGAGACAACTCTTACCACATGGCCATATGGTGGGGAGCACTTACTGCCACTCATTGAGGTGGCAATAAGGGCTCCCACGCTAACCTGGCGGTAACTGGGCAACACGCAGCGATACCTGATTACCACCGGGTTATCGCTTTACAAGCCATTTCCAGGGATTTTCTTTTTCCCACAGTAATGGCGCACGCTCAGGCCGGAACTACCGCCAGCGGCTGCGTTGGGCTGGCGGTAGTCCCAGAAGAGTGAGCAGTAAGCCTGCGTCGGGGGCCCTTTTATAGAACAGTGGTAAACCCAACTGTGTAATTGGGATTGAGACAGGAATTATATTCTGTGCTACATAAATGATAGCTGTAAATTATTACGAGTATAGCATCTACTAAAATTATATCTGTGAATAGGTGTCAGTGAGAGTGAATGTGGCTGGACAGCAGATCAGCTGCATGCTAAAAGAATATTAGGAAGGTCTAGTTAGAGCTTGCTATAATATTTTTTGATTTTTTGGGAATAGCTAGACAGAAATGTAAAAGAAAAGCATACACAAGAAAAAAAAGAAAATGTGTTCACAGTAGGGAGATAAGATTGGTTTGGTGAAGATAAGGAATAGGACAAAGAAAGAAGAAGAAGAAAAGAAAATACTTACCAGATGGGTATCACAGCTGCAGAAGAAAACATTTGGTATCAGACATGAAGCAAGCCTCTGGGAAGAGAAACATGAGAAAAAGGTAAGTGACTCTGAACAACTTAGGTGTGTATGCAGAAACAGAAATATATACAGAAGTAAAGAGACAATTAAAAAAAAAACAGAGATAAACATGAAGAGAAAGAGAGAGAGAGAGAGCCAAAGAATGTAAAAACCTAGTCAGATACACTATGGGAACATTCTGAGTTGTAGTACCTATTAAAGAAGTGAAAATAAATTTAAAGTATCTAGTTTCTACATCAATTAAATTTAAGTATGTAAGTTTGAGGTAAAGAGTTCTGGATATATTGATACAAATACATATCGGTACTTTAAAGGTGCATTCATAGTGTTAGTATGTTATTAAGATGAAGTTCATGAGCTGTTGAAATTCTAGTAAAAGAAACTGAATTATATAATAATGAAACATCTGTTATCCCCTCTCTGACTCCTGAGTGTATTAATACTGTAAGGGGTCATATATTGTAGTGACAGAGTGTTATGTCCCCTACCTCAACGCAAGCGGCGTCCTTGGGCTGCATGGGGTCCTGTCGACATGCACACTTGACTGGCACTGCCTGAGCCATGTGTGTATAGTCCTCTCTGGGTTTGTTCAGAGAGCGGTGGTTGCAGGCTCCTTAATTGCTTTGCTTCCACCCACCTGGGTCTGCTCTTCCTCTGCCTGGCTTCCCTTACTTCTCTCCTATTGGTCTTCCGGTTCCTCCTTCCCCTGCTCTTGTCCTATGGCTGTGCCCCTTCTCCCTGCTGATGTCAGATGCCAGCACTTTATCAGCTGAGCTCTCCCTGGACTCCATGCTTCGGCTTCTACTTTGGTAGGTGTTTCTAACTCTGTAGTCTGCTTCTTATCTACTGGTCCCTCGCTATTGACTTGCCTGTACCTGGATTACTCTCTTGCCTGCTGCCTGCCTACTGACTTTTCGCCTGTACCTGGATTACTCTCTTGCCTGCCGCCTGGCTACTGACTTGCCTGTACCTGGATTACTCTCTTGCCTGCCGCCTGACTACTGACTGCCACTTGTATCTGGATTACTCTCTTGACCTGCTGCCTGCCTGGCTGATACATTCATCACCCCAGTTCCAGCTCCATCCCGTAAGTCCTGCAGGCCACCCGCACCTAGGTTCTCAACCTCTGGGGAACGGCGGTCAGCGCAGGTGAAACCCGGGGTTGTCCAGCCGCCAAGTAGAACCTGGTCCGAGTACCGGGGTCAGCAGCATTCTACTTGGTACAAGAACTTAGAAATGTATCCAGAGTATATAATTCAAATTGTATTTTTTTCTTTTGCCCTTCTATCCTATTAAAACTGTAGTTACACCTGCTTTGCCTTGTGTGTAATGTCTAGTTGTTTTTCTTCTACTTTAGTCTGCACACCACCTAGATGGTATGTGCTGTTGGGCAGGTTAGTAAATCATAATAAACTTGAAACATGAAACTTAAGAAGCCTTGAAGTGCAAAAAATTTATAATACCTTAAATATTTAATCAATCATCTGGTAACAAATATATGAGGTAGACATTCAAAGTGATTTAAATGGTCACAAGAAAGGTTTCTGGTTATTTAAATCGCTTCCCGTGGCTATTTGAGGATATTTATTGGCACTTAACCAGGAAAAACACAGTGGGAATGACCAAATGGGTGAACCAGGAATTCATCAAAGAATGATCTTTATTCAACAGTGGTGCACAATTTACCAAATGTTCCGGATGAAAATTCTAGAGAACTGAAAATATGCCATGCTTTGCTGTCAATGCCTTCATCAGTAGTCCTAGTTGGGATGTCTTATATATAAGCAGAATTATAAAATGGCCTACCAAATCAGTTATTATTGAGGGAACAGTCGGGATTGGTGGTAACATATTTAGCTGGATCAAAGGTTTCCTAACAACAAGAACCTATCAAGTAAAATCAAACTCAAATATATCATCACCTTGGAAAACAGACTGCGGAGTACCACAAGGATCACTGTTATCACCAATAACATCTAAAAATAAATAAATTAATTAATATCTTTACTAATAGAATTTTACTATGTGAGATCTATTTGCCTAGTACGAAAAAAAAACACATCAAATATTATTTTGTGAAAATCTGTCTGTGCCTGTTTGCTGTTGGTAGGTTTGTGTTCTGACCTGAATTTGAAGCTTCTCAGACAGCTTTTATTGACTGAAGTTAGAAGTTGTGCGACAGTGATAATATCAGCTGAAATAGGTATGCTAGGAACTGGCTTAATGCTGGAATGCACAAAAGAATGATGCAGCAAGGCATTGCAGGAGAGGGCATAAGCCAGTTAGGCTTGAAGGTAAGAACTGCATGGACTGGATACACATCAGTTCCATTACTCAGAAAGGTCATCAGGAAGACTGAGCACTCCTTCAAGTGGGCAATTCAGACATGAAAATTATTGGCTTCCATGGAGCCGTATTGAATCTTTCTGAAGATTCCTCCTGAATTCTAACATGGTCAGTCAGGCAAAAGATTTGTTAAGCTTTAAATTCATATCTGAATAAAGCATAAGCAGAGACATGGAAGTTTTCTATCAGGCTGTTGTACGTGCAAAAAAAAGCCTTTCTTATGGTTAGTATTCCAGTGTTGCAGTAAATCTCTATTAATGACGTGCCTTACAGTTTCCTAAGCATGTCAATAGTTGTGAAAATAGGCCTTGGCAGTATATTTATAAAATGTGTATCCATAACGTGCTTTGCTAGCTTTTATACTACAAAACATGAGATGGTAATATTCACGACAGTGTAAATTAAATTTAAAAAGTCCACCACTAAATTGCACAAAAAAATGATAAAAGCTCTCACCCCTGTCAGAGTGACTCCAGGGATTTCATTAACAGGAGGAAAGGACCTCAGACACCAACAGGCTTATTTCGAAAGAGAAGGGCGCCCATCTTTCGACACAAATCAGGAGATGGACGACCTTCTCCCAGGTGCGCCCAAATCGGCATAAGCGAAAGCTGATTTGGGGCATCCCAACTACTTTCCATCGTGGGGACGACCAAAGTTCATGGGGGCGTGTCGGAAGCATAGCGAAGGCAGGACTGGGGCGTGCCAAACACATGGGAGTCCTCGACCAATAATGGAAAAAAGAAGGGCGTCCCTGACGAGCACTTGGCCCGACTTTACTGGGTCCATTTTTTTTGTGACCAAGCCTCATAAAGGTGCCCGAACTGACAAGATGACCACTGGAGGGAATCGGGGATGACCTCCCCTTACTCCCCAGTGGTCACTAACCCCCCCCACCCTAAAAAAAACTTTACAAATATTTTTTGCCAGCCTCTATGCCAGCCTCAAATGTCATACCCAGCTCCCTGACAGTAGTATGCAGGTCCCTGGAGCAGTTTTAGTGGGTGCCAGTGTACTTCAGGCAGGCAGACCGAGGTCCATCCCCCCTACCTGTTACACTGTGGTGGTAATGTGAGCCCTTCAAAACCCACCAGAAACCCCACTGTACCCACATCTAAGTGCCCCCCTTCATCCCTTAGGGCTATGGTAGTGTTGTACAGTTGTGGGTAGTGGGTTTGGGGGCTCAGCACCCAAGGTAAGGGAGCTATGCACCTGGGAGTAATTTCTGAAGTCCACTGCAGTGCCCCCTAGGGTGCCCGTTGGTGTCCTGGCATGTCACAGGGACCAGTGCACTACAAATGCTGGCTCCTCCCATGACCAAATGGCTTGGATTGGTCGTTTCTGAGATGGGCATCCTCGGTTACCATTATCACTGAAAATTGGGGACGACCATCTCTAAGGACAACCAACTCTAAGGTTGACCTAAATTTCTCGATTTGGGTGTCCCCGACCGTATTATCGAAATGAAAGAGGAGAATTGCTGGACATGGATGGATGAATGGAGGGGGCAGGGGAGAGAAGGGAATTTGCTGGATATAGGTGGATGGAGGAGAGGGCCGGGGAGAATGGAGAGTGTTGACATGGATGGATGGAGGGGAGGGAAGAGAGGAAAAATGTTGGACAAGGATGGAGGGAAGGAAAAAACAAAGGAAGGAGAATGCACATGGATGGAGTGGAAGGGAGAAAGGAGAAATGCTGACATGGAGGAGGTAGGGAAGACAGAGGAAGTACATGCACATGGATGGAGGGGAGTGAGGAGAAATGCTGGTTATGGATGGAGGAGAAATTGCTGAATTTAAGGGCTGGATCGGAACACTTCGAGGGCAGATGCTGAAACTAGAGAAAGGATAGGGACAGGGCTACAGATGGTAGACAGGACGCATAAGGACACAGAAGGATGGTGGACATGGTGAGAGAAAAAATATCAAATGGAAAGAGAACAGTGCATAAAACAGAAGACACTGGGACCAAAGTGAATAGAAAAACTAAATGATCATACCTCAAAAGTAGAAAAAGTATTTTATTCAGAATTTATTAATTGGAATATGTCAGCTTTTCGAAATGTGCATCTGTGATATTTGCATGTAAGTTTCAATTTTTCTAGTATTGCTGCATGCTGAGAGTCTGACTTCTTGAGGTAACTTTCCAGTTCAGTATTTTGCCTTCATATCTGTTGTGTCATGTGTTTTTCATGTGTGATCAAGGTGCAGTATTCTGCTAGTGTGTAGTATTGCAGCCCTTTTTGTTTTTGTTTTTTTTACTAGGTGTGTACTGGTGTTTTAGAGCCCGGTGTAATTACAGTGCTGCCTTTCCACGCATAAGGTTGTAGCTCGTCCTATCCTTGGAATTAGTGCTTATTATGGTTTTGGTAAGGTGATGAGTGTGTTTTTTGCACAAGTTTGTGTATAGTGTTTTGCAGTGGAGAGATTGTGTGTTGAACTTACTGAGGTGGCACCAAAACATCAGAAAGGGTGTCGAGCCTAAATCATGACACACTACCTCTTAAAGGATCTATATATGGTCATTAATAAAAGGAGCTCATTGTGAACACTATCCACCCTATAAGGGTGTTTTGTGGCTCTACATGAGAATTGTGATATTATGATCCCTTGTTTATTATTGTTTGCGGTCTGCATTTTCTGTATGGGTGGTATATTGGTGTATTAGGGTCTGCCCAGTGTAATATTTATGGTACACTAAGGTTCTGAGTGTGTTTTTGCACAAATTTGTGCATAGTGTTTTGCAGTTGAGCGATTGTAGTTAGCATATGCTTTGAGCAACCACTTTATTCTTTGACATATGATACATAGTAATATCTAAATTTAATGAAAGGTATAAATTGTGACTATTTTATTTTTACTTATTTTTTCCTTGTGTTGTCAGACAATTATGGATGTAAGCTCCACCCCTGGCCAAACCCCTAACCCCACCCCCTTTAGCCTCCCCAAACAGTTGGGCCACCGACCGCCTATGAGCTTAGTGGAGATTAGGAAGCAACACCGGTAATTGGGAAGCAAAGCTAGTACTGGCAAACTTATAGAGTCTGTGCTCTGATCGTGGCTGGACAGATTCAGCATCAGGTTCAGAGAACAAATCGCAAGGACAAATCAAGACCAGGTATACATATGAAATATCACATACCATATGTAATGAATTTATCTTGTTGGGCAGACTGGATGGATCATACAGGGCTTTATCTGCTGTCACTTATTATGTTACTATGATATGTGTATATGGGGGGGTTAGGCCTTGGGAGAGGGCACCATATGTTGGGGCACTTGCTGTCACTTAGGGGTAGCATGGGGAGTTTTGTTGAGGGGAAGCCAGGAAGGTGTGCAATGGACAGGTTGTGGTAGTGGAAGGATGTCATGATGGGGTATACAGAGAGGGAGGGTTTGGGCACTGAGAGGGAATAGAAACATAGAAACATGTGAATATTATCATCATAGCTAAGAGCTTTGGTTCAAGGCCTGACTTTGGGTTCAGGATCTAAAAATGACAGAGAAGCTTACAGGCCTGTAACTCTAACTTGAACTCTAGAGTTACAGTAAAACTCCTGAACTGTTGTGTCACCTTCATGCAGCAAAATGAGGAAGGGGCTAGGGTGCAAAAACCTCAATAACAGGATGGTGCGGTCTACCAGCAGGGCAGAGTCAGTTACACCCAGGAAGATATGGTCACAATGTAGAACTGAATGGTCTCGCAAGAAGATGGCCAAGCTTTCCGAGTAATGCTAAAAAAAGCCAAGCACATACAGTAGAATTCCGGGAAATATTAGCTGTTATGTTACCATATATAGTCACTAAGGAATTAACCACAATATTAACATATATCCAATAAAGTGTGAATATGTAATTTTACCTGTATCCTGAATGAGCATATAAAAATGAGTGTACTTCCTATTTCAATGGAGAATCTGGACCACAAGTACTTTTGTATGGGCAGCTAGTCTCCCAAAAGCAATTGTCAATTGTAATTTGTGAGTAGAGCGAAAATAAAAATATAATTGCTTTTCTAATCAAACGCAGCCTTGGGTGATTTATTTATTCCTAGGTATTGGTGGGTGGACCACCATATTGGGAGGGATAAATACACCCAGAAAAATACACATGTCAGCAAATAAAGGCCAAATGGCCCATCCAGTCTACCCATCCACAGCATCCACTATCTCCTCCTCTCTCTTAGAGATCCCATGTGCTTCTTCCATGCTTGAATTCAAACTCAGTCTTTGTCTCCACCAGAAAGCTGTTTCATATACCCACAACCCTTTCACTAAAAAAAAGTATTTCCTTAGATTACTCTTGAGCCTACAACCTTTTAAAATCATCCTTTGTCCTCTCATTTCACTGTTTTACTTCATTTGAAATAGATTCCCTCCTGTACATTAATACAATAGGGATATTTAAATGTCTCCATCATATTCCCTCTCTCGCCTTTCTTCCAGAGTATACATATTGAAGTCTATAAGTCCAGCCCCATACTCTTTATGACAGAGATCACTGACTATTTTTGTAGATGCCCTCTGGACTGACGTCATCTGCTTATATCTTTTTGAAAGTGCGGCCTCTAGAATTGCACACAGTATGCTAAATGGGTCCTCACCAGAGACTTATACAAGGGCACTATCACCTCCTTTTTCCTGCTGACTATTCCTCTTCCTTTGCACCTAAACATCCTTCTGGTTTTTATTGTCCTCTTTTCCACCTGTTTGGCCACCTAAAGTTTGTCATATATGATCATCCCCAAGTCCTACTCTTCTTTCATACACAAGTACTTCACACCCTAGGGGAGGACTGACCATTTGGGTAACCGTGCAGTGCCCAAGGGCTCAGAGACTCTAGGGGTCCCAGAGGCTATCCTCCCTTGCCGCTGTCTCCGCCACCACACACTACAGCCCCCCGAGCCACAGTGGGCCCTCTATGGTCCTACCTTGAAGGTCCCTGATGGTAACGTGACTTCTTTGGGGGCAGGAAAGAACAGTACACTTTCCTGCCCGCTGCCGCTATTCTGCCTAACTGCCCAGCACCTCGGTGTTTTTTAAATGGCTGCCATGACTCCCTGTAGCAGTCTCGTGAGACTGTCAAGAACCTCGAGACCACCACGGGAAGTCACAGTAACCATTTTGAAAACAACAACGGTACTAGGCAGAATAGTGGTAGTGGGCAGAAAAGAGTGAGGTTCTTTCCAGTCCCTAAGGAAGCCACTTTACCACCAGCGCCCTTCAAGGTAGGACAGGAAGGGCCCACTGAGGCTCAGTGGAATGTAGTGTGTGGGAGGGGGCAGCAGCTGCAGCGGTGGGGGGGAGTATGGTGTGTGGGAAAGGGGCAGTGGTGGCAACAGAGCAACAGTTAGGGGTGGCAGCAGCGCGGTGGTGGGGGTGGGCTGCTGCAGTGCAGTGGTAGGGGGCGGTGGGCAGCGGCTGCGGGGCCCAATGACCTTTACTACCCAGGGACCCAGGTCACTATCAGTCCACACCTGTTACCTCCTATACTATACTGCTCCCTTGGATTTTTAGAGCCTAAGTGCATGACCCTGCATTTTTTTGCCATTGAATCTTAGTTGCCAATTTCTGGGCCATTCTTCAAGGTTTGCTGGATTTCTCCTCATGCTATACACACCCTCTGAGGTATCTACTCTATTACAGAGTTTGGTATCATCTGCAGAGATGCATACCTTATGAGAGAGCCCTTCCACAATATCACTCACAAAGGTGTTAAAGAGAGCCAGACCATGAGATGGGAGTCTACATTTGGGGAGGGTGGTGTCTATGGGGGCCATTATCAGTAGAAGGGTTGTGCCTTGGGGATCTAGCCTTCCAGGGGTAGGAAATACATTGAGAGAGGGTACTGCTACCTTCAAGGTAGGGGTATCTACTGCTGGGAGTTGATTTTGAGGGGCATAGAAATCCGAGTGTGGGATCAGGGGGGAAGGTTCAGACCTCGGATTGACAGCTACCCCTAAAGCAGATACTTATTCATGCTTCAGGGGCCGACACAAATTTTGACATCTATTTATTGGGACAGAAAGGGTGTGTATAATTTCCACAGACTTCTGTGCCAGAGAGAGTTGTTTTGGATTTTTACCTTACAAATGGAAGAATGAGAGGACTCAATGGTAAGACAGATTGGAAGAGTCTTTGCAACTCTTTATAATAAAGTTGTCACATTCAATTTAGATGGTGGAAATTACATCATAGTCTGGGTTTGATTAAAGAAGGCATCTCAGGGCTACAGTCAATGCAAGAGAAAGCTGTTGATTGAGATAAGTTTTGAAGTTTCTGTGTTATTTTCATGTCACTTGATAAATAGGATCCATGACAGCTGACATTTCACTGAAGTTTTAACAAATATATACTCTAGGGGGGTTTTATGACTGTGAAGTGAACATACTCTGAAAGTCCTACCAGAATGTCTTCCATTACGAGGAAGTGAAGGGAGGGTTCTGAGGCTTTTTCCCCCAGTAGTTTTTGTACTTCAGTGAAGTAATTGACGTATTCAATTTTACCAAGCCATTATTTTGAGAAAGAGTTTGTAGAGAATAGTTAAAATTTAATGCCAAGAAGTGCAGAGTGATGCATTTGAGGTGCAGAAACTCAAAAGAGAGATACCAGATAGGAGAGGAGAGATTGGTAAGCTCAACTCAGGAAAGGAAGCATGGGGTGATGGTGTCTGAGGATCTGAAGGTGAAGAAACAATGCGACAAGGCAGTGGCCATGGCCAGAAGAATGCTAGGCTGCATAGAGAGGGGTATAACCAGCAGAAGAAAGGAGGTGTTGATGCCCCTCAACAAGTCATTAGTGAGACCCCACTTGGAGTATTGTGTTCAGTTTTGGAGGCCTTATCGTGCTAAGGATGTATAAAGCCTTGAAGTGGTGCAAAGAAAAGCTACAACAATGGTATGGGAATTGTGCTACAAGATGTATGAGAAACTTGCTGGAGGAAAGGAGAAACAGGGGTGATATGATATAGACATTCAAATATTTGAAAGGTATTAATCTGCAAACAAACCTTTTCCAGAGATGGGAAGGTGGTAGAACTAGAGGGTAGAACTGGTGCCTCCCAACCACCAGTCCCGCCTCCCATCACCGGCTCTGGCACAGACCGTATAAGTCTGCCCTCCGCTATCCTCGCCTCCCAACCACCAACCTCTCTTCCCCCACCTGCTCCGCCACCCAATTTTGGCTAAGCTTCTGAGGATCCATTCCTACTGCACAGGATTCCTTTGGTCGTGGGAGGAACCAGCATTCGTAGTGCACTGGTCCTTCTTACATACCAGGACACCAACCGGGCACCCTAGGGGGCACTGCAGTGGACTTCAGAAATCTTCCAGGTACATAGCTCCCTTACATTGTGTGCTGAGCCCCCCAAAACCCACTACCCACAACTGTACACCACTACCATAGCCCTTACGGGTGAAAGGGGCACCTAGATGTGGGTACAGTAGGTTTCTGGTGGGTTTTAGAGGGCTCACATTTACCACCACAAGTCTAACAGGTGGGGGGGATGGATCTGGGTCCGCCTGCCTGAAGTGCAGTGCACCCACTAAAACTGCTCCTGGGACCTGCATACTGTTGCGATGGACCTGAGTATGACATTTGAGACTGGCACAAAATATTTTTAAAGTTCTTTTTTGAGGGTGGGGGGGGAGAGGTTAGTAACCACTGGGGGAGTAAGGGCAGGTCATCCCAGATTTCCTTCAGTGCAGTGGCGTTTCTAGGGGGGGTGGTAGGTGCGGTCCGCCCCGGGTGCATGCCGCTGGGGGGGTGCCACGCGCACCTGTCCTCCGTTGTTCCATGCTTCTTCTCTGCATGGAACAACGGAGGACAGGCGCGCGTGGCACCCCCCCAGCGGCGTGCACCCGGGGAGGGGGTTCCTTCATGGGGGGTGTCCTTTCGCCGGGGGGGTCCGCACTGCACCCGGGGGGGTGGGGCGCATCGGCGATCCGCCCTGGGTGTCAGCCCCCCCTAGGATCGCCACTGCTTCAGTGGTCATCGGGTCAGTTCGGGCACTTTTTTGTGCCTTTGTCGAAAGAAAAACTGGACCAGGTAATGTCGTCCAAATGCTCGTCAGGGACACCCTTTTTTTCCATTGTGGGTCGAGGACGCCCATGTGTTAGGCACGCCCAAGTCCTGCCTTTGCTATGCCACCAACACGCCCCTGTGAACTTTGGTCATCCCTGCGATGGAAAGCAGTTTGGGACGCTCCAAATCGGCTTTTGATTATGCCGATTTGGACGACCCTGGGAGAAGGACGCCCATCTTCCAATTTGTGTCGAAAGATGGGCATCCTTCTCTTTCGAAAATAAGCCTGAAAGCCAGTGCTAGGCAGACTTCTACAGTCTGTGCCCTGAAAATGGCAAGGACAAATCAAGGTCAGGTATACATATGAAGTATCACATACCATGTGTAATGAGTTTATCTTGGGCAGACTGGATGGACCGTATAGGACTTTATCTGCCGTCATCTACTATGTTACTAGTTACCCCACCCCCGATCATACTCCTCCTCCAAACACAAACCCCTCTCCTGATCATACTCCTCCCCTCGACCACAGGGACAATGAGGGGGCTACAGGAAGAGGAGGGCTAATTCAAGGGGGAAAAACGGGTGTTTCTGAATGAAAGCTCAGTTTGCCTCAGCCTTACATCTCCTATCATCAATGACAGTGAGCCTGGAGGGACAGGTTCCAATGGGTTAGAGGAATGGAACTGAGATCAGAAAAGTTACATCTTTTTTAAAAATGGTGTGGATTGGCACTGTCAGTAGTACTGGTGAGCAGAAGAGAGGTATATGGATATTAAACTCAAGGTAATGCCTTAGATTTGATTTTCAAATTAAAGCAAAAGTTTATCTATTTTAAAAGTAAGGGCATCTGAAAAACCGTATCAACGCTTTGTTAGATTGAAACACCCTGCATTTTTCTTTCAACTGAAGCTATCAACAAGCAATACTGTACATTTACCACTTTATAAAATTGCTGTTTTCCAGCATAGAAGTTGGAGGTAAAATATTTATGCCAGAAATAATTGTGCTTGGAATAACTTGCCCTTATCTCTTGCAAGAAAGAACAGACATTTCAAAAGACCTGAAATGACATTGTCTGGGTTGTTTGTAATTTCTTACATGAATTTATTGCTTTAGTTCCTCAAGGTAAACTGTGTTTTTCTCTCTTATCCAATTAAGAAAACTGCCACTCTGTTATTGTAAAATTAGATGTGGGCAAAGTCTGCTGTTTTGCTCTCATATTACCTAATGAAAAAAGTTTTGTATTTTGTTTTGTATTTTTATTTTAAAAGTTAAACTGCAAAAATATGACATTATTGCCTATGTTTACTAAGGTGCGCTATAGTCACTTTAGTGTTTTAAATGTGTGTAAATGGTTTATGCACGTTAAATGATAACGTGTCCATATAGATATATAGGCACGATAGTGTTTAATGCGCCTTAACTTTAAAGGTGCATTAGAAACGCTAATTCACCTTAGTAAACATATCCCTATGTGTATAACTACACAAAGAATTTTTGTGTGTACGTCATGATATGTATATGAAATATTTCTTTAACAATTGAACCCATGTAAAAGTACATATGAGGACAAGAACATGCATACTTTAATATCATATAGGGGTAGGCATGGTTGGAGGTGGTGTTTGTTAAAGTGTGGGCTATCATAACTTACACACGGACCGGAAAATACTCAAAAGGATTTAAGTGGGAAGGAGAGGTTCCTGGACACTTAAACTGCCTAGGGCTGTCCAATTGTCAATATTCAGCAGCACATAACTGGGCAGTGCTATTGAATACCAGGTCTGACCGGCATCTAAAAATTGGGCAGGTCAGGTGCTTAAAACACGTGGAGGGGCATAATCGAACGGGGCGTCCATCTTTTGTTTTGATAATACGGTGGGGGATGCCCAAATCTTAACATTTAGGTCGGCCTTAGAGATGGTCGTCCCCGGTTTTCAGCGATAATGGAAACCAAGGACGCCCATCTCAGAAATGACCAAAGGCAAGCCATTTGGTCATGGGAGAAGCCAGCATTCGTAGTGCACTGGTCTCCCTCACATGCCAGGACACCAACCGGGCACCCTAGGGGGCACTGCAGTAGACTTCAGAAATTGCGCCCAGGTGCATAGATCCCTTACCTTGGGTGCTGAGCTGTACCCACTAAAACTGCTCCAGGGACCTGCATACTGCTGTCAGGGAGCTGGGTATGACATTTGAAGCTGGCACAAAAAAATTTTAAAGTTTTTTTTTAAGGTGGGAGGGGGTTAGTGACCACTTGGCGAGTAAGGGGAGGTCATCCCCAATTCCCTCCGGTGGTCATCTGGTCAGTTCGGGCACCTTTTTGAGGATTGGTCACAAGAAAAAATGGACCAAGTAAAGTCGGCCAAGTGCTCATCAGGGACGCCCTTCTTTTTTCCATTATCGGCCGAGGACACCCATCTGTTAAGCAAGCTCCAGTCCCGCCTTTGCTATACTTCCGACATGCCCCCAGGAACTTTGGTCATCCCCGCAACTTAAAGCAGTTGAGGACGCCCAAAATTGGCTTTCGATTATGCCAATATGGGCGACCCTGCGAGAAGGACGCCCATCTTTCGATTTGTGTCGAAAGATGGGCGCCCTTCTCTTTCGAAAATAAGCCTGATAGGGGCCCTTTTACTAAGCTGTGGTAAATGGGGCCCTGTGCTAGCGGTGGCAGCCATTTTTACCAAGCGCCAGAGTCCCTTTTACCACAGCGGGTGAAAATAACCAAAAATGAAATGGCTGTGTGATAAGTTCGCACTTGCCATGCAGCCATTTCAGGAGGGGGAGGGAACACTTACCATACTAACTCAGTTGTAACCGGACAGCATGCGACGTTGCCTGATTATAGCTGGGTAACACCCTGTGAAAATATTTTTTCAATATTACGCTAGTGCTGGAAATGGCGCTTGCTGGGCGTGGAACTAGTGCCAGCACCTGCATTGACATGTTTCGCCCCATAAAGGGCTGTATCAGGGGCTATTGAGAACTGTTAATAAATACCTAAAAAATATGTTAGTACAAATCATAAAAACCTATAAAACAATTATATAAAGAAATAATTAAATAAAAAGCAAAATATAAGCCACAGATTGAAGCCAAAGACATTTAAAAAACCTTTATTAAATAATAATAAGTACTATTAAAAACATACATATACAGAAAAGGAGGTGAAATAAAACCCACGTACTGAAGAGGTGTATTCCAAGTGTGTCACCTAGGGCCCTGTTTACTAAGCCGCACTGTAAGCATGCTAGCATTTTTAGTGCACGCTAATGCTAGAGACACCCATATATTCCTAAAAACGCTAGCACACCTTATTAAACAGGGCCCCTAATGCTTAAGATCTAAGAGCAAATAAGAAAATAATTGTCAAGCTGTTGCTGATGCCTTATAAAATAATACCCAAATTAAGAAATTAAGGGCCCTGTTTACTAAACTGCGCTAGAAGCTTGTAAGCATTTTTAGTGTGTGCTAAGCATTAACATGCACCAATCATTTAGATGCCCATAGTATTCCTATGGGTATCTACATGGTTAGCATGCGCTAATTTTTAGCACACGCTAAAAGTGCTAATGCACATTATTAAACAGGTCCCTAAATCTTTTAAATAGCATACCTTGCTGCAGCTAATTTACCCCCCCCCCCCCCCCGCCTTTTACAAAGCCACACTAGCAACTGTTTGTCGGTGATGAATCTGCTCCAGCTATGTTAGTACTAATTATAAGGGCAGTCTGTGCTGGGATCATAGGTCACAGCACAGCTGAATTTTCTTTACAAAACTTGCATAAAAGCCACACCATTGACTAAAAATGTTTTTAAAAGGTATAATACCTCGCTAAAAGGAGTGTGGCTAATTTTGAAATCAGATTTTAAAAAAAAACATTTTTATCACTCTCATTTACAATATCAGGGGTCCTTTAACAAAGTTGCACTAGTGTTTGTAGTGCATGCTAATCATTAGCGCATGCTAAATGCTAGAGACGCCCATAGGAATATATGGGCATCTCTAGCATTTAGCGCACACATATTTAATGCACATACTAAAAACGCTAGTGCTCTTTGTAAAAGGACCCCTCAGAGAGCTAAGCTCTATTGCTCGCATGATGCTCTCCTAAAGCCCTTGCTAAAATGAGCATTTTAATGCCACTTGTAAGTATCTTGAAGAAGGTGCAAAAACTGAAGGGGAATTCCCATGCAAGATCTGGATTGCGCATATAATTATTTTCTTTTTACCTTCAAAACCTCACCCATAACACAATCTCTTTGAATTTGGGCATGTATATGTAGATGTATTAATGTATGTATATGTAGATGTATTAATGTATAAATGTCTGTTGAACAATACTGCTGTATTCCACTATTTACAAGTGTAATTTCCATAGAAAGTACATAAATACATAAGTATTGCCATACTGGGACAGACCAAAGGTCCATCAAGCCCAGCATCCTGTTTCCAACAGTGGCCAATCCAGGTCACAAATACCTGGCAAGATCCTGAAAAAGTTCAACACATTTCAGGCTGCTTATCCCAGAAATAATGAATTTTCCCCAAGTCCAATTTAATAATGGTCTATGGACTTTTCCATTAGGAAGTCATCCAAACCTTTTTTTTAAACTCTGCTAAGCTAACTGCCTTTACCACATTCTCTGGCAATGAATTCCAGAGTTTAATGGTGGTAAAGGCTCCCTCGGTAACCCAGTGATAACTGGACAGCACATGGTGATGCCCGATTACTGCTGGGTTACTGCTATGCTAACCATTTCTGGGTTTTTCTCCCAGAAATGGCACACTCTCAACTCAGAACTACAACCGGCAGCTGTGTTGGGCCAATGGTAGTCCCAGAAGAGCGAGTGGTAAGCCCACATTGGACTTACCGCTACTCTGTAAAAGGGCTTCATAGTGTGCAAGAGAATCATCTTAATTATGTAATGCAAGTAAACCTATTACAAAATAATATGCAATACAAATACACTGTAACCTACGGCATGTAATAAGAACCTAAAAAAAGAGGAATGAAAAGAATAGAACATGATGATCAGCATACAACCTTATCAGTGTACTAAAACAAACACAAACACACTGAAATGTCACAAATAATTGTGCACTTACCCCTTTGGTTTTACATCTTAACAAAATAAACAATGACAATAAATTTTAAAATCCCGCTAGAGCACCAATTAAAAGCAAAATATAACATTAGTGGCTGAACCCACAAAACATAAATTGAACGCGAAAAGCAACATGAACATGAACAGAAAGGTGTATATAAAACAATGCAGAATCACAGAATATATCTGTGCAAAAAAAAAAACAATGAAATAGGACAGCTAAAAAGCCAAAAAAACCCATGGATGATAGAAAAGTGAGGAGGACCAACAGAGGCAGTGGTGTGCTGGTAAATTTTTAACAACAGGCTCTCTCCCCGGTCCACCTCGGCGCCCCTCCCCTCCACCTCGGCACCCCCCCACCCATCCACCTCTGCGCTCCCCCCCCGTCTACCACTGCGTCCCCCACCCACCTCTGCGCCCCCCCCAAAAAAATTGCAGAGCTGGCTATACCCGGGGGGGGGGGGGGGGGGGGGGGGGCGCAGCCAACACATTACTCTCTCCAGGAAAAAAAATTTAAATGATCCCAGGTTCCAATCTAATTCATGTTTAATATGGGATAAAATGCCATAAATAAGTAAATAAACATAAACTTTTAACGTTCAGCACCTGATTCTCAAAGTGGACATATTCTAAACACCATAATGAAAATAAAATTATTTTTTTTCTACCTTTGTTGTCTGGTGACTTTGTTTCTCTGATCATGCTGGTCCAGTATCTGATTCTGCTGCTCTCTATCTGTTCCCTTGACTCCGTTTCCAGGGCTTCCTTTCCATTTATTTCTTTTCTTTCCTCCTTTCTTCTTCATTCTGGTCCTCCACATATTTGACTGTACAGTGGATCCAGCTTCTGCCTATTTTCTCCATCCATGTGTAGTTTCTCTCCTCACTTCCTTTTCCCTCATCTAATCTCCTTCCTCTATCTTCCCTCCATGTCCAGCATTTCTTCTCTCTCCCTTCCCTCCCCTCCATCCATGTCCAGAATTTCTCTTGCTCTCCCCACCATCCATGTCCTGAAACTCTCCTCTCTCCCCTGCCCCTCTCTATCCATCCATACCCAGCAATTCTCTTCTCTCCCCTGCCCCCTCTGCCCATCCATGCCCAGCAATTCTCTCCCCTGTCCCCCTCTGCCCATCCATGCAAAGCAATTCTCTCCCCTGCCTCCCTCTGCCCATCCATGCCCAGCAATTCTCTCCCCTACCCCCCTCTGCCCATCCATGCCCAGCAATTCTCTCCCCTGCCTCCCTCTGCCCATCCATGCCCAGCAATTCTATCCCCTGCCCCCCTCTGCCCATCCATGCCCAGCAGTTCTCTCCCCTGCCTCCCTCTGCCCACCCATGCCCAGCAGTTTTCTCCCCTGCCCCCCCTCTGCCCATCCATGCCCAGCAATTCTCTCCCCTGCCTCCCTCTGCCCATCCATGCCCAGCAGTTCTCTCCCCTGCCCCCCTCTGCCCATCCATGCCCAGCAGTTCTCTCCCCTGCCCCCCTCTGCCCATCCATGCCCAGCAGTTCTCCTCCCTCCCCTGCCCTCCCGCTCCCATCCAGGTCTAGCGATGTCCTTCACCAATCGCCCCCCACCCTCCCCAGCAATTGTCCTTCACCCCCCCATCCTCCCCTGCCGCTCCCATCCGTCAGTTTCAATTACCTGCCTCAAAGCGCCACATTATTTAAGGCCTGCCTGCTGCCCGTCTCCAGCTGCCTTCCCTGCTTGCTTCTCAGGAGTTCGGTTCGCGCCCTTAGTCCCGCCACCGCGGGAAAAGGAAATGACATCAGAATGACGTCAGAAGGCGGGACTAAGGGCGCGAACTGAACGCCTGAGAAGCAAGCAGGAAAGTCAGCTGGAGACGGGCAGCAGGGCTTTAAATAAGGCGGCGCTTCGAGGCAGGTAATTGAAACTGACGGATGGGAGCGGCAGGGGAGCGGATGGGGGGGCGAAGGACATCACTAGACATGGATGGGAGCGGGAGGGGAGGTAAGCATGGTGCCCTCCTGCCATGCTTACCTCGTGCAATGGAGCCGGCTCGCCCCGTACAACAACCGGCTCGCAAGAGCTGTCAAAATTTAACAAGCGGCTCTTGCGAGCCGGTGCGAGGCGGCTCCAGCACACCACTGAACAGAGGTATATCTGAACTGTTTGCTTGAGACTCCCACCTGGGCAGATTACCTACCCTGCTCTTTTCTCCCATCTCTGGGAGATGTCAAGGGAAAGAAATTCACACGCACATACAATTACAGTATTTTAAATAGCAAAGTTCTTTGCGGTGCAGCCACAGAGTCCACTAGACAGTGGATTTTGCACTGAACTAGCTCACCCTACTCAGGTACCTTCACCCTTTTTATTACAAAAGCATTAAATCATAGGTTAACAGGTCAATAGTTTTACATCATAAATCATGAGACACAATCATTGGTTCAGGTTATATTATGCTACCATCACCAGGTAAGTGGAGATTCAGGGCAAAATTCAACAACTGTAAGCAATTCCAGTAAAGAGCCTGGCTATTTTAGAATAAGGAACTCTTATTGCAGCTAGCACATATTACATTTCAGAACACATCTGCATGCTCAGGGGTCTGTGGATATGTAGACTAAGGGTGAATATCATTCTCAGTTCCCTGTTCTTTCACAAGACATGCTAGACATGTTTGTCCTTAGTGACAACTTCCAGCATCTAGGCAGGACATCAATTACAAAGCAGGTTTAAACTGTTTGTTCAGCAAGAAAGCATTTGTTCAATTTTCTATCCTATTTTCCATTCTAACATTTAACTCTTAGTATGCCCTTCTGGACCAGGAGGCTTCATTCTCAGAGATGTTCTCAATATCATCAGCTTCCCCCACTTTGATCCCATATAAGGATCACAAATTCATGCCAAGTAGGCCAATTCCATTTGGTAAGGAGTGCATCATGATCTGTTGTACCAGCATTTTAACAATATGTCCTGAGTCATCTGCCATATAGAGCAACAACATTGCATGCAACAACAACTAATAACTAGGACCACAGCTATTCCAAACATGGTTGCTATCATTGTACAGAGACAACTGATATTTGGTAACCAGCTAGTAAGCCAGTCAGTAAGGTCATGTAGCCAATTGTTTCCTGTTATGGAGTGTTGATTGCCTTAAGATAAATTTCTCAGGGATTTCAATTTTTCTCAATTAAAACACTGTTATCATTCAAGTTTAAAACAACACATTCCCTCAAATTCCTCAAACTCATAGTTAGCTAACCCATGCTTAGAAAAGGGTGACAAAAATGATAAAGGGGATGGGATGACTTCCCTTTGAGGAAAGGCTAAAGCGGCTAGGGCTCTTCAGCTTGGAGAAAAGATGGCTGAGGGGAGATATGATAGAAGTGGAATGGAACAGGTAGACACGAATCGCTTGTTTATCTTTCCAAAAATACTAGGACTAGGGAGCACACAGTGAAGCTACAAAGTAGTAAATTTAAAACAAATAAGAGAAAATTTTTATTCACTCAACATGTAATTATACTCTGGAATTCGTTGCCAGAGAATGTGGTAAAAGCAGTTAGTTAAGCATGGTTTAAAAAAGGTTTGGATAATTTCCCAAAAGAAAAGTCCATAAGCCATTATTAAAATGGACTTGGGAAAAATGCACAAGATAAGCAGTATAAAATGTATTGTACTGTTCTGGGATCTTGCCAGGTACTTGTAACCTGAATTGGCCACTGTTGCAAACAGGATGCTGGGCTTGATGGACCTTCCGTTTGTCCTAGTATGGCAACACTTGTGTAGGATTCATAGCAGTTCACAATCAAGATAACCTCCAACATTTGAGGGATACATAATAATAATAATAATAATTATTATAATTTACTAATCAAGTAAAACATTTACAAATCTCTCTAGAAACAATTATGATGACAGATCTTTAGTCAAATAGAAATATTTTTAAAGCATTTCTAAAAGATTTATATAATGGCAAACATTCCAAGGCAGAATTTTCTTCTTTCCCAATCTAGTTAGTGTCCTTATTGGCTTTAGTAGCAGCCCAGTTCTCTTGAATTTCATTGAATCAGTTTATATACACATATATGTACACTTACTTGTCTACAGGGTATAAAAAATCCTATTCCCTTTCTGTGCTAAGTGAAACAAAATTATTTACAGTTCTTGCCTATCGTAAAAGAACATATCATACTTTACACTGACTTTTCACTTTATACACCATATTATCTAACATAGCATGTTTTTGCTGACATCCATCCTATCTCTGCTATGTCAATTTGTTATTATGCTGTTATCATGACTCTCAGAATGGCAGCTAACAAATTGCAATAAATCACATTTGTTGTTATCAATACAATTTTTCTCAAACCACTTTCTTTAATAATTTTTTCCTTTTTTTCAGACAGTTTATTGAACATTTTAATGTAACAGTTACATTAAGAACAATAATATCTATTAAAGATGGAACACAATAAGCATGGAATACAATGAATAAAAGCACAAAAGTACAATTATACAATTAAGTTAACCACAGGAAAAGCTTTGATTGAAGAAAATACCATATAATTAGGGATGGATGAATAAAAAAAAAAAACAGATGTAAGAAAGAAAAAGAATAATCAGGTAGAAGGTAAATTGAGTACATATTGATCCAATAAAGACCATAGTTTCCTTTTACTGAGAAGTGTACCATATTTTGAACCTAAGGCAAATTTCAGTTTTTGATGATGCAGAACAGATTTCCATCAAAAGTGAACATTCAGTAGATGATAAGATTTCCAATTTGTTAGAATCGCCCTGTGGGCAATGGTGAGCATGATGTCAGAGCCTAGTGCGGGAGTCAGGAAGGTCCAAATCTGGCAACAAGGACTTGAAAATAACAATGGAGGGAGAAATACCACAAACAATATTAAAAATCTTTTGAATCATTTGCCAGATACCAGTCCAGAAAGACTTGACAGCTTTGCATTCATATATCATGTGGAGAAAGGTGCCAATATGTATATTACAGTTCCAACACTTGTTGGAGGTAAGTAGACCTGCAGCAAAGAGTCTTCTTGGTGTTCGTGTAGTCTTACGATAAAAAAAAAAAGTACATGGATTGTAAGGTAGAAGCCAAAGCCAAAGGTCTCGATGTAACTGATCAAAAGTGGGACCATTGCTTTTCGGAAAGGTTATAACCAGCATCTTCTTGTCAGGACTGTTAAAGGCTATCGTGCTTATTTTCAAAAGAGAAAAACGCCTATAGTGTGACCTAAATCGGGAGATAGATGTTTATCTCGCAAAGGCGCCCAAATCGGTATAATCGAAAGCCGATTTTGGGCGTTTCCAACTGCACTCCATTGCGGAAACAAATAAAGTTGATGGGGGCGTGTCGGAGGTGTGGTGGAGGCGGAACCGGGGCGTGGTTATTAGCCGAGGAGAGATGGGCGTCTTTAGCTGATAATCGAAAAAAAGGCGTTTTTACCGCGATTTTGAGTCACTTTTTTGGACCCTTTTTTTTACGAACAAGTCCCAAAAAAGTGCCCCAACTGCCCAGATGACCACTGTAGGGAATCGAGGATGACCTCCCTGGACTCCCCCAGTGGTCACTAACCCTAGGGTGCCCAGTTGGTGTCCTGGCATATCAGGGGGGCCAGTGTACTACGAATCCTGGCCCCTCCCATGACCAAATGGCTCAGATTAGGACGTTTTTGAGCGGGGCGTTTTTAGTTTCCATTATCGCTAAAAAAAAACAAACGCCCCGCTCAAAAACGTCCATTTTTTCGAAAATACGGTTCGGCCCTCCCCTTCACAGACCCATTCTCGGAGATAAACACCCATGGAGATAGGCGTTTCCGTTCGATTATGCCCCTCCACGTGTTCCTTTGTATCTGATATCAATCAACAGTTTATATATAGCAGAGGCAGTGTGAGCAAATGACAATAAAGATTGTGCCAACTGATGAATGGTAGGCGATACATCTGTCAACACAATCACCAAATGTTTTGTAGAAATGCAGTGTTGAAGCAGTGGCGTTCCGTGCTTGGCTGACACCCGGGGCGGATCGCTGCTGCACGCACCCTCCCCGGGTGCAGTGCAACACGGCGCCCCCCCCGGCGTGAAACGGCACCCCCCCCTGGCATCGGCACCCCCCCTGGTGTGGACCCTAACCCCCCCCCCCCGGCACAGCGCCTCTCACTCCCCCTGACAGTCCCCACCTGCCTACCAGCTGAGCTCCGGCGGGCACCTACAATCTGCAGCGCTGCTGACTTTAAATGAAGAAAACTGTCTCGTCATTGGCCCTTCACTACTGAGTCCCGCCCTCTGATATAACTTCCTATTTCCTTGAGTGCGGGACTCAGTGAGTGAAGGGCTAACGACGAGACGGTTTTCTTCATTTAAAGTCAGCAGCGCTGCAGATTGGAGGTGCCCGCCGGAGCTCAGCTGGTAGGCAGGTGGGGACTGTCAGGGGGAGTGAGAGGCGCTGCGCCGAGGGGGGACACGGAGCACCCGCCCACCCGTTGACACCCGGGACGGACCACCTCCACTGCCCCGCCCTTGCTACGCCACTGTGTTGAAGTATCCGTTTGTAAAATTGTGAATCAGATAAATAAAAAAGATACTGAAATTCAGGAAACGGAAGAAGTGGATTGTCAGGACCAAGTACGTCATGAATAGTCTGAATTCCTTTATCTATCCATTATTTCCAAAACAAAAGTTTTTGTTAATAAGTATACATGGATTATACCATAAGGACATATGAGTAGTTGAATTAATTGAGTGAGTCAACATTTTATCAAATTCAAGCAGACATTGAACAGTAGTATACATAATTGGGTTTAAGTTCTTAGATGAAAAGGAAAAAGCAGACATTAGCATAAAAGGTACTAATGGGTGAATTGCTGATTCTTCTAAGGTCAACCATGTTGGCCTATAATCTGTTTTAGAAGTGAACCAAAAACAATCTTGTTGTAAAATAAAAGCCTTATGATAAGAAATAAAGTATGGAAACAGTACTTCACCCATTGCCTTTGTGCTTTTCCATTTTTTAAAAGTGATTCTAGGTTGTTTAGAATTCCATAAAAAGGAACTGAGAATCTTATCAAGTTGTGAATAAAAGGCTAAAGGAAATAAAACAGGTATCATCATTTTAATAGTTTCAAGACATCCCCACCACGGCAGATGAAGAGGATGCCATGAATGTAGTACAGTTTTAACAAAATTAAGAATGTTAGTACAGTTTAGTTTGATAGTGTCTTCCAAGTTTGTACACAATTCTATACCTAAATATCTAATTTTTTAATTAGACCAAATCAAATTCAAGTCTTTAGCTATATGAGGTTGAGCATGTATATTGAGCGGAATAGTTTCAGTTTTTTGTTGATTAACCTTATACCCTGAAAAAGAAAACTGAGAAATTGATTGGAAAAGAGGGGGGATAGAGACATCGGGACTAGTTACATATAAAAGGACATCATTAGCATATGCAGTGAGTTTATATTCATAATCTCTATAAGCAATCCCTTTACTTTGAGAGTGATCTCTGATGGAGACAAGGAGGGGTTCTAAAACAATGTTAAAAAGATAAGGGGAGGGGAGGCACCCTTGTCTTGTGCATCTCTGCAAAGCTATAGAACGTGATAAAATATTGTTAGTGAGAACCCGTGCTGTCAGATTAGTATATAAAACTTTAATCTTTCGTAGGAAAGAAAGTGGTGCACCAAACCATTGTAGGGCAGAGATTAAGTAATCCCACTCCACTCTGTCAAAAGCCTTCTGTGCATCAAGGGATAAGGCAACAACAAGGTGGGAATGGGATTGAGCAATATGAGATAACTGAAAAAAAAAATTGGGCATTATCCTGAATAAGCCGAGTAGGCATAAAGCCAACTTGATTGGGGTTTATAATTTTCCCAATAATTTTTTAATTGACAATATTTTAGCATATATTTTATAGTCCACATTGATTAGGGAGTAAGTACAATAATTTTGTACCAAAAGGGGATCTTTATTATGTTTAGGGATCATAGTAATCACAGCATCAGAAAAATGACTAAAAGAAACTGTCTCTGGTGACAGATAACTAAAAAAGTCATGGATGACATTGGACAATTCAGATTTAAAAAGTTTATAGAATTCAATTGGAATTCCATCAGAGCCTGGTGTTTTACCTGATGGCGTCTCTTTAATGGCTTGAAGGATTTCTTGAAGAGAAAGTTCTTGTTGAAGTGACTTGAAGTGACTTGGAATCAATGTCAGACCATTTAGGGGCTTGTAAGGGTGATAAAAAGTCATTTATTTGAGATGAAGTGTTAAAGGCTTCAGAATGATATAATTGGGAGTAAAATAAATAGAAAGCTTTTGAAATATCAGTCAAAGAGGAATGTATTCACTCTGCTGCTCCCCAGTATCTCTCCACACTCGTCCTTCCCTACACCCCTTCCCGTGCACTCCGCTCCATGGATAAATCCTTCTTATCTGTTCCCTTCTCCACTACTGCCAACTCCAGACTTCGCGCCTTCTGTCTCGCTGCACCCTACGCCTGGAATAAACTTCCTGAGCCCCTACGTCTTGCCCCATCCTTGGCCACCTTTAAATCTAGACTGAAAGCCCACCTCTTTAACATTGCTTTTGACTCGTAACCACTTGTAACCACTCACCTCCACCTACCCTCCTCTCTTCCTTCCCATTCACATTAATTGATTTGATTTGCTTACTTTATCTATTTTTTGTCTATTAGATTGTAAGCTCTCTGAGCAGGGACTGTCTTTCTTCTATGTTTGTGCAGCGCTGTGTATGCCTTGTAGCGCTATAGAAATGCTAAATAGTAGTAGTAGTAGTAGTATCAGATATTTTTATGAATAGAATTTGAACTTTGAGACGTTTGCGTTTTAGATAATTTGCCAACATTTTGCTACTTTTGTTGGAGTCAGAATAATGTCTGGCGTTATATTCAAAGATTTCGTGTCTTGCTTTAGCACTAAAACGTTTGTTTAGAGAGATTTTTAATTGACACAGTTTATTAAGCAATAAAGGATCATTAGAGGCTAAATACCCGGTCTCTGCATCTTTAATTTGAGTTTCTAAAGATTCTGTATAGGCATTGAGTGAAATTATTTTGCCTCTTAAGGCTGATTTAAATGCTTCCCATACTGTTAGTATATCAACTTTGTTTGAAACATTAGTTTCAAAAACTTTCACAATGAATTGTTTAATGTGAGAGATAACCTTCTCATCTGAGAGTAAATTAGTGGGGAGATGCTAAAGAGATCAGAGCATCAATTCCAGAGAAGCTGTTATATGAGGCAGAGTAAAATGTATAATCTCTGATCGTAGGATATTGCAATCTCCCAGAGATCAGAGGATTCCCAAACTTGCTCACTATTAACTCTCATGGGATCTAACTCAGTTTGATGCTTCATTTTCTTCTTATCTATTCTCTTCACAATGTTTCTTAAATTCATAATAAACTTTTTATTTTGTAACCGTTTCTTTAAATTATCAGCACTTCTTTTTTTATTTTGTCTTACATTCATCCTTCTGCTCCCCTTTATATTATCCTGAGCTAACCCAATACACTGACCTACAGCTGATGTACTGGGAACTCCAACATCTTCCTCCTCTGTTCCCTGTATGATTTCTCCCACATCATCTCCCAAATCAACAGAATTAGATGACAGCAAAAAAAAAATTATCACTATTACACTTACTCAAATTAGAAAATTCAGCCTCCCTATTATCCCCAAACAATTCCTCTTCCCTACTCACCAAATCCGTAGTCAAATGCTTAGTCTTCCATAATTTCTCTTTAGGCACATTTGTGTCATGCATCTGCAACTTGTCAGCTTCCTCCATCTCTCCCTGCTAAAAAAAAAACACTCAGGACATTTAATAACATGTTTACCAGGCTGCCGCATCAGTTCACAACTCATGTCAGATTTTCCCTTTACTTTCTTCAGACCCTGAGATAAGCGTAACCAAACAAATCCCAAATAACTAGTCAATAACTTCCTCTCCACACTATCAATCACGCAGTGAGTCCAATGGAACTCTCAACTTCCTGGCTACTCACTTCCTGTAAACAACCACCTTCCTCAGACCACCTGCTCTGAACCATGTGAGTAGTCAAAGATGTAATAGTTTACATTTAAAAACCTATAAAAACACCCCCACCACTTCACCACCTGTGTCAGCTCACAGCTTGCTCAACAAAATCCCTCACACCAATGTGACTTTCCCACCTGATACTGTCTCAGACCCACCCATCCAATCAGATTCCTACACCCTCAAAAACCTGATTTCTCCTATCCACTGCTCTGCACATCCATTTACACCAAATAAAATTGTATATTTCAAAGACGGGGAACAGGCTCAACTAAGTTAATTCTGCCCTTCCTTTTAATTAATCGGGCTATTTATCAGCAGGATTCCACGATAAACTTGTCCTACCTTAGTGTAGCTTCTATAGCTCATACTTCTGTGGTGGAGGCAAAGGGCAGAGGACTTCTCTCCTTAGGGCACTCCCAGTTCTGTCCCGTTCTGTCCAGCCAGCATTGTTAACTTCCTACTCCCAATGAGCCTCATCCTTCTGACTCAGCAAGCTACCTAAGTTATTCCCTGCCTTAAGGTAGCTCAGTTCTAGCCTCAGTGAGGGAATGTCTTTAAGGAAACCCTGCCTTCTACTGCCCACTCCCTCACAGTGCAGTGTTTGTAAAATATGCAGGTTTACAAGATATTCACAATGAATATGCATGGAAGAAATTTGCAACAAAACATTTTGCCTCTACCAGAAGAGTTAGGTGTTAAAATTGAGACTTTGAATCCTAAGAGTTAGAAGATGAGGGGGCAGACATGATATCACTGGGTTAAATGGTACATTGAACAATCAGAGGAGGAAAAGGTTCCTCTTCTGATGACATGGCTGTTCCTCAGGAGCATATTGAGCTGGAATCATGCTCTGTGTGACATGCTCCCTAACTCCCTCATCTCGAAGACTGAGTTATGGTCAAATGAATGAGACAGAGGATGGAGAGCAATTTTGGCTCCCCCGCCTCTTTTGTGACCTGTGTGGTCACACTACTCATACAGTCCACTGTACTGACCTGCTGTTCCTCGGAAGACAGCTGTTTGAAGTCACAGCAGGCATTTTGACTAAGGAAGATGGCATGAACTGCAGTGAGTGAAGATCGCTCCTGCCCTGACTCTCCACTAGACCACCAGGACTATACTGTAGGCTTGGGAGGGGCTAAGAGTGAGTCTGGGAGGGGCTTCCTCAGTTCAGGAGAAAGGGAGAGTTAGGGAGGAAGTGGGCACTGCTTTGGTTGAGGGGGCGGTGGAGGTGGTGCAATATAGGAAAGGAGAGGAATATTGGACAATATGGGGAAGGGGAGAAGGGGAGAAATTCTTGAATATAAACCCTTGGTTTATATTTGAATTAATATTGTCCTCCCTTTTCAGGGGAAAAATGTTTTCTCGGGTTATATTTGGATGAGTATATACTGTAATGCCTTTTTTTTTTTTTTTTGCTGGTTGCCCATTGTCCCCATCCCTCTCCTCCTTTGTTAAAGCGGCTACTGAAATATTTTGTACATTAATGTTAGACTGTGAGCCAACTAGTAGCCACATAAAATAAATGTAAATTGCTTTGGTTGTGCCACAGAAAGGCAATCTATCAAATCCACACCCCTATACCCTTTACTTTTACCTCAAGCATATTCTTATAGGAGGTAAAATGGAGAATGTAACTTTCAAGCTGTATCATGTTCATGATAAAAATGGCCAAGTTAGCAATGAGCTTGGGAATTGTTAAGTATGTTGTGAAACTTACATTTTTATATATATTTTTATTTCACTACTGAGAGATGAAAAATCTAGCTATTTGGTATGCTTTATAATGATGTTTTGCAAATGCATGGTCAGAATGTGCTTCTGTAGTTTTGTATATTTATGTCCCTATTAAATCCTTCAAACTACATTTTATAACATGAAAACAAGCTCTGTTTAAAGTTTCAGGTACAGGAAAGTTTTCATGGCTTCATGAGCATTTTTCTTGCTGACAGCCTCTGAGCTTGCTCATTTTGGATCCTCCTCCTCCTCTGTTTCAAGAAGGGCATTTTCGATATGTCTAAATCCGACCTTGGATGTTTTGCTGAAAACATCCAAAAATCAAGCGGCAAACATGGCCTTTTTCGAACCAGAAAATGTTTCGAAAATGGCCATTTCTTAGACATTGTCTGCCCGATATTCAAATGAAAATGGCTGCTAAAAAGGCACTTAAGCGGCCGGTCTCACTTTAAGCAGCCAGTTCTGAATATCAGCATAGGTGGTTAAAATCAGACCAACCAAAGTTAATCCAGATATTCAATGCAGTCACCAGAAATGGACTGGTATTGAATGTCTGAGTTTAGCGCTGACCGCGGGAGACAGCCCAGCTATCTCCCGTGGTCTGAATATCTTTGCCGTTGTGCTCAGTTTGTTTTTCTTTTGTGACCATTATAAAAAATATATATATATCCAAGGGAAAAACGCACAAAAACAAGCCATTAGGATCTATGAGGGACCAGCATTCTTAGTAGACTGGCCACATAGACATACCAGCAGAGCAGTGGGGCACCCTAGGGGACTTCACATAAAAAGTCCCAGGTACACATCTCACCGTTACCCCTTTTATTTTTATGATGAGCCAGCCAAAACCCACCAAATATCTGTTGTACCCAACTTAACACCACTACAATAGCCCTTATTGCTGCAGGTGTCACCTATATGTGGGTACAGTAGGTTTTTGGTGGGTATTGGACTGCTCACATTTTCCTCCACAAGCGTAACAGTTAGAGTGGGATATGGGTCTGGGTTCCCTTCTCTGCAGTCCGTTGCACTGACCAATAGGCTACTCCAGTAAGGACCTGTTTGCTGCTCTAATAGGACTGGCCATAGCATCTGAAGCTGTCATAGAAGCTGGTATGTATCGTTTCTTTGACATCTAATGACGATAAAACTCCTGTATACTGCCACATTTTGGTGGGATTTCCAGCTATTTCTTCAGTGTGGCAGTTTCCGAACTGAATACCGCAGGTACCACTCTAACACCAGTAACTACACAGAGTCCTGTGACCCACATCAGGTCTTCATTTTTGGTGCCTAATAAAGACTTTAGATGTAAATTCTCCCATTTTGTGAGCCATGTGTCACCCTCTACTCCTTATTTTTTGGTCTTTATGTACTGTTTCCTTCACATCTTTAGGGAGTGGGAGGGGGTCATTGACCACTGGGAGAGTAAGGGAATTATGCCTTAATCCCTCCAGTGGTCATTTGGTCATTCAGGGCACCATTTTTGAATTACTCACGATTAAAACAGGTTTAGACCAAAATGTCTGACTTTTAGCCCTAGATGTTTTTGCTTTGTTCCATTATGGCAGAAAAACATCCGTGGTTTGGAAATGCCCAAATCCCCCCCCCCCCCCCCCCCCCAACACACCCTCAACACACCTCCTTGTAATCTGGATGCTAAACATCTTAAAAATGGGTTTTGAAAATAGCAATTTGGACACGGGCAAAAAACATCCATCTGCCTCTTTTTACTGTTTCAAAAATGAGCCCCCGAATGTGCAGAACCTCATCAGGGTGACATATGTATCATGAAATGGATGGCAGCTGCGCTTAGTAAAATGGAGCCAGTGACCTGTTCCTAAGGCAGGCCTTCCTAAAATGTCACATAATTGACGTGTGGTTTCTGAGATGTACACACTCCAAACTGTGTTTATTAAGTATAGAAAGGATTTTTTTTAATTGACAAAAATCAATAAGTAGCTTTCTAATGGAAATGCTATTACACTAGATAAATCAAACCTTCAACAGACGGAGCACAAAATTGTGATGCCTGAAAACCCAAGTATATATTATTCCATTATTTGCTTTTGTATAGTGACCTAGGAATTGTGTATATTCTTCCAAATTACCTTCTGTAATCACAGTGCTTCCTATAATAAATATGGCTTTCACCTATCACTCAAAAGATTTAGGATCACTATAGTAGGCAGCAATATTGAAAAAAAAACATACAATAATTTGGTTGTCTAGAAAACAAATGCAGTCATGACAATTTTTTGCTCTTAGCATGACTGATTTGAACGCAATGTATTCACTCACACCATTTAGGAAAAAAAAAACCAAGGCACCTAATGCTGACCATAGTATGCTTTGAGCATTCAGGGTTCAGGTGAAACGATAAAAGGTGGCCTGTGCTATGATTAGCATGTGGATTTCCTGACACGCTGAGGCCATTTTAGCAGGCTGTAAAATGGCCGATTTTTCAGTTCCTCAATTAATGGCCATGTGTTAATTTCCCAATTAGGGCACATCCATTAGCGTGTGAGCCCTT